>NC_141696.1:304457458-305114804 GCF_964263255.1 Lissotriton vulgaris
GGAGGTGGAAACCACAGCAGCGACCCTCCGCGAAGAATCAGATACTCTTGAACATCAAATAAAATAATTGCAATCTACTAGCAACGGGATGGCAGCCAAACTAGATGAATACGAAGGCTGCTCAAGAGGCAACAAAGTCAGGATCATTGGCGTACAGGAGAAAGCAGAGCGGCAGGCCACTGATCTATTCATGGAAGACCTCATCCAGAAACACCTACAACTGCGAGGTCTATCCATTACTTCTCAGTGGAGAGGGCTCAATGCGTACCGGGCGGCAACCCTAAACCGGGCCCCCCCCATGGACCATATTGGTCCACATCTTGAAATTTCCAGACCCTGACATCATTCTCCAAATAGCGCATGCAGCTCCGCCGCTGCGCTTCAAGCACAATACCCTAACTTTCTTTCCGGACTACACTGCAGCGGTAACAAAGCAAAGGTGCAGTTTCATCAATGTAAAAAAAGAACTGAGAAACTGCGAGCTTCAATATTTCATGCTATTCCCCACTAAACTGAGAGTGGAGGCGGAGGGGAAGGAGTGGTTCTTCATTACAGCGGAGGAGGCCCAGGAATGGCTTGAGGGGTGACGTCGGGTTGTGAGTCCTGGAAAACCTAGGGGGAGAAACAGAACAGACATCCCTTGGCCGCTGCACCTTAAGGAATGGAAGAGACAACACCAGTGAACATGACAGAGGGCCCGGGAGGTTCAGAGTGAAGGCCCCCCACCTTGAGGAACAGAGAAAGGAAACAACAAACTTGTGCTCTTAAGGATTTCCCATAAAGCGGAAACACTTTAAGACTGTATCAGCAGTGGCCTATTTCGGAATTGACTATGACAGTCCAGGCACCTACATTGCCTAGCATTGCTCCAGAGTCGTCAACGGGATATGATCCGAACTAATAAGCAATCTTATGGGTTCTGCTATTTTCTCCATCCAAATATCATTGTAGAACTTATTATATCATCGGCCAGCCTAATACGCTAAAGACACTGGGATGGACATGGGGGGACACTGGAAATGCTCCCCCCACAGAGGTATCAGGGAAAGGATAGCAAGCGCTCTGCACTGTTGGGGAGGTGGGTAGTACTGAATCCATCATGCAGGGAGGCAGGGAGGGGGAAAGGTTCGGTGGTAGGGATATATAGTTATAGTTTATCTTGTTGTACTTGTTTGACACTGTTTATGATACGACTGGACGACCATCACCTAAGGTTCCGACTTCGATATCCTGTCCAACACACCCATACAGACAAATCATATGACAAACTCGACAACGCTGGTTAATCACACCACACCTACACTTATGGTGCACCCTCCGGGTAGCCAACACCTACCACTTAGTACATGGAATGTGAATGGCCTTTGAAAAAAACTAAAGAGGGGACTTTTCCTACAATAACTTAAACAACAGGCACCAGCGATGGCCTTACTTTTGGAGACCCACTTGGTGGGAACAACATGTAAAGCCCTTGACAGATGGGGCATCCGTTTAGTGGAACACTCAGGGTTCACAACAGGCTCACAAGGGGTGGGGATCCTGGTTAGAAAGCAGTTCCCACTCATTATTCTACAAACATGGACAGATGACCAGGGATGAATTGCAGCCATATTGACCCAATAGGAGGGGTGCACAATCAATTTAGTTACAGTGTATACCCTCCAGCACTCCACTCAATAGCATTACGGGCGCTGAGCGCATTCCTTCTCAAACTCCCGGAGGGCAAGCTAATAACAGGGGGGTGACTTCAATGCCACGTTAGATGACTCTATGGATCGGATGTCCCCTAGACAGCAACACCGTATGTATCCAGGTTCCCTAATTTTCTGGTGGCACTGGGCTTAGTGGATGTGTGGTGTTCCCGTGTTCCCAAGACACAAAAATATACATTTCACTTGAGCGCCCACAATAGTCTCTCCAGGATAGACTATGTGCTCACACTGGCAGATAGCCCCTGGAGGTTCCGCGAAGCAAGTCACCTGGTCAGAGGCATTTGGGACCACTCCCCCATCCTTACCAACTATACTGTGAGTACCCCTACTCAACGCCATATATTCCCAATATACCCGGGATATTTATAGAGCCCCAAAATACGAAAGGGTTTGATCCCAACAACCCTGCAGTACTTCAAAGAAAATGAGCACTCGGTCTCCTCTCCCTTGGTCCAATGGGAGGCCTATAAGCCATTCCTTAGGGGGTCAAGCGATCTCCCTCATTGGGGGCCATAATAAAGAAAAGATGAAATCCACAGAAGCCTTGGAGCAAGAGGTACACCAATTAGAAACTGAACACTCCCATGACCCCTCTGAGCTCAATAGTAATCGTCTCAATACAAAAAAGCAGGAGTACAGAGAACACATGTGGGAAGGGGCTAAAGCCAAGCTAGCATCCACGTGACACAAAATATATGAAGTGGGGGATAAAGCAGGCAAACTCCCTGCCTGGCTAGATAGACAGGAGCAGGCTGACCGGTGGGTGGCAGAACTCCAGGATGATACCGGAGAGATTATTACAGATCCGCAAAAGATAGTTGACACATTCGCACTCTACTACGAAACATTTTACGTCCCTGTGGCCACAGAGAAACCAGGGGAAGCTACAGAATTTCTCAGAGATATCTGCATACCAGACTTACAATAAACGAAACCTAATGACTAGAGGCTGACTTCACATCAGACGAAATAGTAGCAGCCATAGGAAGTATACAGTCTGGGAAAGCCTTGGGCCCAATGGCATCCCCATTGAGCTCTATAAAAAAGTAGAATCTAAATTATCTCCGTACTTACCGAAGATGTACGAGACCAGCCTAGAGGTAGGAGAGCTTCCCAGGGTCCAGAGCATGGCAACAATAGTGGCCATCCAAAAGCCAGGGAAGCCGGCCCAGGTGTGCGCATCTTATCACCCCATATCGTTGCTCAATACAGAGGTCAAGAGTCTGGCCAAAGTACTGGCCATTATATTGACTCCCCACCTCACATCCAGACCAGTCTAGATTCATGCCGGGCAGAAACACTGCACTTAATTTAAGACATCTCCACAGTGTGCTGAGTAGTAGACATATGATCTAGGAAGATGCCATCATCAAACCCAGATCTTTTGACTGGGTGTGAGTGTTTGATTGATTCAGATGCTCCGTCCATCACCACCCCCTTTTGTACCGCTTTTGGCCACCATAAGTGTGGCAGGGTATGCTCAGACGTGAGTCCCTTGCTCACCATGCCACTGGATTCAATCTAGCCGGGCTGAAGACGGCTGGAATGCCAGAAACCGGTCCTCGGAAGCTTGTTTCTGGTCCAGGGAAGACATGGCTTGGCAGTTCAGGCTGGACTGTTCCCATGAGGCACAGGGTCAGACTGATTTGCATATAGCCATGTCTGAACTGGGGTGGCAGAGTGGGCTAAAGAACGGTGATGGATCAAACCCAGATCTTTTGACTGGGTGTGAGTGTTTGATTGATTCAGATGCTCCGTCCATCAACACCCCCTTTTGCACCTCTTTTGGCCACCATAAGTGTGGCAGGGTATGCTCAGACGTGAGTCCCTTGCTCACTTTGCCACTGGATTCAAGTAAGCCGGGCTGAAGACGGCTGGAATGCCAAAAACCGGTCCTCGGAAGCTTGTTTCCGGTCCAGGGAAGACATGGCTTGGCAGTTCGGGCTGGACTGTTCCCATGAGGCACAGGGTCAGACTGATTTGCATATAGCCATGTCTGAACTGAGGTGGCAGAGTGGGCTAAAGAACGGTGATGGATCAAACCCAGATCTTTTGACTGGGTGTGAGTGTTTGATTGATTCAGATGCTCCGTCCATCACCACCCCCTTTTGTATCATCCTATCCCTTGACACGCATTTGGCCATCGACACAGTCGAATGCCCATTCCTTTTTTCAGACCTTGAACATATGGGGTTTGGGCCCAAATCGCAAACCTAGATTTGAATATGATATTCAAAGCCGCTGGCACAAAAGGTGATAAATGGAAGAATATCCAATGCATTCCCCTTAGGACGAGGAACACGACAGGGCTGCCCTTTGTCCCCACTCCTCTTCAACCTCATACTGGAACCGTTAGAAGCCTGGATAAGAGGAGATCCTAATATACGTGGACTCCAGTTGATGGAGGAGTGGGAAGACATAATATCCCTCTATGCCAATGATGTCCTACTATATATGGCATCCCGAGACGTTTGCTAACCAGAATACTCAGCATCTGTGAGACGTACGGGAGGTACTCCAGGTACACAATTATTTGGAACAAATCTGTCCTATTTATACTGAGTGACCCCCCTGCCGGTCATGCCCAGGGACTGTAGGTGAGAGTGGTGGCAAACATTTCCTGCTATCTCGGGATCTACATTACAGTAGATCCAGACAAATTTATGAATAAAAACCTCCAAGAGCCCCGTTTTTTGCATCCCACTTAAAGCTCTTGCTGGAACAGTTTTCAGAGTGGCGGTGCTGCCATCATTGTTAATACACTGAAGTCATAGGGAGTGTGAAAAATCCAAGAATTTGCCTAAAACAAGTATAGTAAATGAGCCAGGCCCATTTAGCAGGGGAATGGTAAATGTGTGGTATGTAGGCAGTAATGCATTTTGGAGAATGCAGTCACAAATATAATACTAAAGCCTGGTGTGGTACGACACTGTCATGTAAGGCAGCACATTATCCATTGAAATGGCTTAAAAATCCACACTGATATGCAGTTTTACTGCTAATACTGTTTTGCGCACAAACAATAATGTTAAATAGGGTCTCAGCAAATATCTATCATTTGCACATCACCAAGTACAGTTTCATGATTTGTTTTGAGTCTAATATCCTTGTTTTCATCAGACTTTAGATTTACAAAAAGTATGCTTCATTTCTGCATTCCTAACTGCTGCTATATTTTTGAATATTTGTACATTTAATTTACAGACATTTATATTTTTTGTTTTAGAAATCTGAGGTACTACAGTCTTTACTTTCACTTTTAATGTCCATGAAAGATTGTCAACATTGTCAGATAGTTCACTTTATAAAATCCTCTAACTTTGAAGCCAGAGAGAGAGAAGTAAACACCAATCTTCAAAAGACATAGCTTGACTAACCCTGGGCGAAGTTTGCATTGTCGCGCTACGCGGAAATCTGCGAAGCCGCAGAAAAACTCTGCGAGCTACGCAAATTTCCACAAGCGCGCAGAGTTATTGTTCAGCCTGTTCGGGATGCGATTTTCCTGTTCGGGAACGCGTATTATGTGTTCAGGGATGCGTTTTGCGTGCTCAGGGGGAAATATCGTGCAACCTTCACCACACGGTCACCAATGGGCGCGGCCATCCTGTTTTTCTCTTTTTGCTATGGTTCTGGGCCTGCTTTTCTATACTCCCTATATCTTTTCAATCCTTTGTTTTTAGAAATTTTTTTTGATCTTTTTTATTTATTATCTATCCCTCTCTATTTCTGATTGTATATTTTGCTTTTTTTGCGACTTTTTTGTGTTTTTATTGCATTTTTCACTCTTTTTCTATTACTTGCTTTTTTCATTTCTTTCTTAGTTCCTACCTTTTCTTTTGTGCCCTTGCCTGCCCAAAACTATGGCAAAGGGCCAGGGGAAGACTATGAAGGCTCGGAGTGAGAGCCTTGCAGAAGGCGCCGCCCACATGGGATACATGCATGGGCGTTATTTAGTGAGACAGCGGTGGCCACACTGTTTTTTTATCCAGTGCCACCTCCCCTTAAACCTAGCAACAGGCAGCTGGTGGCAGGCCTGTGTCTGAATACGGGCTCCGGGAGCATCACCCTCAGTAGGAAAGGGTGCGCCGGGCATTGTTTTGCTGCCCTAGGATCCAACGCACCCATAACCAATTGACTCACAGGTGAAACAGGAACGGGAGCATGACCTGCTAGACCTGGTAGGTGTTGAGGTCCGGGGCTTGGTGAGTAGCTATTTATTTATATCACTATTTTGTGTTCTTCTGTTCTGAAAGTTATTTATTGCGATTGCGAATATAATTTTTTTCGCAAATAGCAAAATGCTGCTGCAGTGCTTACATGCAGGTAAAGAAACCTATGTTTAAAAATGTTATATTATGTGATTGTTACTTCCAGACAGGTGCTCGGTGCTACTAACTAATCGTCATACTTGTTTGCAACTTTGCACTCACTTAGGCTGGTTATGTAAGAGAGGTAAGGTAGGTATTTTATCCACATAGGAAAGAATCCAGTCCTTTCCTTTGTCCTGTCAGGCTGTCCTGTCTCATGTTACTAAGATTGTGGTAGTAGTTAGTTAGTTAGTATTATTTGGTAATTTAGCAGCCTGCATTGTGACACGTCCTCAGGCTCTCACATGACTAGAGTCCTACTCCTAGTAGAACTTTTTGTAGTTCTTATAGTCAGAGAAAAATAGCAACTAACCAATTTTGTGTATCCTGCAATTATGCATGAGTCCATCTATGCATTAAGAAGAATAAACTCAGACTTAGTAATTGGCCCGTCATAGGGGTTGTTGGAGTTGAGACTGAGACTGTCTGAGAGATGATTGGGAATGAGATCTGAACTTAGAAGCAAATATACTCAGGAATACCCGGGCTAAGTATGTTTTGTATTCAGGAATTGGAATTGAACTGTGGAATAATAATGATCGGATGGTACTTGACTGCGATACATACTAGTCAACTACTACTAGTTGAATAAGTCAATCTGATTGATCTAGCATAGGCCAATGTTATTGCAATTGCTGTTTCCTGTTTAAAACAATTTTTAGAGCAATTACATTTATATATTTAACACAAATCATCTTTTGTCTCTTTACATGATCAGCATCCAGGGGCAAGAAGAAGACTGGGGCAGCTGTCAGTGCGGCTGGTGCGAGAGCTGAAGGGGCCTCCCAGGAACAGCAGGAAGCAGCCTCAGGCGCAGCCCCAGATGGCTCTGCTGCTGGCCCCAGTAAGTCTTCCTGGTGTTGTAATATATTAATATTTCCCTAACTTTCACCGCTCTATTTCCTAATTTTAATTTTTCCAAAATCCTCTTCAATCTATCTGTTTCTAAATTCTTGTTTTTGCTCCACCATTACCTACAACAAAGTACTACTACTAACATTGTTTCTTCTAGTGTCTGTTTTTATTTTATATCAAATCAAACTGCATCTGACTAACCTCTGCTCTGACTCTGTATTAGACAGTATGTCTGTAGCTTGCTTTCTTCTGGGTTTCACTGTGCTTTCTCTCTCTCCTTATGAGGATTGCCTATTAGTGGTACAGTAAGACTCAGCAGGACCCATTGGTCCTAGCCTAGGCTACGACTAGTATCAGTAAGGACTCCTTACTACTACTAGAGGAACTAATGTGCTGTGCAGACAGCAGATTGCATGCCCAAGACAAGTAAGGTATAACTACAGGTTTTTCAAATGTGAGATGAGAAGTCTTTAGTTTCTTTCACTGTCTCATCATGCTCAAAAATTGGGGGTTTTTTTCCAGGCGTACCGACCACCAGTGCTGGGGCCAGCGATGAGGGCCACCATGCTACTCTGGAGGGAACGGATGCGGCAGCCACAGGGGGTGAGCCAGAAGCAGTGGCGGGTGGTGGTAAATCCTATTCCTTACTTATTAAGAATGATCAATACACTTGCTGCAAGGGTGTACACTCAGTAATAGTAGTACACTGTACTTCTACTTAGGCTAAGTTGTTGCACTGAACAGTTGAAGAAGCCACCCCGGCCTTTACCTAAACATTAGCAGTAGCGGCAGGGTTGAGTAACTAATGGCATATTCTGTCTTCAACTCAGCAAAGACAGTTTTATGACGAAGAAAAACAGTCAGACGACATTTATGACTGGCAGAGAAGGATGTGTGGGTTAAGAAAGTGACCCTGGGATGCATAGGTGGCAGATGAAGATGATAGGAATAAGTTGCATGGGTAGTTGAAGGATGGGTGAAAAGGTGAAAGAGAAAGCCGAAAGGATGCCTGTCTGGGTGGGTGAAACTGTATGGGTGGAAGGAATCCTCCGGGGGTTTGAGGGGCTCAAAGTCTAAGGCAAGCAAGGATGCATGGCATGGGTGGTGGTTGGTTGTATCTAAAATGTATGGGGTTGTCGGTGAAAGGTAGTTTATGATAGCCGTGTTTGGATAGATGGATGCCTGGATGGTATCATAGTAGGTGAAAACAGAGTCAGACTGGATGAAGAGAATGTAAAAGAAAATTAAACCGTTCCAGAGTACGAAATCCAAGGGTGAAGAATATTATGAATAAAATAATATTAATGCTAAAAGAGCAATGCACTGAATATAAATGAAAAAACAAGCCCTGGGAAGAACAAGGACTATTTTTTTGCAAGGTTTTTGATTCGAAGGTTTGAAGTTGTACTTGTATGTCAGAATGGAATACTCCCTTGACTCACAGTAGTTTGCAAGCACAACATATATATTGTGCATAACTACATATTTAAATGTTAAATGTCGTCGTATACTTGTAAAGCGCACAGCTGCCCCAGCAAAGGGGCGTCCCGGCGCTGTATAATGCTGGGGAACCCATCCTGGCTTTCCCTGTGAGATGGTCCCTCCTGGGCATCTCCACGGTGTAGACAAGCATACCCGGCGCTGATGGGGCCATTAGTAGAGATTAAGGAAGCTATTGCCCAGAGTTGCTGAGTGGGACCCATGGTTGGAGTAGGCACCGAGGCGAGAATTATCGAGTCCGCTGACCAAGGCCATGGCCCAAGACCCTGCCGCGTTGGGAATCGAACCCTGGTCCCGGACTGACGTCTGCTTTCGGGTCTGCCGCCTCTAACCAGTGAGCCACACCACTCCACACTCCACACCCTACCAATAATCGCCTCCCTCCGACTCCGAAGGCCCACTTCTGCTCCAGTCCCCACCCTGTGTCAGCTGCATGGTAATTGGTAACTAGTACTTAAGGTCACTCAGTGTGTCATCATCATCCCGAGTTACATGATGTTATTCCACCGTTTCTCATCATCCATAAGCATGTGATAATTAACCATAATCATCATGTTTCTTATTGCAGTAGGGCAGTCAGGGTGAAAGTGAAATTGTCTGAGCATTTGCAATTAATTTAACAGAGTATGACCGAAATTGAAATATATAATTGTGTAGTACAGCTGCCCCACATGCAGACAGTAGTAAAGTACATGAGTCTGCGAGACTGCGACACAAGCATGTCTGTCTAGGGCACAAGCTGACTTAGCTGGCATGCCTACAAGATTAATTGTGCTAAACCAGAGAGAGAAAAAGAATACTTCCACTGTACTCCATACTTAGTGCCTGAAAGTATAATCATCACATCCAAATTCTTAGGGGCAGAGGAAGGAAAGTGAGGAGGAGGATACGGCAGCTGCTAGTGCTACTGCTACTACTGTGCCACTATAATTTTTATGTGTAGACTGTAATTTAATTTTGTGCTACTGTTTTCTTAAGAGTATTGGTCACAACAATTCTCTTTTTTTTCCTTTCTTGATCTAGCTACTCCTTCCCAAACCACTAGACAGGAGTTGGCAGCCAGGGCCCGGCAAAGGAAGCTAGAGGCCATCCTGGATGAATATCGCCGCCTAGTAGTCCTGGCGGAGGAGGAGGAGGAGACAACAGCTGCAGCTTCTTCCTTCAACGCCCTGGGGACCAGCCAGCCCCCGTGCCTCCGGTGGTACGGCGCTGTGTTCTGGTAGTCGCCCGCCACCCATCACCATTGCTAACATTTACTGCTGCCCACCCCTGTTGTTCCTGCAGTAACTTTCGGCGCTGCGTGCTCATCAGGGTGGCGCACCTGGAGGTCCAGATGGAGGAGGTCCTAAAGAAAACTAGCCGGCACCCCCACCGCTAGATGGCAGACTCATCACATCACCAACCTCAGTCTCTTCTTTTGAAAAAACACTTTTGGCGTGGGTTTGATGTTGGGACTGGTTGGGGAACCTTGGGGTTTACTTTTTGGTGAACTAACTTGGACATGGACATATATTTAATTTACTGGACATTAGTTGGGGTTAGGGAGAGAGGTGGGGCAGGTGTTGTGGCTTTTTCTTTTAGTTTATATTTGTTAGGGTAATAGATAATTTATAGTTTTCCAACACATATAATATGAGGCAAATCTTTTCTGGGGGGGGTTACTCTTTTACGTCACCTTGTTTGTTTTTGTTTCCTCCTTTTTCTGCAGGGTCGCAGCCAGTTTTTTTTTGTTTTTTTGTAAATCTTTTTATTAGTTTCAAAACAAAGAAAGAAATAGACATATCAGGTGCCATACATTCAGACATAATAATAAGGCAAACAGATGTAGATACAGGATAGATACTAAGCAGTGAAGAAACGGTTGAGGCGCCTGCGCCAATGTATGAGAAACAGGATGTGCCACAGTACAATATACGATTCACATTAAGCGCAAGCTCTCAGAGTCTGCCCACCCATAAAATCAGGATAATAGAAGAAGCATGAGCACCAGATACTGGAATACCAACAAAGTCAGGATGTTCCACCAACTATAAAGTAAAGCAAAATGTTTTCCCTATGGGAAGTATTGTTTCCTGATCCTAAACCAGGACTCAAAACGGCATACTCAGTCTTCAACACTCATTCAACTTGCATTTTGTTGGCTAGGAAAACACTCACCAGAAGGGAAGAGAAACAGTCTATTTGTAAAAATATACAATTTATTTTAAATAAAAAACATATGAATTCCTATGTATGGCTAGTTAAAAACATATAATACACAATTAAAACCACCTAGTGTGGGTATGGAGAAAGTTTTTTGGAAAAGACACTGCTATCTGTCTTAATCATGTCATTTCGGGCCCTCGTTTGACAACAATGGGGGGAGTAGTAAAATATCATTTTATCATTGTACCAATACAGAACAGATATTCGCCTGGTGGCATTATTATATACACGCCCCATGAGAAAATTGCAAGGAATTTGAAGATATTACGGAAACCGAATTCGCAATAAAAACCTGAATTGAATTTGGAGGCCTTATATATTGAGGACTGTGGTAGACTGTGAACATTAGAACGCGACCACAACTGGAACACTACGAACGACGTAGATTACTTCTTGCAATACAACTGCATTGGTGTGATACAGTTTTGTGGAGAAAACATATAGAGACTGTCCTGAAGAAGGAAGCCATTATCAACTAAAGCTTCCGAAACGCGTCGACGCACTTACAACAAGTCATATTCGGTGTTGCCAACAAATAACCTGGTTATAAGGAAAAACTATTCCCCCCATTGTTGTCAAACGAGGGCCCGAAATGACATGATTAAGGCAGATAGCAGTGTCTTTTCCAAAAAACTTTCTCCATACCCACACTAGGTGGTTTTAATTGTGTATTATATGTTTTTAACTAGCCATACATAGGAATTCATATGTTTTTTATTTAAAATAAATTGTATATTTTTACAAATAGACTGTTTCTCTTCCCTTCTGGTGAGTGTTTTCCTAGCCAACAAAATGCAAGTTGAATGAGTGTTGAAGACTGAGTATGCCGTTTTGAGTCCTGGTTTAGGATCAGGAAACAATACTTCCCATAGGGAAAACATTTTGCTTTACTTTAAAGTATATTGGTGCTCTATTTCCCTACGGGTTATTACGAGCCCCTCTCTTTTGTTTATATATATGTTCCACCAACTATACTTATAAAAGGAAAGTGAAAGAGAGTGTGAAGAAAAAGAAACCATTAAAACAAAAATGAAGACAAAATAATAAACCCATCCCCCACCCTGCACCCCTGCGTATGGCTATAGCCTAACCCCAACTAGCAGTGTGCCTGTCGTCCCAACTAACTAAATACTAAAAGTAGAAAATGGAGGAGGGCTTCTTCATACATGCCCCCGGTCTCCGCTCCCCCCGCCAAAGCCAAGAATCCCCAGACCAAGGTCTCGAAATCTATTGAGTTGCAAATACGTAGCTCAACAGGGGAAACTCCAAACACCGCCCAACCTCCCGAAAGCATCATGGTTGCAAACCCCGTGTCCAGTAATACCCGATGGCAAACTCAATCACACAGTCTCATCCTTGACCCTTCCGATCAAACATGTGAGCCCCTTCCGGACAAACTGTTGCTTCCGCAGGATAGTCAATGCACGAAAAAGCTGTAGCAAAGTTCAAACTGAGACGTAGCAGAGAGATGAAAGTGTTGAGAACTCCGCTAAGTCCAAAGACTCCCCACACCGTCATGGATTCCCAAGGTTGTATCGTCCGCCATCTTAGCGGTGCCGATGTATAGGAGAGTGACGCAGTTTCAAACCAACAACAGTTCCCATCAAAAGTCTCCGGAAGAGGAGCATCAAGTAGTCCTTCCATAGTCGGCAACAATCGTAGGCCTAACAATCCAATTGCGGCATCAAGCTTGCTCTCATTACCCAAAACACTGGTCAGAGGCTCCAACGTCTCCCATAGTACGGGGTCTGCTTCCTCCATCGAAGTGGCCATCTAGGGTATCTCGAGTCGTTTCGTTTCTTGTAGTGGACCAGGGTCCAGTCCCATCCGCCCAGTTCCAGACAAAAACACTATCATTTTATGTATGTGGCTTCAACGCAACCATGAAGTGACTCTATGGCTGCCAACACAGTCCGTAGTGACGGGTCACTCTCGGTCCGCTCCTCAACATCTCGCTCGGTTTCGGTCATATTCCCGTCCCCAGAGAGACCGGTCTCCCCGGGGGGAATAGGTGGAGGCGGAACGGACGACTTCAGTAGGGGACTTATCATTGGGGACAATAACAATCCAAACTCAGCCACCGCAGGTGGAGATCTCAACCCAGCGAACACCAGCCGGGCCCTAACCAGGCCAGGGACCCGCATCCACCGCTCCAATTGTGCGTCGTCACCCCTCCTTCGATATTCACCAATTCAGCCAATTCAGCCAACCATCGTCAACTTCGGTCCAAGAAAAAATTTTCACCTCTGTAGACCGGACCCTGTCACACAACTACAGCCGATGTTGTTCAATTGAAACCCAGCTGGGCCAGTACTCGAGACTCCGGCTTCCAGGCTGATCTAGGCCGCAAACTGCCACACGACGTATCTTTGTCTACCAAACTAGTAGAAATCTCGGGATTGCACCGTTAAGCTCCAGTCCGGTTCATACACACAGAGCCAGGGCGCAAAAACAGGATAAATAACAGGATCTTCTGGCAGGAGTCGGAGGTCAGCAGAGCCGGGAGCTTACGCGGCCATCTTTTTTGCTAGCGTAGCTCCTCCCCCTCAGCCAGTTTTTAAAATCTGCCAATAGTGTAACACACCGACAGATAGATGCAGTACCCTCAATTGTTCTACTACTGTCAGTGTCTCCTCCTAGTCTATGCATTCTGCAACTAAAATCCCTTTGTAGTATGTACTTGGAAGGATGTGGGTGTGTGAAATAATTAACTTCAATAGGATATACATTATTGACTCCCCTGTACTTCTTCTCTTACTTGTGATTGAGGTTTAGCCGAAGCAATGGCTGTATGGTGATGGTTTGGTTTCCTAAGGTGCCATGGTGGGTGGTGGTAGTGCAGCAGGAATTCTGCTCCTACACAGAACTGTGCATAGAGACTTAGAACATCAGTGAATTAGGGTGTGCCAAAACTCACCTTAGTATCCAAAATCCCCTACCAGACTAGCAATCAGTGTCTCATTGGTACTAGCAAAACCCCAATGATTTAGACAACCCAGAACATGGACTTAGAACACCTCAGGTAACGTGGAACACATGAACACTCTTTCGTTATACTAACATATCAATCCAGAACGAGGAGTCAATGAGGACACGTGCAAGTTTGAAATGTTTATTTCTAATGCAGTGTTCTCAAACGCAGTGTCTTAGCTAATACAAGCAAACATATTATAAAGATTAAGGTTAAAAACATAGTTACTATTTCATAAAATACAAAGGGAGAAAGCATGTTAAAATGCTACAGGAAACAGGTCTAAATAGAACCTCAGTTTACCCTCCCTAGCTAGTATATTATATTATATCTACAGAAGGTCTCTTTGGGTTTGAAGGGCGGGCCCATACCTTTAGGTTCAGTGGAAATGGATCACATCATCTCCTACACCAACACTCTGCATACGGATATTCATCCAGTGTGTGTCTCCTGCCTTACGCAGTGCAATATCATTCGCGCCTAAAACCAAAGTTGGCCACAGCTGCATCCATATTATGTCTACTCTCTGCGCTGATCAATCCAAAAAATAAGCGCTGTGTTGAGATAACCTTGAAGGCCTCGGCACCCACTGCACAGACATAGCTTACCAAGCAAGACTGATATTATAAGCAAACATGTTATTCTCGTGTAAAGCAAAATACCCAACTAGGCGAAAAGCATTAATAACAAAATGTGTTGTGTGCAGAGGCAGCAGGAAAGGAAAAATGGCCAACTTAACACAGTGCAAAGGCGAAACCCATACACAAGACAGTAGCAGTAGTAGACTGTTGCCTTTGCAAAAAAGAAAATGAGACATGTCAGTCACCTGAGGGAGACTAGGGAATGAGTAGTAGAAGTACAGTAAGTAGTAAGTACACAAGAAGAACACTGCCAAACAAGAAGAAAGTGATGATGAATGATATTGATATTATTAATGCTAAAGTAAAATAAAACATAATGGTGGCAGGGATAGCCTAGTACAAGTTACAACAAACTGAAGTAGTGGACTCGACCTATGAATTGAAAAAGTGTAACCTTTAGTGCTGGAAGGGTGAAATTCAGGATGGCAATTAATAATGTTCATCTGGGAAAAAAGAGAATAGCAAATACTACTGAGCATGGGTGGGCAAGGGACAATCTAATCTGTTGCCACTGTGGCCAACGATATATATATATATATATATATATATATATATATATATATATATATATATATATATATATATATATATATATACTTAGAGCAGAGTTAGCAGTTCCTCGACCTTCCTTGAATTGGTGTTGCTTACTTGCTTTATAAAACAAATAGACTATCCATGGGTCTAAAAGGTCTAAGACAAACTATCCAATATGCAAGAAACCTAGTGTGCTGTGTTCCTGTCGTCAGAGGACACTACCTACAAAGAGGGGGAAAACAATGCTTTTATTTCTCAGAAAAGAAAATTCTTTAAAAAGGACAGATTCCCATCACTCACCTAAGTGAAATGCTTCCTCATCATCTGGGTTCACCATCCTGGTTACTCAATAGTGTGACCAGGGACTATAACCTTCTCACTGAGAGAGGGGACCTCACAGATGTTTTCAATATAGAAAGGTAAGTGAGAAACCACAGATGTGAGAAGATATTCCATATATGTGAGTGATGGACGCAGTGCATGAGGGTGAAAAGTGATAGTAAAATTGGTAGTAGAAGAAAAAAAGTTTCAGAAGTATCTTCTGCTATCCAAATCAAAAAAAGTGCATTAGCAGTTTGAACAAATTAACTGCTTAGATGTAATTGGTTCTGGTCTACATGTTTCAGCCTATCGGGATATCAATTTATTCCTGGCCTTCCTCAGGGCCACTATAAATATTTGCTACTCTATGGTGAAAATTAAAGAGCTAGTGAGTAGAAAAATTCATGATTGGACGAAATAAAACCAAAAAAAACTTATTTACAGGTGTGAAGATCCTCTGCAAGTTGCAGGATGCTGTTAGCTCCTGAACAACACTAAATAAATGTACGCGTAGCCTATCAATACTTTACATTAGAACATTGTTCAGATAGAATTTGTCAAACATTTATATACAACAGTGACACATAAGATTAGATTTTTCCATTGGTTTTATTATATCAAAACTTCATTTCTTTAATCATTTCTGTTTTCTTATTTTTGTTTTATATATTTATTTTCTTCATAAGAAACCAACTGTACAAAATTCATAGACATTTTACATGATCATGAGAACCATTCCTATTGACACAAATAATATTCAAAAAAAGTTACAGAAAAAAACACAACACTACCCCTGGATTAACTTCAATGAATTCAACCATACTACAACCACTCAGACTCATACATTCTCACACAGACCTACATACACCCAGTATCTGTACAGTAGACGTTTATGTGTGACAAAAGAACCCCTGCGAAGAAATAGGTCTAAAATTCAAAGCACGAGGATCAGCACACGGTCGACGCACTTCTCGGTGGAGTAAAGATGATTAGACCACCTTCCTCAGGACCTTTCCAGATACCCACATCAAACTCTCAGCTACCAGGGGACCTAAAATACATGAAGAAATAAGCACTGTTGTATCTACAATAATTGAAACACCTGAAAATTATTATTGATCGGACCAAACATGAACATACAAATGGGCCTGCAGATCAGTAAGCCACCCCCATACTCTTCCTCCTCCCACTCATTACAATTAAAGACCCCAAACAGGTAATCCCAACAACTAGGCGACATACCATACGTTGATAGACTTAAAGTACCAACCACCAACAGTAAAGCAACCATCACCATCTCCCTGTGAACAAGATAAGAAAAATAATTGTGAATCCTAGCCTATAAGGCACTAAACACATAGCAGATCACTTACAAAAAAGGTAAGTGAGTTTTGGGTGAGTCGTAAGTGAGCAAATGTTATCCTCTTAGGATCCACAACTGGAATCCATCCGGATTCTCAGTTGGAGTAAACTCTGCAGTCCTAAAACAAGGGGACATCATTTTAAAGACAAGAATGTCTGGGATAAGGTTTTACATTATACCTATACCCTACAGAGCCTAGTATCCTTAACAAAAGTATGATCCTTGTTTGAACAAAAATTGTTACTTATTCTTTGATGTTGTCATGTTTGTTCAGTCACGGGAGAAGGGCAGTAATTGACCTAAGAAATTAAAACAAGGTCACATCATGGTATGCACTACATGACAAACCAAGGTCTAGGTAATCTGTCTATAGTAAGATTCTGTCTAGCAAAGATTGCCCCACATTCTGCCCTAAACATTTTAAATGGAGTGAGTTCACTTGTCGATTTATTCTGTTCAAATATATAATGAATGTTGTTGTATTTCAATTGGAAACTCTTTATTAGTTTCTCTGAAAAAAGCAAAACGAAAACGGGGTCAGATTTTAATTATTGATATTCCACATAAAAATAACATACCTAGCCATACCCATTAATCCTAAAACTGCGGATTACTTCTCGTGGGTACCAATGGTAATACAAGGGTCCCAATCCCTATTTTATCAGGGTCTAATTTGTCCTCAAATTAAAGTATGACCCGTAGTATTTGAAATCAACCGGTATGCCCTTGCATCCACGAGCAAGATGAAAGTAAAAACAAGTATGGTATTTATTTTCTCCATTAAGTTTTAAGGAGACATTTTAAACTTCAAACCAAGTTACAGAGCATGTTGCAAAAAACTGAGATTCTTGTTGCTGGCTCCGTAAAGTTTTGAGGAGGCATTACAGGCTTAAAACACAGTTACAATAACCGGGTCCTAAAAATAGCAAGTCCCTCGACGATAATAATACCACCGCTGTTAACCTCCTGGCAGGCACAAGATAACAACCCATGGTAGACAAAGTTCCAAAGAACGGGGTCTCTTGTTGCCTGCTCCATAAAGTTTTTTCAGGAGACATATTAGGCTTCAGAAACAGTTCCAATAACCGTGGAACCTCTAGATAAAATAGCAAGTCCCTCAACGATAATAATACCAACACTCTTAACCCCCGGCAAGCACTAGATATCAACCCAGGGCATGCTCTGAATATAGACATTGTTAACCCCGCAAAATTATGAGGTTATATTTAGATTAAAATGCCCCCCACAACAATTTTCCTTACATACGCGGTGGAGTCTATCTAGAGTCTAGCAAAACTGTCTCCCCATATGTCCCCAGTGTAAATAAGGTGTTGCAAGAGCCACACGGCTCCCGCTTACCTGTAGATATATCTCCAAGTCTCTCCGCCCAGGACGCCTGATGGCAATTACATTTATACCGTTTTAACAGGGCTTTAAATAGCCCCGTGTTGAAAGAGAGAGCGGCCCCTGTGAAAAAACGTAACGCAATTATACAAACGGCTCAGCGTAGCCTGCAACTTACAACAAAATAGGACTACCCTTTTCTTCCATATGATGGGCGCCAAATTGAAGTGATTAATGACGACCGGTAATATGAAACCCATAAAAACATGCTCCTCAAATTAAATACTCCCGTAATCACACATATTGAGACAAAATATATTCTATGTGGTATGGTGATATGAATATAACAGAACCCCTGCACAAAAAATAACGTAACGCAACTATACAAACGACTCAGCGTAGCCTGCAATATACAAAGAAATAGGACTACGCTTCCTTCCATAAGATGGGCGCCATATTGAAGTGATAAATGACAACCTGTAATATGAAACCGATAAAGAAATGCTCCTCAGATTAAGTACTACCTTAATCACACATATTGAGACGAACTATGTTCTATGTGGTATGGTTATATGTATATGACAGAACCCCTGCACAAAAATAACTTAGGGTGACAAACGATCCCACATGGTGGGTGTCTTCAAAGAGATAGGACTGTACCTCCTACCAAGGTGTGGGCGCCATATTGCAGTGACTAATTATGATCTTTATTGCAAAGCCAATAGAGAAATTTAGGCAGATAATCTTCAAATTAATATGACCCTCATCACATAACTTTTAAAAGAGTAAGGCTCCATAAATGTTAACCATAGACAAATCCTACTATGAGTTTCGAGCAATGTATATTCTCGCTTCTATATTGAAACCGAGTCTGGGTCTCTTAAAAACAACATTTCCCTAGATGTCCCGGCACGCTTTTGTAGTTCAAATGGGACACATGTCATGAAACCGTGCGGGTTTCATACCAACATGCTTCAGCTGCGGTAATGTTTGTGTATTCAAACTAGCACGTCACTGAAGTCGATACCTCAGTTTCCAGGTCAGCAGCCGTCAGTGGTACCGACGACAGGTTAGTAATGAGCACCAACTCTATTATTGAGTTCTCCGTTGTCAGCCCTTGTACTTTGTTATAACTCTTTTTAAAGACTACTTGAGTATTGGACAGGTTAGGAATGTGCATAAACTGTAACACTGAATTTTCAGTTTTTCCTAATTTAGAGAACACCCAGCCCTCACACTTTGATATAACTCTTTTCAAAGACTAGTCAGATATTGGGGTGGAGGAGTGCATACATGTAAGCCTTAAGCTTTCACTAAAATGTGGGTCTGTTTCAATAATGCGGGTTCCCAGCAAAAGGGTAATAGCCCGGTCGGCATTACGTTATGTGTCCCTGTTCGAGTGTTAAAGTAGAGCGGGGATGCTAAGAGACTGGTGACTACGAACAGGGTAACACTGTGACTATAACAATACCATAATTTCACCATCACAGTGGGATGAAAAGTAGTACACCAGAACCAGTACATTAATCACAACATTATCATTTTAGTGTGTGCCATTATAAATGGTGGTCACTTTAAAATATTGTGTGCGGCACTCACTGTATTGTGATATGGATGATAAATAATCAAAACCACATGACGTGTACAAGCTTAAAAACGTTCTCCCCAACACCTTCCCAGACAAGGAAAGTAAATAGCCGCACACCGCGATGGAGCCTGCATCAATTTCTTTCAAGGGCAGCCCCGTCATCCTGACATGTTTCGCTCGTTCTCCGTGAGCTTTTTCAAAGGTTTCACTGTGCTGCCATTCAAACCAGGTATGGCGAGGAACTACATCACTTCTTTTTGTTTGTTATTTTTTTCAATGGGCGTTGTCCTTCCCTCGCTTTGAATTGTGGTCAATGTAGTTTCTTATTTTAAAGTTTTTTCCCTCCAATGGGTTTGTGGCTCATACCTGACTTAATGCAAAGTCCATCGTGTCCCTGAATAATTCATTTTCAAAATCATACTGGGAACCAGTACCAGAGGCAGTCTCCGGTGGCACCCGCCTGACCTGATTGCTTGCGCATTCCAAAAAACAGGGTTCAAAACGTAGGCATAGCTCCCACACTCTTTGACCATGAGCACGTCTAATTGAAACAACTAAGATGACTAAACCCGATGTTGCTCAAAATAAACACGAGCTTAATGGATAGGTATACAAATCAGAACTTACCTCAAATCACATATACTACATTGGGAGTTTTATCCTTTTTCTTTCCATTGCTTCTCAGTTCTAGTAGGAGTCACTTTGTGCAGGAATTGTTTCAAAATTAGAGGTAAATGTATGGACAGTTGAGAGTAGTCACTCTTTTCTTGTACATCATTTTTTAGACTTTCTCCCTCTTGTTGACAGAGCAGGCCTATATTCCTGAGCTGTTGCCAGGTGAGTTGCGATCTAGTCCTCGCAAGGCACGGTTAAGCACAACCTTTGAAATAGATGTTGTTGGTAACACATAATGTGATGTACGCAAATAGATGGTTACTAGGCCACCACTTTTTGTAGAATTATACATGTAAAATGGGTATGATGTGGTGTTCTGTATCCTAATACCACTCTTTTGTTTCCATAGCTAACAGCAGCATCCTGTAACTTGTTGAGGATCTTCACACCTGTAAATCAGGCTTTTCTGGTTGTATTTATTCCAAACTTGTATTTTTTCACTCACTAGCTCTATATTTTTCATCACACAGTAGCAAATATTTATAGTGGTCCTGAGGAAGGCCAAGGGTAAATTGATATCCAGATAGGCTGAAACATGTAGACCAGAACCAGTTACATCTAAGCAGTTAATTTGTTCAAACTGCTATTGCACTGTTTTTAATTTGGATAGCAGAAGACACTTATTAAACTTTTTTCTTCTACTACCAATTTTACTATCACTTTTCACCCTCATGCAGTGTGTCCATCACTCACATACATAGAATATCTTCTCACATCTGTAGTTTCTCACTTACCTTTCTATAATGAATACATCTGTGAGCTACCCTCTCTCAGTGAGAAGGTTGTGACCCCTGGTTACACTATTGAGTAACCTGGAAGGACAACCCAGATGATGAAGAATGTCACTTTGGTGAGTGATGTGAATCCGTCCTTTGTTAAGGATTTTCTTTTCTAAGAAAGAAAATGGGGGGTTTCCCCCCTCTTTTTAGGTAGTGTCCTCTGACAACATGAATACAGTGCACTAGGTTTCTTGCATATTGGATGACTTAAACCTTTTAGACCCATGGATAGTCGATTTGGGGAATATATCCATGCATGGTCTGTAAATATTCCCTCAGACCCTCTATACGTTTTATGGTTGATTTTGCTTACTTGCTTTACCACATCAGCCTCAGCAAGTGCTTGATAAATTATTGGTGTACATTTAATTTAGTCACACCTCAATAAATCACACAGCCAGGGGAAGAGGGTTAGGGTTTGATGAATGGTTGGGAAGGGATATTTTCAGAGAGAGGTTTGACAAAGACAAACACTACACATGCACAACACACAATATTGGCAGAAGACCATCATATTCATAAATCTGTTAAGGGAGAAAAAGGAAATGCATGCATGCTGTGGTTAATGATAATTAGTTCTACTGCTAGGTAGACTTGTAGACAGTACAGGGCAGCAGTATATAAATAATTATTATTATGCAATTGCATTGTCTGTCTGCCCTCAGAGAGACACAAATTACATACATTTTATTTATGTTATGTTGTACTGGGCTACCTTTTAAAGCTAGCAAAGAAAATTTAGAAATAGCTGAGTGATATAAGCAAAGACTAAGAGCAAACCAAATAAACAACACACAGTCGAAATAATTGAAGAGAAAAAATGAATCAAATTAATTACAAGATGATTAATGATACTAAGTTACTGTAATATCCTGGTCAAATTGGGAAGTTGCATCTCAATATTCCTCTTGGTCCTCCCTTCCATGGATGCTCTGACAGTCAATCTTGATTGCCCGACTGCCTGACTGGCGGATGTAGATTGGTAAGGTAAGTGTGAGTTGTTTTTCTCAGTATAGGACAGGGTAAAGGCCGGCCTGTAAGTGTAAATGGAAAAACCAAAGGGATATTGAAAAATTAAGGAGAAACAAAATGCATAAATTACGGAGGAGTGCAACAAGAACAGTTTCAGAGGCAGCATCATGTCTACTCAGTTTCCAGCATTAACCACGCTACAACAACAACAGGACAAAGCAGGACCACAGCACCTACCCAAACTCCAGTTAGTTTAGATGTTGACTGAGCCAGACAGAGCACACATATACAGCAACATATCATTTTCCAAATTAGCGGCCACATGCATCAACCTATTTAGGAAGTGCAAATGGTGCGAATCGGTAAAATCGGCCGTTTGCGATTCCTAAATAGGTTTTTGGGATGCATCAAACATTTTTGGCAAAATCGCTATTTTTAGCGAATTCCAAAAATGCAATTGCTTTTAAGGAATCGCAAATTTGCGATTCCTTAAAAGCAATGCATGATTGCTTTTAAAATTGGCAATTCGCAATTAGGGGGTGCAAATTACCACGAGGGTGAACCTCGTGGTAATTTGCGAAAAAGTATTAAAATGCTCAAAATTGCATTTTACACACTGTCATGTTACAGACACACATGTCCTTAGGACATGTGTGTGTGAAACATGCACTTTAAAATACATTTCAGGGGTGCAGAGGGGGGTCCTTTGGACCCCCCCTACACCCATGGAATCCATTAACATTTTGCGAATCGCTAATTGAAATTCGCAAAATGTCAATGCCTTCCCATTGATTCCTATGGGCCTTTTGGCCCATAGGAATCAATGGGAATAGCGAAATCGCAAATTAGAATTCGCATAATATTTGCGATTCGGTAAAAATTGCGATTTTTACCGAATCGCAAATAATATGCGATTAAAATCATGCATCCCATTTTGCGATTCCCTAAAAATCGCAAATAAGGAATCGCAAAACCATACTATGATGCATGTGGCCGTTAGTAACTAAATCAATGCTCCGCTGTCAGTCATACCACTCTCCTAAACTGACTCGACTCCACCACTACACAGACATGTAGGTCTGCTGTGGTTGTTGTTGATTGACTTGTTTACCTTTATGCCACTCCATGAAATGTCCCGAGTTATTCCATCAATCATCTTAGAACCTACTGACTGACTGCGAGGTATATGGAGTATGTGGTCAGCATCATCATCATGGTGTCCAACTCAGTCTATAGTGTCGTACCGAGTGAGTCCAGATTCCATATTCAAAAATGCAATGGATTACCCTGTAGTAGAAGTATGATTTGTTATTATTCAACAAGAAGGGAAACATTGACTTGAGTCACTTTGTTTTAGTGTGTAGATTATATAAAACAACAACACAAACACCAATCACTCAGAGTCCGCGTCCAATGCCTGCCATCAGATTCATTACTTGTTCTCATCTTAAGTGGCAGTCCCTCTCGGCACGAAATGAGGATTGCTAGAGTCAAGTTCATTTGGAGGGACTCGATGAGGCAGGCACACATTTCTTGTACTATTCTCCATCCAATGTCCGGCTTGAGGGAAATCGATTTAGGGCGAGTCAGGATGGATGGAGCAGGACTCGGGGTGTGGACTTCTTTAATAAATGCATAAAGTTGCAACTCCAATATGGCAATAAAAAGACAAGACGATGGTGATGGATTTGTTGTAATCGGAACCAGGAAAACAGAGACACACTCAAATAATAAAAGTAAATAAGAAAGAAAGAAAGTAACAAGTTGAAAGCCTAGTTGTCAGGGAAGTATAGCTCGTCTTCAAACTCTGGTTCTTCACCCAGAAGTAGGTCATCTACCACAATACCTAAGTCACTGTCCTCCTGTTACTGCTGTGCTTCAGGTATGGTGTAATTTGGTGGTATAAAGTGCTGATTCATTTTGATCATGGGTAACCTCTCCACGTTTTGGGGCGAGAGACTGGTCCTTTTCACTGTTACAATGACACCGGCAGTACAAAAGGGGGTGGTGATGGACGGAGTATATGAACCAATAAAACACTCGCACCCAGTCAACAGATCTGGGTTTAATCCATCACCGTTCTTTAGCCCACTCTACCACCCCAGTTTGCCACTGGATTCAAGCAAGCCTGGCTGAAGACAGCTGTAATGCCAGTAACTGGTCCTAGGAAGCTTGTTTCCGGT
Source organism: Lissotriton vulgaris (assembly GCF_964263255.1). Classification (NCBI taxonomy): domain Eukaryota; kingdom Metazoa; phylum Chordata; class Amphibia; order Caudata; family Salamandridae; genus Lissotriton; species Lissotriton vulgaris. The sequence goes on from NC_141696.1 coordinate 304,481,469, forward strand.
CCAGGGAAGGCCTGGCTTGGCAGTTCGGGCTGGATTGTTCCCATGAGGCACAGGGTCAGACTGATTTTCATGAACTGGGGTGGAAGAGTGGGCTAAAGAACGGTGATGGATTAAAAACAGATCTGTTGACTGGGTGGGAGTGTTTGATTGTTTCAGATGCTCCATCCATCACCACCCCCTTTTGTACCGCTTTGTTCACCATAAGTTGGCAGGGTATGCTCAGACGTGAGTCCCTTGCTCACTTTGCCACTGGATTCAAGCAAGCCTGGCTGAAGACGGCTGTAATGCCAGAAACCGGTCCTAGGAAGCTAGTTTCTGGTCCAGGGAAGGCAAGGCTTGGCAGTTCGGGCTGGACTGTTCCCATGAGGCACAGGGTCAGACTGATTTGCATATGTCCATGTCTGAACTAGAATGGCAGAGTGGACTAAAGAACGGTGATGGATTAAACTCAGATCTGTTGACTGGGTGTGAGTGTTTGATTGGTTCAGATGCTCCGTCCATCACCACCCCTTTTTGTACTGCTTTGTTCGCCATAAGTTGGCAGGGTATGCTCAGACGTGAGTCCCTTGCTCACTTTGCCACTGGATTCAAGCAAGCCTGGCTGAAGACAGCTGTAATGCCAGAAACTGGTCCTAGGAAGCTTGTTTACGATCCAGGGAAGGCATGGCTTGGCAGTTCGGGCTGGACTGTTCCCATGAGGCACAGGGTCAGACTGATTTGCATATGGCCATGTCTGAACTGGGGTGGCAGAGTGGGCTAAAGAACGGTGATGGATTAAACCCAGATCTGTTGACTGGGTGTGAGTGTTTGATTGGTTCAGATGCTCCGTCCATCACCACCCCTTCTTGTACCACAATGGCACCGGCAGCACTGAAAACGTGTTCAGAAGAGACACTTGCGACAGGGCATGCCAGATAGTTTATCGCCAGCCTGCTGAGCACAGGCCAATAGCGACTTTTTCCATACCAATACAGCAATGGGTTTTGATCAATGTAGACTTCTGTTGGGTCATCCAGATAGGCCTAGACCATCCACTCAATGCTCAGGGGTGCTCCGCTTTTCCCGGCCTCTTTTGCCTTTGCATTTGCATCAGCACTGGACCTAACAAGCCCTTGCTGTAGATACCATTTTTGCCGATTTTTCTGGGGCTGGTGATGATTCTGTTCTTGCTGTTGTTGATGTTGGTAGTTTTGACTGCTGTGAGCCAACCGCACTGCCCTCAGGCTCTGAAGTTGAACTTGACGCAGGCTGGCCTGCAGCCCTTGTTGTGGGCTAGAGTAGCAAGCCTCAAATTTCCATCCGGTCTTTTCCAAAGCGACTGACTGCAGCAGCTTTTTGTACTTGGCAACATCCACTTGTGAAAAAGGAATTAATGTGTTAGTGTTCAGTGCTGATTTGTACCGTGAATCCCGAATTGTGGCAGAAATGTAAGGTTGGATGACACAATCTCAGTTGGTACTCTTGTATTTTCAGATAAGCGAAGGGATAAGCTCTATCCCAACTCATATGCTTCTTTTTTTTTCCTCCACACCTGCATACATTGCAGACACCCCCTTCAGCTGTTCCTATAGCATGTGCAACAATGGGATAGCTTGGCCCATAATACAGTCCTCCTTGCTGACTTCACGTGTGAAGAGCTTGAAAGGAAGTAGCATCTCTATCAGGCATTTAACTAGGCTCCATTGGTCCATCTCAACTGTCATGCCTTTCACACTAGCATCCCCTAGTCTTCACATGATATATTTAGTGATTGGTCTGTACTGCTCAAACAGACGGTCAAACATGTAATAAGTTGAGTTACAATGTGTTGGCACTTCCTGGATGAGTGCTTTAACTGGCACTCTATACTCATGTTGAATGATCCTCAGTGGATTCTGGGCTTTAAAAGAATGGCTGAAATGTGTGCAAATTCTTCTGCAGGTGGTCAGTAAGATGCTGACTCTGTTTTCTTTTTTCAGAACGTCTTGAACAATTATGTTAATGCAGTGCGCCAAACACAGGACCCTGAAATAGCCACCATCACCCATGGCCTTAACTATATTACTGCCATTGTCCATGGCAACAAAACCAATGTTAAACCCTCTAGGGTACAGCCATTCAAATACCTTGCTGTTAAACTCTTCCAAAATGCTTGCAGCTGTATGGGATTTCTCCATGGCAAACATGGCTACACTTGCATGTTTCCGAGTGGCATAAAAAATCTCTGCAGTGTCAATACCTGCAGATATCTTTTCTCTAAACCTCACAAAAGAGATCCAGTGTGCAGTGCCGCACATGTAATCCGTGGCTTGGCAACTGGTCCACATGTTCTGTTGTCATGTGGATACTGTGAACAGCACTCTGCCGCAAAGCTAGTCCAAGCAATTCCAGCACGTCGTGATGTAGTGCTGGAACAGCAACTCTGGCAAAATGGGACAGGCTAGGAACCTTCCATTTTTGGCATATGTCTGTCACAAATCCAAGAAAACCCACCCCCGCCACAAAAGAAAAAAGGAGAAGGTCCAGCGCTAACAGTTTACCAGCTTCGCATTGTACAAACGTGCAGTTGGGTGGTTGCGTTCATACTGCTCCTCCGACCTAAACATGCTGAGAATGGTAGGCTGGATTTTTTTCCTTTTTGGTGCCACTAATGCAGGTGACTTCTTGATGCCAGATGTTGTTAGGCTCAAAGCCATACTTTTTTTCACTGCAGCACTCTGTTGTCTTGGTGTCTCACTCTCAGCCTGACTCTTACTCTTGTGCCACTGAGATGCTGCTGAGGCATATGAGGATGTGGGGGGTACCACTGCACTACTGGGGACAGGGTTACTTTGTGTTTCAGAGAAAATGTCTCCCTCTTGTTCACCTTCCAGGGCAATGGGTGCAGTTTTTCTTTTTTGGCCTTTAAGGTGTTAATCTCACTGGATAAAGTGGTGTGTTTTCAGATGGGCTGTTTGGTCTCCACTACCATAGTTTGGACCAAGCTTACCCTGAATAACACCTTGTTTACAAATGCAGCATATAGCAACGTCCTCCTCCTTACTGCTAACCGAAAAGAAGTCCCAAACTGGGGAGGCAAACTTTCTGGAGCTGCTGGAGGTACCACTTGCAATGCCGGATGAACTGGGGGGTGTGCGTGGTACCACTGCTTACCTCTACTGAGGTGGTTGTGCTGGATGTAGGTTGCTGCCGGGCCTTTGAAAATACAAATATGGAAGCTGGAGGTGGAGTTGGTGTTACCAGTGTTGGTGGTATCCGTGCCACATCCCTCACAGCAATTTTGGATGGGGTAATGTTGGTCTCCACTGGGGCTGGACTGATGTCCTTGATGACTGGCTCGTCATCATCCTCCTCTTCTACATCTACCTCAATAACTCTGAGGCTTTCTGGAACCTTCCTTTTCCCTAGCCTTGTCTCGTGGCACCTATCACTCTCAGACTGAGATGGTGGCTTCCAAGTGACATCTAGATCATCAGAAGGGGGGCTTGAAGAAGAACTTGATGAACTAACCCTCTTTTTCTTTGCTGGGGATCTGGAAGACAATGGATCTTCTGAAAGAGTACCTTGCTCTTCTTCCTCTGCAGGAAGCTCGAGTTCCTGAACTTCCCCTACTTCAGGAGGGACAACTACTATTGTGGGTGGTGGTTGTGGCTGTTGTTGTCTACTTAGCTGAGTTTCCTGTGTTGATTGGGTACTACTTTGCGATAACGATAAGTCAATTTCAACATCGTTGCTCGTTGGCGTGATGAGACTAGCTGCCTATGTGACAGAGTCAGGCTTGGGCCTAGGTTGGTGGGGTGGGTCCACTGATGCGGGGGTGCTGCTTCCAGCTTGATCCCCAGACACTGCTACTGTAGGCAAAGGTTTTGGTTTCTCAAAAAAGATCTTGGTTGGCACACCAGAAGTGGTAATTATCACTGTCTTCTTCTTCCCACTGGCAACTCTCTTGGTACTGGAGAACCTGGTACCTTTCTTTGGCGCTTCTTCAGGTGTCAACAGCACCCAGTGGCCCAGGTTCAATGGTTCAATGACTCTTTAAAGCTAGAAAAGACTAAATGTAAAAATGCTGAGCGTCAGTGGAGAAAGTCTTACTCCATAGAAGCTAAGAAGGAATATAAAAAACAATTAACACACTACCAAAAGATGTGTAGTAAAGCTAAAGCCGAATTTGTCTGCATTAAAATCACTGCAGCCTTAAATCAATCTAAGACTCTCTTTAAAATAGTGAAAGAGCTGGCTGGCTCTAATACCTCACAAACTCCACCTGACCTTAATAAAATAGAATGTGACCAACTAGCTACCTTTTTTGTAAATAAAGTAGATAAAATATACCAGAGCATTGAACAAGAACAGAATGAACAAAACGAAGCTCTCATAGATACTCAAAATTCCTTTCTTAATAGACCAAGTAATCAAGATGACATTCCAGATGCCAATGTTTGTGATACTCATACCTTCTTATTAGACAATTGGCCTATGCTTAATGTCGACACTGTCATCTACCTAATAAACACGATTAAATCAGGTTCACCAAGAGACCCTCTACCATGCTATGTTTTAAAATTACTCAGTAGGAAAGCCATGTCCATTATCACTGATCTCTTAAGGAAGAACATGTGCCAGATGACTGGAAACATGCAATGATCCACCCATTGCTAAAAAAAGCTGATGCGGATCCAAACGTGCCTTCTAACTTCCGACCAATTTCCCTTCTCCCTATTTTTGCAAAAATTCTGGAGAAACATGTCCATCGTTGTCTCACAGATTTTATAACCACACACGACCTGCTGCCTTCCCATCAGTCAGGCTTTTGGGCCGGTTTCTCAACTGAGACCACCCTGTTAGGTGTGACAGAGAATATCCGTGCTATGATAGATAGAGGAGAAACGGTGGCACTAGTGCTTCTTGACCTCAGTGCCGCATTTGACACTGTGTCACATGCGGTACTAATACGGACTCTCCACTCATTAGGCATCTGTGGCACTGCCCTAAACTGGATTAAATCTCTACTTGAGAATAGAACGTTCCAAGTTTTTTCCCAATCTGCTTGCTCCGAAACCCTTACTTTCAAACATGGAGTTCCACAGGGCTCGATTTTAAGTCCGTTACTTTTTAATTTGTATATGAGTCCGCTTGCAAAAACAGTTGAAGAGACCGGTCTGATGATGTTCTCCTACGCTGATGATTCTCAGCTTCTTTTTTCCCTTTCATCATCAGGAATTAATAACCCCTCCACATTAAATCTAGGACTGGTAAAAATTGCAGGGTGGATGCAAAAAAAATTCCTAAAATTAAACGGTGAAAAAACCGAGTTAATTGTCTTGGGGAAAAATAAAGAACTCTGGGGCCCCCAACATTGGCCATCTGTAATGGATACTCCCCCAACTCCAACTACACAGGCCCGTAATCTAGGCTTTATTGTCGATGACTCGTTGAGTATGCACCAGCAAGCAGGTAAAACATCGGCCACTTGCTTTGCTATCCTAAAGTGGCTAAAGAAAATTTGCTGGATGCTACCAGAACACACAAAAAAACGGTCATCAATGCCTTAATAACATCAAGGTTAGATTACGCAAATGTGTTATATATGGGGGCAAATAAAGCTATAGTCCGCAGATTGCAAACTGTGCAGAACGCAGCTGCGAGATTGTTAGGAAAAATTCCTATTTTTTCATCTACCACCAAATTTATCCGTGAGCTGCACTGGCTAAAAATAGAGAACAGGATTAAATTTAAGTCCTTATGCTTCATGCACAAGATCTTTACAAAAAAAGCCCCCAAGTATTTACAAAATCTGGTACACTGTTACCATCCATCTAGGACTCTAAGATCTGCAACAGCCAACAAGTTTGTTGTCCCTAAAATAAAACTTTCACGCATGGGCGGCAAATCTTTCGCCTACCTTGGACCCTCACTGTGGAATGCCATGCCACAAGCTTTGCGCTCTGAGGTGAACTACATGAAATTCAGAAAGGCCTTGAAAACCTGGCTATTCAACATCTAAGTCAGTTGTCCTGTCAGCTATTACTGAATCACAGCGCCGGGAAACCCTTCGTTGGGTAGCTGTTTGCGCTATATAAACTAAATAAATAAAATAAATAAAATAAGTTGAAGAGATATCTGTGGTCACACGTCACGTGACGTCGTGCACACTGTGAGAAGTTGGCCTGGTATTATATGATGCTCACTAGCTCTAGTGATCACCTTGTACCATGCCAAGCAACCCTTATGATGATTGGTTGTAAGTCAACCTTATAGACCAGCTATCCTAGTAGCGTGGACAAAGCAGTCTTAGGCTAAACTCTGTAAAGGCATGTGAAGCAAGCTGTTTTACCATACACAATCCCCTTGAATACCAAATGAAAGGACACCACACAGATATATATTGAAAATATATATATATTTATTTCTACAAGTATCCCCTATACTCTTTATGAGCACAGAAGCAAATGCGATAAAACAAAACACAGTTTAAATATACAAAAGTTGCAAAATATGGATGAGCCCTAGGGGCCACCTAAACCATATACTAAAATAGTGGTATAAGAACCACCAATCGGAAAGGAAAGAGGCCTAGGGCCTGGGGAATCGCTGGAGCTGTTCGGGACTAAAAGTGAAGAAGTCGTGAAAGGCCGCGGGACTCGGTGCAGCGCTTAAAGCACACGCATGCACCAATGCAATGTCAATGGTGCGTTAAAGTTATAAAGGTACTGTTTTAGGAACCTTCCGACTGACCTAGAAGGACAAAACTTTAGATCTAGACACTAGAGGTGTCTACCAGTGTAGGAACACCGGCGTTGCTGAGTTACCTCACCCACAGGAAGTTGGTGCACAGGTGCAAAGTAGTGTCGGGTTTCGTCACGCAGGTCGATGGTGCCTGGAGATGAAGATGCTGCAGGCGGGTTGTCGAGGAGAGTTCCGGTGGATCCAAGGGTGGAACTGAAGAGGTGAAGAAGACCTGAAAGCATAGGGGACAATGTTCAAAGTCACTAGCCAGTGACTACCTTGGAACCAGGATGGAACCAGGCGATGTCGGGTGCAAACAGGCGATGAGATGTAGCTTGTCTCCTCAGCCACGTGGACACGAAGAGGTTGAGGACATCTAAGAGTTGATCACGAGCTGTCCCACAAAGGCTCTAGCTGATGACTGTGTCGGCAACTTGATTGGAGCAAACAGGCCTTGGCTAATGCAAGCCACGCAGGAAGTGAAGAAAGCTTGTCACTCAGATCAGAAAGATCAGAGCGGGTGCTCCTTTTCAGGGGAGCGAGGGCCAGTCTGGAGCAACCAAACCAGCAGTGTTGTTTGTAGGTTTTGTTGCCAAGATGGCGGCTAGCCACGTGACAAGTGGTCGGGATGGTGCGTCAAGTGGCAAAGTGCAAAAGGGCCCCACACAGATTGTGGAGATGCTGGGGGGCTGATCTTCGGTGCAGATGCTGCTCGGTGATGGGGCCTCTCAAACTCCAAAGCACAGCATCGAGGGTGCCTCAGGTGCTGCACAGTCAGCTTCTCTTGGGTCTTTCAATAGGTCCGGTCTCAAGTCTCTCGGTGCCTCCACGGGTCTCTTCTTTTCAGGAACTGTGGATCGGGCTCTGAGATGTCTGTGAATCTAGGTCTTGTCAGGCTCTGGGCTCGGGCTCCGGCGGGAGACGGCGGCAAACAGATGTCAAGTTGCTGGATGGTGCCTGTATTCACAGGGTGGTCACTCCTTGGCCTCAAGGGAGATGCTCTTCAGTCTTCTGTGCAGCAGAATGTCGAAGTCCAGTTTTCTTCTTAGTTTCAAGTCGAGTTCAGGATGATCTGAAGTCTTGGGACACAGCTCCTACTCTTATTCCAAATCTGGGGGCCCGATCACCTGCTAGGTCCCTTCTCTGGGTGGGACCAGGAAGGGGGGCGGTTACACCCCCTTTCCTTTGTCCAGCTCTGCGCCAGGACTGGGGCTGGAAAGCCCCAGCACCGGTTTGGACTGGCTTATGCACAGGGACACCTTGTGTGCCCCAGGTATGTCTCTTTCTATTCAGCCCTGTCCTACCCAATACACAAAATCCTGTCTGGGGTGGTGCTCGCACCTCCCAAGGCAGGAAACCCTTTGTCCAAGTCTCCCTCGCTGGAAGGACTCCCAGCAGCAGGAGGTCAGACTTGTGTCTGTGGTGGCAGCATCCATTTTGTGATGCTGAGGCTCTAATTTAACTTTAACCGGGGTTCAGGTTATGTACATGTTGTGTCCCTCTAGAAGGGTGGAATGCTACCCCCGTCACCAGAACTGGTGAGGGGGTAGTATCCCAATTCGTATGACACCTTACTCGACATGTTTTGATAAAGCCAAACCAAAGTTAGCAAGTAAACGCGAGGATTATAATGCACTTAAGAGTATATGGAATGGCAATATCCCAGAACAGCTAAGGGAGTTGTTCCCGACAGCTGCAGACAGGCTCAGATCATGCCAGAGCACCATCTCACATGAAACCAAGCACTCTGCCTCCAGGATTGTAGAGGCCTTCCATAGGAGTGGCTTATAGTTTAACATGTGTCCAGTTAGGTTAGATATAGGCATACTATATCTAAGCAAGAAGTGATTACACCAACTTACCCCAGCTGATTGATCAGCCAGTTGTGTCAAATATGGAGGCCAGGCCAGGGGTGGCACAATACATGCTGCAGCCCCTGGTAGACCTTGGATACACCTATGCCCTGGGTACCTGGGGTACACTGTTACAGGGCCCTATAAGGTGAACCAGTTCCAATTCGTAATGCACCTAGAGTGCATTGGCATTAATTTAGAGAAAGAACAGTAGGCTGTGGGTCTTATTAGCAGGCCCACAGCCACATTAAGTCATAACCCAGTGAAGCAAAAAGCAAACATTTTGGGTGACCATAGGATAGCTGACCCTACTCCTCTTTTGAGTACCTAAATACAAAGAAGCAAGAAGAACATCAATCAAACGTGGCATTTATTGTTGTGGTTCAATTTACTACTGATCAATCAAACAAACACAATGTATGACTTAGTATGTGGTCACACTTGTTAATGTTATTATTAATATTATTAAATTGTATTAACCCAGTTATTAAAAAAACATAACAGTGTAGCCATTTATGAGACTTTGATAAAAAAAGGTTTTCATGGTGTACTGTGTACACTCAGGAAGGATAGGAAAGAAGAACAAAAACAAAAATATAAATGTAAAGGAACCTGTTTGGCATTGTGAATGTGATTGTGCATCGCGTGGGATGCAGCTGGTAATGGGGATGGAAGCAGTAAGCCAAGAGGAACAAAGGAAAAACATGCAGGCCTATGGGAAAAGCAGCACACTAACTACCACCACAAAATGGCCACCACCCACATGGTCACTCACACAACAACAAGCGGAAGGCCTGTAAAACACTGAACTCAAGCGGTCCTATATGGCCAGACAAAGGAGGCATGCTAAAAAACAGTGCAAAAACAAAAATCCACAGGGCTAAAAAAAAACAACCACACTACGCACATCAAACAAAGGCATTTATTTAACACACAAGAAAAAAGTGAAATACCACAAAAAACATATTTTGCAATTCAATCCAATGCCATCCATACCCTGAATGATGTTTAAATTCAATAGACACCACAGAAACAGTTGTTTCATGCAAACATGAGTAGCTTTAGGCCTACTGGATGAAAAAGACCCAATGGCAGATTAGGCCACATAGTGAATCAATTAAAATCAATAATATTGCAAATGTATTAGAAAAAATAGTGAACTCTCCTGCATTGTTTTGCTGGATAAAATGAAAAAAATGTACGCAAAAAAACAATAAGGGCAAGCCATGGCCACCACAAAGAAAGCTTGCAGGCCTATGGCAAAACGCGCACTGGCTGCCTGTACAAAATGGCCACCAGCTGCCAGGCCACCACAACAACAAGAAAGGGAAGACAGACAATGCAGGCCTATGGCAAAAGCACACTGGCTGGCTTTACATAATGGCCACCAGCACCTTTTCTCCTCTGAAGTGACGTACCTACAGCAGCTAGTAGCTGCAGTGGAAGAATCTAATTTGTATACAATCAATCAGGTAAAGCCTCTCAAATGTTGTTAATGCAGTCTAAGATCGAAGACCTTGAAAATGGACAGAAGCGTCAGAATCTACAGATCTTTGGCATACCAGAAGGGAGGGAAGGCAATGTTCAACGGACTTTCATAGACAAACTTCCACAGGAGGCCTTCCCAGATCTTGGGGACTGGGATATGGATACGCACGTGCAACAAGCCCATCGATTACCACTATCAATTACCCAAGGAAATCACGCTGAACCTAACTTTGCTAGACCTATTCTTGTCTGTCTAGGCAACTTTTTGCTACGCCAAGCTATATACTTCAAGGCGCGTCTGTCGTCTCCAGTTAGGGTGGACGCAATGTCCATTTTTGTGCAGTCTGATCTTTGCAAGGTAACCATGAACAAACGATGGAAGCTCCGTCAGTTAATGGATCCTTTCAAAAATGTATATTGACAAGTGTTCCTGCAAGAACCTGCCCGTCTTAAGATTTTAAAAGACGGACAACAACGCTTCCTCTTAATGAGCAGGACACAAAACAAGCTCTTTCAAGACGGCAAGCAACAGGCAAGGATTGATTCTAGGGCTTTTGTTTTTCTTCTAGGCTCATAGTGAGAAGAGAGAGGTTTTTTACTTTCTTTTTTTTATTCAAACTTTTTTCTCTCTCTCTCTTTCTGCCTTGATATAATACCCAAGATTCATGTCTCTAAATTACTCTGAAATTGGTTGCTGTCTTATCAGATACGGGACACTAAATAATATTGGTGGTCCGGGTTGTGCTGAGTTGCCTGGGTTGACGTGGTTGCGGGGGGAGGCGGACGGGGGAATCAAGAGGGTGTCTTCAGCATGATGTCAACATGGGACAGCAAAGAAGGGGGCAATTCCTTTTCGTAGGTCCTGGGGTGGGGAGGGGGTAGAAGAAGGGGAGGGGGTCTGGGAGAGTTGATTTAAAAAGCCACAGTTTATTTGACTTTACATGGGCAGAGCATTGGAGGGAAGGGCCTGTATCTGGGGAGAGGACGACGGGACTGGATCTACATTTATTATCCGATGTCAGAAATTAAATATATGTGTTGGAACGTAGCCAGACTCAATCAAGCTAGTAAGCGGCGGTTAGTAACAGAAGAGTTATGCCAAAACACTTCGGACAGTGGACCACTCAAAGGAAAGACAAGGCACCAATCCTAGGATCACCAAACAAATTTGTTTACAAGTTCCAGCGTGCTCTTTCCAAATGCTCCCTGTCCCAAGAGCATCACCCAAAACTAGGGTAAAAAGTCAATTTTTTGTCCAATATGGAAAAGCACCGCTCTCCAAGTTGGTCTCATCCAGTTGTAAGAGACTATACAACTTTTCTAGTGTCCTCTTATATAAACGCTGAGTCGTGATGTATAGTTGCAATACTTATTTAATAATCCATTTTAGGAAAAAACACCAGCCAACGCGTTTTGTTCTGAAACCAGAACTTCTTCAGGGCGCAATAGTTGTGTTGAGGCGTATTTGCTTCCAATCTCAATGATTAGCAGAGTTGGCCGAAAGAGGACTTATTTGTCCTTTGGCTTGATTTTCTAATCTATATATTGTTACTTCCCCAAAAAATCGAAAAAAAATCGTAATTCTGCAAGAAGTTTTTAGTATGTTTAATGAGGCTTTATCTTAAATGAGGAAGATCCGTCAGGGAGATGGCGGCGTTTTGAAACAGCAGGACGTCAAAGGGTTGATGTATCGGGATCAACATACGAGGTGACTACCGCAAAGATACCCATTAACTTTGGAATGAATAAGAGGCATATTCCATCAGATATTTAAGACGGATCTTCCTCATTTAAGATAAAGCCTCATTAAACATACTAAAAACTTCTTGGAGAATTAAGAATTAAGAATTTTCGTTCTTCCGAATCACTTAAAAAAGGAAGCGTATTAGAGAGAGACACTTATAATCCCTGCATTGTGGAAATCGATTTTTGGGGAAGTGACAATATATAGATTAGAAAATCAAGTCAAAGGACAAATAAGTACTCTTTCGGCCATCTCTGCTAATCATTGAGATTGGAAGCAAATACGCCTTGACACAACTAATGCGCCCTGAAGAAGTTCTGGTTTCAGAACGAAACGCGTTGGCTGGTGTTTTTTCCTAAAATGGATTATTAAATGAGTATTGCAACTATACATCACAACTCAGCGTTTATATAAGAGGACACTAGAAAAGTTGTATAGTCTCTTACAACTGGATGAGACCAACTTGGAGAGCGGTGCTTTTCCATTTTGGACAAAAAAAGTAACAGAAGAGTTATGCATTTTTAAGCCCCACATAATGGGACTGACGGAAACGTACACCGCATACAAGGATAGAGCTTTGTCAAAGCAGCTGGGGTATGATGTTATCATGTGCACATCACAAACTACTTCCATTCAGGGGTGGCTTTATTGAAATCTAAGAGGTGTAGGGCTGTTGTCCTCCGAACAGTGGCCTACTTTAAGGGGAGATGGGCTATCTCACAGATGGTAATTTCTGGGCATACGTTTATAATATGCATGGTATATGGCCCAAATATGGATTGTTCGGACTTCATTCTTCAGTTAACCTCTGAACTCCTCGAGTGGTCTGGTAAAAAGATTGTGATGGGAGATTTCAATTGTATTTTGGATAGAATGATCGATACTACTAATGTTACCGCACACGTTAGAATGTTGGAGGATTCGTGGAGAAGGCTATTTCCAAACGTACCAGGTTTTACTTTCTATTCCGCACTGCACAAACACTATTCAAGGATAGACATGATATTTGCTAGTAGGGCTGTTTTAGAGAATTTTTTTTTTACGGTATGTCCCAAAATCACATCCAATCACAATCCGGTCATGCTAACAATGCAGCTGCATCTCCTTTTCCTAGTCATCTCCTCAACTACTTGGAATATCCTGATTTTTTTAAAACTATATTAGAGGAGTATATAGATAATAAAGGGGCACGGCTACTATGGTAATAGTATGGGACTGTCTAAAAGCATGCGTAAGAGGTGCTACGCTGCAATATGTCATTAAACAAAATAGACAAGATTTCTCCCATCTGGAGCAAGAACAATAGCACTGTTTAGATCTTGAGCGCTTACATGCAACAGCTATGGCTTCTTAAGATGCCGCTGAACAACTGATTTACCAGCAGGTTATTGAGGCTAGAGCTAAGTTGATGAGAAGGCTAAGGGACAAAGTTGCACATAGTTATCATAGGTTTTGCACAAATCTGTACGAATATGGTAAAAAAGTGGGTCGTTTGTTGGCTAATCAAATCGCTGTTCGCAGTGCCAAGTCATGTGTCAAATCAATCAAAGGGGTAGACCGTTTGACCTATACAAGATCTACAGATATTTTAGAGCAATTTAGGTTATTTTATGCTGAACTTTATGGTGATTCTGGTCATTTTGATCACCAAACTGCCTCGGCCTATATAGAGGGGTGTGCAATGCCGGTTTTGGACTCTTTATATTCTGAGCTTCTGCAAAAAGATGTCGGGGTTGGGGAGGTTGAGGAAAAAATCACAGCTGTGTCCGCTGGCAAGGCAGTCAAGATCCTGATGGAATTTTATAAAGTCTTCAAATGTATATTAGCCCCATTATACCTAGTGCTTTGTAATTCAATTATGGAAGGCGGTGGAGTTCCACTCTCTTGGAACGGCATGAATATTGTTGTCTTTCCTAAAAAGGGACAGCCTATAGATGAAATGAGTTATTACCAGCCAATAGCACTGATAAATGCTGATGCAAAACTTTGTTCTAAAATTCTTGCCACACGATTGGCCCCCATTATCCATCTGCTGGTCTCCGACCAACAACACTGCTTAGTCCCCGGAAGAGACACGGCGGAGCATAATAATACTGCAATTGCGGCATTCGACATCTTGGGGAAGTTAGGTCAGCAGCTGTGGATGCTGATGTTAGATGCCGAGAAGGCCTTTGACCGAGTAAGTTGGGGAGCTTTATGGACAACAATGTCTTCCATGAGCCTCGGTCAAAGGTTCATCTCAGCAGTACAGAAACTGTACAGGAGTCCAACAGCAGTAATTAAACTTAATGGTCAGTCATCTGTCTGTATTACAATACACTGGGGTATGGAGCTGGGCTGTCCGCTATCCCCGCTGTTGTTTGCTATCTATATTGAGCCATTTATCAAACATCTATTATTTAGTGCTGACATAATCCCAGTTACTATGAATGGGATAGATCTCAAACTAATCGCATATGTGGACGATATAGCGGTATTCTCAAGTCAGCCGGTAAATGCTCTGACTGCTATAACCATTGAGGCACAGCGATTTGGCTCTTTTTCCAGCTGTAAACTCAATCTGAACAAAACACAGACATTACTGATTTACTGATTTTCCAACCTGATACTCTCCCAATGGCCTTAGGCATCACAAAAAATGCAGTATATTTGGGAGTTACTCTTAGTAGTCAAGTAAGGGATATTATCTCATTGAATTACGAACCTCTGTTGAGAAAAGTAGTTGCTAGCTTACGGTGCTGGCACCGGCTCCCACTAAGTATATATGAGAGATGTAACATTGTGAAAACGAATGTCCTCCCTAAATTTTTTTAAGCGCTTGGATAGCGTTGTGGGTAGTTTTATTTGGGGATATTGGTGTGGCAGGAGAGCTTTACGATATATAAAATGATCATTTAAGCAGGGTGGTTTAAAACTTCCAGATTTTAAGTTATACTTTTGGGCTGCGTTCACTGGGCGAATACACAGTTTAGTCAAAGGACCTGAAGCTGGTCCCACCTGGCTTTCATACCAGCTAGCTTGTGGATATGACTCTGGGTACTTGCTAAATAAAGCATCCGATCCAAATTATTTTAAGGGGGTGTGATTTATGATAGTAAGGAACATGATAGTAAGGAACATAACTAGTATCAGGGCGCGAAATCTCTAAGGCATACACATTTCCTGATTTGAACTTTTTTTACTGTATTATGGGGGAATCCTCTACTGCTGAGTATATTTCACAATCGTGTTGGAAAAGAAGAGCAATGTAAGGGCGGGACTCGGCTGGGTCGTCAATACGACGGACAGGGTTTTTGATCCTTTCAGTTACTGAAAGAGGAAATGAGCCTGCTACAAAAATACTTCTTCAAGTACTTGCAAATCAGGGATTATCTTATTTGAGGCAAAGGTTTGCTAGAGCTATCTGGATATTTTTCCGAGGTTTTGTCTGCATTTTCTGGGGCAGCTAGACAAGGCGCCATCGGCAAACTTGCCAGATACTAATGGGGGGGGGGGTCAGTGACGATGGCACACAGATAGGGGCAAAATTACGTCAGATTTCTAACTGTAATATCACTAAGGAGGAGATTAATGAATCTCTGGAAAATATAGACTCAGCAGTAACTTCAGTCAATCTGAAGCTCCAGCAAATCAGACTAAATTATATGCTCTATTATACTCTGGAGCGAATATCTAAATGGGCTATTAGCTCAAACAACACAAAATCATACTGTCCGAAATGCCAGGAATTTGCCCTGGATCTATGTCATATGTTCTTTTTGTGTCCTAAACTGAAGGAATTTTGGGCTGGTATCACCCTCGCTCTCGCAGTTTGGGCTGGATACGATAATGTGGTCACTGAGAAAGAGGTGGCCCTGGGAATTTTCTCAGGGTTAGGCTGTCTTACTAAATCCTTTGCTTCTATCGTATCAGCTTGTGCTCATCTATGTATAGTTTGCTCTTGGATCCAGAGCAAGGGTCCAAGTTTTTATGAATTCTGGGGTTCATTAAGAGATGTCTACAAAATAGAGATGGCATTAGCAGTCTTGACGTAAATTTGAAAGGACATGGTCTTGTCGTCAATGGGATTTAGAGTATAATCTCTAATTTGTTGTAAATGGCAATGTGGGTATGCCTCTGTTCTTTGTGCATGCTTCTACATGCTCTCCGGCTCTGTTCCCTTTGGTCTTTTTTTTCTTTTTTTCCCCTTTGTTTTTTCTCTATTTGTTGTTTATGATCATTGTTGGTATAATGGTATATTGTTTAAGAAATTTTCTGTCCATGTAATTTTGTTTCAATTTTATTTCTGTTTGTGGCTATAAAAATAAATAAATAAACAAAAATGGCCAGAAGCTACATGGTAAGGCCACCACAATAACAAGAAGGAAGACAGACAATGCAGGCCTTTGGCAAAAGCACACTGGCTTCACTAAATGGCCGAGAGCCAGATGGCCAGAGGCCACCACAACAAGAAAGGGAAGACAGACAATGTAGGCCTATGGCAAAAGCACACTGGCTGGCTTCACAAAATGGCTGCCAGCCACTTGGCCAAGTCACAACAACAACAAACAATAAGCCAAGAGGAACAAAGGAAAGACATGCAGGCCTATGGCAAAAGTAGCACACTAACTACCACCACAAAATGGCCACCAGCCACATGGTCATTCACACAACAACAAACAGGAGGCCTGTAAAACAATGTACTCAAGCAGGCCTATATGACCGGACAAAGGAGGGATACTAAACAACACAGCTTTAATGCATTATGCAACAATGCAAAAACGAAAATCCACAGGGCTTAAAAAGGTTTGCAAGTTACACAACAACCACACCACACACATCCGAAAAAGGCATTTATTTAACACACACGAAAAAAGTGAAATATACCCCCAAAAAATAATTTTGCTATTCAATCCAATGCCATCCATGACCTAAATGATGTTTTAAATTAAATAGACACCACAGAAACAGTTGTTTCATGCACCCATGAGTAGCTCTGGGCCTACTGGCTGAAAAGCCTATAGTATTGGCAGACTACTGGGCTAGTGAATTAAATAAATATTGCAAATTAATTAATTTCAAAAGCTGGAGAAAATGCAGTGAACTGTGCAACATGTTTCCTTTAAAAAAGATCAAAAACTACTTACAACCAGGCTCCTTTTTTTAAAAAAGAGGAAAAGTACAAAAAATGTAGGTTCAATGTCCCAATCAAACAAACACCAATTTTCCAACTTGTGGAATCTCAGATCCAAAAGCCCTCAAATCCAATGATATATGGTGCTGCAGCCACAAAGAGTGATCTTTACAGCTCCAAATGAAAAGTGAACAGGACATGGACAAAGCACTGGTAGGAGCCTGCTGGACAGGAACAGGAAATTGGAGACTCTGGGGCACTTCCTTCCTCTTAAAAAAAAAGTAAAAAAGAAAGAGAACTCCTTCCACAAAAAAGTACAGCCAAATGTCAATCTGAGGAGTTATTTAATCCAAGTCATCAATTTGAGAAGGTTTTAGGCAGCTCGAGAGATTTTCTTATCCAGCTTGCAAATTCTGCGTGTTCGGCAACGCGATCTTCACGGTATTTCCGCCGGAAGTGCGATGGCGCGTCAAAATGACGTGTTTGTGATTGTACACTCTCGCAGGACCGTACGGCCAGCTACCAAATCTCGTGGTGCTCGCGAACAGATAGGACATCTCGTCGGTGATCACCGACATCCCGGTAAGTCGCTCCAGCGCGCGTAAAAACGCATTTTGAATGCACACACAAAAAAACCTCCTCTCCGTTGTGGGGCGCAGAGTTTTTGGTAACTCCACATTCTACGCGGAACGCGGAGTTGCCAAAAATCCGCAAGAGAAGCAGAGCAGATTTTTCTGCCCAGGGTTACATTTGACATCTGCATTTGAAAGCATGTCAAACGTGACAAGATAGAAAACAACATTTAATGGCATCTTTATTCCTTATTCACCTTCCTAACTCTAGCAAAGTTATTTTGGGGGTGCTGCAGCACCCCAGAATCCCTACTTCCAGCACCTATGCTTTCGCAAGTCTAATCATGTGACTGGTCAAGCATTCCCTGGCTATAGTTAGACCAAGACATCAGAGCTGTCTTCTAGAGAGAGGTCAACTATAATATCACCTCTCATGCATCTCCTGAACCCCGTAGGTGACTGGTGCAGAGAATGGAACCTAATATAGGGAATTCAAAGATTTGACATTATTCCAGTCTTGAGTAGCAGAGCAAGTTATTCAAATCTGGAAAACTTTCAGGGATTTTCAGGCCTGGTTTAGAGTTTACCAGCTGGAGTAAAGGCAGGCATGGTGGCTGAGGACTTTATATCTGCCACCATGGTTTTAACTTTTTCGATATTGGCTGGCCCTGTGGACATCTCAATACATGGACAACAACCACTGTCATGGTGGAAGAAAAGCTCTGTCAAACTATTCTTAATTTTTTTTATTTTACAAAAACAAACTCCTTAAGCGGCAGTTTATTTTTGAAAAATAAAAAAATAATATTCCCCACAATATGGAAGTTTTTTCTAATGTGTGGGGACAAGGGTCATTTCTTTCGTGTTTTGGGCTGTTCATTTTAAAGCACGGATTGTAACGTGAGGGTGCACTGGACAGCATGATTCAAGGCCTAATTGATGAAAGGCTGATTCCAGGCATTTTAATCATACAAATTTCAAAAAAGGAGTAAAGGGGCGATCTATTGGACAAAATTATATTTGAACAAGGCGAACCCCCAAAACATGAGACTGTGGATTTCCACGCAATATTGATGAGCTTAGGAGAGTGGCAGACTCTGTAGCACCCGGGTAACTTGCATTAAAGATTAATACCCTCATACGCAAAACATTATTTCCTGACAGCAAATCATATAAAAGGTTAACACTCAAATACTGGCACTACACAGTGCTGTGGGAGTCATATTTTGTGGTTTTGAGAAAGATGGTATAATTGGACTTGGCACGATCGAAACGCGTCATTGCTGAGTTTCACAATCTGTGTAGTGGCTGGAACCCCAGATGGAGAATTTGGTACAACCTATTGTGTTCCAGCTCAATTAATTTACAGACACGGATATGTGCTGTCTATGACAAAGTGTACTGTATTGTTTTGTACTCTCCATGCTAGTGTTGCACATTTCTTATGTTTTATTTTCTGGATTCTTCTTTGATCCATTGTTTTATAGATAAGCCTGTTAGTCTGTTTATAAGATGATATATTATGTATAGTGTGATGATTTTGTGTTTTAATTAAAGCCTATAATGAACTGTTTTTAACTATATAATAATAAACAAGATATATATCTATCATCTCATTGTGCGATAAGCTGTGGGTTTACAACTAGACTCCCTCTTGTCTAACTATGTGTGTAGGAGTGGTTGTATCATTGGAGTGAGCACTATATTAGAATCCTAAAACCAAAGGAAGCCTTTTTTTTTTACTGCTTCATTCGAAGACCCCCACTTTGTCGGACCATTAGATGAAAGTTTGCGTCAGTGGAGCAGATTTTAGTCCAGTGGCATAAACGTGGTGGATTACCCACCTCAAAATCAGACAGGCAGGTGAACAGAGAGTTTGGCCAAGTGGTCTGTTGCCATTGCAATGGATTACCCACTCAGCTAGACTCTATATTGGAATTACAGTTACTTGTTTTCAGATGAAAATAGTATAAAACAGGGCAAAGAACAAGAGTTCTTTACTCAGCCTTAAAGGGCTGCGCTAGAAAACAACGCTTCAATAAAGGAAATTTCAGCATTAAGGGATCAATTGAGTTGGCTGTCCTCAAGCTACAAGCTCACCCTCATAGAACAAAAGACTGTGGCACAGCAGAAGGAAGAGGTGATAGGTTACGCAGTGGTCACTGTAGTGATCGGTTGCTCTCATGGCTATGAATGTGATGGGTGCCCTCACTGTAGATTCGTGCAAAAGGCCCCCTCTTACTTCTTTTTCTCCTCTCCCAGAACAGAAAAATAAATGACAGAGGTCATACATTTTTTTTTTAAATTAACTCTTAATTAACTTAAATTAGCTCTACAAATTCTAAAAGCGTAGGTTACTTTACTGCTAAAAGTGATATTTAGAGACATAATAACTTCAAATGTACTAAATTCGTTCATTCTCGTTTTCACTCTCTATTATTATGATTTTTGGCCATGAAATGCGTTAAACTTTTATATACAACTGTGTCACTTACATGTTTTAATGGTTAGTAAACTTTTCTAGCTGCATTTACGTTAATTCTGTAAGTAATTTGAAAGCTACACTGAGAGGATAATAGCATTATATGATTTTTGCACCTTATAAAAAAACCTGTTTTCTAATGAAATGTTTTCTACTTTTCTTTGATCTCGGATATCAGTGTACAGCCCTAGGAATACAAAAGGGGTGCAACTTTACTAATATTGCTTGTGCACGCATGGGCAATGGTCATTTATACTGCTTCCTACATCGGTGCTACAATTTTCACGCACATCTGAGGCAAAAATTAGGGACAGAAACCACTAACTTTCTACGGCATAAGATATGCTCTTCCATGAAAACACAGAATATAATTGTCTATATGCAAGGGAAATATTACCTAATTTCTGAAGTTTCTGCCATGTTAATTGCAAAGTTTTAAAATTGTTATGCCGGCTATTTTCGATCACGTGACCTACATTTTAAACCTCATTATCCTTGGGTTTAATGCTGTCATGCTGCGAATGCTCTAAAGCTAATGAAACATCCATTTCAGCCCTGACAAGTGTCTCAGACATTTAATCAATGCAGGGGTGACCTAAACGTTCCAGCCCTTTAAAAAAAATGTAACATTTCCCAGTGGTCTTATTTTGCTTCCATTGCGTAAGAGACTTTTATTGAATAAAAAACTCAGGAAAGCTCTTCTCTATCTCGATTCTTTTGTTTCTGTAGCACTTTCTAGATCACGCACGTCTTTGGAAATAAGTGTTCCTTGTGATTCATGGGGTGTACAAATGTGCCTCTATCCATATGCATAAAATGCACAAATTACCATAATTCTCATTACAAGCCTGCATTGGTTTGTTCGCTGGACAGAAGCACTCTAAATGGTACAGGCTCCGCGGCAGTAATGCACAGCAAACACATCATGTGTCTTAACAAGTGGATACACTTTGAATATATTATTGTTGCTTCGTTAGAATTGTTTTTTCAATATATCTAATGGTATTCTTTATTATTTGAGAAGGATGTGCAATATGCAATCCTTTTGACAATGTATAATATTGTGAGAGGTATGCAGGAATTCCTAAAGTTTACTCTGTTTGCAACATTGAGTCACTTCCTGTTAAAAATGGGACTTGCTCTTGCACTTAATCTCATCGTCCAGTTTTTTATAAACATTTAAAACAATGCAGGCGTATTGGAAATTGCTAAAAAGTTTACACATTTTGCTGAGTTTTGTGTAATTGCACCAATCTCCGTTCTAATTGAAAGATGCCGGGGCTTGTCTTATCTGAAGTCTTGATTATGTGTCTGCCCTAGAGTCACCACTAGCATGAGAATACTTTTAAAGGGTACTGCATATTTTTAAAATAATTGAATTCACGTTTAACTTTTAGGGATGTTGTTCTAGCACCAATTTTGTAAATGTTTATGCAGTTTGGAAGGGCCATTGATCCAATAAACTAAAATATTTAAGATTAATAAAACAGAAAAGCGATGAGTGAAATACTTGATTTAATCGTAGAAACAGGTGAATACTTTTTGAAATCCTAATCTTTGCCAATTGTAAAATCTTGTTATATTTTATTGATGTGGAAGACAGACTGGACAAGTAAAGGTAACATATTTGTGCTTCGATATAAACGGAATTTCAGATCCACCATTTTGCAGGATGGGGATAACCTATCCATGACCCAGAAGATCAAAACCAGTAGAGTAACTTTTACAAAAGCATGTCAAATTATTTCTGCTCTTCTTTTCTTCAGATTGATCTGCGTTTCATCATATTATGCTATACTAATGAAGTAGGTGAACCTATAAAGCTATGTATGCCCAACAACATTTCCTACATATTTTTATTTTGTGCAAAATGATCAGGGTTATCAAATAGTTGCATTATTACCTTTATTCTAGGATATTATTTGTTGACATGAAAATGTATCACTTTACAGAATTTTTTGGGGGGGGCTTGTAAGGGTTTGTGGACAAAAAAAATATAATTTCTAATTCATATTTATAAGTTCGATTTACCAGTAAATTTATCCAATAGATAGTCTCACAAAAAAACGATTAGCATATCAGAAATCTATAGAATTTAAATTGTAAACATGAGCTAAGAAGTGCTAAACAAGTATCAGATGTAACTACTCAACACGAGCTAGCAGGTGTCTGTCATCCACAATATTTGGAAATTCATTTGCATTTTGTAAAGTAAATGTTTGCATAATGAGCGAGCAGAAGCTTTCAACAGGCAGAATTCATTTTTCTGCCAAGAACAACAAACACGATACATTGCAAACATGGTGAAATGACATAAATCTTTACGGTTTTGAACAACAACTCTCACTGAATGCGAAATTAATTAAAGTGACCCTGGACACCAACCTCTCCCTCACGGAATTCATTGCCAAAAAAACAAAGGTCTGGTACAGCTGTCACTTGTAAATAATATCAAACAGTTTCTTCCAGAAATCAACTTCAGAACTTCTGTTCTAGCCCTTGTACTCTCACTTCTGGATTCGTGTATTGCCCTACTCTATGGCTTCCGAGACACCACTAACACCCCTTAGTGGCATCATACACACCTCAGCACATCTCATCCAGGGCCTGAAGAAATATGATCATGTCACCCAACCATGATGGAACTCCATTGGCCCCACTTTCCAGCACTTGCCAGCCCACAACATCTTCAAAACTAGCTACTCATTTGCAACAACCTGCACCCCTGCTTATCTTACAGACAAGTTCATCAACTCGGGTGGTTCTTGGCACATCCGCATCCAGCCCACCATCACACTGATGACTAGGTGCAAAAGAAATCAAGACAACAGGTCTTTTCAATCTATGCATCCAGGTTGTGGAGCAACATTCCTGTTTCTATAAGGACCCCCTAATGCACCTCCAATTTAGAAAATAGTTGAACACTCACCTCTTTAAAGAACACTACATGGCAATGCATTAACCGTTCAAAACTCGGCTTCCTCTCCTAGTACTCGCCAACTTTTAGCTTGTACAGGATCATGTACAGTTCATAAATTCAATGATAGAAAATGTGATGAGGTGCAGTGAAGTACATGTTGGCTAACAATTTAGATAAACAGCATGCCTAATATTTTTGACAGTTTAACAAATTAAAACATATTTTTTCATGCAAACTGGTGCTGACCATTACGACAAGTTTCGCTGTCATGAAATGCCTGCGATACATTATCTGGCTTCTGCCTTTTCCAGATCAAAGGATGGTAATCTAAACACTTATCATGGCTAGACTGGACTATGGAAATATGCTTAATCTGGGGGTAGGTAAAGCCTCTATCAGATGGTTTCAGGTGATCCAGAATTTGGCTGCCAGAATGCTCTTCACACTTCCAGGAAATGCATCAACCACACACCTGCCGTGAGAGCTCCACTGGTTCACAGTAGAGAATTTAATTTAGTTCAAAACCTTGTACTTTATGTTTAGAGCAAGTTCGGGAGTGAGCCCATGTTGTTCACAGGAATTTGTTAGACTTTACTATCCGCCTCGTACACTGTGTTTGAGTGACCTTTCCCTTTGCGTGGTTCCTAGAGTGAAACTCACACGCATTGGGGGATGCTCTTTCACACAACTAGGTCCCAAATTGTGGAATGTCCTCCAACAATCTTTAAGGAATGTACTTCTTAGACAACCTTCCAGACACATCTTAAGACCTTGCTGTTTTCAGTTAAAGTGATTAGGAATGGAGTCAACCGGTGGTGCTAGCACCGGGAAACCCCAAGTGGGTGACTGTGTGCTATATAAAATGGCCTAATGATAAACTGCTACCCTGTGTCTTCAAAGTTTTGTTTCATGTAAAACAGACTATAAGAGATAAACTATCTTCTTTTTACAGTGTATTTTATGCATGCAAAAGTAGATGTTGGACCTTTTAGTTCATGCATCTTGCAATACCATATTTTAAGTTTTCTAAGAATTCTACTTCAGTTGTTTCTTACTTCAAAATCTGTTCTGCATTGTGTGCAGGTCACTGATGTTCTGAATTCTTCTGTGCGAAATTCACACCCATAATTAGGGAGCAGAAGCTGTCCATCATAAAAAGCCTAAGGAGAGGGCAGGTGTTGTAAAATACGTGTTGGCTCACAGTTTTGATATTTGGTAATATTTTTCGTGATTAGGAACATCAAATATATTTAAATACAGTCTGCTCTGCCGTGCCTCCAAACATGTGCTTCACGAGTATTTGGTGTCAGCAATGTCAGTATACTTGTCACTAAGCAAAATTCACATTACAATCCCCTAACTCCATTAAATATTTGCATATTTATTTCTTAGAGAGAGAATTCACAACTCTGGAGGAACTCAGGGCTGACAAGCATGACAAATACTGCACATTATACATAGCCAGTTTACAAATTCAGTTGCTTGTTATGGCGAACAAAAAAGGCCTGGTGGTAAAAAAAGAAAAGAGAATGAAATCAGAGATAGATGCGCTGTGCCACAAGGGGGCCTTATTGTAAAGCTAATCCCACAGCGCTGCGAGGCCTCAGGGTAGTCTATGCGCTATATAAATGTAATTTTCATTTCATTTCATTCATTTCATTTCATTCAATGTGCTACAGCCCCTGAAAAAGCTAGGCTCCAAGCTTTGCTTACAGTGGTCCTAAATGGTTCGCCTGTAGTAGCTTCCAAACGTTCCTTAAACTGAGTGGCTTATGTTTTTAACCAACAAAATTATCTGTCTAGTTCCCATAATACCTGCTGCTCAGCCTGTGTGTGTGTGATGTCATAAAGTGTTTATGTATGCTTGAGTAAATAGTTGAATAGAGCGGGCTGAGCAGCAGGAGGGTATGTATGTATGTATAGGCATTTATATAGCGCACTACTTACCCGGAGGGTCCCAAGGCGCTTCGACCGCTGCGAAACCCTTCCTGGCTTCCCTGAGAGATGGTCCCTTAATGGGTATCTCCAGGGTGAGACCAGGCATCCCCGGCGGTCTAGTGGGGCCGTTAGTGAAGATGAGGCAAGCTAATGCCCAGAGTTGCCGAGTGTGATCGCTGATCAGAGTGGGCACCGAGGCGAGAGAATTATCGAGTCCGCTGACCCTGGTCCAGAAACCTGCCGCGCCGGGAATCGAACCCTGGTCCCGGGCCGTCCTCTGCTCTCGGGTCTGCCGCCTCTAACCAGTGAGCCACACTACTTCACTGGTGGAGCATTTGATATTACATTTATATTACATCTGTAACCTGCAACCAAGACTTAGCTTCTAAATTGATGTTATCGTAAAACCTACGTGACTTGCCTACAAAGGATCTTTTATTGATTGCAACAATCACAATGATTAGAGAATTTACCTCTGCATAAAAATGTTAAGTCTACATGAAACAAAGTGCAAAGAGGAAAAGAAAGAGAATAAAGGGCCATATGTATCAAGCACTAATGCGTTTGCAAACGCCGAAATTCGCCGAATTTCAGCGTTTGCGAATGCATTAGTGCTAAATGGTATGTATCAAAGAAATCTGCGTGCAAAATAAGGACTGCAAAATTTGCGATTCCTTATTTTGCGATTCTATTTAAGGAATCGCAAATTTTGCGATTCCTTAAATGCAACGTACGAAGCATAAAAAAATGCAAATAGGCCCTAAGGAATCGCAAATTACCACCAACTTCAAGTTGGTGGTAATTTGCGAATTCCTTGAAAAATGCACTTTTTCGCATTTTTCAAAGTGCAATGTGAAGCACATATATGCCCTTAGGGCATGTATGTGCGCCACATGTGCACCCATGCTTATTTCAGGGGGTGCAACAGGGTGTCTTTTGAACACCCCTGCACCCTTGAAATTATTCTCAATTCGCGATTCTCAAATTGCGAATCGCAAATTGAGAATAACTTCCCATTCTTTCCTATGGACCTCCTGGCCCATACAAATGAATGGGAGGTATTCCTTAATTGTGATTTGCAATTTGCTAATCGCAATGAAGGAATACTAAGAATTCGCTAAAAAATTGCGATTCTGTACATACATCCCTATTTGCAATTCTCAAATAGCAATTTAAAAAAAATCGCTATTTGAGAATCGCAAATCAGGTTGTTGATACATATGGCCTTAAGTCCACTAGTGGAAGAGAGGAAGGCAGTTTAAGAGAAAATTGAAAAATGTCCTGTAAGTCCCAGCAGTGTCTTTCTATCAGACAGCCTGCAGTTTACTCAATGTGAGCGGCATTTTTGGCTTTTAAATGTATGCAGTCTCCTTATTCATATTCTGGAGGCCACAAGGTTCGAGTTGACTTATACTACATTACACAGCTTTGTGGTGAGTGAGCTGGCAGCTACAACCTGTAGTCAAGGAAAGTATGGAAGGTGTTTAACCTGGATGATTTCAAGCCTGCAGTTGACGAAAAATTAAGAGTGTGGGAGCTGAATATGTTTGCTGATTGATGTGATTATGAGCCAAGAATTTCGGCAGTGTATTGGTAATGTTGAATTACATACAAGGCAAGATACATTTTAACAATCTCTTACTTGCAGAGCTATTTCTGCTTAGCATTGTGGTATTCAGTGCTGTACTTTTAGTAGTTGGATCTGTACCAAGGTTCTTACTCGAGCGTGCTGTTGTTTTTTATTCCCAGTCAGGCTGCAGTTCCGCATCTCTCAAGGAACAGGGGATGTGTTTTGCAGAATTTTTCAGGGATTGGAACTGAATGATTGTAACTTAATTTACTGATTCTATCTACCATGGGATGTTTTGGGTGGGATATTGCTCACCGCAGTAGAGAACTCTGTGTTTTAATGTGCTCGGATCAGAATTTGCTCACTAGTGTGGAGGACTAATTTTGTAGGAAATATTATGAATGTTGTTGTTTCTGCCATATTGTGTTGAATTGATGGAATGCCTTAGTGAAATTGTGTATGCAGTACAGGGTGTTTGTGGGTGCTTGTGCGTGTAGTGTGTTAAGTGTTTTGATGCTATTCTGAATTCTATATTTTCAAGTATTGTTTTTGATGCTATGTTGAAAGAGCACATGATGTTGGTGATGCTATACAGGATGTATAGGTTAAGTGTTATTGTTTTACTAATGTATCAACAAAGAAAACTAGCTATATATGACTTTATGGGTTGGTCTCTGACTAGTTTTGTAAATTGGCACCTTATAGGTGTATTCATGAAGCCCTCACCCACCAACCTAGTTGGTGGCATGCTTCATCATCTGGCTCACCCAGTAACAAAACTAAAGAAAGCATTGGCTGCTAATTCTCAGCGTGAGAACAATTCCTTACGCCTTATCACACCGTATATTTTTGTGTGTGATTCCCGTGTTCTAGTTTCACCACGCCTAATTAGAAGACGATAATCACCCTAACGGTACCACCAGCACCGTCACACTTTGGCCGACATTAGTCTACCCACCTTGCACTTTAGTTTTGGCCATTATTCGTGTGTATGACATTAAGCTACTTGCCAAGTGACTCTTCTTACCTATATGTTTTGTCTATGTCCTATATGTTGTATGTGTAGGTATGCATGAGAAGGGAATCCCCCTCTCACACCTAGAAAAACACCTTAGCGAGTGTAACACATAGTCTGTATTACACCAACCCACCTTTTTAACTTGCACCAGCACTCTTTTAAATAGGTCCTGAGGATAGCCAGATTAATCCTAAGACACTGTCTGAAACATGTCGACCGATAATGGATGTAGGAGGTCGTAACTCACCACCAAACATCCTCTTGCCTTATTTTTAACCACTGACGGCGGCCCAGTTATTAAAATTGTATTCACCCTCTTGTACTGGGACCCCCGCCAAGCCGTTTTATTTGTCACGCCACTAAAACCCCAACACTGCACTCTCAGTAATATACCAGCTCCGCTGTAATCAGGCGTTGTAGCACACCCGGGATACATTAGGTGTTAATGGGTGGGCCCGATGATGAAGCATGCCACCAACTAGGTTGGGTGAGGGCTTCATGAATACACCTATAAGGTGCCAACTGACAAAACTAGTCAGAGTCCAACCCATAAAGTCATATATAGCTAGTCTTCTTTGTTGATACATATAATCCCACGGGGACACGGACTAGCTATTTAGTCATCTCTCTCTTGATACATCTACATATTGTTTTACTAATGCCATGAGGAACATTAGAAATATTTTATGAAGTTGTCTGAAGTTTATTTGTAATGGTGACTTAAGAGTCACAAGGAAGTTCAATTTTATGTAGTATCCATAGAGAAAGGACTCACAAGGGTGGTGGGATGCTCCCTTTCCTACGGCTATGAGGGTGAGTGGAAGACATCTTTGCTTATTTCATCCAGTATTATTATCATTAGTAAATATTTGTAGAGCACCTGACTACCCTTAGGCATACTCGCACTATCAGTGACAGGCAGAGTAGAAGAGAGAATCTTTTAGCTAAGGCACGCTCTGAAGAGCCACATCTTTAACTGTCTCCGGAAGGACAGATGATGACTGGTTGACCGCAGATGTAGGGTTGAAAGATACTCATTTCAGTTTAATGTTTTGTAGTATCTTATCTTGTTAGGATGAGTGAGGGTTGCTCATAACCTTTGGCTACTGCTGTAGTTAGATTTGTCATTTAATTTAGGTTAATGTAGTGTCCTGTGCTTTAGGGACAAATGAGGATTGAGGGATACCTTTTGCTTATTGCCTGAGTGAGGGTTGAGAGGGACCCATTTTTCTGTAATTATGTAGTATCCTGTGTAAGGATTAGTGAGGGTTGGAAGATACCCTCTGCCTACTGTTGTTGTGCATGAGTTTGGTTGAAAAAGACCCTTTTATGATTCGCTATGTGGTTGAAAGAGACCTTTTCATCAATTGCTACCTTAGTACACAAGATGCCCTTAGTTTTGGGGATGAGTGTGAGATGAATGAGATCCTCTTCGTTTAGTCACAAGAGCCCTGTATTTCAAGGATGAGTGTGGGTTGAGAGACACCCTTTCCATTGCCTACTATGTCACAAGATGCTCTGGGTTGGGATGAGTGTGGGTTGGAAGATACATGTTGCTTACTTTTAGACTAGGGTTGAAAGATACCTATTATGTATGTTTCCTATTTCTAAGGTGGAACATGTGTTATATCCTGAATTAGGTATAATGCATTCTCTTCATACGTGCCATGATACCTGCTGGTCAGGTTTATGTATGCCTGAATGATCAAAACTTGATAGAGTGGGCTGAGCAGCAGGAGGCTGCTCTTGGTGGGGCATTTGATAATACATTTATATTACATCTGGAACCTGCAACTAATACTTAGCTTCTAAAATAAACATCATCATATAACCTATGTGACCTGCTTACAATGGATATGGTAGGACTGAGTTGTTTTTAGTATCACTTCCAAAGATAAGAACCTATATGTCACCCATTTCAAACATTCAGAAGGGAAGTTTCCTCTATCTATGAAAATATACGTTCCAGGCATTTAGATATGTTACATAGACCACAAAATTCCTCTTAACTGACTAAGGATGTGAGTGTGATTGCCATTTATCTGCAGTGGAAATGGTAGAGATCAATCACATGGGGGAGAAGGCTCATGTACACACTTATTTGGAGCAAGGGTGGTGTTAAGCAGAAGGCTGCCACACACATAACTAATGTATTGTTGATTCTGAATGCTCCTGCTCTGATCTGTTTGCTCCTATTTGATAGGAATGGAGTCCAGGGCTAAATCTGGCATGCCAGCATTCATCATTAGCTGGCTTAATAGAGTCTCATGATCAGCTGTGACCTAAGAGATTGAGGAGGTTCAATGCTGCTGATTGATTCTCATATGGGACCATGAGGAAGCTCTCATGAATGTTCATTAATACAGATTCTGTGCCACAACCAGAAGGCTTGTTCAACAGAGGATTGATTACTGCCTGTTTTCATTATTGTGTTCCAATCTCTTGGCCTTGAATTTGTTTTCGTGTGATATGCAGAGGTTGACTGAGGAAGAAAGGAGTAACCGCTCTAATGCATTGCCTGTGACAAAATACTTGTTATACATTGCAGAGTCTTGAGGGGTGTGTTCCACCTCATAACTAGAGATATCTGTTTCCAACTAAACAGTTATAGTGAGGGATGCAATACTCCCAGGAAAAGGAAAAAAAAGACTTGTTAGCGCCACAGAATTTCAGGCCATCGGTCTTTGGGATTGCCGCCTTACTAATTGTCTAATGTTTTCTGATCTCTCAAATGAACTGAACAAGTGAAGACAAGCAGATGGCCTGGTTGATTGGCTAGCCAATAAAAGGGAAGCATTAAGGACCATTTGTCAGATCTGTTGTTGCGAGCCTCCGACCTCCAATTTATGGAGGTCGGCTCTTTCTGATCGTTTGTCTCTCTTTTTCCCCGTTTTTAGGTTTATCTCCTTTTTCAACAATGCCATATTACTGCCACAGCGTATAACTGTGAAATACCCTTTTGGACATTGCCAACCTTGTTCCAACAACCCTCTCGTGTCCGGACTTGTTTTCCGATTCGGATTTGTTTTTCCCCGTCTTTGCCGTTCGCAAGGACCAAAGGAAAGGCCCTTAGCAACACGCGCGCAGCGCGCTATGCTTGCCTACTGCTTTCCTCTCACCGCACGCCCACAATGAGCGTCTCCCAGCAACCAGCTGATCGCGATCGGAGAAACTGTCATTTCTCCGACGCGATCAGCTAATTCACATGAAGAACTTGCTTTTCCTTCATTTTCTAACAGATTTAAGCGTAAAAATAGCTTCATTTAACCAGAATTCGATCAGATTCGATTTAAGAGAATAATTCACATATCCATAAAAAAAAATTAAAAAAAGGGGGAAATATTATTTATTTATTATTTATTTATCTGTTTACCTAAAAACAAAAAAGGGAGAATAGGAGAGAATTAATTAATTTATACTATATCTTTTGCCTCTCCACAATGTCTGATTCTGACTCAGACCAAGACAATGTCTCTCTCCCTAATATTGACAATGAGGCATTTAAATCTCTTATCCATAGAGAAATGCGATCATGCATGTTCTCTACACTTTCCCAAGTCATGATATCCAAAAGATCCCTTTCTCCAGAAGAGGAAGATGAATTCCAAGAGGGACTCGACAATGACCTCTGATTTAAGGGGTAAAAAAACTAAAAAGACTAAAAATATTGACCCTACCCCTAAGAGCACTATTGCAGGTCCTAGTACCTCGGGTGTCCTTAGCGGCACAACTTATCAAGGTGTCCACCGCGGCACAACATATAAAGGTGTCCACCGCGGCACAAATCTTAAAGGTGTCCTCAGCGGCACAACCTATCCTAGTGCTCAAAATGATGATTCCATCAGCCATGATGATTTTAATAACCTTATTCAGGATCATTTTAACGATACTATCTCGGATTTCCCTGACGAATACATCCTCGATCTAGATGAGGATGATCAGGATTTCAAATCCATTTATGATAACCTACCCTCCTCCTCAAAAGATAGTATCTTAGACCCTCTTGGTCAAGAAATGTTTTCTCCCCTCAATATTAAACATCCTAAGAGCTACGATTGGACTCCCTTGGAACACGTTAGCCAATTCATCACCAAGTGGATCAGGAATCCTCTTGAGAGAAATACTCGCAACCTCTTACGAATGGAATGCTCAAGACCTTCTATTGAAGGCAAAGTCTGCCAAACACCCAATCTCGACCCTGAGTTGATAAAATATCTCTTCAAACTCGGCAGAGATCCCAGGAAGGGCATGGAGAGATCCCTCAAAATCTGCCAAGACCGAGTTCTAGACATCTTAGGCCCCCTCTCTAAAATTATAGATGCAGCTGAAGACAGTCACATCAATGGCTCCACCTTGGATACTAACCTCATACGTGGTTGGATTCAAAGGGCACTAGTCCTTTTAGGAAACGCAAATGCTGGCCTTAATTCCGAAAGAAGGAGAGTCGTCCTTACTAAAATTAGCCCAAAGTTGAGCGACTTGGCTGACAAAGAACCCTCCCTCAACCCTAAAGGGCTACTTTTTGGGGAAGACCTAATCAAAACGCTAGGTAGATATGTATCAACCTTTACTGCCCTAGATAGAGCTCACCAGAATATGAAGAAAGTCATCAACCCCAACACTAATAACCTTTTTGGCAGGGCCGGAAGAAGGGGCCAATCTTTCGGCCGTTTTAATCGAAGGCCTACAGTAGATCCAGAGGCTTTGACACTAGAGGCAGTTACCAATCCTCCTACCAATCTCAATTTTACCCTCCAAGAGGAAGAGGCTTTCGGTCAAGAGGTTCCAGACCAAGAGGAGGACCTACCGACAACAACCCACAAAGTAAGTGCTTTGACTTCTTTTTCCCCTCCCACGAAAGTTGGAGGCAGACTAAAATTCTTTCTAGAGAACTGGAAACTTATCACTCAAGATCCATGGGTTCTGAACACCGTTACCGGTTTTACAATAGACTTCATAGATACACCGATTCAGGTTTCTTTTCCAAAAGTAATTTCTCTCTCTCCCGATCAAGAGAAGATCATAGAAGAGGAGATCTCTTCAATGCTCCAGAAAGGCGCAATCACAGAAGTCCCTATGGAATTTCTGAGGTTCATAAGTACACTCTTTCTCGTAGAAAAGAAGGACAAAGGTTGGAGACCCGTTATAAATCTCAGAGAACTCAACAAGTACCTTGTTTACAGACATTTCAAGATGGAAGGTATCCATCTTCTGAGAGATCTTTTGTTGGAAGGAGACTGGTTGGTCAAACTGGATCTCAAAGACGCCTATTTCACCATCCCTATGGCCAAGGAAGATCAACCCTTCCTACAATTTATTTGGAAGAACCGTCTTTGTCAATTCCAAGCTCTCCCCTTCGGTCTCTCATCAGCCCCTTGGTGTTTCACCAAAATAATGAGGGCAGTCGCCTCATCTCTAAGAGAGAAGGGTATTCGTATGATTATTTACCTAGACGATATCCTTATTATGTCTCAAGATTATACTCAAATTCTTCAAGATCTCAAAACTGTTATGGATCTTTTAGAAAACCTAGGATTTATTGTAAACAAAGAAAAGTCAATACTGTCCCCCTCAAAATCCATGGAATTCCTAGGTTTCACTGTAGACACCACCAATTGCCTTCTCCTTCTTCCTCCAAAGAAGATTTCCAAAATCAAAAAAGAGATAAGACATGTCCTCAAACATCAAAATCTTTCCTTAAGAGAACTAGCCAGACTCCTAGGTATTCTCTCATCCTCCATTCAAGCTATCTTTCCGGGCCCTCTAAACTATCGAGCCCTTCAAAGGATAAAGGGAAAAGCTTTAAGATCAGGTCTCTGGTACGGAGACCGTGTTTCGCTGAACCAAGAATCCATTTCAGAACTAACCTGGTGGTTGGAGAATTTGGATGCTTGGAACGGCAGAGCAATTTTTGGTTCAACACAAGATTTTATTTTGGAATCAGATGCGAGCCTTCATGGCTGGGGTGCCTGTCTCCTAGATCAAAATACTGGTGGAATTTGGTCTCGAGAGGAGTCTTCTCACCATATAAACTATCTAGAACTGACTGCGGGTCTTTATGCTCTAATGAGCTTCAAACACTCTCTTCAAGGCAGATCAGTAATTCTAAAAATGGACAATATTTCTGAGGTTGCTTACATAAATCGCCTAGGTGGAACGAAGTCAGAGGACTTGTCAAATTTAGCAAAAAAACTTTGGATATTTTGTCTAGAACACAAAATATCTTTAAGAGCAGAATACCTTCCAGGAGATTCCAACCTTTCTGCAGATTGGAATTCCAGATTCCTCCTTGACCATTCAGATTGGAAACTCAACACCTTAATATTCAGATCCCTCAACTATTTCTGGGGTCCCTTCCAAATAGATCTCTTTGCGAGCAGACTGACTTTTCAACTAGATGCTTATTACAGCTGGATGCCCGATCCAGGTGCTCTAGCAGTCAACGCATTTCGTCAATCATGGGCGGGACTCAACGCTTATGCCTTCCCTCCCTTTGCCATGATCCAGAGGGTCCTCCAGAAAGTGAGACTTCAACATGCCTCCATTGTCCTGATAACTCCCTTTTGGCCTTCCCAAGCCTGGTTCCCAACTACTCTGGAGATGTCTTACGACCTTCATTTCCTAATTCCTTCTCTCAACAACCTTCTCACCGACATAGATGGTCTAATTCACCCTCTTGTTCAAACAGGGAAGTTGAACCTTCTTGCCTGGAGAGTGTCAGGAGATCCAATGATCTCTCTAGACTTTCGTCAACAGCTTCAACTCTCCTCGGAGAATCTTGGGCCCCGGGAACACACTACCGGTATAACAACATTTGGAAAGTCTGGTTACGTTGGTGCTTGGAAAGGGACTTGGATCCCGTGGAAGCACCTATCGTTGATATAATCAATTTCCTTGGAGAACAATTTGATAGAGGTCTGAGTTACAGATCTATCAATTGCTATAGATCAGCTATTTCTGCTGGCCATTCCTTAATCAACAATAGAACGGTAGGTAAAAATCCTATAAAAGTATAAGACTCAGAAGACCTCCAAAACCTAGATATCAATCTCTCTGGGATGTTAAATTAATTCTTGACCTTTTCTGTAGTTGGCCAGATAACTCACTTTTGAACAGAAAGAACCTTTCTATCAAGCTAGCTACTCTTCTTTGTCTAATCTCATGTCGTAGAGTTTCTGATGTTAAAGCTCTAGATATTTCTTATAGATCCTATGATATGTTTGGAGTTAAATTTGAACTCCACAGAAGAACTAAAACTATGTCGGATTTCATTTTCTATCCTCGTTTTGATATTTGTAAAAAACTTTGTATTGTGGATTGTATGAAACAATATGATTTGAGAATGCATGCTCTTTGCCCTTCTGGTGTTAATCAGTTGCTTATATCCTTTGTTAAACCTCATAAGGGTATCTCCTCTACCTCTATTGCAAGATGGGTCAAAATTGTTATGAATTTTGCTGGTGTTGATTTAAACATCTTCAAACCACATTCTATCAGAGGTGCTATGGCCAGTAAGTCTTTTTGGTCAGGAGGTAAGTTGGATGATATTCTAAAAGCTGCTGATTGGTCAAATTCTAGAACCTTTGCTCATCATTATTGCAAACCTATATCTCACATGTCTGATGCTGTTTTACAAAGCTACCAACATGCATAATGATAGCCTCCGGTCTTGTAATGAAATTGCGATTCTCCGATTAACATGACCAGAGAATCTGGATTTCATTAAAGACACGGAGGCTAGCATTATCCCTCCCACCCTTCCCTGGGTGGTTGATGGTTAATAATATTGCATTGATAATATTACTCTTACAATGATCATATTACAATTAATAAATTGCTTTATTTTAAACTCTTTAAATTCCTTTTCAGGATTTATCTTTGTTTATATTTCTGGATTTATTTACACTTCTTTTCTTTTCAGATATCCTTTCATGAACTTATGGATCTTGGAGCTTTCACTTACCTTTCATCTACCCTGGTTTATTTGAAGTCTCATCGTTTATATGAAGTCTCATTGTTGAATTTCTCATTGGGACATTTCCTTTCTCTCCTTTACTCCTTATTTAAAAGAGGCTGTTTGCCTGGTGTTTTCTAGAATTGTTTTGTTGTTACTGTTCCATTGGAGCTTTTGCTTTATGACATATGCGGCTGTTTGGAGTTGCATTAAAAGTTATATGCATAATGCTAGCCTCCGTGTCTTTAATGAAATCCAGATTCTCTGGTCATGTTAATAGGAGAATCGCAATTTCCAGGAGCCAGGGCAGGGGAAGCAATAACCGTCAAGCACTTCAGAGAAAATTCTCTAGAAACATTTACTACTTCAAATAAGGCACCAGCTATAAAGATAGGACCCCCAGACCCACTCTTCAGTTCACCTTCTAGACCTGTGGAAGGACTCTCAGAGGGTT
The DNA here is from genome assembly GCF_964263255.1 of Lissotriton vulgaris. Classification (NCBI taxonomy): domain Eukaryota; kingdom Metazoa; phylum Chordata; class Amphibia; order Caudata; family Salamandridae; genus Lissotriton; species Lissotriton vulgaris. The sequence continues at coordinate 304,517,280 of NC_141696.1, forward strand.
GCCTGTTACTGTGGCCTGCTGTGTACTTCAAATGACTTCTTGCTGTACTTGGAAGGACTGATTCGCTGGCTGAAGCCTTCCATGAGCCCTCAGAGGCCTGCCCATCTGCTTGAGCACTGTTTCACTGTTTGAACCCAGGGCGGCCAGAGTGATTGGCCTCCTGATCAGAGATTCATTGGAAGAAAAGGCTCCCACCATCTTTAAACAACACCTGGTCCCACCCTGAGTGAGTCCTAATTCTCAACTGGTGCCTCTCCAGACTTGGACCCTTGGCAGTGGGTGGTGTTAAAGGTACCCGGATAGCCAAATCCAAAACTTGGAACTTAGAAAACATTTGGCTAAAACTGCTCTGAGGACCAAAAGGAGACCAGGTTCAACCTGACTGTCTATCCACTCAAGAAGCACAATTTGCTGGCCTGATTTAGCTGCAGCTCCCGCTACGGTCTTCTCCGCAGTAGCAAATCCTATCCAGCAGTCCTTCGCAGAAGGGGTATTCTTGCTCCTTGCAACTCACATTGGCTACAGCCTCCAGTTTAGGGGATTTTTGACTGCCAAAAAATAGACTAACGGCCTGATTTAGATCTTGGCAGATCGAGTCCTGTTGTTGCTTTTTCAGTAGTCTTCCCACCAGCTGGGTTGACTGTCCACCCGCCCTAATTAGATGTTGGGGATTGCATAGACAAACCACTGCTGCAGGCCGCCTCTCACAGCCAAGAAATCAAAAACGCATCAACAGCCGGAATGGCAAAAGAGGCTGTTTAAGGGAGGACCGCCAGGTCCACACTGCCGCAATCACAATGTTCCTTCCTGCCGACATGAATATGGTGGTAAAACCTCCACCATAAAAATAAGAGGAGAGGAGATAGAAGCAATTCAAATGGTTCACTCGGCTTCCCATTGTAAGTGACAATAATCAAAGAAAGTGAACCTCCACACCTGAGTTGCCGGAATGGAAGGGCAGAAACTCACCTTTTCACAATTTCACACTTCCTGTTTCACCATGGATCCGATCTCCCAAGTCGTGCGGCTGCTTGATGACGAACGAACCAACTCCGTCATGGATGCAATCAACAGTAAGCTCCCCTTTATCTGTTACCTATTGACTTTCTGTTAACAGTTGCACAGGACTCGTGCATGTATAAATCTCTCTTACAAGTATGCCAATGTGCAATGCATATGTCTGTAATTTAGGAAGTTGAAGACATTTTAAGAAACACACCTGTAACGTCAAAGTGTATGAATAAATTTAGTGCAAGCTGCCTTCAAAAGAATGGGAAAAAAAATGAAAAAGTCACCAGAAATTTCAAAAATTCCCACATTAAATACTTATGCAACACACATCATAGGGATAAGTGCAATGTAACATGATGTAGAAATAGCACTAGACATGGTGTTACCTTTACCTTAGAACTTAACAGTAAAATCAATGTCAGTCACAAATGAGAAATATTCAATGAATACATTCATGTAACATTTCCCCTTGTCTAGTGCAAGTCCTGTACTGTGTCCAATTTCAATAGTCATACTATTCTTTAAGGAATAATGCATAGGTGCTCATACTGATCAGTAACAAAGGTGAAACAAACACATCTGTAGTAACACATCCAAATAACATTTGTAAATTAGTTGGTGCAAGTGGCCATTAGTATGATGAATGCTTGCACCTAAATTCAAATGACCATCACATACTATGTTAACCAGTGTATGCACTCATCAAAGTAAACATTAAACAAAACAGTTGTATTACCTGCCATCATAGGAAATTAAAAATAAATATTTCACATTTCACTCAGAAACACTGCTGGGAATCAAACAATTGCTCAGGAAAATTCCCTTCAGTACTAATTTGGTGAAATCAAAAGAATTGATTTATCGCACAAAATGAGATACAGATTTCAAAATAATATTAAAGCCACATGATAGTCCATTAAGTCCAAAATTCTGCAATGTTGTGCAGTGGCACAAAGCTGGCCTCCAAATTCACTACCAAGGAGAACCTCCACAGGAAGAGGCATCTAGTGGGCAGAGCAGCCACCTCAAAGAGCTTCCTTGGAGGGGTTGGGTTTGGGAGGGGGGTTGGTTTTGAGAGGGGTGCTCTTAGGTTTGGGGAGGGGTACTTTTGGTTTTAGTAGGGGGGTTTCTGTATTAGGATGGGTGGGTTGGGAAGTGTAATGGATGGGTTGTGGTGTGGAACGGGTAGATTTGTGATGGGTAGAGGTGGATTGGGAATGGGTAGGTTGGGGTATGGAAATGGTACTTTTGTTTTTGCAAGGGTTGGATTGGGGTTTGGAAGGAGTTAGGACAGGGGTAAAAAGAGCATCTTCTATTGGAAAATGGGTAGGATGTTAGGAAGGGAGTTGAGTTTGGGAGGTAGAGGAAGTGGCATTGTGGGTGAAGGTACCTGTGGGTCTGGTGTAAGTCATGGGCGTTTGGGTGTGTCTTGTATCATAGGTGTCTGTTGTTTGAGTGAGTGTGGGCATTTGAGTTTTGTGGGTGTGAATTCTAATGTGTGTGTGTGTGTGTGTGTGTGTATGGGTGTGCTCTGGAGGTGCTGGGTGTGGTTATGGTGCATGTGGGTGTGGGCGTGGTGGTGGCTGCGGTGTCTGTGGTTGTGCTGGTGATGGGGTGGTGCATCTAGGTGTGGCAGTAAGTGTGGTGTCTATGGATGTGCTGGTGGTGCATGCGGGTGTGGTGATGGCAGCTGCAGTGTTTGGTTGTGTGCCTGTGTTTTTTGTGGTCTCTGTGTCTCTGTGTTTATGTATGTGTGCTGCTTGTATGTGTTGAAGTGGGTGTGTGCAAAGCTGTGAGTGTCTTTGGAACAGGCCTGGGAATAGGGAATTGGGATGGGGAAGGGTTTAGAGGTAGGACACAAGGTTGGGATGGTTGGAAGGCTGAAGTCAGTGAGGAGCTAGACCTTGAAACGACCACTGTAGGCCAGCCATACCAGTATGAATGCCTTCCAGTTTAGTTTAGTTAATTCATTTAATTATTATTTCATATGGCAGCTAAGGCACTGGATAGCATTCAGGAGTGCAGTGTAGCCCACAGCAATGCTACCAAGGAGGTCAATAACCTCCTGACTCAATGCAGCCGGGGGGACAGGGGCAGGATGTGGGGTGCCAGGAGCGAAGGAAATGATACTGTTTTAGGGGGGTGGGGTGGGGTTGGACAACTGGGGGAAGCAAGAGGGAGGGTAGAGATGGTACTCTGGATGGCGGACAAGAATGCAGATATAGCAGGAGCAGTAAGGTTCACCGCCTGTAGGGACTTGTTGCTCGGGGAGGCCTCTGAATAAGACGTTAAGCTGGAGCCCTTCATGCCAGTCCCCTTACCCTCTGTGACACTGTATCCCTCAGTGTCAGTGGTCTCACCAGGTGAGACACAGGGTCCAGCTGCTGCCCTACCTTCATGGCCAATGTTCCCTTCGCCTGCTCCGGATGATGTTAAAAAGACATGTACAATAGTTCTATTGTAGCTTTGTGAATAGAACTGATCAACAACTTTGAGCAAAAAACATTTATCTAGTATACATATTACACCTGCTACAAGGATCGCAAAGTTTGGCTCAAGCATGTAGGGAACATTCCCAGACACCATTTGCTCACAGTTCTCTAATTCCCCATGAAAGCTACTGCATGAAATATAATCTTCTGTTTTAACCATAACAATTTTTCTAAAGTAACCATTGAACATCTCTGGTTGGCCTTTATTCTTCAGAATAGTGAACTTATGTCATCAATTAGGATATATAACACATTTACCTTTGAACACTGTGTGTATAAGGTACAAAAAGCTGCATTGATGACATACACTAAATTTAAACTATGAATCAATGTGCGTTGAAACTATGAAGCAATGTTGTACCAGTATTTGGATGAACTGAAAGGCTGTCTCCAATATGTATTTACCTTTGCTGTTGTAGACTTGTGGACATATTGTCATTGCCGAATGACAAATGACTCCACTTTAGTACAGAGCAACTACTTATTCACACTTGACTCCAAAATATATCATATTAGTACAATGTGATGTTGGGAACATCCATTGTATCATAACTGCATAGTATGCAAAGCCACATGTAATCGATCTACCATTACATCGTCCACAATAGTAAAGGAGCATCACACCTGGCATAGTAAAGACTATTGGCCTGTTTGGTACAGCTGTCCATCATGACATCAAACAACCCGATGTAAATGTGTATTTTAGGCAGCCATGTGTCTGCTCAGAACAGTCCTTTGGTATAGAAAATGAGTCAGATAGGATCATTTCTAAAAAATTAATAGACAAAACACATCATCATATACATTGTGCAAAACCTATACCTTCACAAACTCTTCTTGTATGTTGAACAAGAATCAACATTTATGTTGATGGAAAAAATCCTGGCTTGAACAAAAAATGTGTCATGTAATATGTGAAACTCAAATAAGAACTTACACACTTGTTGCTGCTGTTGGACTCTCAAAAGCCCATCAAGCTGGGGATAGGCAACCACAAAAATGCGGTCCATTAGGGAGTTGGGATGCGGCGTATGCACTTCCCACTTTGGGAGGACTGCCGAGCTGGACTTTGACTAACGTTCTGGCACCGCTTCATAGATGCTCCCACCTCTTGTATCAATGAATGCTGCACCGCTTGAAGACCCCCCAGGTTCCCCACCTTCCTGGTGATGGCCTTCCAGGAGTCCCACTTTTGATGGGCATTGACCTGTATGGATACAAGAAATGAAAGAAAAAAGAAAGGTTTTCTTACTTTTTCTTTGTCTGTATTAAGGTAACACAATTTTACTACATCTATCACAAGCATAGCTCACATGTTGCCATACAAGTGCATTTTCACATGCTGAGCAGAACAAATGTATTAATACACACCTTTGTAGTGACCTTTGACTACCATCATCCCTTGTCATGTCCTACACTCGCTAATCCTGGCCTGTGGCATTATCTAGCCCAAGGGGCTCCTACATTTTCTGTGGTGTGAGCTACTTCAGATCAGTGTAAAACATTGTGAACTACTGAAGGCTAAACAATTTGCCCTGTCATCTGCAGCCTGATGTTGTTGATGTCAAATTAACACAGCCTTCCCTTAATGTTTAGATGGAACAATGACCTTGTGCCAATCTCATAACTGATGTCAAGGTTGTGTGGTACTCTGAAGGGGTCTGGGAGCCACTGTCAGCTCTCAATCAACTCTTTGGAGACCACTGATCTAGGCTGAGCGATTTGTGGGACGATACACATGGCAAACATAATTTTCCTTTGTTTTGTACAGAAAATATATATATGCACAGTGATAAAGACAAGATAATGTGTTTTCTAATTTACATGATGTGAGATTTCTACATTTCACATGCAATTCAAACATATACATAGCAATATCTCTACATGCACACCAAGTACAATCTAGGACTTTCAACTCACAACACATACTAATGTTGTTTTTTAACATTGTAAAGTGCTTTGAAATACCCAATATCATTGTTCTATGTAAGGGGCAAGATATATGACACTTCACATCACTCAATACACTTCACTCAGGAACTCAAAGGGACATTGTAGCCTTTGTTAATGGGACAAAAAACAACTAGACAGATTCACATATGCATTTCAGACATGTGCCTGTTCCTCTGGTGAGCTATAGAGCTGGCCATACCGGGAGAGGACCTCCTGTGCCAGCAATTCCAGCTCCCCTGGCAAGAAGACAGGGACCCTCTCACTATTTTGATCAGCCATGGTTGCTCCCAGAGGTCAGTAATAGTAGCAAAAGTGAAGGAGGTCTTGATGGCTGTAGTGTTAGGAGGAAAGTGAGCTTTTTGCAAACCACTGTGTATATGTACGCAATCGTCAGCGGGAATGGACACAACAATTGGCCTTCGTATGTTGCTTTCACACATGTTTGCCTGCGGCTGTGTCCGTCATGGAGTTAAACACCCACTATGCAGTCAAATTCCACCGCGGACATCTGATTTCAAATGTCATGTCAGCAAGATCAGGCAGCTGCCATTTTATAAGGGCAAAAAGTGTGTTTGTGACTATTACGTATGTTACCACCACTGAAAAGGGTGGCGTTTACATATTCAAACTTTGAATGTCACTCATGTATTTGAAAAACACATAATTTTTATTTAGTGCTTTACTGTGGTTAAATGCGATATTTGTATTAGAAATGTAATCTTTGCACAGTTTTTCATATTGTCAGCTACAAAATGACATATATGAAGTAAAAAATAATAACTAAAATATAAATATATTGTGAAATAATATATATATTTAGCACTACATTACAGTAATAATCAAAAATAATGTGTGTGTAAAATGTTTCAAAATGCTCACACTTCTTCCAATGCAGACATTGAACCCTGCAAGATTGAGGAGACAACTTCCGCAGTGTAGCACCCATTTTCAGACTTTGCCACCTCAGGATATATTATAAAAAAGTTCAGATTGAATATGTAAAGTATACTGGATTTATGTCATCATCTGGTGCCAGATCTGCTGCCTCACATTAAGTATTTCATTTTTTGGCAACATGATCATTCCAAATAATATACTATTGCAGTGTCTGGTGGAATATCACAACCAACTTCCAGTGGTGAGCTACAAGAAGTTCTTTTGTCAATGATGAAACTCATCAAAAGCTTCATTCAGTTTCCATGACATTTTGCAAATGTGAAGGGCGATTTCTATATTTTGGGTCCCCTACCACATGTTTTTGTAGCAATTGATGGCACGCATTTTGCGTTAGTGCCACCACATGTCAGGGAACAAGTCCACCGGTCTTTTCACCTACGGAACAGCAGCATACCCCTGAAAATGTCATAACTTGGACATGAGAGGGCCTGGTTTGTTTGGCAAGTACAATCTGACATGATACTGTTTGGGTAATTTCAAGGTGAATCATCTGGAATGGTGTTACATATCGTGGCTCTTCTCCTTCCATTTAGGAGACTCAGCTTATCCTAACCGACCATGGTTGTTAGCATCGCTTAAGAATTCGACAATGCCAGGTGAAGTCCGCTTCAATGAGGCCCATGGAAGAAAACGGATGGCAGTGGAGCGGGCTTTTGGGCTCCTAATGCCAGATTTTGTTGACTGTACATGACTGGTGGAGCCCTCCTCTACCCTCCTGATAAGGTGTTCCAATTAGCATGGCCTGCTGCATGCTGCACAACATCGCCCTGCGACAGAACATCCCTTACAACGTAGAGCATGGAGACCATGGAGAGCCACCAGGTGAGGATCCTGAAATTTCAAATGAAGATGATAGTGGTAAGAAGGAAGGAGTTGAGTTTCACGTGGATGTCATAGACAACTTCTTCACGAGTGTATCTCTTTCCCTATTATCAGATTAACTGTAAGAAGGCACGTTCTGGGAAATCCAGTATACAGGTATTTGGTGATAAAAGTTTTGACACATTGACTTTTGCGTTCATTTTCATTATTTATCTCTGATTGTGTATTAGAAAATGTATCCTCAAAAAGATGACTTTGTAATGTGTCAACTGTATCATGTTTCATTGCACAACTTTTTGTTTTAATCTGTTTTATGTATCTTCACCATGCCAATTTCATTTGGACATGTTAAAGCTGTGACATTTGCGGATAAATGTTGCTGTTTCAAATTGCAAAGGGAGCGTGGGTTGTTCCTGTGGAAGACACACACAGACTTTGTGTGTATATAATAATACAACTTAAACAGTGATTGAATGGAAGTTGTTAAGATTGCATTTGACTTGTTTTCTGTTGATTGTTGGCACCAAGCCAATATGTGCTGTTTGATTTGCTGTAACCACATGTGGTAGTCAACAAAAGCATAGTAATACACCTTCACATTGACCAAATGCACATTTTGTGTTAAGTGTATGAATATGTTGATGTGTCTCATCATTGTAGAAAGAATGTCTTCTATCAATATAGCCCCTCCTTCCAAGGTAGCAAGTTGTGGAACTGTAAATGTAAAAAGGTCACTGAGTATTTGTGGTATGTATGGTTTATCATGTTCAATAAAATGTTGACAGAACACTCTGTTTCAAAGTGAAATACTAGTTGATGAAGGTGTTGTATTTTTATTTTGTTGTCATGGTAGAAATTATTGAGGAACATTACCTACTTGTAATTCATTTATAAATGAACAATACTTTGTTTTTATATTTTAAATGTATGATGGAAGGAAAAACAATTGGATGAATACCGAACATAACTACAACATCAGTCATTGACTTTGTTTTGTTTTGCATTTATTACAAACAAAAGCAAATAAAGTAAAAGTTGATGTAAACCAAAATACAAACAAAATAAGAAAAAGTCAGTCATGGTGCATGAAGCCATAATTTTTTAGCCAAATTTGTTTAAAGTCCAATGACCAAAACACAATTTGCCTCAGAAAGGTCAATGGGTCAAGAATATAGTCCATGTAGTGAATAGTAGTCACACACTAGAGAAAATTAGGTTTAGTGTCTCTTGGTTGTAGTCTTGCCATCCTCTCCTTGTGGTCCAGATGAACGTGTGCTCCTGCTGACGGCTAGTGGATCCACAGTTGCAGGTACTGAGGTGGGTGCAGGTGCTTCCTGTTGTGGCAGGGTTTCCCTTTCAGTGACTGAGGCAGATGTAGTCAGGCCCTATGTAGTTTGACCACATAAAGGGGAAGATGGTGAAGGAAAAGCACTGCACATATGGGTGTAAATGTCCTTCAGCACCCCTGTGAGAGAGCCCAAATTGGAGTACAGATTCTCCATCAGAAAATTGTGCTCCCTCTGCAACAGCTTCATGTCCTGGAGCTCTGTAAGGACCAAGCCCATCATGTCTTGGAACAGATTATGGGCTCCCAAGATGTGGTTGAAGGTGGCCTGAGTGACAGTTACCCCAGTGGCGTCACCATATAGGCCCACAGGACCTCTCCCACGAGCACTAACCTGTGGGCTTGAGCCAGTGTGCCCTGTCCCACTGGGTCCTGGCTGAACTGCAGGTGGTGGTGGTTTTGTCTCACTACTATGTAGACCTGGGGTCACAAGATGGGTGTTATGTTGCTTTAGACACCGGAAGGGGAGGTATCAGTCTGCTGGGGTGCTATATCAGCTGGAGTGGGAGGTGTAGGTGTGGGTCGAAGGAGACCTACTGGAGCCGTCAGCTCAGGCAGATGAGATGGACCAGGCTGCTCCTCTTCATCCAGACTTTCAGGAGTGGAGTCCTCCCTGGAGGTTTTATCCTGGGCTGGAGTGGAGGTTTCCTGAGACACAGATATTTGTGCTTTGGTTGTTGGAAAATATATAATTTGAAAAGGTGTGGATTACACATCCAATGATTGTTTATAATATAATGTAGAAACCTGAAAGTGAAGAGGAATTAGATATCATGATTAAACATTCTGTGGTACATTAATTATTTGCAAAAACTGTTTATGTTTCAAACTAACAGGTAAGAAGATGTCCTGAGATGAAAACTTAATAAGTATACATGAACTCAACACAGTATAGAGGAGATGTGTAAAATTAACCAGTCCATAGCCTAGCAGGCTAAAAAACAGACATTTGCACAACTTAGAGAGATGTTAGCATTGATCATCATATGAACAGTACAGAGTTCAGTTTTCACATATGCCACTTTTCTTCAGCATACAATTTTACATGCTTTAAATTTTAAAGGCAAAAAAAAGTTCATTTTTGAAACTAATGACATCAATTAAATAACATGACAAGTAAAGGACAACATACAACATTTAACACAATCTGTTTTTAAAAGAGGGCATTAAGATACAGTTTGATCAATAAATAATCCTTTACTATAGGTGAAAATATGATAGAAAAGGAGAATGAGCAAAATAATTAAATAGCAATATTATTATCACAAAACTGAAACAAGGCATCATGGTAGTTGTAGTTATTTCAATGAGACATTTACAACACTGAAATTGTGATTTGAACATACTGTGTGTAAATCTGCAGTAGGAAGAAAACTGGCATTTACTTTGTGAAACACTTATATATTGTTTGTTATTTGGAGTACAAACACAAGCTTCATAACATCTTGTGAAATGTGATTGCTATTGAAACCTGTTATCTTAAATACAATTCAATATATTCAAACAAAAAAGCCAAAACATATGTTACTCATATATTTTAGTTTATATTAAAAACAATTCAGCTGAACACATTAACAATAGCTAACTTCAAAGCAAACAGGAAACTTAGGTTTAGTGGCACATTTGAAATGATAACTTACCAGTCTGCACTCCACCAGGGATTCCTGTCAAGCTTTCAGGATGTAGGTTCTGCAAGACTTTCTCCTCCCAGGGCATGAGTTTTAAGGGGGGCCTGGGAGAACCACCACCAGTCCTTTGGGTCTCCAGGTGATTCTTGGGGCTAGGGAATGCACTCTTCCCCGCAGGTTGTTCCAACTCTTCCTAATCTCTGCCTGTGTGCGCAGGTTGCTAGCTGCAGCATTCACTTTTTCAACTATACTGGAACACAATTCCCTTTTCTGTGATAGGGGTTTATTTTGGACTTGGGCTTCAAACAATTGTGGATCTACTCTTATGATTTCATCCACAATGACTGAAAACTCTCCCTCAGTGAAACATGGATTGTTGTGCCCTGGCATAATCCAAATAGTTGTGATAAAATCAAATCAGGTAAACACAAGGAAATAAATAAAGGAAGAAAAACAGGACAGGAAACAGGGAGAAGCAACAAAACAATTTCACTTAGCCGGCAAACGTTCTGCTAGAAAATGTCATGGTGCAGTGGAATGACAAAGGATCATGGTCTGAAATGGAGTGTGTTTTATAGTGTGGTATGCAGGTGCAAACAATGTGCCAAAAATCAAATAAGGTGAGTGTTGATAGCATCCAGCCTACAGTGACAGCTATAGTCTAGTGTTGATCGTGTGCTGCGACAAATTCACTCCATTAGCACCCCACCGCTAGAAGTCTAAATAGGCTTGGCACAATCCTGCCGCCTGATGGAGTACTATTTGCCAGAATTGGAGTCTGCCGCGTCGGCAGAGGAGAGCCTCATACGCGGTGGTAAACACTCTGTCAATGCGGACAGAGAGTCAATCAGCATACATCTAATACCGCAGGTGGACCACTGTCAGCTTGATGGAGTACTTGGGACTACCGCCGCAGTGGAACATTGGTAAGACTGCCAAGATCTAAACTAGGCCCTAAGTCAGAAAGTGGACATCTTCACCATCACTTCGTCCGGCAGCTCCCCAATAATGATGACTCCTCCTCAGATACTTCCTGCGGCCTTGCGACCCTAACCCTCTACCTTCACAGGGCATTTTTCTCCAAATTTCCTGTCAGTCCAAAGGTACAAGTCGACCAGGCGTAATCCGGTTGATGCATCTAACTTGCGCTCCATCACGGGTTGGCTATATTTCGCAACTTCTACCCAGTATTGTGTGACTGGATGTATGTGGTTGCTGCTTTGATCTTTTAGAAGTTAGTTTTTACCTTACAATTTAGAATGTCATTACCTTAGTTCTCCTGATTTGATTTATTTTTGCCATTTTGTTGTACAATAATTTAATAAAATATGCTTTGTTTTTCTAAATTGGAATGGGATTTTTGCGTGTGTTTTGTATTCAATTTACTACTGTTTGTGTGTTGCATAAATATTTCACACTTTGGGCCTCATCTAAAGAAAATGAAGCAGTGCAGCGCTGCAAGCCATTTAGCTGCGTCATGGCGCGTCATTTTCAAGGAACAGAGATGCGTCATATTAACATTAATACGACACATCCCTGTGCTTTCCCCTGCCCTGGTCAACAATTGGCTGCCATGCGCCAGTGCAGGCACCCTTGCGTCATTTTGCAAGGGTGCCTGCTCTGCGAGGATGAATGTTTTTGTGAAAGAAGGGACATCTTCGTCCACAAAAACAATCATTAATGACATTTTCCTCTTTCTATACATAGTGCATAATGCAGCACTCATAGAAAAAGGAAAAAGGAGGAGAAATAAAAGTATTTCTACTCGCTGCACCATTCCTATGCCTCCCCTAATAATCTGTTTCTGACGTCTGTCTATTCTAAGCTCTTTCAGACTGTCTATTCGATCTTTTCTCTCAGCAGTTGGACTTTCTGCTAAACTTTCTCTCTTTTGTCTGTCTCTTGGTCTTTACTCTGCTACCCTTCTTTTCTGCAGAACTTTCATCTCTTTCGTGTGTCTTTTCCCCTCACTAATTTCTCTCCTTTATCATTTCTCTCTGCTGCCTGTCTCTCCTGTGCTATTCATCATCTATACTGTTTCATAATATTGCTCTGCTATCCGCAGTCTTTTGTGTTATGACCTTCCTCTTTGCTGTCTCCCCTCTCCTCTGCTATCCATCTCACTGCAGTCTCTGGTCCTGTCTCCACTCAATCCTTTTTCCATCTATTCTACCTCTGTGCTATGCAGCTAACCATTCTCTCCACTACCGTTCTTCCCAGCTATTGCTCTTCTGCTCTCAATCCTCTCTGTAATCTGCCACTCTGCTTCTCTCTCCAATCAATCCATTCTCAATGTAATCTTCCTCTGTGCTGTTCATTAACCTTTTCTCCATTACCATTTCCCCCAGCTGTTCCTCCACTGGTTTCTTGAAAAAAAAAAACCCTCAATATCTTCCAGAAGTGCTGTAGGAGACAGCCTTGAAGCGCAACATGTTTTGACTGTTATCTGACAATGTCACTTAGTGTGAGTGAAAAGAACTGTGGGGCATATTATCAAGCAGGGCATTAACATTATCGCTGCTTTAGGTTCTGTGTAGTTACTCAGAACCTTAGGATTTTAGTACTTCTCAACTATCTTGTCTTGTGATGTTTTGTGCTTTCATATAGCACAGGTACTTTGATGGAGTGGGCAGAATGCTAACATTGCGGACACTAATAATCTCATGCTGGGGTCTACACAGTCTCCATGTTGTCTTCTTCTGCCTATGGAGTCTGAAATGCCAATAAAAACGGTGAGGTCTCATTACAACTACAACAGTGAAATATATGTTTCACACAGCAAAGCACCTTCATTCTCTATAGCATATACAATAATTTGAGCATCATATATATATTGTGTATTGCGGCGAGGGGTGAACAGCAGGTACAGTTTTTGGGTCTAATTTTTCTTTTTCCTCTCTTGTTGGCAAATTTTCCACTTAACTGTTCATGAGGAGACCATTTACTTGACCCTACAATAGTGTTTAATGTAATGCTCCTGACTCAGTGATCATTGTTGTGCTTTGTATTAATGGCTCCTTCTTGGAACCTACTGGTATTTGTAAAAAAGAATAAAGATATATAACAAAATGTACATAATGTGTATGATACATTTGTATTCTGTGACTTTTTCCTTTTACCACTCAAGTCATCTCTTTGCAGTATTCAGCGAATGTGCTTGCCCATGGTTTCAAGGTTATGATGTCAGCGTCTTGGGGGAAAATATGGGTAACTGAGCTTTGGTGTATTTGCCTCTTTACCGTCCTTCAACAGGATGTAACTTTAATAGAGTTTTCTCTACATAAACCCCATCAACATTCCCTTTCTATGCACGTAGTTATCTGCAGTTGTAAGAAACCTGATCAGTCCCCAAATATTTCACTGTGGAAGCTTGGACATAAGCTTTTGGCAATCACAGGAATTGTCAGTAGTGACCTGAAGCTCTCATTACCATGGACAAAATTATGGTACTCGGTACCTGCTGTGCTTCACCATTGAGCTCATGAATATCGAAACACATGTCTGAGGCTAAGAAAATGAAAGATTGGAAGAAATGATTAGTCATCAAGCTAAGAAAATTAAACATTGAAAGACAATAGTTGCCAAGAGTGACTTCACTGAAAGAACTGCAACTTTACAAATGATAGACCACATTGACCAGAATGCACTGGGAGGTCTACCACATTATGTTTCACTTAACTCCTTCGCTGCCAGGCCTCCCCCGTCCCATGCCCTTTTTAGATATTTGGTGTACTTCAGCTTAGGCCCCCATACATTTTGCCCAATTAAGGTACCCACACCAGATTTGCGTCCCCAGGGTTTCCCGATTACCTGGAGGGAACTGTGAAATGAGTCAAAATACAGCAATTTTGGGGTTTTGGGGAAAATGGGAAAAAATGCTGCAGAAGAAAGTGTCTGTTTTTTATTCCCTGTAAATGGTATCAACAAAGGGGTTGTGGTGCTAAACTCACCATCTTACCAGCTTTCAGGAACAGGAAAACCTTTGTCAGAAAAACATATTTTTTTACAGTTTTGGCATTTTACTGGGACATAGCCTTTTTTTCCTATTTTTTGTGTTTTCAACCTCCTTTCAATTAGTGGTTGAAATGGGTATAAAACCAGGTATGGATCCCAAACAGCTATATATTTCTGAAAAAGTAGATACAATTCTAAATTCAGCAAACAGGTCACTTGCGTAGATCCCTCAAGGTTTTTCTATATAAAGGAACATTTGAAATAAAAGAATATTGAAATTTAGTGAAAAAGCATCCATTTGTGCCTACATTTTCACTTGTAACTTCTTCTAACTTGATTTATGATAGATATATACTGTTACATCCATGGGACCCTTCAGGTTGTGGGGATGTGTTAAACCTTGAAATGGTTTTTCATTGTGTACTGGGTATAGAGTAATTAATTTGGTAAAATATGAAGAGTGGAACATAGGTATCTAGAAAACCGATATATATCTGAAATGGGAACAAGATATGGAGTTTAGAAGCAGTGGTTATTTGTGCATCTCTGAATTTGTGGGTACCCATATTAGCATGTGAATTAGAGGGTATTATTCAAAATTACTTCTTTTTTTACACATTGTCTTATATTTGGAAGGCAGAAATGCATAGAAAGACAAATGGTAATAACACTTGTTCTACTATTATGTGTTTACCTATGTAACCCAATAAAAATTATACCTTATTTGTGTGGGTAGGCCTAATGTGTGCTACATGAAATGGCCCAAAACACAATGTGGACACGTCACATTTTTTCCACTGAAAACGTACTCTTTTTTCGCAATGTGCCTATCTGTGGATTTAGGGCTTTAGCACAGCCGGCACATAGGGAAACCTAGCAAACCTGTACATTTTTGAAAACCAGACAACCAGGGGAATGCAGGATGGGGTGACTTATGTGGCTCTCACCAGGTTCTGTTAAATAGAATCCGGTACAAATCTCAAACTTTTTTGTTAAAAAAACAACTGTTCCTCATATTTCTGTGATGGAAAGTTCTGAGATCTGTGGGCAGCCACAAATTATTATCTTTTTTTAACCTTCGTTTTATTGGTTTTTCATATACATAAAACCTGCAGCAGAAGCATCATCATGTACATATGGTGGTACAAATTATTTGTGACTACATTAAAAAATATGCATTGTTTTGGGACTCAAAATACAACTGATCAGCGTGAATCAACGTGTCAACAATTGAGCAAGAGGCAATTGTTCATGTGGCAATTTAACATACATAGTTCTCATTTCCAGCATTCTCAGGCAGCATAACATTTAAATGTCTTATCCTGCATTTCTAATAGTAAGGCCTATGTCAACAATCGATTCGCAGAGTATTCCCATGCATAGTGATTGTGCTACAAGTCTCGCAGGTGAGCTAAAAGGTAACATGTCAAGGGGGCCCAAATGTCCCTAGGTCGCAAAGCGCTCGGCAGCAGGTCTGCAGATGTGACTAGTCTCTCTTGGCAATGAACTAAGTCATTAATCCATTCCTTAAATTTGAGCGCCCGTACTTTTCCCCAGCGGCAGGCCACCCACCTTTTAGCCATGAGTAGCGCAAGAGTGACGAATTTGTGATGTTCTGCCTGTAGTGGTCTGACATAGCCTAGCAGGGCCATAAGTGGGTTGGGCTCAACTCGTGTGTTTAACATCTCCATCAGAGCTTCAAACCCTTGCTCCCAGTATTCCCTCACATCCGGGCACTCTCAGGCCAAATGCAGAAAACACGCTCCAGGTGCCTCACATCTGTCACACCTGTCAGAGTCTCGTACGTGGTATTTGTGTAGCCTGGCAGGGATGTAGTATATTCTGTGTAGGAATTTATAGTGCATCATGCGGAGTCTGCTGCAGGCTGATACACGCTCTGTTTGTGAGCAGCAGGACTCCCAATGCTCATCTGCCAATGCATACCCTAGTTCCTCATTCCAGGGAGTGCAGGGCGTCCTGTCTGGCAGTTCCCTTGCGTATGCACTGCTCTACATATCAGGGAGACAAGGTGTTTAGCCGATGTGGTTTTAAGTGCTAGCTGCAGTGGCGCCAAAACCTGTGGCTCAGCTGGAAATTCCGGGGTAAGAGATTGTATCCCCTTTCTAAGGCTAATGTAAAGAAAAAGATCAAGTGGAGTGTGTTGTAGCCCCTGCCACATGTGCTCAGCTGTGCGAAAAAGGCTGTCCTTATACAGGTCCCCCCAGGTGCGTATGTGGTGACGTTCTTTAAATTTATGGATGAGCTCTTCCTGAAGGAGGGGCATGTCTGGACGATAAGTGAGGGGCAATAATGGAGAATATAAAAAGGTGTCGTTCAGCATGCGTCCTATGCGTTGCCACGCCATTGTGGTACATGTTAGAGTAGTCGGTGATTTGTCTCTGGGGCTAACCGGTTCATACAGCACTCATCTATGGGAATGGGATGTGGTAGCCAGTGCTCTGCTGCGACATGTGGGGCATACTGCGGCTTTGCCACCCAGAACCAAGCATAGTGGGCCTGTGTGCTAGTGTAGTAGAGTTCAAAGTTTGGGATCCAAAACCCACCTTGTGAATACGGCCTGATAAGGACGTTCCATTGTAATCTCGGCTGCTTACCCCCCAAACCAACCTCGTCATCTCCGCCCGTAGTGTCTTAAAAAAGAAAGTCCCTGGGTAGTATGGAATATTTAAAAAGAGATAAAGCAGTTGGGGAAGTATCACCATTTTAATGAATGATGCTCTTCCCCCCATGGATAAAGGCAATTCGATCCAGAGGGTAACACTGTCCGCTGTACGAGTTATAGCAGTGCCATAGTTCAACCTCATAAGTTCCTTTCTATCCTTAGTGACGCGTATTCCCAGGTACCGCAACTCCTCAACACACTACTCTAAAGGTTAATTCAGTGGGAATTGGGCTGTCGCATTTGTCAGAGTGAAAATGCTCGATTTCCTCCAGTTTATCTGTATCCCTGATAGTCTCCCAAAAACCATAAATTCTCTGAGTAGTGGATTTATATTCTGCTGAGGAACACATATGTACAGGGTAATATCATCTGCATATAATGATATAAGTATTGGCCGCATGTTACAGTGCAACGCCTTCTCTTTATGGTGCTGCCACAATTTCACCACCAATGGTTCAACCGCAATGGCAAAAAGCAAGGGGGATAGTGGGCACCCCTGCCAAGTACCTCTAGTAATTTGGAACGTCTTAGATGTGCGCCCTTTAATAAGAACTTTAGCTACCGGCGACTGATATAATAGTCTGATCCAAGAGAGGAAGAGGGGAGGGAACCCCATTCGTAGCATCACCCCAAATATGTACTCCCATTCAATTGAATCAAAAGCCTTCGTGGCATCTAAAAAAAACGCAGCCATGGGCAGATCTTAATATAGCAAAAAGTGTTCTCAAGTTATGGGAGGTGGCCCTCCCGGGTACAAATCCTGACTGGTCAGGTGGGATCAGATGTTCCATCAACAGGCTCAGCCTGTTAGCAATACGTTTTTCTAAAATGTTGGCGTCGCAGTTAAGTAAAGAAAGCAGCCAATAGGAGTTGCAGTGTCTGGATGATTTTCCTGGCTTCAATAATGAAATTATAAGAGCCTCCCTCATGGATGCCGAAAGAGATCCCACCTCAAGTGATTCTTCATATACTTCACGTAAAATGGGGGCCATAAAGTCTATATATGTTTGATAGAATTCCACTGAAATTCCGTCCGTCCCTGTGGCTTTACCCGACTGCATACCCATATTTGCCTCCCGAACCTCGTCCAATTCAAATGGAGCACATAAGAAAGTTTGTTGTACGTCTCCTAGCCAGCCCAGCTCCACATCTTCCAGGTAGCTGTCTAGAGCTAAGTCATCTCTACCCTGTGTTGTATAGAAGGGTATAGTGCCTCGTGAAGGCACTTAATATGTTGGTGGTATTGCGGTAAATCATCCCATTCAGGTCCTCAATTTCCAATACGTACCCAGCGTAACAAGGTTGTCTGACTATGCCTGCTAATACTTTGCCAGATCTTTCCCCCTCAACGTAATTTCGAGCCACCCAAAATCTATTCCTAAATCGAGTTTCCCTCTGCCCTGCGTCCATATACTCTGTGAGCGTATCCCGAAACTAACTTTGAGTAGCAGTCCTTGGGTCGGAAGCCAGGTCCACCTCCAGTGCCTTAAGCTTTATCTCCAGTTTACTTAGTGTATTAGTTATGTCTTTAAGTACCGGCGACCCCTTCGAGATGCCGAACCCACAAAGTGTGACTTTGAATGCCTCCCAAATAGTTTCCACATTGTCCACCGTTCCTTTATTGCGTTCAAAAAAATCGTGTGCTTCATCTCACAGTTCTTCCTGAAAAATAGTGTCTAACAAGCTAGGGGCATAGAGCCGCCAAGGAGTGCGCGGTACAGTTAATTCAGAACACGATAGAGTGAGCGCCACCGGTGCGTGGTCTGAATAGGTTCTGACCAAATTTTGCACCGGGACACTGCAGGTCCTAGCCCTCTGGACAGAAACCAATAGTCCAAACGTCCCCACGTTGCTGCCTGCGCTGTGAAGTGTGTTCCTTCACAGGCATGAGGGTGCATATGTCGCCATGCATCTATTAGCTAAGTGGTTACAGTGTCCTGCAACATGTCTCGCACTTTGATATAATGATGCGGGCCGGTTGTAACCTATCCATCCCAGGATTATATGCTACATTAAAGTCACCTCCCCATATAATGTGACTAGATCCTATGTCAAGTTCAAGTTCAAGTTTGGCATTTATATAGCGCACTACACACCCATAGGGTCTCAAGGCGCTTGAGGGAGGTGGGGAGTTACTTATCAAATAGCCAGGTTTTGAGTTGTTTTCTGAAGGAGAGGTGGTTTTGAGTAAGTCGGAGGTGGGTGGGGAGGGAGTTCCAGGTTTTGGCAGCAAGATAGGAGAAGGATCTTCCCCCCATGGAGGATCTGTGGATGCGTGGTATTGCGGCGAGGGCTTGGTTGGACGAACGGAGATTGCCGGTGGGGGTGTAGAAGGAGAGGCGTGTGTTAAGGCATTCGGGTCCTAGATCGTATAGTGCTTTGTGTGCGTGGGTGAGGAGACGGAACGTTATTCTTTTGCTGACGGGGAGCCAGTGGAGGTCTTTTAGATGATTGGAGATGTGAGCTCTGCGGGGGACGTCTAGAATAAGTCTGGCAGAGGCATTTTGGATACGTTGGAGCTTTTTCTGTAGCTTGGTGGTGGTTCCGGCATAAAGGGTGTTTCCGTAATCTAGTCTGCTAGTTACCAGTGCGTGAGTGACTGTTTTTCTTGTTTCGGTGGGGATCCATCGGAAGATCTTTCTGAGCATACGTAGGATGTTGAAGCATGAGGAGGAGACTGCGTTGACTTGTCTGGTCATCGATATGGAGGAGTCTAGGATGAAACCCAGATTACGTGCATGGTCCGTAGGTTTGGGGGCGTTTCCCAGAGCCAGTGGCCACCATGAGTCATCCCAAGCGGAGGGGGATGATCCTAATATTAGGACTTCCGTTATGTCCGAGTTCAGTTTAAGGCAACTGTTCCTCATTCATTCGGCCACTTCTTTCATTCCTTCTTGTAGATTGGTTTTGGCGGTGTTTGAGTCTTTGGTGAGGGAGAGGATCAGCTGGGTGTCGTCTGCGTAGGAGATGATGTTGAGGTTGTGTTTGCGAACGATGGATGCGAGGGGGCTCATGTGTACGTTGAAGAGTGTAGGACTGAGTGAAGATCCTTGTGGTACGCCGCAAATGACTTCGGTGGCCTCTGATCTAAAAGGGGGAAGGCGGACTCTCTGGGTTCTTCCGGCGAGGAATGAGATGATCCAGTCCAGTGCTTTTTCTTGAATTCCGATGTTTCTGAGGCGGTGTATAAGGGTGCTATGACAGACTGTGTTGAAAGCTGCGGAGAGGTCAAGTAGGATGAGGGCGACTGTTTCTCCATTGTCTAATAGTTCGCGGATGTCATCTGTTGCTGCGATGAGGGCGGTCTCGGTGCTGTGTTTGGCACGGAATCCGGATTATGATATGTCGAGGGATTTGTTGGATTCGAGGAAGGCGGCGAGTTCACTGTTGACTGCTTTCTCGATGACTTTGGCAGGGAATGGGAGGAGCGAGATAGGTCGGTAGTTTTTAAGTTCAGTGGGGTCTGCTGTGGGTTTCTTCAAGAGGGCGCTGAGTTTGGCGTGTTTCCAGTTTTCCGGGAAGGTAGCGGAGTTGAAGGAACTATTGATGATGTCGCGAAGGTGGGGAGCGATGATGGAGTCTGCTTTGTTGAAGATGTGGTGGGGACATGGGTCGGTTGGCGATCCTGAGTGGATGGAGTTCATCAGGCGGATGGTGTCTTCAGTGGTGACTGGTTTCCAGGTACAAAGGTTGTTAGGAGGGGGATTAGGTTCTGAGGTGGGTGGGGTGGACTTGTGGGCCGGCTGTATTGTGAAGCTGTTGTGTATGTTGGCGATTTTCTTGTGGAAGAATGAAGCTAGGGAGTCGCAGAGGTACTGGGAGGGAGTGATGTCATTGGTGCCGGCTGAAGGGTTGGTGAATTCTTTTACTATGTTGAACAGTTCCTTACTGCTGTGGGCGTTTTTGTTGAGTCGATCTTTGAATGCTGTTTTCTTAGTGGGGCGTATTAGTTGATGGTGTTTACGGGTGGCGTTTTTGAAAGTGGCTAGGTTTTCGGTGGATGGGTTTCTTTTCCAGGTTTTCTCGAGGGTGCGGCATGTCTTCTTGGATTTTTTAAGTTCATCGTTGAACCAGGGGGCTTTCTTGATGTTTAATTTGGTAGGGTTGCTTTTCAGTGGTGCTAATTTGTCAGCGCTGCGGGTGATCCATTGTGCAAGGTTGGTAGCTGCTTGGTTTGGGACTGAAGAATAGGTAGGAGGGTATTGGTGGAGCGATGTGAAAAGCTGGTTAGTGGTGATTTTGTTCCAGTTTCTGCGGGGGATTTGTTGAGGGTGGTTGTGGGACATAGTCTTTTTGTAGTTGAATGTATGCGGCATGTATGTGTCTAGTGTCCAATGGAGAGCTGTGGTGTGGTTGAAGGAGATGTATTTGCTGGATGTAAAGATTGGGTCGAGCGTGTGTCCTGCACAGTGGGTGGGGGTGTTGACAAGTTGTTTGAGTCCAAGATTTGCGAGGTTGTTCAATAGGGTGGTACTGTTGTTGTCGTTGTTCTTTTCCAGGTGGAAGTTGAGGTCGCCAAGTAGAATGTAGTCCTCGGAGGGGAGGGCGTGTGGGCTGATGAAGTCTGTGATGTCTTCACTGAATTGTGTGCGGGGACCTAGTGGTCTGTAGAAGAGGGTTCCTCTGAGTGTGGTCTTGGGGTCGATGTGGATCTGGAAGTGGAGGTGTTCAGCGGATGCGAGGTTGTCGTCGGAAGTGGTCGATATGCGAATGGTGTTCTTATGAATAATGGCAATGCCTCCTCCTATTTGGTTGGTGCGGTCCTTACGAATAATCTTGTAGCCGTCAGGGATGGCTCTGGAGATGTCGGGTGTTGAAGAGGCGTTCATCCAGGTTTCTGTGAGGAAGGTGACGTCCGGTGAAGTAGTGTCGAGTAAATCCCAAAGTTGGGTGGCGTGACTGTGGACTGAGCGTATGTTGAGAAGGATACATTTCAGTTGGTTGGTGTCAGGAGTCTGTTTGATGTTGGTGGGTTTGGTGAGGGTCCTGATGCAGGCAAACTTGCAGGAATTGCAGGAGAAGGGTCCATGGGTGAGGCCAGGTGTGGCTTGGTAGCAGTTTGGTCGTCGACCGGGGTTCAGGGCTGTGAGGGTAGAGGCGTCGTAAGAGATGCGGGAGGATTGGGTTTTGCGGGGCCAGGGGGTCTGGCGCTGGGCGCGGTCCAGGCGCCGACGGGCGTAGACGGGCTTTACCTTATTATGGCAAATATCTTGGCCCACAGCGAGGTATACAAATCTGGGTCATCAACATTAGGCCCATAACAACAGGTCAGTGAGACATTTCCCAGTCTTCCCCAGGCTAGACTGTAGCTCCCCTGTGAGTCCCCTGTTGTACCCGCTAGATGGTATGGCACACTTTTTCATAAAAGGTTTGCAGTTCCCCTCGCATATGAGGAATATGAAGAGAAGGGTCTATGCACTGCCCATTTACTTGCAAAGACATTTGGCCTCTGAGGTGCGAAGTGTGTTTCTTGGAACATAGCTATATGTGCATGATGCCTGTCTAAATACGCCAAAATGTGCCTCTTTTTTCTAGGGTCTCCCAGTCCCCGAACATTCCACGTCATTTAATTCAATGTTTCCATTTCCACATTAGCCATACTCACTAACCTCTGTTATCATCCGCCATTTGAGCCAATAAATGCAGTCCCTCCAATGTACCCTCTTATCTAATAATGCTAAAATACGCACATGATGCTCTGCCATCGTCTCGTCCTTTGCTCCCATAACAACATTGTTAAAACAGTCCTGTTGCGTGCCCATTATACAACATTTGAAACATACCCCACCCTGCCCCCCTCCACCCACTGAAGGAGTCCCAACTTGCCAGTACTGGTTTCCCGCCCGCCCCTCCCCTCCCTCAAACCAACAAGAAACAGAAACATCCCTGTAATCCCTGCAAACAACATGCAGATAAAATTCCTGGAGGTATACCCTTCGGGGGTCATTTCTAGGTGGCAACACAGAACCCCTGCGCAATCAGAGCTCTCCGAAGGTGGAACGCCAAGGACCTGGGGGGCAGAGGGTGCCCAGCATTAGCAGATATAGCTCAATTAACACCCTGTAAAACATCTTGTGGCCCTCTAACACTTAAGCTATTCCCCAAACCTTCTGCATGTCCAAAGGCGTCTCGTTACTAGTTAGTGACAGTAAAAAACATTTTCAGTGCGAATTTTCTTCGGCCCCCGCCGACACGGATTGCTGTGACACTGCCATTCCGCTGTCAGTTTGATTTGTGCGTTTGACATGTTTGAGGAACTCCTCCACATGTTGCGGCTTGGTGAAAAAGCTCTGTTTTCCCTGGTGTGTGACCTTAAGACGTGCCGGGTAAAATAGTGCGTAATCAATTTGCGCCTTCATCAGCTTGCTCTTAACATCCAGAAACGTACGGCGTCCACTTATACTATAGGCGTGAAATCGGGATAAATGGAAAAAGTGTTTGGGTTTGGTAGGTTTCTCTAAATGGCAGCCAAGCCCAGAACCCAAAACGCAGGTGCCCCCTTGCAAAACCAGGTTGTTTTGTCATAGATAGGTGGCACTTGGGTTTTTGGTCCAGGGCTCGGCAGCCATCTAGTGAAAGCTAATCAATCTAGACATTTCTGAAACCTAGACACCCAGGGGAGTCCAGGGATGTGTGGCTTGTGTGGATCTCCCAACGTTTTCTTACTAGGAATCCCCTGCACATCTCAATTTAGCTAAAAAGTAAAATTTTCCTCACATTTCTGTGTGGGAAGTTTGTGAGATCACTGCACCCACACACATTTCCCACCACCCAGCCCTCCCCTCAGTCTTCCAATAAAAATGATACCTCACTTGTGTTGGTGCTCAAAGCCGTGTCAGCCTAAAAACGCATGCAAAATAACTGCCCATTTGGACCCACTTTGGTTCCCCCTCAATTTTTTATTTTTATACATTTTTAGGTTCTCATGCTTTGGCATCCACACAAATTTGGTATTCTTTTTTTCAAGCGACTGAAGGAAACGCTGTGTGGTGGGAAATTTGTTCCAGCGCAGTGATCTGACAAATTTTCCACACAGAAATGTGAGGAAAGTGTGAATTGTTAGCTAAATTTTAGTTTGCAGGGGATTCTTGGTAATAAAACACTGAAAGATCCACGCAAGCCACACCGCCAGCCAAGCACCATCCATGTACAACCCCAGCTAAGCGCCAGCCACACACATCGCCAGCCAAGCACCATCAAAGCACATAGCCAGCCAAGCGACAGTCCAAGACATCGCCAGCCAAGTAACAGTCCACACACATCCCCAAACATATGCTATCCACGAAGACTGCTAGTCAAGTGACAGTCCATGCACCCTGCTAGCCAAGCGCTAGTCCACATACATTGCTAGCTAAGCACAAGTCCACACACACAGCCAGCAAAATGCAGGTTCATTCACATACAGCTAGCCAAACATCAGTAAACATTCGAACTCTATTTCACACAGACATTTTCTCTAGCGTCTAGTAGTTTTCTGCCCCCCTTGGGAGCAGATGTGTCTAAAAATATCGCTGACCTAAAGGGGAGCTACCCTTGCCTAAGGGGCCGTTCCCTGACATGCCCATAAACATGTCTCTAGTGCCTAGTGGGCTGGCTGCCCCCCCGGCAGGGGGGGGGGGCATTGGCATGCCTATTGTGGCCTCCACCCCTTTATTTGTAAAATAAAATCATCCCTGGTGCCTAGTGGGCTTTCTGTCCCCCTGGGGGGTGCAGAAAGACTGTGGCAATTCTTTGGGTGTAGCATTACAGTGCACATTTAGGGCACCCCCCTCTAAGTACTAAAAAGGCAAATCCCTGGTGTTAAGTGAGCTTACTGTCCCCCAAGGGCTGAAAGAATGTCCCCTTTGTGTTGTGGTGGGGGCATTGGCATGGCCTTTGTAGTCAGCCCCACCCCATTTTTATAAAAAAAAACAATCCTCCCTGGTGCCTAGTGGGCTTTCTGTCAGCCCATGGGCAGATCAGGGGCTATTACCCCATCTGCCCATTTAAAGTAGCCCCCACCACATAGTATTTAAAAAAATCACTTGTGTCTAGTAGGCTATCTGCCCCCATCTGCCTCCAGGGGGCATAAATACTGTCCCTTTTGTGTTGGGGTGTGGGGACATTGGTATACTTAATGTGGGCACCCCACCCCTCTTTCATAAAAAGAAAAACAACCATCCCTGGTGACTAGTGGGCATTCTGCCCCGGGGGGGGGAGGGGGCAGATCGAGGATACTGCCCCAATCTGCACCACATGAAGGGGAAAAAGTCTGTGGTAATATTTGGAGGGGGTAGAGCATTGCTGTGCTCATTTAGGACAGCCTGCACCCCTAAGTATTACAAAAAATCCCTAGTGTCCAATGTGCTTTCTACCCCCGGGGGCTGATTGTGAGCTAATGCCCCATCAGAAAGACTGAATATGCCCATTTAACAATAGGGGGAGCAAAGACCCTTGCCCAAGGAGCCACTCCCCCTCCCTGTTGTCTAGTGGTGGGCCCCTGCTTGAGGATCGCCCTCCTGTGGTGAACTCCAAGCAGGGATCCATTAGGGAAGGGCACCAATAAGTGGCGTAGCTGGGGGGGGGGGGGGGGGGGCGGAGGGGGCGGTCCGCCCCAGGTGGCACGATTTTAGGGGCGGCGGCCGCGCAGCACTGGTGGTCCGTTAGAGGGCAAAGCGAGGAAGGCCTTCTGCTCACAGCCTGTGAGACCCAGGCTGTCCAGGGCAGCGAAGTCAGGCCTGGCGCCAGCGTCCTGGAATAGCTGGCCTCCGCAGCCCCTCTGGGGGCAGGTCCAGGGAGTTTATACCAGAAGAGAAGGCCAAAGCCAGCAAATTAACCGTCGGGTCAGATTCCTGTTCCCTCACTGCATGTCTTTTCTACTCCCGCCATTGTGTTTGCCACTCAGCCATGCAGGGTTGGCGCCGGAATAATGAATGGTGCTCAGCTGCCTGGCAGCACCGCTGATAGCACCGAGTGAGAGTTCTGCAGCCACTGACGTCACATCATGAAGTAACACCGATTGCAGCTGGACTGGTAGAGGCAGAATCATGGCTGGCCTGCTTTCCCTGTCCATTATCTAACCGCACTACGCAGACACCAGTGTTAAAAAGACAGAATAAAGTGGAGACAACAGCTGCACCCAGAAGAAACATCAAGATAAAGAGCAGGACGGTCAGTCAGCCCCCTCCCCGTTTCAACGCAGAGTCACCTGCAGCATTCGTGCTAATCTGATTATACTCCTGTAGTTCTTAGATATTGTTGGACCCGGACCTTTTTGCTGGTTCACCACTGAACTTTTTGATTTTGAGGGCGACCTGGCGTTCATGATTTCTGGCTTGGCGCACTTTTTCCCTGGGTTCCAAGGTAAAGTGCGTGCGTGGAGTATGGTTGGCCTGCCCTCCCATAGGAATGCATGGGGAATGTCTGTGTCCCTGGTAGTTTCTGATGCGTTAGGTGTGCAGGCTCGAGTTTGCTATGTGCGTACTCGTGAGATTTAATGCTGCCCAATGATGTATGCGGCATGTATGTGTCTAGTGGGGAAGTGTCACTTCTAGACATGGCTGTGTGTGTGTGCAATAAGGGTGCTGGCGTGTGATTGGCTGGTGTGATTGGCTGGTGACCCAGGCTCCATGAGTCATGATGGGTCTGCCCGGTGGAGAGTGTTGAGATTAGCATGCTGATGGCTGGGGAGGAGTGTACCTGGGTCCTGAATAGGGCTGGGCTTTCCCCACACAATGCTGGCTCCGCCCCCTGTGGTGCGACTGATGACCCTAGCCCTGCCAGTGAATAGAGTGGGGGGCTGAGCACATCAAGAGTGCTCACCAACCAGCTGCGACTGGTTTTTCCCCTCACCCTGAACTAAGACAAAGGAATGACCTGTATAAAAATGGGGCTGTGTCCCCACAGAATTTGTTCTCTGCCAGGATCCTGTCCGAGGGGGCTGCTGCTGTTGCTGGGGCCGGGAGGACCGCCACTTGGATTGTCTCCCTGCCTGGAGACCCAGTGAGCAGGTTCTGGGCCCTGCCTTGCCCCCCTGCCTATCCTACAGACTCTTGCTGGACTTTTTAGTCCCTCTAGCACTGGGAGCGCTTTCCTTTCCCTGCTAGCGCTGAGGAGCGCTTTACTTTTGCCTCTAGCGCTGGGAGCGCTTTGCTAGCTGTGCAGGTGCCCACCCTGCTTGTGGTTTCCTTGGCGAGTGCCCACCTCGCTTATTTTCTATTATTTTGTCCCCTGGCAGGTGCCCACCCCGCCAGGGGCCTGGCCGCTATTTTTATATTTTTAATTTATCACGAGGGAGCCTACCCCTTGGATAGTGATACCCCGCCTGCAAGTGCCTGAAACGGGCCGCCGCGCTGCCCGCGACGACCCGGAAGTGTGTGCCCGGCCGGCCAATCCCTGCGCGGCCCGACCGGGAGAAGGACCGGAAGTCCCGCCCTCGGCGTCCCAGCGCGAGGAGAGGAGAAAGGCTGCCGGTGCTCGCGGGGCTCCCGTGAGGAGAAGAGAGCCCCGCACCGAAAGAGGGACCGGCCACAGCACAGACGGAGCAGCCGAGGCTCCGGAGAAGAAGAGAGCCCCGCTAGTAGAAGCCCAGCAGGAGAGTCGACGCCGCCAGGAGACGCCGCCTCCCCAGGTAGCCGGTGAGTGCGGGCGGGCTCCGGGGTCGCTTCTTTGCCCAGGGCTCCAGGGGTCATTGTTATTACGAGTGCATGAGGGACTCCAACGAGTGGGCCTAATTGTTTTAGGGCCACAAGAGGCCCTTGGGGGCATATTGTTATTCCAGAGTCCCCCGAGCGGGACTCCGACGTCTGGGCCACATTGTTCCACGAGCCCTGAAAGGCTCAGGAGGACCATTTTGGTTGTTAGAGCCCGCGAGGCTCCCACTTGCCCCACAGTTCGTTCCTGAGCCCCAGAGGGGGCTCCAATGACCCCCCATTTGGTTGACGAGCCAGAGAGGATCGTGGGGGCAGATTTATTTCTACGAGCCATAGAGGCTCAGGGGGCAGTCATTTCTTCAGACCCTGTAAGGCTCCCACATCGGGTTGGCCCCATCATCTCCAGATGCCCAGCACTTCGTGGGCAGCTGCCACGTTTAGGCCCCCCGGACATTGGACACAGGGCGTCCTAGCCCCAACAAGGCCAGAGGGCCTAGGGACTGCCACAGGTTGTGGCTCATGTGAGTTTTGCGCAATTGCTTGTTCTTACACCTCTGAATGGGTTTTGATGCATCATGTGTTTTCCTTCCCTACACCTCTGAATGTTTTGATGCATCATGTGTTTTCCTTCCTTACACCTCTGAATGTTAATGCATCATGTGTAATGTTCCTATGCTTATACCCCTAAATGTGTGGTGATACTTAGGTGGTTGTTTTTTTCTCCTAGTACAGGTGTTGCTAGTGAGGTCTTGGTTCCCTGCGCAATATTTTCCTAAAGTGGTTAGGGTTGCGTAGGAGGTACTTACCCTGTACCAGTAATCACTGGTTGTGTGCTACATTTTCTATTTGGTTCTACAAGTGTTCTATGTGCTAATTACTATTCCTAAAAGTGCTAATTCTACCGAGTACTAAGTCTAAAAGTGCATATTCCTGACAGTGGACCATGTGGCCCTGTCTTGTATATATCCCCTGTAAATTCTGCCTGTGCCTGTTGGCACATTGTAAAGTGTGTGTTCTTATCTAATGTGTTTTGGTATAATGCAAAGGCTATTTTTTATATAACCTTGTGTGGAGTTTCCTTTGTGGTGGGCCTTGGGTGTTGTTGCTGGGTGCGCGCGCAAACACTTAACCTACATAGCCTCCAAGTTTAGCCTTGCTGCTCGCGGCACGTTACCTAGAGTGTGAGCAGGTGTTATCTTGGCGTGTAACTCCCTTGCCCCGACTTAGGAATGGTGGTCTCTGACTGACTTTGGCGCAAGCCCTGACCAGCCAGGGATCCCATTTCTAACATTGGTGGCAGGCGGTGATGAGCCGGATTTGTGTTTGAGTTGTATCGCAGTAGCAATTGGCCACACTACAAAACTCTGCATTTTAGATAATTACATTTTGGGGATTATTGTTCTTTGAAGTTCTAGTATTTCTTTTTCAAAGAGTGTCCAGTACATTTGTCCCCCGCCCTGCTCCCAGAGTTTGGTACCTGTGTCACGTGTGGTCAGGTTGAGAAATCAGGGGTGGTAAAAACTGCCTTACCGATCCGAGGGGGGGTGTGTGTGGATGACTGGTGTGTTGCCTGGACAAATGAGTGTGAGTTCTCACGGGTAGGGAGCTTGCTGAAATACTTTGAACTGTGTACTCTTGCTTCAGCTCAGACTGTTAGGTCCCCTGTGTTGCACGTGTCTGTGAGCATCCGGCCAAGATGGAATCTTCTTTTAACCTCTGTGGTCTGTTTAAGTACAGTATGCATGAGCTGGTACAGTTTTGTGAGGAGAGAGAGATCACAGTGAATGAGTCAGACATCCAGTCCAAGCTTAGGGATAACCTGATCCTATGGCAGAAGGATGACTGGGAACGTGAGCACAGTGAGAAAGAGAGGGCCCGGGACTCACACCATGCGGGGGGTGGGTCTGTGGGGAGCCCTGAAGAGCCTGAAGAGGAGGATGAGGATGACAGTGAATGGGCACCAGCAGATAGTGATGACCCCATAGATAGGGAGTCCCTTGCTGGGTCCAGTGTCAGATGCAGCACCCCATTCCTTTCCCTGTCCCCAGATGAGTGGTTGGATAGGAGGGACGAGAGGGAGCACCAGCTGGCTATGGAGAAGCTCCGGTTAGAGCATGCCAGAGAGATAGCACAGCTGGGTGTGCAGGAGAGGATTGCAGAGGCTGAGAGGGCCTTGGCCAGGGAGAAGATAGTCCTAGAGGGTAGGGTATCCCCTGACCGCAATTATGGTTTTCTGGATTCCCCAGGGAGGGTTGAGTCCAGTGGTGGCAGCAATAGAGAGTTCAGTGCAGGAGGTCCCAGTCCCCTTCTCCAAAGAAGAGTACCTTGTTCCCGAGAGGACACGTACAGGTTGAGGTTCCGGGGCAGTAGAAGACTCCCTCACCAGGATTGGGGGGATTATGTGGATGATTGCAATGATGCACTGATTGATTGGACAGAGGTTCACGGGGAACCTGATTTTGAAGGACTGCTCAACCTGGTTATCAGAGAGCAGCAGCTCAATTGTTTTGTGCCAGAGTTGCGCCAACACCTGTCAAAGGGGTGACTACGTTAGTCCTTGGAAGCTTGCAGAGGAAGCAGACCGCTGGGAAAGTGCCAGAGGTTCTGACACGTCATTTGTGAGTGAACCCGAAAGTAGTGGTTCAGGTATCTTCCAGCCCAGCGTGGTGGAAGAGGCTCAGAGTAGCCCAGCTAGGTCCCAGTGTAGCGCAAGGGGTGTAGGGGCTCACGTCTTGTCTCAGTGGAGTAGGAATGAGTGGGGGACTGAGTGTTCCCAGGTGCCCGACACCCAGTCTCAGAACCTGGATGGTTTCTTGAGGGAACACCAGGTTGGGGACCTAAGCTGTCCTGTTAGCCCTTGAGGGGGATTTCCTAGTGTCTAGAGAACCTGGAGTGTCTTTAAATAGTGTTCCAGTGGTTCTAGTGTCCGGCAGTGCCACTCCAGTTGGGAGGGCACAGGAGTCCAAAGTGAGGAGTGAATGGGGGATGTGTTCCCCAGTGGGAGAACCAGTGGGTCAGGGACAAGCCAGTTGGGCTACGTTCCCTTGGAGTGACCATGGTGACACCACTTCTGTTCTGGGGGATCCTCCCGCACTGTCAGGTGGACAGGGGATGGAAGGTCTGCGCCAGGCAGACAGTCACACAGCACACGTGTCATGTGTTAGCCTCAGGGGGATGGTGAGTGAGTCCCCAGAAGTCCTACAGTGCCAGGCAATTATCCCACCTAGGGTTTTAGGCTGAAGGTTGGGAGGCCAGGTTCAGGATTGGCCTGACCTGAAGGGTGGCACGTCTGTAACCAGAGTCCTGCCCAGTGCTTCTTCCGGGGTACCTGTCCAGTTGGGAGGGTGCAGAACTCTGGAAGGGGGTGCAGAGGGTGGGAGAGCCCACCTCTGACCCCGGGGCAGCCTGAGGGGTTAAACCCTAGGTTGGGAGAATGGCGTTCTAAGGGTACACCTCGCAGGAGGTGGAGGAACCCTAGAAGAAGAGGTAGGGGAGGAGAGCCTTCCCTGAGACTCCTGGTCCGCCTGAGGGTGTAGACCCTAGGCTGGAGAACCAGTGGCAGTCTAGCCCTGTCTTACAGACAGGAAGAGTGGAGAATGGCTACTATGTGCCAGGGGTTACTACCCCCCACTATGTGGATAGGCAAGGACCGGTGGCACCTGGGTGGCCCAAAGCCTGGTCCTGGCCGCGGGCAGCTTGGGAGTACCAGTGGGGTAGCCCAGTAGTTCCAGATGGTGGTTTTAGAAGGAATCCCAGGGGCTCACAGTGGCGTGGAACCAGAGGGTGTCCCGGCAGAGGCCGGCCCGTGTCCGTGTTCTATCGCCCAAAGCAGGGAAGCCCATCACGGTGATGATCGATCTACCCTGCGTTTTGGCTGGAAGGGGGTTGTGTTGGACCCGGGCCTTTTTGGCTGGTTCACCCCTGAACTTTTTGATTTTGATGGCGACCTGGCGTTCATGATTTCTGGCTTGGTGTACTTTTTCCCTGGGTCCCAAGGTAAAGTGCCTGCGTGGAGTAAGGTTGGCCCGCCCTCCCATAGGAATGCATGGGAAATGTCTGTGTCCCTGGTAGTTTCTGATGCATGAGGTGTGCAGGCTCGAGTTAGGTATGTGCAAACCCGTGAGATTGAATGCTGCGCAATGATGTATGCGGCATATATGTGTCTAGTGGGGAAGTGCCACTTCTAGACATGGCTGTGTGTGTGCAATAAGGGTGCTGGCGTGTGATTGGCTGGTGAGCCAGGCTCCTTGAGTCATGATGGGCCTGCCCGGTGGTGAGTGTTGAGATTAGCATGCTGATGGCTGGGGAGGAGTACACCTGGGTCCTGAATAGGGCTGGGCTTTCCCCACACAATGCTGGCTCCACCCCGTGTGGTGCGACTGATGACCCTAGCCCTGCCAGTGAATAGAGTGGGGGGCTGAGCACATCAAGAGTGCTCACCAACCAGCTGCGACTGGTTTTTCCCCTCACCCTGAACTAAGACAAAGGAATGACCTGTATAAAAATGGGGCTGTGTCCCCACAGAATTTGTTCTCTGTCAGGATCCTGTCTGAGGGGGCTGCTGCTGTTGCTGGGGCCAGGACGACCGCCACTTGGATTGTCTTCCTGCCTGGAGACCCAGTGAGCTGGCTCTGGGCCCAGCCTTGTCTCCCTGCCTGCCTACAGACTCTTGCTGGACTTTTTGGTCCCTCTAGCGCTGGGAGCGCTTTCCTTTCCCTGCTAGCGCTGATGAAGTACCGGGTTTTTAAGAACCCAGCTGTGCCAGGGAACACACCCGAAGACTTCGAGTTCTTCCTGTTTCAGACTACAGAAACACAGAGTCTTCTTGGTGAAGTCAAAGATCGTATTTATTGGCTGCAGCCAGTAACAGGTATCCTAGAAGTATAACACGGTGTATGTTCTCAGGAGACTGCTCAAACTTAAAAGCCAGCCTTCTCTTTTATACAAAATATTATGCTCTAGGCAAACATTTCTTATTTTACAGTTGACCATTCACATATTTCCACTACAAAGAAAAAGCAGAGTCATGATGACAAACCCACATATTAGTTTGTCCAGCCCACAATCAATTACCCGACAAGGCCTAGTTTTCTCATCAGATATCGACGGACCACCAATAAAAACGGGCACCTCCTCCTCGTGAAGCAAGTCATAAAGAAAGAAACAGGGACAGGTGTGTGTGAGATTAGGCATGGTTTGTGTGCGATGAAAGGTTTATGACATGTTGTGCTTTGATACTAATCTCATTCGGCCACTGGGAAAGGAACTAGCCGAACAGGTTTGGCTTCAGGCAATGGAGGCAGCCTGCCCAGGTCACAGAGGAGTCAACAAAGGTGTACGTGTCCTTTAGACTCGTTTCGGCCTTAGTCATTTGGCCTGTGTGAGGGCAATCACAAAATGGCTGCCGTTCACAAAATGGAACCCGAGGGTTCAAACTAAATTCTTAAATACAGAGTGTTCTCTTCGATTGATTCATGCGAAAACTGTCAGGGCCCGCTCCACAGGATCCGATTGATGAATAAAGGGGTCCACCTCCTGATGTTACCAACACCCTGAAATGGTACACAGGGGGTTCGAACCATCAGGTGAGGGATAAATAATGAAAAGAGACCGGGGACGGGTAGGGGTCAGCAGGGACAAGGGATCTGAAATGACAGAGCATAAGATTTATAATACCAATCAAACTTGCTGCTACTCTCAATAATTCTCGCTAGAACTCTGAATACCTTAAGAGGCTGTACACATTCCTCCAACTTGCATAAAAGAATACCAGTCCAGTTTCCTGCAATGAAACGCACAGGTTATCACAATAAACACCAAACAGTCTTATAAACTCAGAAAGAAAACCCTTTAAGGATACACACCATATAATGTGGAGGTGGACGTTGTAAATGGACCCCTAACTTAATGACAAGTTCCTCTAAATTAATCTTTGAGTAATTTCACTTGTCATTAGCTCAAAAAACCTTAAAAGAGTCAGTAGAGTAAATGCTCTGTTGGCACTCGATTAGGTAATGTTCCTTTCACAGTAATTAATAGGAATTCGTCCGCTCAAAACCGAGAAGAAATAACGTTGGTGTACACTTTTAATTTATACTTGCAATTGATGTAACGGTAACGTGTGGTTGCGACCACCACTACGTTCCGCTACCTAAATAAGTATTATGCAATTCCTTTCGCCGGTAATAGGTAGATGAGACCACCACACTACTCCGGTCTTTGCAGTAACAAGAAGAACACACAGGGGTATTTCCTTATCCCCGCTATACTCTACTTCTCCCCGTTCTCTGCAGGAGAATGTTTCTAGAACTAACGAAGATCTGAACGGCAACTAGCAGCATCCGCCGCGTAGTTCCGTGGAAACTGAAACCCAGCTCAGCTGGTCTCGATAACGGCACGCATCAGCCGATGCATTTCCTCCAAACAAAAGACTCAAAATACAAAGCGAGAAAGCACGCGAGTATGATACTCCCAGCGGCTTTCTATTTCACAGTACCTCATAAACAGAGGGGGTGCAGTCTTAGAAGTTCCCAACAGCGAGCAGCAGCAGCACGACGCTAACAGCCCGGTCTTCCCACAACACGAAGCAAAACCAAAAACGGACTCAGAATTACGTGCAACTTCCTTTCTGTCACCACCACCCATATACTTCCCCCAGCAAAGGTTCATGGGAGTTGTAGTACCTAACAGTTAGGTAGGCGCGGTGATGCAGAAACCTGACAAAAACACTCAGACACACTACACTCGTCATTTGCGGTCTGCTGACGCCAAAATCGTCATGATACGACGATGTTCATAACACGGGTCCAGAATTTTCAGTACCACACTGAGGAGCGCTTTACTTTTCCCTCTAGCGCTGGGAGCGCTTTGCTAGCTGTGCAGGTGCCCACCCTGCTTGTGGTTGCCTTGGCGAATGCCCACCTCGCTTATTTTCTATTATTTTGTCCCCTGGCAGGTGCCCACCCCACCAGGGGCCTGGCCGCTATTTTTATATTTTTAATTTATCACGAGGGAGCCTACCCCTCGGATGGTGATAGCCCGCCTGCAAGTGCCTGAAACGGGCCGCCGCACTGCCCGCGACAACCCGGAAGTGTGTGCCCGGCCGGCCAATCCCTGCAAAGCCCGACCAGGAGAAGGACCGGAAGTCCCGCCCTCGGTGCCGCAGCGCGAGGAGAGGAGAAAGGCTGCCGGTGCTCGCCTGGCTCCCGTGAGGAGAAGAGAGCCCCGCACAGAAAGAGGGACCGGCCACAGCAAAGACGGAGCAGCCGAGGCTCCTTAGAAGGAGAGAGCCCCGCTAGTAGAAGCCCAGCAGGAGAGTCAACGCCGCCAGGAGACGCCGCCTCTCCAGGAAGCCGGTGAGTGCGGGGGGGCTCCGGGGTCGCTCCTTTGCCCAGGACTCCAGGGGTCATTGTTATTCCGAGTCCACAAGGGACTCCAACGAGCGGGCCTAATTGTTTTAGGGCCACAAGAGGCCCTTGGGGGCATATTGTTATTCCAGAGCCCCCCGAGCGGGACTCCTTCGTCTAGGCCACATTGTTCCACGAGCCCTGAGAGGCTCAGGAGGACCATTTTTGGTTGTTAGAGCCTGCGAGGCTCCCACTTACCCCACAGTGTTCCCGAGCCCCAGAGGGGGGCTCCAACGACCCCGCATTTGGTTGATGAGCCAGAGAGGCTCGTGGGGGCAGATTTATTTCTACGAGCCATAGAGGCTCAGGGGGCAGTCATTTCTTCAGACCCTGTAAGGCTCCCACATCGGGTTGGCCCCATCATCTCCAGCTGCCCAGCACTTCGTGGGCAGCTGCCATGTTTAGGCCCCCCAGACATTGGGCACAGGGCGTCCTAGCCCCAACAAGGCCAGAGGGCCTAGGGACTGCCACAGGTTGTGGCTCATGTGAGTTTTGCGCAATTGCTTGTTCTTACACCTCTGAATGGGTTTTGATGCATCATGTGTTTTCCTTCCCTACACCTCTGAATGTTTTGATGCATCATGTGTTTTCCTTCCTTACACCTCTGAATGTTAATGCATCATGTGTAATGTTCCTATGCTTATACCCCTAAATGTGTGGTGATACTTAGGTGGTTGGTTTTTTTTCCTAGTACAGGTGTTGCTAGTGAGGTCTTGGTTCCCTGCGCAATATTTTCCTAAAGTGGTTAGGGTTGCGTAGGAGGTACTTACCCTGTACCAGTAATCACTGGCTGTGTGCTACATTTTCTATTTGGTTCTACAAGTGTTCTATGTGCTAATTACTATTCCTAAAAGTGCTAATTCTACCGAGTGCTAAGTCTAAAAGTGCATATTCCTGACAGTGGTCCATACGGCCCTGTCTTGTACATATCCCTGTAAATTCTGCCCGTGCCTGGTGGCACATTGTAAAGTGTGTGTTCTTATCTAATGTGTTTTCGTATAATACAAAGGCTATTTTTTATATAACCTTGTGTGGAGTTTCCTTTGTGGTGGGCCTTGGGTGTTGTTGCTGGGTGCGCGCGCAAACACTTAACCTACATAGCCTCCAAGTTTAGCCTTGCTGCCGCGCCACGTTACCTAGAGGGTGAGCAGGGGTTATCTTGGCGTGTAACTCCCTTGCCCTGACTTAGGAATGGTGGTCTCTGACTGACTATGGTGCAAGCCCTGGCCAGCCAGAGATCCCATTTCTAACAGATATGATTTTTAGGAAAATGCCCATCTGTTTAATAATAACATCCTCCAAATGCCTGCTCCTGCCTCCTTCTACGTTTTCAAGCAATTGGACAAAGTTGTCAAGCATTTATTTCCCAGACTGAAAGGGCATTAGCATAATATTGATTTTACTATCCTGTCGTACTGAGGGAGTAATTACATAGGCCAGACATAACTTGGGAGAAAAGTGGGAATATCTTTGCTGTACTCTACACAGTTATCGCCGGCCATGAGAACGTTCACTCGAAGCAGTGCGTTCCTTCATGCATTGAAAGAGAGAGCGGTTCCCTATTTGTAAAATTCTCCCCAATACGCGCTCTACACGTATGCCTCAAAAATACCTTCTACTAGCTGGGCGCCTGATCCCATGGAATATGACCCCGCATATCACTCCCTTTGTTACAGGGCCTCCCCACATACTGCCTCCAGGGTGAAAAACGTTAGACAACTTATCTCTTCATTCAGACCTTCATTGACTGAAGGTCTGAATGAAGAGATAAGTTTGCAGGTGACGTGATAAAACTACATTAACTGGCATCTCCTCTTATGTATTACTAGACAATGATGGTGGATGGACAATCCCAACAACCACACCACCATTTGGGTGTCATTTTCACCAATACTGAAACTATTCTATACGTAACTTAGATCACGTGTTAGTAGGCAGCCTAAAGGCGCATGTACCATAATTATGTCTCATGGACTTCTACCATCATACAGCAGAAAAAAAGAAATAATAAGATGTTTTTTCCTGCTTTTCTTGCTGGGTGCCCTATATCAACATATCTAATTTCTTGTTTTGCAAGGTGAGTTACATGACGTAACATGAATGTCTGACCCCTCCAATGGATGGGCCACAGATCATGACAAAGATGATATCATAACCCTCTGTAGTCATCGGGGTAACTATTAGCAGCGATACTAGTGTCTCTCGGACCTCTTTCAAGTGTTCGCCGTCCTTTTTCCCCAGCACCCCTCCCACCAGGGGCGGCAATCTGAGGGATAGCCCCGGGCGCCACAAGCTCTAGCTACGCCAAAGTGGAGATTCTCCCCTTTCCAACAATATCTCCCAGTGTGTTTCGGTGCTCAGGGGGCTGAGATAGCCATATGAGCACCGAAGCACTGAAACTGAATCAAGCCGATTGGCTCATTTCAGTTTCACTCTCAATGTAATGACATCAGCTCGCCATGCGTGTGATCATCATTACATTAAAAAAAATGCTTATGGAGGTTGGGGTAGCTCTTCCCCACCTCCTGAGGCAAAACAAAATGGAAATCAACAGGGATTACGCTGTGGTGTTCCTTGGACGTAACGGTTACGTCCATGGCAACGGAGTGCCACAGCCATGGACATAACCGCTACGTCCATGGATCCGAGGGAGTTAAATTCCACAGCTGAAGGCTATTGGTGATTGGCAGTCCTACTTTGAGTGCTGCCAAATTGAGGTTTTTGTTTCCCCATAAAAATGTCTCCATGGTCAATGGCTATGTAACAAAAAGGGGATGACTCTTACACCCCCAGAAATAATCGTGATGGGGTTCAGAATGGTAATGAACAATAAAGATACCTTTAAATATTGTGTTGATCTTGTCTCATTTGCTGCACTTTCGAAGACAAAGGTCCAATTTCAGGCTATATCTCTGACAAGTTATTTCGAAACTGGAGTGTACTTTTATTCCTCTGCCTACAAAGTGAGAGCATTTTGTAAAAGTCATCTAATGGACAATCCTGCTGGGGTACAGGACGGAACGAAAAATTGCAGCATGTCAGCTTTATTCTAACACATTGTAACATTAAATTACTATTTGGAAATTAACTCTACAAATATTTCAAATGACATCAGCAATTAGGAAAGCACAAATGAATATACTTTTTTGTAATTCTGAAGTGAAGATTTTAATAGGATTACGACACTTTATTTGGTGATGCACAAATTATAAATAATCACTGAAACCCAATTGTCAATTGTCACACATTATTGCTTTGATGCTTTTGTGCTATATAGTTTTATCCATAAAACTGTCGGCCTATGAAAGTTTAGTGGTCATTTCAACAGAAAATGTGCTGTCTGTAAATGACACTGCACAACCACACCAGTGCTCCAAAATGCACCACCAGCTACATACCAAACCCTTATCTCTCTCCTACTGAAAAGGCGTGGCATACTTGCTACACTTGTTTTTTTGTAGTATGCTTGAATTTTTGACTGTCCATATGACTTCAGGAATATAACATTCATGTCAGCACCCCCATTCTAAAAATTGTTTCAGCGCCATTGCTTGTAGTAAAGTTTAGTTTGATTAATAGTTATCAAGCTGTGCTTCGCTGGAATTACTGCAACTTTGCAAAAGATGGGCCACATTGACCAGAATGCAATGGAGTGGGGCTACTGAGTTGTGTCTCACTTCAAACCCACAGCTGAAAGCTATTGGTGAGTACCAGTCCTGTTTTGAGAGCTGCTAAAGGAACGTCGTTTTTTCATATTGATAAAATAATGTTTGTGTTTTCAACTATGTAGAGTTTCTTCCTGAATGCTCATCATAAAGCAATTTCTATTTACCACCGTTACTTCTCCTTCATCTTCTTCATTGATATCCACAGGAAGTCTTCCTGTTGAACTGAAAAAAATGTTTCTCCACCCGGAGTTTGGAAGGTGCTTGGTTCTGCACTTTCATTCAGCGTGATTAGTGCCTGCAAAAATTCCTTACACAGTTGTAGAGAACTGTCACAAACTAAACGATTGACCATCTATGCTTCTATCCTTTTATTTAACACGTGAAATTTCTTCTCGGAGGATTTGCCATTTTACACACACACTTCCCAGACGCCACTTCTTTCCATCTCGCAATTCATGTCTACCATGTTATACGGTCTCGAGATTTTACTCTCTCCCGTCTTAATTATTCCTCCCTTCTTCACTTGCATCCATAGTGTATGTTTAATCTATCTGGAAACACAAGTTTGGAAGTCCGAGAGATACACACCCGATGAAGCCTTGATGCTCCAGCTGTCTCTCCTCTCTTTCTCATTCTCCTTACCTTTGCCTCCAGCATTTAGTTCTGCTTTCGGTGCTGATACTCACACAGCAGCCAAGTCAGGTGTTTGGGAGTGGGCAGGTTGACATTAGACCCTACTGTACAACACGTCTGAATCCTGACAGTTTCAGATTCATATGTTAGTTGTTTTTCCTGCGCTCCACTGAGTTTCCTGCAATAAAGCAGGTTGTCCTTGATATTGTCTTTGCATGTTTTTTTATAGAAAATGCACTTTAGGTTAGGCTGCACATTTGACATCTGTCATTGTGCTCAGATCACAGTTTCTTCAAATTGATATTCTGCATGCAAATGTTTGCTCTCTTTTGACAGTATATGTTGTTATGACATGTTAGTTTCTTCTAGGGGCTTTGATTACAGTTTGAGATTAAGTACGAGAAACAAAGTTATATATATGGGGCTTCATTTATGATGAGTGTTACATCGCTGGCGAATAACAACGATGCAATATTTTTTATAGCGCCGTCCTTGCGATACAATGGTTGCACCATATTTACACTACGGCGCTCCATGTCGCAAGGATTGCACCGATAGTCAGGAATCTTGACGTATCTGGTCGCGCAGTAATGACACATTGCTGGAGTGTGTCGGTAAACTGACGTAACTCCAGCAATGTGTTATTACACATGGGGTGAGTCCCATGTAAAAGGACCTTCATCACTCTTAACTCCTGCATGAAGCAGGCATAAGGACTGTGACGGAGTCAAGTTATAGGAGTGATGCAGTGAAATCTCATAAATTTCACTGCGCCACTTCTACTAGGTTATTTTACAGGGAAATGCCCATCCTGCATACATTATACCTGACACAGGTGTAATGCCTGCACTGCGGGCTGATTGATTATGTGCAGGAAAGGACACCTTCTTGCACAAAATCAATAAATTCGGGCGATTTCCTCTTTCCA
Source organism: Lissotriton vulgaris (assembly GCF_964263255.1). Lineage (NCBI taxonomy): Eukaryota > Metazoa > Chordata > Amphibia > Caudata > Salamandridae > Lissotriton > Lissotriton vulgaris. The sequence goes on from NC_141696.1 coordinate 304,557,391, forward strand.
TCGTTGATGCAGAATACAGAACACATGGAAAAAGGAAAAAACAAGGAGAAAAAAAATATTTCTCCTTGTTGCGCCTCCTTTTAACACATTTCCAGGTTTTCGATTTCTTGTAAATCTGGGAATGCTTCAGATTCCATGGGTGTTGCGTGGGAACACCCACAGCAACACCCATGAAACTCCCCTTTAATGCAGTGTTCTGTGTGAAAGCGGCACATATTTACAAGGCAATGAAAAGCCACGTAAAGTGACGTTCTGGTGCCATCCATTTCTATTACAGGCCAAATCTGAGAATGCTTTACAGTTAATCTTCCCTTCTGATGTGTGTATGTGAAAAGGGACAAAGATGTGCCCAGCAGAGACGTGGTATCATTCAGTCCTGCATACATTGTTTAGATGTCTTAATTAACTTTGCTCTCCTATTAGCAGCGCACGTTTATTTCAGGTATATTTGACATTTCAGATTTGTGATAATTATAGCAGGTTTGTTCAGCTCCACCCCTTTTTAAAGAAATTATTGTAGGTGGAATTCTATCACAGGATACGATCAAGGTACTTAATTAAATTGCTCAACACAGCTGGATTTCTTTCACTTCCTGCTTTCAGTAAGTGTATCTGTTATTTTAATTCTCAGGTTGCTAATGGCATTCCTTCCGGAAGGCTTCAGTGTGTGATTCTCATATAGAGTTATCTAGAGGTTCCTTGCAGCTTTGTACAGCTGACGTGAGAAACTGAGCTCCATTAAGTTTTGACGTTTCTGATATCGAAGGCGGTTCTAAATTCAGGTTGTGGTCACAGACAGAACTTGCTCTTGTTTGGTATTTCAGATGAGTCCTTGGCTGACATGTTGACCATCCTTTTGGTCCTCATGGTAGTAGAATCTCCGTTCTTGGATGCAGGATGAATGTCTGAATGTTTTTGTAGCGCATAGCTATACAGTTTTTGAATGGGCCTTCTGGTTCTTCTTCTTTCCTGAGGTGTATGAGGATTTGATTATCATATGCTATTATGATACACTTTCCTGGACCATTAATTTGAATGTTCATGAAAGAGTGGTCCACCATGTTGAGTGCTGTGATGGAACAAGAGCGCCCACAAGGACCCTGATTGCTGTCTGATTCATACACAACTACTGAGTGTATCAGTCAAAGATGAAAATGTTGAGATTACTGGCTGCATCCCCATAATGTAAAAGCTGAGATGGAGAAGTGGGACAAAGCACTATTGCTTTGATACCTTATAGTAAATCTCAAGCCATTGATGTGTTACACTTCTTTGCACGGCTTGGGCTGCGGCCCAGTCTCCTGTTGAGTCTGTGTCTGAAGCCCTTGTGGTACTATGTGATAACAACATGAGACATCTTGGCAGAAGTAAAGGGTAGCAACTAAAGAGGATGCTTATCCTCAATATGCTAACAATGATTTATGGAAATGACTCCCCATCATGATGCACATATAGGGCCCGATTCACAGAACTAACTTAAGACAAAATCCTAAACGTACTACCATTTTGGTATTCACAGAAGGCACTTACTCTTTTTGGTATTCACAGAAGGCACTTACTCATTTCGGTATTCACAGAAGTTAGGAGCCCTAACTTTAAGACTCCTAAATGCCTTCTGTGAATACCGAAAGTCCTAAAATTAGGATTTTTTTCAGGTTAGTAGTAGTAAAGTTAGGACTCCTAACTTTAAGACTCCTAAATGCCTTCTGTGAATAATGAAACTCTTAAAATTAGGATTTTACTCAGTTTAGTAGTAGTAAAGTTAGGACTCCTAACTTCCGTGAATACCGAAATGAGTAACTGTCTTCTGTGAATACCAAAATGAGTAAGTGCCTTCTGTAAATACGAAAATGGTAGTAAGTTTAGGATTTTGTCTTAAGCTAGTTCTGTGAATCGGGCCCACTGGGAGGCTGCAGAGAAGTACTAATTATAGTGCAGATTACTAGTAAGTGAAGAGAGCAAAATCGTCTGCTAAGTAATTATTTCCAAACAAGATAAAATAACGTGTATAACGCACGTTCACCTGTAGGCATCTTAGCGCTGAATATAACTGATGTTTATTGTTACCCAAGGGTACTTATTTTATCGACCTCAGATGGATGAAAGACTGAGTGTACCCGCCGGGATTTGAACCTGTGACGATGAGGTCGAACACAGGTCCCTGCAGTGGATGCATTAGTTCCACTGAGCCAGCAGACCCGAAGATGCCAACTCTACTCCATCAATCGGCGAATGAGTAAATAAAGTAATAAAAAAATCTAACTACATATTCTTCCTAGTTTTTTGACAAATTGTGCTGCTACATTTTTGAAGTTTATGTTTTTATAAAGCCTAAGTCATAGCCAAACCTTATGAATCCTTTGGGTTTCTGTAAACAGTGCAAGAAAGGTCACTTTGAAACAAAGCTACGCCCAGCAAGGACGTGCTAACATTCGGTCCTGCATAAATTGTTTACATGTCGTGTTGATGGAATTAGCTTTGCTCTCCGATTAGCGGTGCTCATTCATTTCAGGTATATTTGACATTTCACATTTGTGGTAATTATAGCTGTTTTGTTGACTCCAACCCTTTTAAAGGAAATTATTTTAGTTGAAATTCTATCACAGGATACGACCAAGGTAATTATTTCTATTTTTTCATAACAGCTGGGTTTCTGTCACACGCTGTTTTCATTCAGTGTAGGTGTTATTTAACTCTCAGGTTGCTAATGGCAATGTTTCCGAAAGGCTTCAGTGTGATTCTCAGAAAGAGTTATCTAGAGGTTCCTTGCAGCTTTGTTCAGCTGATAATGGGAATTCAGCTCCATTACGTTTCGCCGTTTAGGTCATAGAAAGGAGCGCTAAATCCAGGCTAAGGTCTGACTTATTATGCATTATCAATACCAGTGGGGTATTTGCAGGGAGTGACGCTAGTTGTTGCAGTGGGATACTGATGGAGCGAGATGTTGAATGAAATTTTGTTCAAACTCGCAAAGTTAAACTTCCATAATCAATGTAACTGTATTAATAAGCATGTGTTGAAATATTAATCAACTTAGTTTTAAAATGCATTCATTCAGAAAACATGTGGGACTAATTCATATGCTCTATGTTGCATTTGCAAGTGCGTGAAAATAATAAACTAACTTTGTCTATTGTCTTTGTCAGTATTGAATGTGGCTGTTTAATTAATGGCATGTGCTATTTTGTGTGCTTATGTTATGTTATGTCTTTTCTGTGGCTAAAGGCTCGTGGAGAATCCTTGTGGCCTTAAAGAAAAAGGTAGATATAAACGCTGCTTTGTGTCCTCAGCTAGGTAACATAAGCTAATGGTTTTTAATAATTAGCAAAGGGGGTGGGTAACAGAATGGGTCTCAATTCTCTAATTAATTAATGTTTTGTGTTTGTTTAAATATTAGTTTTCGAGTGGGCCTAAGAAATGGCTGGCAGAGCTGGAAAATTTGAAACTTGACCAGAGTGAAGTCTTCATTCACGTGCAGAAAGAAGAGCTTTTTGCTGAGACGATTAAATGTTTAATGCAGGAGCAGTTTTTGGTCGAGTTGAACGTGTTCTTGGAGAAAGGTCCAAGGACAGGAAGCCCAAAACGCCTGCCAAGAATAGGAAGTGAAGTTTTGTGCTCGGGTGAATGTTTCGTTTTTGAGGAAGCTAGAAGGATGGAGAATCCAAGAGCAATAAGGGCTTATGATGTGCCCTGGACTTGGTCAGGAGTGAATGACATAATGGTGGACTGACACGGCTCAGCCAATGACAAATTTGGATTTAAGGAGAAGAATGCAAAATTTAGTTACTTTAGATAGACAGCAAGGTATAAAACCTGTCCCCATGGGCAGGAGGGCGCTTCTTGCTTTCCGATTCCTGAAGAGAGTGACGTGCTGTTGGACTCTTTGGCGCACGTAAGGACAGCTGACTTTAATGACTATTCTTTTTAGGTGAAGTGAGGTTTAGACAGAGAGATAGAATTTAGGGACGGAAACCTTTAATTTGCTTTAATTCATGCTGAATGATTTGTCTTTAAAATGTCAGTCCAACAAGTCTTTTCCTAATAAAATGCTGTTTTCATTTTGCTAATAAAATAAGATTCTTAATTAAAGATGCTCTTTCTTTGAATAATAAAGCTAATAAAAATTAGATTTTGAAATGACAAGCTGGTCTTGTTTATTCTTGGTCTAGTTACCATCAGTTGATCTATTCGCCTTAGTGACTTAATTAAATGTTATATTTTTAAAACCATGGTAAGCAATGATAAACTGCAGTTGTATATAATTTTGTAAATAGTTTGTGAATAGTTCTGATAATTAGGTCACATGATTCAGTCGCTCAAAAATTGTCTCGTTGGTTTGTGGGCCTTGGTAATTTATTCTTGATTAATGGCGAGTATTGTGGAGATAGTTAGCGTTGGTGAGACAGTTTTCCATTAGGAGCGCTGGATCAATACCTTGTATTAAACAGGTTTCCTGGTATTTTACCACAGCTAAATAGTAGTGCCATGGATGGCTATGTGCCTCTGTTCTCATAAACCCTTGCTCACATGGCTTCAAAGTATGCCAGGAGAGTCAGTGCAGATTTCGAACTTGCTCCTGGTGAATTTTTAAATAGCTCTCACAAGATTGTTTTCTAGTTTTTGCTCCAGAAGTGTTTCCTTTTTAGGTTTCACCTACACAGTACTTAGGCTGTGCTTGAGACATCTATTGTTTTTAATGTAAACATAAATGGGACTTACCGGCTCCTTTCTTTCCTGGCTTCTCATTTGTTCTTGTTCGTGTCACTTACCTTACCTGGATTTCTATTGGCTGTAGCATCATTTCCTACATTTACCTATGCTTTTTTCTCAACTGTTTCTCATATCAGTTTCCATTCAAAATACTGTTAACCTTCACTTTGGTGAAAGTATCTTTCCATAAAGTTTTGCCTTTCACTCTTACAGCATATTTATAGAACAATGTATCACCCTGGAGAGATTAAAAGATTTGTAGAGAATCACAGGATGTTGCTTAGGGTACAGAGACTCCAATCCTTAGCTCTTGAGTCAGCAGCTCTGGCCCCTGCGCCGCATCCTTTCCACTCCCATGTTATCTGTCAGGGAGCTCTTTACTTCTTCCAGACAATGATTGATGAAAACAGCTCTTTATTCATTACATAGGCGAAACCGATGTATTACCAATGCGTGTTATCCTTTATTTTCTATATAGACTTTGTGAAAACATATTTTCTTTCATATGAACTTTGAGATGCCCGCTCCAAATGCACAATAGTGTTTGTTAAGGATAGCTTCATCATAAAATTCCTTCTTTTGAGCATTCAAATAACTCTATTGTCCGACTAATGTTGCCTGGTTTTTATCCTTCTTTTACTATCCGGATTTTGCAAGTTGTCTTGGCCAGTGATGAGTTACCAGTGGTCTTGGACTCTAGTCTGAGGGCAGAACAACCCAGTTTCTTTCTGGCTTATTAGTGAAGCCAGCATTATCGCTCATCCCTGGCAAAGATAAACTTTTATAGAAGCTGTTTCAGAGAGGGAAAGGCAGGAGCTCAATATTTCTGTACTTGCTAAAAAAATGGAAAAAGGGAGCAATAAAGGAAGAATATAACCCCTTTTGATCAGTTTGAGCTTGCAGTTTCAGTGTTGTTCTCAATCTCTTTTGGAGTTCAGTGTTTAATTCCATCTGTCATAGGAGAATGAATTAAGGGTCTAATTTGTTTATCATTCTTTCATAGAATATTTCATTGAGGGCCTATGGTTTAAAGTTTTTGCCTTTTTAAATATGGAATTAAGATTCACTTCTCGCTGTTTTCAGAGGTTTATGTCTGCCTAATCTCCTTTATGTCAATAGGCTTCTCAGGCCAAGGTTTGTGCAATTTATGTATCACCCCACCTAATTCCAGTTGAGCAGGAATGTCAACATGGGGATGATCATTCTAGTGGTGCCAGGCGTTAAATAGATTTTCTTTTCTTCTTGTGTACATCCTCACTAAGTTAGGCCTCGGACAAGGAAGACAGATGAGAAGATAATGCCTTGATTACTTACTGGTAATCTTCATTAAGCCAAGTCCAAGTCTTCCTCGTTACAGTAGTTAAATCACTCCCTCCCGGATCCCGTATACTCCTGACCAGAATGGTTGGTTTAATATCATCAGGAAAACGGAAAGGCAAAGGAGGTGTTTTGTAGAGGCAGGAAAAGGAGAAGCTACTCAGACGAAGGTAGCATAAATTTGTAGAAATATTAATTTAAGTGTGTATATGGTAGGCAATTCTGTATCCTGACCGAGACTATTTCCACTTAGGACTTGGATGAGGAAGACGGATGAGGAGATAATGAATTTTTGCATGTTTAGATGTTTTCGTGGTGGTGAACAGCGGACTATTATATATGTGGCAATTGCATTTAAATATACCATAAAAAGATTATTCCTTCTTTTCATAATTTTTTATCTACCACTTTATTGGCATTTTAGAATATACAGTAAACTCAAGTAGTATTGTATTGACCAACAACCTGCAGTCCACGTTGTGTCACGATAACCACAGGCAGTGAAAGGAACAAATAGTAAAAAAGAGGTCATGCAACCTGGTGATAATAGGCATCACCCATACCCAAAAACCACCCAATTATCTAGTCTCTTTCGAAGTACCCCCCTTTTCACCATTTTCAATAATGGAGGAAGATAGCACTTTAAGTGCACAGTAAACAGTGTGATGTTTTTTCACAGTTTGTAGTCCCAAAGCGTAAGCATATGTTAATGTCATGGATTTAGAAAAACACATGGATTTAGGAAACACTGAAAATATCTTCCTACTCAATGTAAAAGAACTTTTGGTGAAAAGCATGCATACAGAACAGTACAGAAAGGAAAAAGCATGTTAAATCAAAAAGTTTCATAATGCTGCTGCAGGTGACGACTGGAGGCCGGAGACACCAACCTCCGCACATTTCTCTGGGGTGTGACTCAGTCCCCCAGAACTCATCACAGCCGGAAGGAGGAGGAGGAGCCTCCTGTGATGCCTTATCAGGGCCAGGAAACACCTGCCGCATGGGACGCACTGATGCAGGGGACTAGCAGAGGCAGGGGACACCACCTTCCGCAATTCTTTCTTCTGCGACGGGACTTGGTCTCCCAAAACTCATCAGTGCCCAGGAGGAGAGAGAGGAGCCTCATGTGATGCATTTTCAGTTCCAGGAGACTGCGCTGCAGCAGGGGACGAGTGGAGGCTGTAGAAACCAACACCTACAACATTCTTTGGGGTGGGACTCTGTCCCCCAGAACTCATCGCTGCCCAGGAGTAGGAGGAGGAGCCTCCTGTGATGCCTTTCTAGCCCCAGGAGTCTCCCGCAGTGTGGGATGTGGTGCTGCAGGGAACGAGCGGAGGCCGGTGACACCAACCTCCACAACTTTCTCTGGGGTGGGTCTCGCTGCCCAGGGAGGAGGACGTGATGCCTTTTCATCGCTAGGTGGCTCCTACAGCATGGGAGGTGTGACGTGCACTCAGCGGCACCTGGGCAAAGCCCGGGCCAAGGGCAGGGCCATTTGTGTCCATCCGTGGCTGAACAAGGCTGGGCTAGCAAGCCCTCTTGGCCCCACTATCTGGACATTCCTGCAACCAGTTGAGAGCTGAGGCAGCTGATAGAGGAACTGGGGTAAATGAGATAGCACAGCTATTGGGAGTGCGTATGGTCTTCAATTGTGTTGTTTTGGCCTGGACCCCATCCCCTAATGCACATGTTATAAAAACCATTAAAAGGAAACGCAGGCTCTGTGTAGTGAGTGAAGTGCCCTAATGATTTTGAAGCCATGGTTAGGCGTAAAAACATTCTAGCCCTAATAGCCACAAGCTCTAATCTGGATGGCTTTCTAGAAAAAGCAGTGGGTGCAATCAGCAAATAAATTGAATTGACGGGAAGAAAATTAGCATTAGTCCCACCCTCACTCTCTCTCCCTTACCTGAATAGGGAACCAGGAGGATATTGACATTGAAATCGAGCCCCACCCACTGGCCCCGATATCACCAATAGTAATTATCATCAATACTTTAAACGCATCTGTGATCAACAGTGTAAATAATCCAAAAGTCCCTGCTATGACCGAGGAAGAGGCTGTACGATTGCAAGCAACTGGGGGGAAATGAATAAGGTCAGAGGTGGCCACAAAATCCAAAAGGCAGTGCCCTGTGATGAAAAAGACTTAGCAAGATCTAACAAAGGAAGGTATTATCAGGCTTTGGCGAAGGGAGGGGAGGAGGGTACTTCCCGGGCATGAGGGTTCCTTTTTTATTCAGGCCAGCCAATTTATTTTGGATGCTTTAAAGCCCATTTTAGCTCGTCTAGGCTGCATTGAAGAGCAACTCCACCTTGTGGCAATTGAGTTAAAGGAGAAATCTGAATGTAGTATAAGTTGTAACACAAGGAGGGTTGAAAGTGCTCAAACTCTCCATACTGCCTATACTAGGAAACAAGAAGCTGCCCATTCAAAAAAGGGTAATGCCCCCACACCACCTTCAATCCTCAAAATGTCTGAGTTCTGGCAACTATCAATCAATCAATCAAGCAGGGATTTATAAAGCCCGCTACTCACCCATGAGGGTCTCAAGGCACTGCGGGAGGGATGGGGGAGCAGCTCAGGTTCAGTCGAAGATCCAGGTCTTAAGATTCTTCCTGAAAGTGGGAGGGTGGGGGAGATCGTTCCAGGCTTTGGCTGCAACGTAGGAGAAGGCTCTTCTGCCTACTCTGGTTCTGCGGATGCAGGGGGTTTCTGGGAGGGCAAAACCCATTATCCAAGACAGGAGGGATATCGGAGAGCCAACGGCTACAAGGAAAGACCTTGGATCAGGGGTGAGGAAAGGTATAGATCAGGCCAATCACTTTGGCCATGACCTGCACTATGGCAAACAATCCGCCATTAATCAAAATCATACAACACTTGCACCCTCCCCCCCCCCCAGGAAGGGGGCACAAGATTTGCTCAAGCTACCCCCAGATTGCACTCCATACACACTGATGAAGGGAGTTCCTTCATTGCGATTAGATCGATATGAGGATTGCCAAAGTCTTACTGACAAATCACCCCACAGGTTGTCAAGCGAAAATATTAGAAAACATCATTATGGTGCGTAGGGTAAGGTGTTTAGGCCACACACTTAAATCGGTGGAGGGAGATTGTGTAGTCTTAAAGTTGAAAGATCCCAGGTGTGTGCACTTTTTGCTAACATGCGTTACTGATATGACTGGTTAGCCTGGCTCTATAAGGGCGAGTCCCCTAGGTTTCTTCTACCCGTCCCACACAGGTCCTAGCCTTTACCGGTGGCAAGCCTATAATCAGACCAAACAGGTTAACAGAGAGCCTATTGAGCAGACAAACCGCTTTGACATACTTTCTGGTTTGACAGATATAGATTGACAGTTGGCCACAGCATGGCAGGGCAAGTAGGCGGTGCTGAACAATCTAGTAACGCCTCACCGGTAATGAACCTTGAGGGGGCGGCCAAAGAAGTGGCATTATCTATTTCTTCCTGTACCACTGATATAATTGTCAACCTAAAAACGGGGCAAGTACAACAAGGAAATATGATTACTCCTTTTAGAATTATGTCATGGAACATAGTGGGATTCCACCCAAAACACGGGAATGGTGATTGGTTAAGCTTCATTGGAGGTTGTGATTTAATTTACAAAATGAGAGACCAGGGCGTCCCCACGAGAAGACAGTCTAGGACTGTGTATCACACCTAGTTCCTGGAATCTAGGGTGAGTGTTCCATTTTTCAAGAAGCAAACTTATAAAGCATGCCAATAATCTGGCGGGAAAGGTAAAGTTACAGTGATACGTGCTTGATTACTATCCGTGTATGTTCAAACAGAGCTATGTATATTTACTGTTCTAGTTACTTGTATCCCTAAAGATGCCAACTGTTATTGAAAGGGGACTGTATGACTGCGGCTACTATATGAATACCGCGTTGGTAACTAGCATTCCATTCTATTCTCGTGACGGATCGAATAAGACCGGCGAAGGGACGCTGTGGATAGACTACCAGGACCCAGGAGCAGGGAGGCCGTCCGCAATCCAAAAGGTAAAGACTACTAAAAAAGAGAGGGCATAATTCAAATCCTTAAAAGCTTATAAATAGCCTAAAAAGAGTCTAGCAGCAATATCCAAAAAAGCATTTTTCTAACTTAAGACAAACCATTTGACAGCGCTGACAATAGTAAAGGCAGAGACTGTAGTAACTAAGAAAAACTTTCTGGAACTCAGAAAAATATAGAAAATATCTTTTCTATCACTTTATGCAGCACGAACTCTGACATCCACAACGAGGTGCCTGAGAACCAGAACACAAAAGAAACTGCAACTAGCAGCAACTTTTAATGGTGAGTGAGAATTTAGGTACTGCAAAGTAAATAGAGCCCATTTTGGACTGGGGAAGAAAAACCAATAACTAAACAATTAAAACATTTCCCAGGGTCATTGAAGAAACCCACAAAGGAGAATACGGTGGCTCCTCCTGGTAGTCCAAGACCAAGCGTACAAAGCACAAATAGAAGGTATATAATAATATTTACACACTATATCTGGAGGTATGGATTTACCACAAACCTCCCGTCTAGTCTATAAGAATGTCCATTACGACATATAGACATGCACCTTTAAGATATAAAATCACTAATGTGCTACCCTTACTTTGAATTTATTCTATCCAGAGTCAATATACCGAACAAAAACCGAAAATAAGCCCAGAAATCAGATGGCAACAAGGTTTTGAACATAAAGTACTGTCTGGTGGGGAAATTTACTCCACTTGTTTTAAGGTATGCAATAAATCTATAACTATTCCGATTGTATTGATAGGATTGCTCCTTTTGGGCTTCATAAGCATTGGACTATATAGTCCATGGGAGAGGTAAACACCACTAGTTTTGTTCGAAGTGTATGAATAGAAAAGATATGGTTGATATGTTTTCTTAATTAATGTTTTTTAAAAAAATAGTTATGAGGTTTTGAAACCTAACTGTGTGAAAACATCACCAGCAATATGGAATAGAAAAGTCTGGGCTACAGAATAAGGCCTTTTTGTACTAGAGATGCCTAAAAATGAAGTTTCAGTTAACTAGTTCGTGACTACTCATAACTATGTACACACAATGGTCTGCACCAATGCAACGTAGAGTAACTCTGTTTTTTTTAAATCTCTTTTTAAATTCATGTAGAATCTGTCCTGAAGAAGGTAGAAATACAAGAAACCGAAACGCCGCGTCGACCTTTGATTCTTTGTTTTTAATTGTTTTTTATGTAAATGTATTAACGTTGTTTCCTTGATTAGTTGTATACTTTGTAATGATGGAATTTTAAATTTGTATGGATAATAAATGTGTAACAGAGCAACTCATGGTGTGGTAAACTTTTCTTAACATTTATTGAAGGCATTGACTGATGTACATATGTTTTTGAAAACTAGGTCTTTTGTTCATTGTGGGTATTACTAGAAAACTGTCATTTCTAATGTTGATTATACGGCGAGACAACAGTCCCCTTTCAATAACAGTCCCCTTTCAATAACAGTTGGCATCTTTAGGGATACAAGTAACTAGAACAGTAAATATACATAGCTCTGTTTGAACATACACGGATAGTAATCAAGCACGTATCACTGTAACTTTACCTTTCCCGCCAGATTATTGGCATGCTTTATAAGTTTGCTTCTTGAAAAATGGAACACTCACCCTAGATTCCAGGAACTAGGTGTGATACACAGTCCTAGACTGTCTTCTCGTGGGGACGCCCTGGTCTCTCATTTTGAAGATTTACTATCCCCCCAGTCCCCTATTAGTCTGTGTGGGGTCCTCCTTTTCTTTTTAACGTTAATGTGATTTAATTTACCTACAATAAACTTGGGGACATATTACCAAGCATAAGCGAAAAATATCGCTAAGCTTGGTTAGCGGCCAAAATAAATCGCCGAGCTTCGCCTATTTTTATCGCTTAGGAGCCTTGATATTATCAAGGTTTATCTCCTAAGCGATAAAAATCGGACGAAATGCACGAATATCGCTGAAAAGTCAGCGATATTCATGCATTACCAAGCAAATGCTCTTAGCCATGTTATCCCCCTACCATTGGATAACATGGCTAAGAACTGCTCTGGGCAGGCGTTAGCTTTTGGAGATAATCGCGCTTAGCGTGATTATTTCCAAAAGTTGGTAATAGGGGATAGCGATGTTAGCGACTCTTTCCAGTCGCTAACATCTTGGCACGCCCACTTTGCATGTCATTAGCGATAATTATTGCTGACATGCAAAGTGGGCCCCTAAATGCCCGTTATCGCCTATTAGCTGTCGCTAACTGGTGCTTGCGCCAGCTAGGTAATAGGGCGATTAAATTATCGCCGCTTTAGCAGGAAAAATTCCAGCTAAAGCGGCGATGAGGCCCTTGGAAATATGCCCCCTGTTCCCCAAATGATTTTTTCACTCTCTTTGTATACCACTGATTCCATCTACATCAGAAAAGGCTAAGGGTCGTACTGCGGTGCTTATAGAAGTAAAATATGCATTTGTAAAAGTCAAATGCATCTATTCCTCTACCTGGTATCAATTACTAATGATCTCAGGCTTGGCCCAATTCAATCTGTTGTTGGTGAACCTATATTATAACATCTTTGATAAGCGCAATTGTCAAGTAATAGAGGATTTGCAAGATGAAGTTAGTAAAGTCTCTGATAAGAGTCAACCCTTATGTATGTTATGGGTGGCAGATTTTTATTGAACTCTTTGCAAATATAGCACCCAAAGCGTTTGTGGGCTGGAATAAAACGATGGCCAGTCCATGGCTCATTTTAGCCATTTATGCTTGGGGAAAGCTCTAAATGCCATTCTGGTCATAAATGATTTAAGCTTTCAAAAATAATGTACTTGTAATTCTATTAAAAAGTGTCCAACCTTTGTTGGAGGTGGTCAGGAAAGTTCTATTGATGTTATGTTAACGACTAGGAACTATACTGCCCTGGTTCAGGATTTTAAAATGATACCAAATAGTTTGAGTGATCACAACCCACTCATAGCCACTCTTCTCATAAATTCACAGATGAACACTACGGAAGAACCTGTGATCCAGTATAATCCCAATAAGGGTATTAGTTTGAAATGGGACCAGGTAGATTCCCAAAGATTTTAGCAAGAAATTATCTCAAGTAACCATAATCTTATAGATGGGTGTTTGAAGCCAGATTCTACACCAACTGATATAGTGCAAGACTTTGAGGTGCGTTGCACTGAAATGTCCCTGAGGCTGGTAAAGAAGATCCCTCAAAAGCATGCTCCATTGGTGCGCTGGTTTAATAACGAATGCACCAAAGTGCACAAGGAGTTAAAAGGGGCCCTTCATACAACCCCCTGTGACAGAGAGTGAGTAAAAATCTTGCAGAGCAAATATAAAATGGTGATTGAACAGCGGAAAAGGGCCCTAAGGAAGGAGGCATGGTAGGACTTTGAATGTGCTGGATCCCTTGACGATTAAAAACAAAATCTGGAAATTGACAAACCGCCCAATATTTACAGAAGACGTAAGACAGATGGACTTGCTGATCCTAGGTGAAGCCTGGGAAGCTCACTTAACCCCTCACGTAGGCTGTTAGAAGCGGTAGCACAGAAAATGCCTGTAGGAGAGTAGGGTCTGCTATCCTATGGTCACCCCAATTTTTGCTTTTTGCTTCACTGGTTTTCGACTTACTGAGGCTGTGGGCCTGCTAATCAGACCCCCAGCCTGCTGTTCTCTCTCTAAATTTATAATACATGTGCTATAGGTACATACCACAATTGGAAATGGACTCCTTGTCAGCCCCTGTACCATGCACTATAGGTGCTCAGGGCATAGGTGCCACCAAGGCCTACCAGGGGCTGAAGCATAGCTTTTGCCACCCCTGGCTGGTTCTTAAATTGACACAACTGGCTGATCACTCAGCTGGGGCAAGTGGGTGTAATCACCCCTTGCTTATATATAGTATACCTATATCTAAACCTATATCTGGACACATATATAGCCTGTAAGCCACTCCTATGGAAGGCCTCATCAATCCTGGAGGCAGAGTGCGTGGTTTTATGTGAGATGGTGCTCTGGCATGAGCTGAGCCTGTCTGCAGCTGTCGGGAACAACTCCCTAAGCTGATCCGGGATAATGCCATACCATATACTCTTAAGCGCCTTATAATCCTCGCGGTTATATAGCAACTTTGGTTTGGCTTTATCAAAACATGTCGTGTAAGGTGTCATACGAATTGGAATACTACCCCCTCGCCAGTTCTGGCGACGGGTGTAGCATTCCACCCTTCTAGAGGGAGAAGACATGTTACTTTACTGAAACGCGGTTGATTTAAAATGAGCCTCAGATCCACAAAATGGATGCCCCTGCCACAGACACGGGTCTGGCCTCCTGCTGCTGACCGAAACCCGGCAGAGGAGGCCTGGACAAAGAGTTTCCTGTCACAGGGCGGTGTCAAACCACCCCAGACAGGAGATAGTGGATTGGAGTAGGGAGGTTTCAAAGAAACCAGACACTGCCTGGGGAGCACAAGGCTGCCCCTTGCAGGATCCGGCCAAACCGGTTCTGGGGCCTCCCAGCCCCTGTCCCAGCGCGGCCAGGATCAAAGGAGAGGGGTGTAACCACCCCCTTCCTGGGTCCCACCCATAGGAGGGGACCTAGCAGGATGTCCAACCCCCCAGATTCGAATAAGAGGGGGAGCAGTCCCAATGGAACTCAGATCATCCTGAAGAAACATAAGAAACGAATTCTGGACCCTTCGACTTTCTACACGACGTGAGAAGACTGAAGAATCTCCCTTGTGGTCAAGGAGTGACCACCCTGTGCAAACAGGTACCATCCAGCCCTCGACCCTTGCTTTGTTGCAGTTCCCGCCGGAACTCGAGCGACAGAGATCGACGAGATCAAGCTTGCCTGCCTTCTACCTGCCCGATCCACAGTCCCTGCAGAGCTGAGACCCGTGGAGGCGACCGGAAGCGTGGGGCACGCCATCTTGAAAAGGCCACGAGACGCTGACCGTGCAGCCCACGAGTGATCCTCGAAGCTGTACACCGGGGTTTGAGAAGCCCCAGCCCCGAGCTCCACTTGCACCAAAGCTCACCCCTCCACACTCGACGAGTGCTGCGTGGGACCCTTCTGCTTGTGTGCGCTCGACGCGTTGGCCCGGTCACTTGCCAGCTGGCTTGTGGCCCCTGTGCCGACGAAACTTGAAATACGACTCGCTTTTCTGGTTGCTCCAGATCTGCACCAGCTCCTGTGAAAAGGAGCCCCCACTCTGACCCTCCTGGTTCGAGTGATAAGCAATCTCCCGGTTCCGCGTGGATTGCTTTTGCCAAGTGCTGTTTGCTGCAATCTTGAAGCCGACGGTGCTGACGGCGAGAGCCTACGTGGGACAGATCGTGACCTGCTCCTGGACGTCGCAGATGCCCCAGAGCCCACGTGACAGCGGAGAGAAGCCTATCGACAACCGCCTGATTGCGCCCGACATTGCCTGGTTCCGTCCTGGTTCCACCCTGGTCACTGCTGAGTGACCCAGACTCTGTCCCCTCTGCTTTCAGGTACTTTTCTACTTCGATCCACCCTTGGATCGCACCGGACACTTCTGCTTCACATCGCCTGCAGCTGCAACAGCTTCAAGCACCAAGAACCTGCGTGTCAGAACCCGACGCCACTTCGACCCTGTGCACCCACGGCCTGTGGGTGAGGTAACATTGCAACGCCGGTGTCTCTACACTGGTACACACCTCTAGGGTCTGTGACTAAAGTTTTGTGTTCCTAGGTTCAGCGGAAGTATCTTTTTATTCACTTTAACTGACTTTTACGCACCATTGACAGTGCATTGGTGCGCGCCGCACTTTCCGTGCTGCACCCGTCTCCTGTGGGCTACTCCCGACTTCATCATTGCTAGTCCTGACTGCTCCCAGCGAATCTCTAGGCCCTAGGCCTAACCATTGTTCGATAAGTGTTACTTATACCACTTTTTTAGTATATGGTCTGAGTGGCCACCCGCCCTCATCCATAATTGTGCAACTTTATATGTGTAACAGTGCTTTTGATTTAACGCTTGTGCCCCTTTCCTCATAAAGAGTACTGGGGAGTAATTTAGAAATAAATACATATATTTTTATAATATATACTTGTGTGGTGTCCTTTCATTTGATTACAGGATTGTATGTGGTAAAACAGCTCGCTTAACACGACCTCTTAAGTTAAGCCTTTAAGGCTGCTTAGTCCATGCTACCACTAGGATAGCTTGTCTAACAAGGTTGACTTACAACCTGACATCTTTGGGGTTTGTTTGGACTGATACCCAGTGGTTCCAGAATTGGAAACACTACATATCAGGCCAACTTCTCACATTGGTGTGCAGCGGTGCGGATTTGAGCTTGCTGTTTGTTTTACCATTGCAATCTTTATCAAATTGAAAGATCACATCAAGTACCTCTAGGTACATATAAATCAAAAGCTTAGCATATTAAGTTCTACTGAACTTAGTAGTTGTAGATTAAAGGGATTAGCACACCCTGACTACAACTCACTAGCAAGGTACAGTAGGAAACCACTTAGTGTAGGTAAGTGCATCACTTACACCTCACTAGCAGTCATGTCTGATACAGGTAGAGCCTCAGGCTCTGCTCCTGTAATAGTTGATCCTATAGGGACAACATCCAGATATGACAACCTTAGCCACAAAGACCTGAGTGCCTTGTGCACAGCCAGGGGGCTAAAAAAGGGCAGAGGCCCTACCATTCCTTCCCTAGTAGCTCTCCTAGAAAAGGATGACCTAGATAAGGTGAGCCAGGCTCCCTTAGAATCAGGTGAAGGGATAAACTCCCCTGAGAATGAGAATCTTCCAGATGAAGTAGTAGAGGAGGAGGAGGAAGAAGAAGACTCTGATTTAGAAGAGCCTGAAGATCAGGATCAAGGGGAAAACCAGGTACAGGTTGCCAGGCTTAACCAGGCCAACTTGGACCTACATGAGAATGGAGAGGGCCAGCACCACTCCAGATCTCATAACCAAATTCTCCCAGGCAACAGGAGGGTGAGATCTCTGTCAGGGGACTCTCATCTTTCTAGTGCCTCAAGAGAATCTCAAAGAGGGATGACTTCCTCCCAGAGAAAAGAGCATAGGGCCAGAATGAGGGCTGTCCAACTCCAGATAGAGAGGGAGGAGGTAGCTCTGGCTCAAGCTAAACTTACCTTGGCTCAAGCTAAACTTACCTTGGCTAGGGAACAGAAATTAAGTGGCGTAGATGCCACTGGTGGCAGCAAAGTTCCTAAAGAGAAAGACAGGGCCTATGACAATAGAAACCTGACAAAAATTGTGCCCCCCTACAAGGAAGGGGATGATATCCACAAATGGATGACTGCTCTTGAGAGGGCCTGCATGGTACAGCAGGTCCCTGAGGATCAGTGGGCAGCAATTTTATGGTACTCCTTTTCTGAGAAAGGGAGGGACAGGCTCCTCACTGTTAGACCTGAGGATGCCAAAAACTACTCTGTTCTGAAGAGTGCTCTTATTGAAGGGTTTGGCCTAACCACTGAGCAATACAGGTTGTTGTTCAGAGACACCCAAAAAGCACAGACTCAGGACTGGACTGATTTTGTAGATTGTGCCACTAAGGCTCTGGAGGGTTGGCTGCAGGGAAGTAAAGTTTCAGACTATACAGGATTGTACAATCTTATGATGAGAGAGCAGATCCTTAATAACTGTCAGAACCAGCTGTTGCATCAATACCTTGTTGGCTCTGATTTGACCTCTCCCCAAGAATTGGGAAAGAAGGCAGACAAATGGGTCAGAACAAGGATTAAGCAGAAAAACCAGAACCAAGGTGACCAGAAGAAAACAGACCAGAAGGGTGGGAATCAGAAAGATAAAGAAAAGGACCAGAAGTCTTCAGGCCCCCAAACTAGTAATAAGGAGGGGGGTTCCCAAAATGGAAACAAGAAAAAGAAGAATGATGGCCCAAAGAAACCTTGGTGTAATACCTGCAAATCAGTTTCACACTGGGGCAGTGAATGCACTAAGAAAAATCCAGTCCCCACCACTGCAGCTCCTAAAGCACCTGCACCCCCTAGTACAGTTAACAGTGGTGGTACACAGCCAAAGGGTTTAGTAGGGTTGACCCTGGGTACTGAGGTGGAATCTGGCCTAGTCAGAATCCCCACACAGGCAGTTCTCCTATATGATGTGGACTTATCTTTGCCCACTGCAGTAAGCCCCAGTAACCTGGGCAAATATAGGCAGACTCCCTTAATTAATGAGAAACTGGCTCAGGCCTACAGGGACACTTGTGCCAGTGTCACAATGGTGACACCTGGCTTTGTGGACCCTGGACAGATTGTACTAGGTGAAAGTTACCTAGTGACCAATGCAAGCAACTCCACTACTTCCCATAGTGTGGCTGTTGTGAACTTCTCCTGGGGAGGGGTAGATGGCCTAAAGAAAGTTGTTGTGAGTGCAGACCTCCCAGTAGACTGTCTGTTAGGCAATGATCTTGAAAGCTCAGTTTGGTCAGAAGTGGAGTACAGGACTCATGCAGAAATGCTAGGGATTTCAGCTCATGTCCTTGCAGTGACAAGGTCTCAGGCTAAGAAGTGCCTTCCTGAACCAGTGGTGGATCTTGAAACAATAGACCAACCACAACCCAAGAGAAGGAGCAAGAGGGTTAAGGCTGTGCCTTCCCACTTGCCCCAGGTTGAGGATCAAGTTTCACAGGAAACTGATTCTGCAGTCCAAGAGGAGACTGTCTCAGAGGAGCTTGAACCTGATCAGGTTGAGTTTCTGGGGACAGGGGGACCCTCAAGGGCAGACCTGGGGCAGGCCCAATTAGATTGCCCTTCACTTGAACCCCTCAGACAGCAAGCTGCTGCTGAGGCTGCAGGGAATGCTCAAGGTACCCATAAAGTGTATTGGGATGAAGGACTCCTTTATTCAGAGGCTAGAGACCCCAAGCCTGGCACAACCAGGAGGTTGGTTATACCTTTGAAGTTTAGGGGCTTCCTTCTTACCTTGGCCCATGATATTCCCCTTGCAGGACACTTAGGCCAGAATAAGACTTGGGACAGGCTTGTTCCACACTTTCACTGGCCTCACATGTCAGAAAATGTCAAGGAGTTTTGTCGCTCCTGTGTCACTTGCCAAGCCAGTGGTAAGTCAGGTGGCACAACAAAGGCCCCCCTGATACCACTACCTGTGGTGGGGGTACCCTTTGAAAGAGTTGGAATAGACATTGTGGGTCCCATGGATCCTCCAACAGCATCTGGGCACAGATTTATACTGGTGGTAGTGGATCATGCCACCTGGTATCCAGAGGCAATTCCCCTGAGGACCACCACAGCTCCTGTGGTGGCAAAAGCCCTCATTGCAGTTTTCTCAAGAGTGGGCTTTCCAAAGGAGGTTCTTTCAGACAGAGGTACTAACTTTATGTCTGGATACTTAAAAGCAATGTGGAAAGAGTGTGGAGTAAACTATAAGTTTACCACACCCTACCATCCACAGTGCAATGGGCTTGTGGAAAGGTTCAACAAGACCCTAAAGGGAATGATAAAAGGGTTACCAGAGAAGCTTAGGCGGAAATGGGACATCCTTTTACCCTGCTTGCTCTTTGCTTACAGAGAGGTCCCACAGAAGGGGGTTGGCTACAGCCCTTTTGAACTTTTGTTTGGCCACCCTGTAAGAGGTCCACTGAGTTTGGTGAAGGAAGGATGGGAGTTACCTCTCAAAAAGCCTAAACTAGACATTGTGGACTATGTACTTGGTCTCCGCTCCAGGATGGCTGAATACATGGAGAGAGCATCCAAAAACCTTGAGGCAAGTCAGGAATTACAGAAAGCCTGGCATGACCAAAAGGCTGTTCTGGTTGAGTACCAGCCAGGGCAGAAGGTGTGGGTGTTGGACCCAGTGGGGCCAGCAGCTCTCCAGGACCAATGGACTGGACCCTACCCTATCATTGAAAAGAAGGGAGAAGTCACCTACTTGGTTGACTTTGGTACCCCTAGGAGCCCCCACAGGGTGCTCCATGTAAATCGTTTGAAAGCATTTGTTGACAGGGAGGACATGAGTCTCCTCATGGCCACAGATGGGGAACAGGAGGAAGAGAGTGACCCTCTCCCAGACCTGCTTTCCCAGAACCCTGATGATGGTTCAGTTGATGGAGTAGCCTTGGCAGGCAGCCTCACTGAGCAGCAACAGGTGGACTGCAGACAGGTGTTGCAGGCCCACAGACATTTGTTTTCACTCACACCCATTCAGACTAACTGGTGCACCCATGAGGTGGACACTGGTGACAATCTGCCTGTGAAGAATAAGATCTACAGGCAACCTGACCACGTCAGGGATTGTATAAAGGCTGAGGTACAAAAGATGTTGGAGCTTGGAGTGATTGAGCCATCAGAGAGCCCATGGGCTAGCCCAGTGGTCCTTGTGCCAAAACCTCATACCAAAGATGGGAAGAGAGAAATGAGGTTTTGTGTGGACTACAGAGGTCTCAATGCTGTCACTAGGACAGATGCTCATCCCATCCCAAGAGCAGATGAGCTCATTGATAAATTGGCTTCTGCCAAGTTTCTGAGCACATTTGATTTGACAGCTGGCTACTGGCAAATCAGACTAGCTGAAGAGTCAAAAGCCAAAACAGCATTCTCTACCCCTAGTGGACATTATCAGTTTGTGGTAATGCCCTTTGGTTTGAAGAATGCACCTGCCACCTTCCAAAGGTTGGTGAATCAAGTCCTTGCTGGGCTGGATGACTTTTGTGCAGCATATCTAGATGATATTGCTGTCTTTAGCTCCACCTGGGAGGATCACCTGATCCACCCGAAGAAGGTTCTGGAGGCCCTGCAAAAGGCAGGCCTGACTATCAAGGCTACTAAGTGCCAGATAGGGCAGAGCAAGGTTGTGTACTTGGGCCACCTAGTAGGTGGGGGTCAAGTTCAACCACTGGAGAGCAAGATCCAGACCATACAGGACTGGGCTCCTCCAACTACCCAGACACAAGTCAGAGCCTTCTTGGGCCTGACTGGGTATTACAGAAAATTTGTAAAGAACTATGGGTCCATTGTGACACCATTGAATGACTTGACATCCAAGAAGATGCCCAAAAAGGTTCAGTGGACAGTTAGCTGTCAAAAGGCATTTGATGACCTGAAGAAGGCCATGTGCTCTGCACCTATCCTGAAGAGTCCTGACTACTCCAAACAGTTCATTGTACAGACAGATGCTTCTGAGTTGGGGGTGGGAGCTGTGCTTTCACAACTTAATCAAGATGGTCAAGACCAGCCCATTGCTTTTATTAGCAGAAGGCTGACCCCCAGGGAGAAACGTTGGTCAGCTATTGAGAGGGAGGCCTTTGCTGTGGTTTGGGCCCTGAAGAAGTTGAGGCCATACTTGTTTGGTACTCACTTCCTAATTCAGACAGACCATAAGCCCCTCTTGTGGCTAAATCAGATGAAGGGTGAAAATCCCAAACTGCTCAGGTGGTCCATTTCCCTACAGGGGATGGACTTTACAGTGGAGCACCGACCAGGGACTGACCATGGTAATGCAGATGGTCTCTCCAGGTACTTCCACTTAGAACATGAAGACTTATCTGGTCAAGGTTAAGTTTAATGTCCCTGCGTTTGGGGGGGGGGTTGTGTAGGAGAGTAGGGTCTGCTATCCTATGGTCACCCCAATTTTTGCTTTTTGCTTCACTGGTTTTCGACTTACTGAGGCTGTGGGCCTGCTAATCAGACCCCCAGCCTGCTGTTCTCTCTCTAAATTTATAATACATGTGCTATAGGTACATACCACAATTGGAAATGGACTCCTTGTCAGCCCCTGTACCATGCACTATAGGTGCTCAGGGCATAGGTGCCACCAAGGCCTACCAGGGGCTGAAGCATAGCTTTTGCCACCCCTGGCTGGTTCTTAAATTGACACAACTGGCTGATCACTCAGCTGGGGCAAGTGGGTGTAATCACCCCTTGCTTAGATATAGTATACCTATATCTAAACCTATATCTGGACACATATATAGCCTGTAAGCCACTCCTATGGAAGGCCTCATCAATCCTGGAGGCAGAGTGCGTGGTTTTATGTGAGATGGTGCTCTGGCATGAGCTGAGCCTGTCTGCAGCTGTCGGGAACAACTCCCTAAGCTGATCCGGGATAATGCCATACCATATACTCTTAAGCGCCTTATAATCCTCGCGGTTATATAGCAACTTTGGTTTGGCTTTATCAAAACATGTCGTGTAAGGTGTCATACGAATTGGAATACTACCCCCTCGCCAGTTCTGGCGACGGGGGTAGCATTCCACCCTTCTAGAGGGAGAAGACATGTTACTTTACTGAAACGCGGTTGATTTAAAATGAGCCTCAGATCCACAAAATGGATGCCCCTGCCACAGACACGGGTCTGGCCTCCTGCTGCTGACCGAAACCCGGCAGAGGAGGCCTGGACAAAGAGTTTCCTGTCACAGGGCGGTGTCAAACCACCCCAGACAGGAGATAGTGGATTGGAGTAGGGAGGTTTCAAAGAAACCAGACACTGCCTGGGGAGCACAAGGCTGCCCCTTGCAGGATCCGGCCAAACCGGTTCTGGGGCCTCCCAGCCCCTGTCCCAGCGCGGCCAGGATCAAAGGAGAGGGGTGTAACCACCCCCTTCCTGGGTCCCACCCATAGGAGGGGACCTAGCAGGATGTCCAACCCCCCAGATTCGAATAAGAGGGGGAGCAGTCCCAATGGAACTCAGATCATCCTGAAGAAACATAAGAAACGAATTCTGGACCCTTCGACTTTCTACACGACGTGAGAAGACTGAAGAATCTCCCTTGTGGTCAAGGAGTGACCACCCTGTGCAAACAGGTACCATCCAGCCCTCGACCCTTGCTTTGTTGCAGTTCCCGCCGGAACTCGAGCGACAGAGATCAACGAGATCAAGCTTGCCTGCCTTCTACCTGCCCGATCCACAGTCCCTGCAGAGCTGAGACCCGTGGAGGCGACCGGAAGCGTGGGGCACGCCATCTTGAAAAGGCCACGAGACGCTGACCGTGCAGCCCACGAGTGATCCTCGAAGCTGTACACCGGGGTTTGAGAAGCCCCAGCCCCGAGCTCCACTTGCACCAAAGCTCACCCCTCCACACTCGACGAGTGCTGCGTGGGACCCTTCTGCTTGTGTGCGCTCGACGCGTTGGCCCGGTCACTTGCCAGCTGGCTTGTGGCCCCTGTGCCGACGAAACTTGAAATACGACTCGCTTTTCTGGTTGCTCCAGATCTGCACCAGCTCCTGTGAAAAGGAGCCCCCACTCTGACCCTCCTGGTTCGAGTGATAAGCAATCTCCCGGTTCCGCGTGGATTGCTTTTGCCAAGTGCTGTTTGCTGCAATCTTGAAGCCGACGGTGCTGACGGCGAGAGCCTACGTGGGACAGATCGTGACCTGCTCCTGGACGTCGCAGATGCCCCAGAGCCCACGTGACAGCGGAGAGAAGCCTATCGACAACCGCCTGATTGCGCCCGACATTGCCTGGTTCCATCCTGGTTCCACCCTGGTCACTGCTGAGTGACCCAGACTCTGTCCCCTCTGCTTTCAGGTACTTTTCTACTTCGATCCACCCTTGGATCGCACCGGACACTTCTGCTTCACATCGCCTGCAGCTGCAACAGCTTCAAGCACCAAGAACCTGCGTGTCAGAACCCGACGCCACTTCGACCCTGTGCACCCACGGCCTGTGGGTGAGGTAACATTGCAACGCCGGTGTCTATACACTGGTACACACCTCTAGGGTCTGTGACTAAAGTTTTGTGTTCCTAGGTTCAGCGGAAGTATCTTTTTATTCACTTTAACTGACTTTTACTCACCATTGACAGTGCATTG
Organism: Lissotriton vulgaris; assembly: GCF_964263255.1. Classification (NCBI taxonomy): domain Eukaryota; kingdom Metazoa; phylum Chordata; class Amphibia; order Caudata; family Salamandridae; genus Lissotriton; species Lissotriton vulgaris. Next base: position 304,581,267 of record NC_141696.1, read on the forward strand.
GTGCGCGCCGCACTTTCCGTGCTGCACCCGTCTCCTGTGGGCTACTCCCGACTTCATCATTGCTAGTCCTGACTGCTCCCAGCGAATCTCTAGGCCCTAGGCCTAACCATTGTTCGATAAGTGTTACTTATACCACTTTTTTAGTATATGGTCTGAGTGGCCACCCGCCCTCATCCATAATTGTGCAACTTTATATGTGTAACAGTGCTTTTGATTTAACGCTTGTGCCCCTTTCCTCATAAAGAGTACTGGGGAGTAATTTAGAAATAAATACATATATTTTTATAATATATACTTGTGTGGTGTCCTTTCATTTGATTACAGGATTGTATGTGGTAAAACAGCTCGCTTAACACGACCTCTTAAGTTAAGCCTTTAAGGCTGCTTAGTCCATGCTACCACTAGGATAGCTTGTCTAACAAGGTTGACTTACAACCTGACATCTTTGGGGTTTGTTTGGACTGATACCCAGTGGTTCCAGAATTGGAAACACTACATATCAGGCCAACTTCTCACAATGCCCAAGGACTCAATCCAAGCCCTTCAGCTAAGCTCATCCATCTCATTTCAAGAAGTAGAGGTGACTATCACACAGGGCACTAGTGTGAAAGCCCCTGGCCCAGATGGGCTGCCCCTTGATCGCTTTAAGAGAAATTCTAATTTGCGGGCACCATTTCTAACTAATATCTTTAAAGCAGCCATTATCGGCCCACTCCCTAGGTCTTGGAAAGAGGCGATAGTAGTCCTAAGGGCATATTACCAAGCAATAGCGATAATTATTGCTTTTTATCGCAGATAAACCTTGGTATTACCAAGGTTTATCGCAAATGCGATAAAAATCGGCCGCAATGCATGAATATCGCTGAAAAGTCAGCGATATTCATGCATTAGCGAGCTAATGCTCTTAGCCATGTTATCCAACTCCCATTGGATAACATGGCTAAGAACTGCTCAGGGCAGGTGTTAGCTTTTGGAGATAATCGCGCTTAGCGCGAATATCTCCAAAAGTTGGTAATAGGAGATAGCGATGTTAGCGACTGTTTCCAGTCGCTAACATCTTGGCACGCCAACTTTGCATGTCATTAGTGATAAATATCACTGACATGCAAAGTGGCGCCCAAGATGGTCGCTATCTCCTACTAGCTGTCGCTAACTGGTGTTAGCGACAGCTAGGTAATAGGGAGATCATTTTATCTGAGCTTTCTTGGCTTTTAAAGCCAAAAAAGCGGAGGTAAACCCCCTTGATAATATGCCCCCTAGTTTTTAAAAAGGGAGACAAAAATGACCTTTTGTGTTACAGAACCATATAATTGATTGACGCAAAAGTAAAGGTCCTCGGTAGGGTCCTTATTGCGGATCTAGAAGAGTGGGCATCCAAAAAAAGGGGGTCCTGTCGAGTACACAATATGGTTTTAGAAGGGGCATGGGTTACTGTAAGATATGGCAGCATTCTATCTTCTCTACTGAAGGGGTTTGTTGAGGCTGCATTTTAGCCCCGTGTTTATTTCTCATTTATAGAAATGGGCTGGAGGCCTTTTTATTAAAAAGGGAGCTTGACTTCCCGAGAATTGGTAGGAAATTTGTTTCTCTGCTCTCATACGCATATGACACAGGACAGCTATGGGTATACTGAAATCCCTCAACACTTTCACAGAATTTATGAAATCCCTTGACCTGGAAGTTAATGCTAATAAATCATGCATCATGGTATGTGGTCTACGGACCACAAAACCAAAACTTTTGTGATGCAGAGAAAGGTGATAGAAACAGAAAACGTTCATAATTATGCAACTTATGCAACACTCAGATGAAAAGGGACCCCTTCCTGAATGTCAGAGCGCAGCAGACAAGTAGGGCAGTGGACGCTCTCTTTTTGTTTAGATCTAAGGTGGGGCAAAAATCAGTAAAAGAATTACTAACTAAATGTCTCCCTATCGTCACTTATGGGGCAGGGGAATGGGGGTATATAGATGTCAACAGCTCCAAGTAGTAGATAACAACCTCATCAAACAACTTCTGATGGTACCAGAAAGCACCTCCACAACATTTTGCCATGCAGAATTGGGCCTAGAACTCATAGAGGACTGTATTGGTCTTGCCCCATTGTGCCTATGGGTTAAGATCTGGCTATCGGAGGACTTAGAGTTCTCAAGAGACATCATTATGGATTGTCTTACTGCTCATAGTGCAGATAAGATCCCCTAGCTTCACTTTTTGAAGGACAGGTTTTATGAGTTAGGCCTAGGTCACTTTTTTGATAACCTCCATAATATTCCCCCAAATGCCAAAGACGCTATCAAACAGGCTTCCTTTTCTAAGGGCACTATGCGTAATCGTCAGCCTTTAACCCATTTGTAGGCCTGCACACCCATTAAGGCCATCAAACAGTTTTTTTTAACGTTTACCACAAATCTCGAGACCAGATTTTATCTCATTAGGTTTCGGGCAGGCACTGTGCACTTTTTGGTAGCGTTCCCTCGTCAAGCAGGATGGTCAGATAAGCTCACACCTGCCTCATTGACAATTTAACTAAGCAAAGCAGGTTGCACTTTGTACTATTTTGTGCACTTTGTAAGTCTGTGAGGGTCAGATTGTTTTCTTCCATTATTGAGAAAGCTATGAATGTGCAGGTATATAGATGGTTTTAGCTATCTGCAGTCATTGGCTTCTACCGATATTTGCATAGCAGTAGCAAACTTCTTTAGGAGCGCTGCAGAAAGCGATATGAGTCAACTTTGTTCTAGATCATCAGGGTGGAGCAGGCCAGCAAGAATTGATTATGGGCCCACTTGTAGCTTAATCCTTAACAGCCCAATTTTAACCTTTTAACTTACCTTGTATTGTTACTTAACGATTTCTGGTTACTTAGAAATATCTTTTGTGGGGATACCTTTCTGTTTCTTTAAATTAATATGTCCTAACCTACACATAGGGTTAGAGGGGGAGATTGGTCTTGCCATTCCGATATGCATTGATGGTTTTAAGTTCTCAGAATTGGCCCAGGTGCACTATTTTGTTTATTTACTTATTTTATTCTTCTTAATGTCCCTCCAGATACAGCCTTGGCCGGAAAAAAAATAGTAACCTGGGTGATTTGGCGAACCCTTAATTGGCCCTTTACGTGGCTCTTATTTGAGATTTTTGTCACCTAGGTGTTGATTGTAGTCTTAGGGCCTTATCCTATATTGCAAACAAGATGCACTTTATAGATCATGATATCTAAACTGGTATGGAATGTCACTATGTTTGATGACGTTTTTAATGTATTGTACATTTTATAGTGTGCGCTTTTATGGTTCATTGAGACAAAATAAAGTGTATCTGACTTACTATTGCATTTGAAAAAAAAATAAACTAGGATTTGTTAAAAAAAATAACTGCTCTATAACTGTGATGTAGCCTAAACACAAAGTCATTTTGCAGAGTTAGTACAACCTATGCACAATAAAGTAGTTTTCATATTACAGGCACATTTTGACATCCAAATGAGTAGCTCATGGCCAGGGACCGACGTATTTGCAGAAACGGTTCTCATTCTATACTCCCAACCGTCCCCTTCGATCGGCCAACCAATGCCAACTGGCCATTCCCAAATACAAATACACCCGACTGGGTGGCCAATCAATTTCAGTTAGGGCAGCGTCTGCTTGGAATGCCCTCCCCCTGTTCCTCAGAGCCTCTACGACCATTACTGTTTTTAAGAAAGAACTTAAGACTTATCTGTTTAACGCTCCACTCTAATAGACTTGTTCTTGATCTATCACTCTTGCTGTTAAATTACTCACCGCGCCAGGATACCCTGTGGTAATAGAGCGCGCTATAAAAGTTTTAATAATAATAATAATAGTATGACGAGTGATACCGTATACATTTGTCATTTGATTTTACAGGTAAGCTGTGAAGCAGAGTTGTCTACTGGTCTTGTCAAATAAAATACCCAACCCTAAGGTTTACATGGTAAAAACAACCCTATTGCCGCACTTTCCATCACAGAAGTAGTTCTTGGGAGCCTTTCCAAAATCATCCCTCACAAAGCATGTGTGGCAAGTCATTTGCAAACTCTATCTTTTGAACATCCATGTCGCCTCAACTCACAATGGGATAAAAGCATATTACAGCATTCCAGAATCAAATCACACACAAAGAAAAGGCATTTATGAGTACCGACAGTGAGAGGAAGGATATACCAACAACTGTTTAGCGTATCAAGTAGGGTAACTAAACACAGCAGTAAAACATATTTAATACCGTTAAAGGTAGAGAAAGTATAAAGGAGGGAAAAGATATATAGTGAAGGGAAGCAGGCATCACAAGAAAAACAACTTCACAGTAAGACAAAATGGAAAACTAATGTTTCTTTATAGCAAGAAAAAGGCATAATGGCAAAGAATGTAACATCTTGGTTATTGGACTTGGCCCATTTTCCCAAAATTGTTCGCTTTTACCCCCCTGTTTTAGGATGTCTTCCCCATGGTAGAAAAATGTATAGGCCATGTGGGATATGAGACACCATGTTAAATGTAATGCAATGGTGTGCACTTGTTAACCCCCCATTGTAAAAATGTACCCTGGTAACATGCTGCGTTTAAAATGGATGCCATGGCTGTGTGTGGTGCCACTTGACTGTATTAGGTTAGCAGTCTAGATGTTCGGTTCCCAACCATCCCTGCTTTGGAGGGAAAGCCTGGCACCCAGGGTGCTCTACTCCTCTCCCTGAACCAGTTAGAACCAGTTCCCCAAAGGCTTCTAGAAGCTTCTGGCACTGCCTGCTGGGTGGGGTGATGGGCACATAAATAAGGGGGCTGTGCCACCATGTGCTCAGACAGAGCAGGGGCAGGAACGTTAGGGGACCTGCTGCCAGGGGGAACCGCCACTTGGGCCTGTGTGCTGACCGTGCACCTAACTGAAACCCCTCTGCTGTCCACAGGGCTGGTGAAAGCCCCACTGCAGGAGTAAAGGCTGCTGTACAGGAGGAGTGCAACGCTACAGTGGAGGATGGTTTGTCAAGCCTACCGCCCTGTCTCGATGAGTGCCCATAGACTGCTGACCTTGCCCAGTAGTGCCTTCTGCCCCTGAAGAGAGAAAGAGTGCTACCCTGGGCCCTGACTGCTGGCAAGAGCCTAGAAGAGAAGAGCGCGTTATCTGCCTGCTGACTAGCGCCTGGAGAGTGCAGCGCTATATTCCCAGCTCCAGAGGTGTGGAGCTGAAATACGCAGTGCTTTATGTTAATTTGGTCCAAGAAGAAGCGTGGATCCAACAGCGCTGTGTGGCCAGGACAGACTGTGTTATTTAAAAGCGCAGCGGGTGTCCATCCCGCATAGCAGAGGCGCTTTGCATGCCCCAGAAGAATCGGGTGCCTACCCCGCGTTGGTATGTTTATTTAAACCAGTGGAAGCCTACCCCGTGGCTTTTACAGTAATTTGGAGGGAGCCTACCCCTCATTTTGGGACTGACTGACTCCCCGCAATCACCGCCGCAGCCCGGGAGAACTGCCCCTGCATGTGGGGAAATGCCACATGAGCCTACCCTGCGTTGGCGCCTTAATTAACTCAGCGGGTGCCCTTCCCGCGCTGGCGCCGAGAAAAGATTCACAAAAGGGGGTGGTGATGGACAGAGTTTCTGAATTAAGCAGAATACTCCTACCCAGTCAACAGATCAGGGCTTGATCCATCACCGTTTTTTAGCTCACTGCACCATCCCAGCTCAGAACCTGGCTACATGCAAATTAGTCTGTCCCTGTCCCAGTGCATCATTGGAACAGGGCAAACCAAACTACCAAGCCAATTCTTTTACTGGGAAGGAAACAAGCTTCCGGGGACCGGTTTCTGGCATTACAGCCGTCATCGGCCCGGCTTGCTTGAATCCTGATGGTGCAATGAGCAAGGGACTCACATCTGAGTATACCCTTCCACGCTTATGGTGGACAAAACGATTCACAAAAGGGGGTGGTGATGGACAGAGTTTCTGAATTAAGCAGAATACTCCTACCCAGTCAACAGATCAGGGCTTGATCCATCACCGTTTTTTAGCTCACTGCACCATCCCAGCTCAGAACCTGGCTACATGCAAATTAGTCTGTCCCTGTCGCAGTGCATCATGGGAACAGGGCAAACCAAACTACCAAGCCAATTCTTTTACTGGGAAGGAAACAAGCTTCCGGGGACCGGTTTCTGGCATTACAGCCGTCATCGGCCCGGCTTGCTTGAATCCTGATGGTGCAATGAGCAAGGGACTCACATCTGAGTATACCCTTCCACGCTTATGGTGGACAAAACGATTCACAAAAGGGGGTGGTGATGTACAGAGTTTCTGAATTAAGCAGAATACTCCTACCCAGTCAACAGATCAGGGCTTGATCCATCACCGTTTTTTAGCTCACTGCACCATCCCAGCTCACAACCTGGCTACATGCAAATTAGTCTGTCCCTGTCCCAGTGCCGAGAAAAGAAGCACTGCCGCCGCCCGGGGCAAGAAGAAGGGGAGTGCTGTGTCTGCACCCCCAGCGGGTGCCTACCCCGCACTTGACGCAAGAAGATCACCGCGACCCGTGGTTACAGAGGAATCCCGGGGCCACTGCGCTGCTCGCAGCGACCCGGAAGCGAGGCTGAGGCGTGCCTGGTTGGGGAAGGCCATCGACCAGGAAGAGGAAGCCGGAAGCAGGCGGTGGCGTTGCGGGGCTCCCGTGGTGAGGAGGGAACCCCGTGTTGATGGAGAAGCCAGGCGGGAACCCGCCCCGCGCTGGCCCAGCAGCCCCAAAGACGCCTGCAGCCCAGCTGAGCCTGCCTCGAAGTCCCGGGTCCCCGGGAGGGGGGGTTCGGGGGAAGCCGGGAGACGTGCTGTTTTTCGGCAGGGCTCTCGTAGAGTGGAGGAGAGCCCCGCGTGTTCCCTGTGCCTGCCGCCCGTCGCAGCGGAACGGATACCAAGGTGCCCCGGGTGAGGGCGGAAAGGAGCAGTGCGACGTCTGCAGGGCTCCGGAGGGGAAAGGAGCCCTGCGTGTCACCTAGGCTCCACGTGGAGGTCCCGCAGTGCCAGAGAGGAGCCAAGCTATCCCGAGGAGCCCGGTGAGTGGGGCTCAGCTGTGTGTTGGTTGGGGGTGTGTCGGGGAACAGGGTCGGTGCCCACCCCCGGGACCAGTGATTGTTGTGGGGGGCTCTCCCAGGCCCCAAACTGGTTTTGCTGGACACCACTGCCCCGCTGGACAGTGGACAGTGACAACGACCGGAGGGGGGGCCACAGCGCTCCCATTATCGAGTCCCGGGAGGGGACTCCAACACTGGGGGCAATTGTGTAATTAGAGAACCCCAGAGAAGGGGGGGCCCCACTTCCAGCTGCCATAGACCTCTGTGAGCCTGAGCAGAACCTAAACTGGCCACATAAGTGTTTCTTCCCCTAACGCTTATATATTGCTGATCTTGGGCCCCAGAGACTTATACTGAGGTACTGCAACAGGTGTTCTGTGCCTAAGACAACAGGGTTTACGCAGACTGAGCTGCCTCAGGCTTCCATGCCTAATGATATGGCTGTTACGCCGAAGGGCTAGTGCTGTTATGCCTAGGGAGGTGCCTCTGGATTTATGCAAATGTGTTGATGCTTCCCCTAATGTGCACCCTGAGGAGTTCAGGCCTAGTGTCTTGGTGCCTAAGGTTACTGCCCCATGCTGAGAGTGTTTCAAGCTATGGGGCCCCATGTGGAATGTCGTCATGCGAATGAAGGTTATGCATAATGTTTCCCCCACCTCAATATGGTCGTGCCTACAGTGATGATTATACATAGTATGACTTATGCCTAGGGGGACAGGGCCCTATACTGATGTGCCTAATGTTTTCCATGCTAAGGTTATGTCATTGTTAATGGAGTCTGCCTAAGGCTTATGCCTGCTATCTTGCTTACAGGGTTGAGACTGTTGTATTTTCCTGTTTCATTTGTCCTTCACCCTTCCCTTCCTCCGAACTGTACCAGTAATGGTCCTGGCAGCGGCCCGATTGGCGCTGCCCTGTAAATAGTCACTGTATAAGTCCTTACCTAGTGCCGGTTGGCGCAGGTTATTTGAATTGTGATTACGTTCTAAAGTGTTTATCTTATAATACACTTACTGTTTTCACCTAATCTTGTGTTGTGTCTCTTTTTGGAGTGTGCCTTGGGTGTCGCCTGTGCGTGCAGCGTGGATGCTTCACACATGCCCTCGGGAGTTTGGCCTGCCCGTTCTGCACCATGCTATCCCATTTCTAACGTTGGTGAAAGAGAGAAAATGTTTAGAGCTCGCCATCTTTTAAAAGGCATGTTTTTAAATTATTGTGTTGCAACGGTTTGGTAAAGCACCTTTGAGTTATGTGACCTTGTAAAGGCACTTGCACAATCCTACAGTTATGTTATTTTTATATGTACAACAAACTAACACAGAGATGCCTGGTGCTGAGAAGTAAACATAACAAACTTTTGGTTCTGTGGGAAATCATGTGTTTTTCTAAAAATTGCATTCAGGAAAGGTTTGCTGTACTAAGAACAACGTTTTACCAATTTCAGGAACAAGCAGACTAAAGAGCAATCATTTTTTGCTACAGTTGTTGCATTTTTCTAAATGGTCCTCTAATACTCCTAATGTTTGTGGTTTCAGCCTGCTTGGAGTTTATTGTGAAAACAAACCCATGGGTTTTCTCAGAAAACTATAAATTATTGAAACCAAGACAAAGGTGCAAATTCAGCAAGAAGTCATTTTTTTACATTGTTTATGGTTTTCTCAAAGAAATTAATGGATGAAATAAAACAAACATGAAAATTAGTAGAAAAAAATAGCTTTGATGATGACGATCTCACTTGACATGTTTTACCTAAGGGTCGATTTACAAAAGTAGTATACCTTAGGTCTGTCAGACCCTCTGTTCACAGGGATATATCCTGTCTGTTAATTGTCCAAAAGCTTATGAGGATTTTTCATTGTGAAGTGAACATGCAGCAATTAATGTGGTAAAGTCTAATGAACAAACAATAGATATGAAAACTTGCAATCCGTTCTTAAGTTAGAATGCAACATTAAAAAATTGCACTTTTGGAGGAGGAGCCACGCGTGCGACCAAGATGGCCGTGTGAGTGCTCGACTCCGGAGACCCCGGCCACCCTCAGCAATATCCTGTCTCATATCCTGTGACCAGGTCACGAAATTGGACGGCGGAAGAGAAGCGACGCCCGACGAGATGTCTTTCGGCGGGGTCCAGTGTCGTGGGCCCGAGCTATGTCACCTCTCAGCCTGTGGCCTACTGCTCTTCGAGCCGGGGACTGCATTGTACCCTGTCCCCGGCCGCTAGTCTCACAACAACGGAGTCGGAGACCAGAAGTCGCCGGTCCGGCCCCCCACAGCATCACCGCAAGTTGCCCGACCCGGCTGAGTCCCTGATTTTGCTGCCATCCGGCACAGCCGCTTTCAATGTTTACAATTTGGGGACTTTTATCCTGTAATATCGGAGAGGCGGACGCGCCGCAACAAGGCGGTTTTTGAGTCGTGAACGGCTGCGGACCTCCGCCGCGCCCACCGTGAAGGAAGATCTGCGGTCAGCCCCTGGGGGTCGTGTTGTGTGGCGTGTGGCTCTGAAGCTGAGCGGCCGATATTTAGGGGACAAGGCTGTGCGGGGACCCCGACGCTCTGCCAATCAGACACCGGGAACCCATAATAGACGCTGAGGTGCGGCGGCCCGGGACGGCTGCAGAGACGCCTGGCAGTGGTGAAGGGGATGCAAGGGGCTTTCTAGCAGGACCGCATGATGACCAGATTGATACTCCAGACAGGTCTCTGAGTAAACTACAGTCCCTAATTGTTTACAGTGAGCAGTGAGCATTTTGGAATGACGGTGTAGTGCTGACTGATAGTGTGCACTCCCCCTGTGCAGAAAGAGAGAGTTTGTGACAGCCACGCAATAGTCTGTTGACAGTGTGACCCCGAGGAGGCTGAAACCTATGTCTCCCATCGAGCTGAGTATGGCTACATACAACAGAAGTGAGGAGCTGCCATCGATACGCTAGACTTTATGGGAGACACCTGATAGGAGACTCACCGCAAGCCTGTGTGCCCAGTGGGAAAAGGCCTGCTGATTTTGGCACTGACTAGAGTGGTAGGGCACGGCATATATTGTGCTGCAACTGATCATTGGCACTTCCGGACCTGGTGTGGTCTGTTAAGACTGGCAACAAGCCAAGAGGAAGAGGTGACCAAGGCGATGGTGACGAAGCCGGATTCCAACAAGAATGTGCCCAGGTCTTCGAGGGGACGAAGCAAGTCCAATCTAATAAGTTGGATCGCTATACAATGGCCAAAGGGTCCCCGGTGGAGCCCAGGAAGACCCAGTTGGTGGAGGGTGACACACACAATACCCTAGCGGAACCAACTTTGACTGATGTCATGGCTGCTATCAGTGGGGTCCAGTCTTCGCTGGGAGGCAAAATGGAATCCTTGGACAATAAATTGGACTCGGTCACGATTGAGGTCAACCTGATACGCACAAATCTAACTAAGGCCAGCGAGAAGGTGAAGTCGCTTGACATCAAGACTGCCAGCCTGATGGAAGATGTGGCGGAGTTGCAACAGGAAGTGCGTGTCCTTAAATCATCCCGAGATGCCACAGATAGGAAGCTAGATGAGTATGAAGGGAGAGCCAGGCGTAACAACATACGCATTCTCGGGGTGCCCAAGAGGTCAGAGGATCAGGTGCCCGATTTGTTTGTTGAAAATATCGTCCTTAACCATCTCAAGGTGAAGGGCCTCAGCAACTTTTTTACTATTGAAAGGGCCCACAGAGTGCCGAGAGGAAGACCTAGGCCCGGGGTGCCCCCTCGTCAGATGATTGCCAGAGTGCTTAATTTTCGAGACCGTGATGCCATCCTGCAGGTGGCATGGGCAGGGTCCCCACTGCCCTATGAGAACACGACGATGTCCTTCTTCCCGGACTTCACCCAGAATGTGCCGAAACTAAGGCAAAGTTTCCTCCCAGTGAAGAACAAAATGAGGGATAAGGGACTGCGGTATGCGATGATGTATCCGGCTCTGTTGCGAGTGGAAATTGAGGGGAAGACCTGGTTCTTTGATAATCCGGAAGTGGTATCGGACTGGATTGACAGCAGGCCCCCGACAAGGGCTAAGGAACACAGACATGGTGAAGAGGAGGAACGACTTGAACAGTAAGGTTGTCGGATGTAGATCTGTTTGCTCTGTCGGAGCGACTCGGATGTCGTGGAGACTCGACAGCTGTGTTCTGTTGGATCTGGAAGATAACACCATGGCTGCGAACTAAGTCTGGGCACATGACATTGTTTTGAGGCAGGGGGAGAGGGGCGGGCTACGGCTACCTCCTCGTTACTACCTTTAGTTACTAGTTCAGGGGGGAATTGGGCGGCAGGCACACTGCGAGTTGGGAATGGGCATTTGCCATATGCAGGGGTGCAGGGAGGGGGGGTGGACTGAGGGGTGGGGTGAAGAGATTCGATTTGGAGATTCCATTTCATATGGTATGTTTGCATTGTTTGGGTTTTTCTTTAATCTTTTCCTTTTATGCATCGGGTGCGAATGTGGCAGTAAGAAGTTACCCCTATTGGTCGAATGTCGCGTGTTAGCCAGGGATCGGGGATAATGGTGCTGAGCTGGAATGTGAATGGCCTGAGGGATAGGATCAAGAGAGGAATGGTTAACCAATTGGTGAGGAGGCATGCTCCTGATGTAGTTTTATTGCAAGAGACACATCTCATTGGTAACCGCTGCATGGCTCTTCATAAATGGGGACATAAACTGGTGGAGGTTTACTACGGGGTCCAGGGGAGTTGGAATTTTGATAAAGAACTCCAGCGGTTGGCAGAGTTGCTCCTATTAATGTGTGGCACTTAAAAGACCCTACCACTAAGAGGGAAGTCACCATGATTTCGGAGCGCTACTTCCAGGAAAATGTTCATTCAGCGCAGTCTTTGTGGGAAGCATTTAAGACGGTGATGCGAGGAGAGGTTCTGTCTTTGGTGGCGGGGAAAAAAAGAGGCATCAGGTTGAGGTAGCGAGCGCAGAGGCAGAGATGGTAAGGTTGGAAGGTAAGGTGGCTAGGTTTGCCGCTTCAGAAGACCTGCATCTTTTGAAAATAATGGCAGGATGAATATAGAGGCATAGCTAGAGATAGGGCAGTAGCCCAGAATAATATCACTTAGAGTCGGATATATGAACATGAAGACAAGGCCGGTAAATTGATAGCGTGGCTTGAGCATGAAGAATGGGCGTCTAGGCTTGTGCCTGAGTTGCAGGTAGCAGATTCGGTCATGATCACGGACCCGCAGGCAGTGGCGGATAAATTCTCTGACTATTATCGGGGAGTATACACCTCGGCGGGTGGATATTCAGAGGTTGAGAACAGTGACATAATCAGGGATGTCAATATGCCTGAGCTTTCGGAGGAGGATAGGGGTTGTCTGGACTCCCCTTTAACTGATGACGAAGTGGCACAGGCGATTAGAGGGGTTAGATCTGGGAAGGCCACTGGCCCAAACGGAATCCCTATAGAATTATATAAATTGAATGCTAATAGACTCGCCCCTCATGTTCGGTCCATGTTTGCAGACAGTAGAGATAAAGGAAGTTTCTTATATGAGCAGCGGGTGGCCAATATTGTGGTTATTTATAAGGCAGGCAACCCTACGGTGCTTTGTTCCTCATATAGACCTATTTTTTTGCTCAACGCTGAGCCCAAAATCCTGGCGAAATTACTTGCTACTAGATTGATTTAGGTAATCTTCTCTTTGATACACCTGGATCAGTCCGGCTTCATGCCACGTCGAAACACAGCTCTTAACCTGCGGAGGTTGCATGGGATTTTGGGTGGCACGCCGAAGATTCATGACCTGGCAGTCTTAGTGTCCTTAGATGCCACGATGACATTCGATAGGGTCAAGTGGCCCTATCTGTTTGCGGTACTGGAAAAGATGGGCTTTGGACCAGAGTTTATCGGTTGGGTGCGCTTGATATATGGTAATCCCTTGGCTAGAGTAGTAGTTAATAATTGCAAGTCGGCTGACTTTCCCCTTGGCAGGGGCACGAGAGAGGAGTGCCCTTTGTCTCCGCTTCTCTTTGCCCTTGCTCTGGAGCCTCTTGCGGCTTGGGTCAGAAGTGACCGGTCGATACGCGTCCTGCGATGGACGCCGGAATAGGAGGACAAAATCGCCGATGATATTTTACTCTATCTCACCAACCCCAGGAGGTCATTGATCGTTTTTTTAGACATACTTGCCATATTCAGACGATATTCCGGATTCACAATTAATTGGTCGAAATCGGTGCTTTTTGTCCTCAGGGGCGAGCCGCCGGTAATCCCTCAGTCATGCCCTATACAAATTGAACCAGTAGGGTTTAAATACCTAGGTATTTATGTGACACTTAATCCGAAGTTGAGATATTCCAGCAACCTTGACCCTCCCTTGAGTCGGTTTAAAAGGGACGTGGAACGCTGGAAAGCTCTCCCGCTCTCCCTGCTGGGTAGGGCGGTATTGTTTAAGATGATGGCTATCCCTGATTTTTGTATGTCCTTCAGAATACAATGGACCCGGTACCGGCATCCTATTTTAAAGAAATAGAGGCCCTCCAGAGGACGGAAATCCCTGTATAGCGTTCACAAAACTTACCCTCCCTTGGTATGGTGGGGGGATCGGACTTCCTGATTTTCGGAAATATTACTGGGCCGCGCACTTAGCAGCGGTAAACCATGTGGTGTACAGACCCCCAGGGGATACAGGATATGCCATGGACCACGGACAGGCGCCGGGTGGAGATTTCACATGGGCACTTTATGCTAGGCCTAGGCGGTTTTCATTGACAGGCCCAACGGCACATGCAGTCCACGTGTGGCATGCTGCCAATAGGTATCTTGCCTGGGAAGGGAAATTAACCTTGGCCACCCCCCTGTGGAATTCTGAGAGACTTGGGGGCCTGTGGAAGTCTAAGGGATTTGACAAGTGGGATCTAACCGGGATCACTCAGATCAAAGATATCTGGGGTGGGGACACGATACATTCATTCAACTCCCTCAAGCTGCAATACAGTCTACATGACAGTGAGTATTATCGATACCTCCAGGTTAGACACGCACTACTCACACACATACCCAGGGCCGCTACACTTATTGAGGCCTCTCCTCTCGAGGATCGAGTACTGGACAGGTATATCCCTGAGTAGACTATCTCCTTAATGCATAAAAAGCTTATCAACAATATGGAAGACCCACTAGGCTACGTCCGGACACAATGGAATGCTGACGGGCTGGAACTAGATGACGAAGACTGGACAGAGGCGGTCTTCTCCTCCAGGGTGGTTGTGATCCAGATGAGACTTAGACTGGTGCAACTAAAGATTTTGCATAGGTTGTACATTACAGGGCCTCGCCTGATACGGATTGGTCGCAGCGAGAGTGCCAACGGGGTTGTGGGGAGCTTGGCACATTTATGCATATTTTGTGGCATTGCATTGAAATATAGGACTATTGGACAAAGGTCCATGAGGAGATGCACGATGCTCTGGGGGTGGATATACTACCGGAAGCCCGGAGGTGTATATTGAATGTGTGGGAACCAACAGGTTTGAATGTGTACCGGAAACAGTGGGTAACACTGGCTTGTATGGTAGCGAAACAGAATATTTCTCAGCTGTGGGGGGCCAGCCAGCCGCCCCGGGTCACCAAATGGGCGGAGGACATGGACTGGTGTATGTTCCGGGAGAAGTCGGTGTATGTTGCCAGGGGTTGCCTCGAGAAGTGGGGGAAGATATGGGGGGCCTGGAATAGTCACTGTGGAGAGATTTGTGCGCCTCCGGTGCGGCAAGCTTTGGCAGAAGAACAAGAATCCCCATGATTGGCATCTTTAATTTACTTATACAGTCCTAGTATATGGTACAATGTGTATCCAGGGTCCATAAATTAAACCCTACTAGACATCCTGCAGAATTCATTGTGGTTGTGAAACACTCCTGAATTAGATTTTCATTACTGTAAGGCTTATCGCTCACATTCGAAAACATTATGTTACCTTATAACATTTAACCCCTTCGACATGGGGCTAATTCCCCCATGGTGCGGGGGAAGGGGGGCGGCGGCGGTGCTGCGGTGCTCGTAACAAGCTCAGCTCGTCATGCTGCACAGTGGAGCTGTGCTTATGACAAACTGAGCTGGTCATGACTCTGCCCACTCAATGGAACGCACCACGTTCCACGGGGAATTAGCACCACGTGGGCGTTCCACAGCTGTTTTGACGAGCTCAGCTCGTCAAGAGCACAGCTCCACCCTGCCTCATAATGAGCTGAGCTGGTCATGAGCGTCGAAGGGGTTAAGCAGTGCTATCCCTTGATTGGGAACAGATGGGAAGGTTAGGTTTAGGCTCCAAATATTTGGAATTTAAAATCCTCTCTAACGGTAAGGGTGGATTTCAAGTCACAATTCTCAAAATGGCACTTTTGGAAAGTTAGCATTTGTTTGTTCTAAACATTTGGTGCCTAATGCCTGTGTCCTGCGTCACAATATTGTGAATACCTTGGTAGTAGGCCTTTTTTTGTATTTTTCCCATACAGTGAGACAAAGGGGACTAGTTGTTGACAGGATTGGCCATCCTGCCAGATTGGGTGGGGCAGAGCTGTTCCCTGCCCCACTTACATTTCAAAGGGTTCCATCCAGCACACACACAAAGGAACCTGCCAAGTCTACTTGGAACTAGGCAGCGGAATAGAAATCCTTTCAGGAACCAGACATGAGGGAAGCCATGATGTCACCTCCATTTCAAGGACTGGCACTAGGTATAAAAAATTGGACCTTCTAAAACACCTCTTCAGTATGTTCCTGGACCTGTGGAAGACTTCAGAAGGACTGGCTTGTACTCCAGAGGGCTACCCCGCTGCTTGAGGCATTTGTTGTTGCTTGAAAGAGAGAGGGCATCTCCTTGGCCTCAGGATTACCAAGTGACTCCAAGGGTAAATTGGCTGACCTCCTGTGTGAGCTACAGGAATGTAACAAGCCTCTGAGACCTTGAACTCTGCACATGGACTCTGCTGGAGTGAGTCCTAACACCCCAAGTAGGGCCCACCAGGTCCTGGACGATTGGAAGAGGTGTTTTAAAGGGTGATCATCCTGCCTAATCCCTTAATTTGGTACTTAAAACAGTTTTCATCAAAATGTGCCAGAAGAACTGACAGAAGACCGGTACCAACCTACCAGCCGATCCACCCAAAGTGCATCGCCAGTCGGTCTGACTTTGCTGTAGCTCCAACTACGTTCATAGCAGCAGCCACTACTGTTCAGAGGAACTTCAGAGTGATGGTATCCAGCCTCATTGAGCCTTCTTTGGATACGGCTTGCAGCTTTGTCCCGCTGGAGGTTTTTGAATTTGCAAAAGTTATCTAAGACCGAAGGTAAAAATCATTACAGGGCTTAGCGGCAAATATGTCCCCTTCGACGATGACAACCTCCCCGACCTGGAATACCAGCTTCTCCCGCTCCAAAGTCCGAAGGTAAGCCAAGGCCAGTCCAAATCCACCTTCTCTACCCTGCACTCCATTGTGGTCAGCCTTAACTTTAGACTTGCCCCTTCTCGCAGAACCAGATACCAGCGGTTGGCACTTTCATATCTTAGGGGCTTCTTTTAATTGAAAATGTAAGCAATTCATAACTCTGGTTCTACGGATAGGATTGTATTTATTTTTCATTTATTGAAATGTTCTCTAGTGTGGGGTTTTTCTTGTGTTCGTTTTCACTTTATGACTGTTCGTATGCCTCATAAATACTTACCACAGTGCCTTCAAATAAGGTCTAACTGCTTTGGTGCTAAGCTACCAGAGGATTAAGTACAAATTAATGTAGCGACCTTTGTGGTGCACCCTGACAAGGATTGTGGTTGTTGCTTGAGAGGGTTTACACTGCCTCAAGAAATAGCCCACTTTTTACATCTTGTGTATTCGTTTTTTAGGTCTCCTATAGAGCAGCGCTTGCGCTGCCTCTGCGAGGCATCAAGTAATCAGTATTACTGCTGAAACTCCACCCATTGCATTCCTCTTTGTTTTGTCAATTGCCATTGGTGGAATCTGGCATTGCTGTTCTTATCTTGCTCATTCTTTGGCTGGTGGTCTGATACATCACTTCCTTTTCCTTTCCTTTCTAGAGGAAGCAGCATGGACCAACTACAGTTAACTTACACTGCTGGCTGTTATATTTTTATTTAGGGACTACTTTTTTCCTTTGCTGTTTGCATTTCCACATTTAGCAGCTTCCTGTCCTTACCCGATACTGTTTATTTATTTATGTTTATTCATATTTAAAAGACACTGCAATGATGCAGCCCACCCCGGGGATTGAACACTGTTTTCCTGCACCAAAGGCAGCAGCGTTATATGTTGAGCCACCTCCTTGCACCGTTTGTATAATTTGTTTTTTAATGGCTTTGCTCCTGTCCGTGCTTTCATCTTCCTACCACTCTCCAACTATCAATCAGCTGCTTTCCGCCAGTGGCTACAGATCTCTGCCTGTCTCTCGCTCTGTTTCCAGCTCCCAGTTTTATTTAATCCGCATTCCTCTGTCTGTGCTTGTTTAGGTTTGATCCTCGATGCGCTCTTGTGATCCAGGGCAGATCACATGGTTTCTCGCTTAAGGAGCCTTTGTTCTCGGCATACGCTACTGGGTGTAGTTAGCCGCCTACTCGCAGGCGATGCTCCAGTGCGAAGAAATGAATGTAGCGTGAATAACCAGATTCTAACACTGGGTATTCATTCACTGCTGTGACGCAGTTAAAGTAGAAAACCAGAGCTGTATTCCACTGTTGCTATATCCTAAAAGAATTCCGGGCTGCGCTGACGGGGCTCTCTCTCTGACAGCCTGTCAGCACAGGTTCAGGTGAGGCGCGGGGAAGGCACAGAGGGTGACTGACAGGGGAAGGTAGCAGGAGACCAGGGTATTTTATGTTTGGGACTCAACTCCATGTACCCCGTTATTCGCTGTTACACTTCTGTTACTATATGTTGTGCATTCAACTCCAATGGTTTCACCTACCGAAGAAAGTATTGCTTGCACTGTTGAAAGCGCCCCCCACACACACACACTTCTTATAGGAAGGAATGTGCTGCAATTCAACCTTTCACCTTCTTGGTGATGTAGAGGTTTCCAGCTTCGTAAGAAACTGCCAAACAGAATGACTGGTTCGAGTACAGATAACTGAAAACATCATGCCCCAGACATAACATGACATTGTGTTATCACATCAGTCATCTAGTACCGTGGGGGCTGAATCGAGCATCCACGTCTCTTTATTCAATTAGCTCCGATGGCGTAGTTGTGAGAGTGTGGAAAGAAATAGAGTATGCAATTATATAGGAGTATACTGTGTATCATTCAACATCACGCGTCACATGTCATGTGACCTGCGCTCCTCTTGCATTTTGTTTTTACACAGGAAATGCTTCTGTATTTCAAGCTACTTAACCCCTTACATGCTGCCGCGATTCTGTGCCTGTGCCAGAAACCGGTCCCCGGTAGCTTGTCTCCTTTCTGGTGAAGAATTGGCTTGGTAGTTTAGTCTGCCCTGTTCCCATGATGCACTGGGCCAGGGACAGGCAGATTTGCATATAGCCAGGTTCTGAGCTGGGATGGTGCAGTGAGATAAATAACGGTGATGGATCAAGCCCTGATCTTTGGACTGGGTAAGAGTGGTCTGCTTAATTCAGACACTCTGTTCATCACCACCCCCTTTTCTGAATCGTTTTTGGCCACTATAGGTGTGGCAGGGTATACTCAGACATGAGTCCCTTTCTCACTGCACCATCAGGATTCAAGCAAGCCGGGCCGAAGACGGCTGAAATGCCAGAAACCGGTCCCCGGTAGCTTGTCTCCTTTCTGGTGAAGAATTGGCTTGGTAGTTTAGTCTGCCCTGTTCCCATGATGCACTGGGCCAGGGACAGACTGACTTGCATATAGCCAGGTTCTGAGCTGGGATGGTGCAGTGAGATAAATAACGGTGATGGATCAAGCCCTGATCTTTGGACTGGGTAAGAGTGGTCTGCTTAATTCAGACACTCTGTTCAGCACCGCCCCTTTTCTGAATCGTTTTTGGCCACTATAGGTGTGGCAGGGTATACTCAGACATGAGTTCCTTTCTCACTGCACCATCAGGATTCAAGCAAGCCGGGCCGAAGACGGCTGAAATGCCAGAAACCGGTCCCCGGTAGCTTGTCTCCTTTCTGGTGAAGAATTGGCTTGGTAGTTTAGTCTGCCCTGTTCCCATGATGCACTGGGCCAGGGACAGACTGATTTGCATATAGCCAGGTTCTGAGCTGGGATGGTGCAGTGAGATAAATAACGGTGATGGATCAAGCCCTGATCTTTGGACTGGGTAAGAGTGGTCAGCTTAATTCAGACACTCTGTTCATCACCACCCCCTTTTCTGAATCGTTTTTGGCCACTATAGGTGTGGCAGGGTATACTCAGACATGAGTCCCTTTCTCACTGCACCATCAGGATTCAAGCAAGCTGGGTAGAAGACAGCTGAAATGCCAGAAACAGGTCCCCGGTAGCTTGTCTCCTTTCTGGTGAAGAATTGGCTTGGTAGTTTAGTCTGCCCTGTTCCCATGATGCACTGGGCCAGGGACAGACTGATTTGCATATAGCCAGGTTCTGAGCTGGGATGGTGCAGTGAGATAAATAACAGTGATGGATCAAGCCCTGATCTTTGGACTGGGTAAGAGTGGTCTGCTTAATTCAGACACTCTGTTCATCACCACCCCCTTTTCTGAATCGTTTTTGGCCACTATAGGTGTGGCAGGGTATACTCAGACATGAGTCCCTTTCTCACTGCACCATCAGGATTCAAGCAAGCCGGGCCGAAGACGGCTGAAATGCCAGAAACCGGTCCCCGGTAGCTTGTCTCCTTTCTGGTGAAGAATTGGCTTGGTAGTTTAGTCTGCCCTGTTCCCATGATGCACTGGGCCAGGGACAGACTGACTTGCATATAGCCAGGTTCTGAGCTGGGATGGTGCAGTGAGATAAATAACGGTGATGGATCAAGCCCTGATCTTTGGACTGGGTAAGAGTGGTCTGCTTAATTCAGACACTCTGTTCAGCACCGCCCCTTTTCTGAATCGTTTTTGGCCACTATAGGTGTGGCAGGGTATACTCAGACATGAGTTCCTTTCTCACTGCACTATCAGGATTCAAGCAAGCCGGGCCGAAGACGGCTGAAATGCCAGAAACCGGTCCCCGGTAGCTTGTCTCCTTTCTGGTGAAGAATTGGCTTGGTAGTTTAGTCTGCCCTGTTCCCATGATGCACTGGGCCAGGGACAGACTGATTTGGATATAGCCAGGTTCTGAGCTGGGATGGTGCAGTGAGATAAATAACGGTGACGGATCAAGCCCTGATCTTTGGACTGGGTAAGAGTGGTCTGCTTAATTCAGACACTCTGTTCATCACCACCCCCTTTTCTGAATCATTTTTGGCCACTATAGGTGTGGCAGGGTATACTCAGACATGAGTCCCTTTCTCACTGCACCATCAGGATTCAAGCAAGCCGGGCCGAAGACGGCTGAAATGCCAGAAACCGGTCCCCGGTAGCTTGTCTCCTTTCTGGTGAAGAATTGGCTTGGTAGTTTAGTCTGCCCTGTTCCCATGATGCACTGGGCCAGGGACAGACTGATTTGCATATAGCCAGGTTCTGAGCTGGGATGGTGCAGTGAGATAAATAACGGTGATGGATCAAGCCCTGATCTTTGGACTGGGTAACAGTGGTCTGCTTAATTCAGACACTCTGTTCATCACCACCCCCCTTTTCTGAATCGATTCTGTGCCTGTGCAGCACATTACGATTGCGGGTGCGGTCATGACGGCCGGGAGCCATCATCAGCACACGAGCACTGTGTGTCATGACGGCTCCCGGCCGTCATCAGCATGCAAGAGGTTAAACCCTTTGTTTGTATCAATGCTCCAAATGGATGGAAAGGGGCCTAAACATGATCGTATATTTTGCGTCGGTTTTGTAGCTGCGAGTGAGTGTTTTGGAGGGGCAGCAATGAGAGAAACTAACAGAGCTGACACAAACCTCAGAATACAGCCAACACTCTGCAAGCAGCACGTGTCACTACCGGTACTGTTTACAGTCCCATCCAGTGCAGGTAATGAAAAACAGTCACTCCGAGATTCCCATTAAGGGAGGAAAGAAATTGGCAAAAGGAACACATGTGGTACATCTGTTCTGGCTTGCTGACCGGCCGCACAGAGAGTGCATTTTAAAATATCTTGTACGGTTAAGACACCTCTTAGAGCGATCATTGTGTATCCAGCAAATATTAGGCTGTAACTGTGGTAGGACAAATCTGGTGGTTAATGAACTTGCTGGAGAAATGTATGAGCAGTCTAGTCGCGGTTTGACTCATCATAAAATAGCATAGAGGGTTTAGGTTAATTGCTGCAAAGCAAAGAGTGTAACACGCAGTGACAGGTTTTTGTGTTATGTAGATAGTTAAGTGGGGTACTGTTTTTTTCACAAACATACTAGTGTTACCTGCAGCCCACAGGTTACAATCCTTGTAATATAGCTTAGTTAGTCGTAAACTGATATCAAAGAGCTGCATGCAAACTGCAAGGCATACATTTAGAATCTTACTGTTCTTTTCTTTAATCTTTAGTTATTCTACGTGCTTTAAAGGGTATCATTGGATTGTAATAAATACTTATTAGTGAGTGCTACCTTAACGGTAATTAGTGCAATTACTCATACAGACGGATTCATATACATACAGAAAACACAGATACATATGACATTCTTAAAGTGCATGCAAATCGCTTCCATACAAAGCTTGGAAAATCTGAAACTTTCCCACCAAAACATAGTTTATCTCTTAAGCACTTGTGAAGTGACAAAAAGCCAATTATCTCTGTTTCCTCAATGTGTTAGGCACATCAAGTTAAGAGGGGATGCAAAGATAGTCGCGATGTTCCTAAAGACAGAGGAAGGTGTCGGTACAGTCTGTAGTGCAAGTAGATTAGAACAGGGTAGCCTGGTGGTCACCCTGGGAATCCATTTTGTTGGATTTAATGCCCTCACTCACCCTTTCAGGTGTCATGCTTCATCATTTGGGCCTGCTCCTCGTTGGGTCGGCGGTGCAATACCCAACGGGCAACACCTCATAGAGGGGCTCTTTGGCGGAGATCTTTTTCCAACTGCCGTGTAGATGAAGTGCGGGTATGGGGCCAGGATTCAGGGTAGACGTAGCTAAGTGAGATAAAATAAAGCTAGTGGTACCAGAGACACTTTATTCAGGAGGGCCACTGCTTTAGTTAAAAACGATTTCCTAGAGGAGAGTAGTGGAAAGTGATGTTTCCTACTCTCTTCTGGAATGTGTTAGAGTCCGGTCGACATGTTTCTCGCTACTCTAAAATTTATTGAGCGATTCTTCGGGACCAGGGGGACTAATTTACCAAGTATCTAAGAGAATATGTAACTGTCTACACTATTGTCACAAGGTATGGTGTATGTAAGCTCATATGGCTACCATCCTAGTGGGTGAAAAAGGGGAACTATATTACCCTTCTTCAGGTTGCGATTGTTAATACCTGTTGGAGGCAAAAAGAAGGGATAAAGAAACATATCGCGAACAAGTTATAACACATTGCATTACAGACCGTGATACTTGTGTGTAGCGCATGCTGTGATTCATGCGTGGCGCAGCATAGTTACACAAGTGTGTCAAGCACTCTCAACAGTGGGAATTCAGTGGGAGTGACGTGTGAAGAATAAAAATAAAAACAAAATCTTGTGTTAAAAAGAAAATACCAATTTGGTATTTGTTGCACGCAGTTATTCATGACTCACCTAAGGTTAAAAACAATCAGACAACAACAGTGTCCAGCGGGTAAAGCTTCAGGAGATCTTCCACCACAATGCTATATATAGGGGGAAAGATCTCAGTAGTATTTTACACAGACAATAGTAGCCTAGTGATGTTAACAATCTAAGGACAATGGAATACATAAATACATACAGGCTTATTTTCCAGTAGTACTCAAAGATTGTGTGTTGCTGCCAGGCATGTTCAACATAAGAAAATGTGTTCAGGACTAAGAGTGTTTTGAGGGGTGATGTTGTAGGTCAGAAATGGGGTAGGTGGTAGGTAACTCCATTAGGTAGAATGATTATGCAGGTTATGGAACAGATGGAGTATTTCTTGTCATAGTTAAAATAAGGCTCTGTCTGTTGTGGTTTCCAACCCAGGGGCATTGTCTCCGTGTGTGTCTAAAAGAAACTGCCCCAAAAAATAATGTCTGGCGTATGTCCCTTGGTGGACATTTGAGCATTCTGTGTTTACAGAAGGGTTTCAACCGGGTCCCGCTTAAGCGAGGGAGTATGTTCATGATCGGGTTCAGTAACCAAATTGCAAACCCGGAATCCGTTGTATTTAATAGTTAAAATTCGGGTGTATAATCCCGCTCGGATTCTTCTATAAATAGACAAACAAGCGTCCGCCCGTTTAAATTATCAATGCGGAAATCGGCGTAACCTGTTGTCTACTTGGTTACTGCGGTAAACTTTCTGCTCGAGTTCCTCTTTAAACAAACCTCCGCCCGTGTAAAATATACACGCGGACGCGCTGTTGTTGTAACGCTGTTGTATTACCGATCGGGTACGACCGCGTGTGTGTACACGCTGCTAATCTCTCTTACAGGGTATTTACTCTATGTCGTGTTTGGCAAGAGGGTCGGCCGGCACGTTCTCATAACGCGCATCTATTTGGATAACACGGCGTGAGCCTTAAAATCACGGCCAGTCATCACTGTGTGTTAATTTTAGAAAAGGGGGAGCGCATTCCATGTCACTTACTTGATGAATGCCTGAGCTTCGTGTCAAGCACCTACCCATCGCCGCTGGAACCGGGTGGAGGCAGTGGGAGGGGTTGGAATTGTTTATAAGGGAAGTTAACGTGGACCCCATTGGTTAGCAGTAATGGCAGCCATCTTGTAGTGGTTGATGGTTACTATATGTTTATATACAGAAACTACTAGGTGCCTGTACGATTAGGTATCTGTGTGTGTGTTGAAAGGGAACCTACAATATTGGGCATGAACCTCACATTACTATAATAATTATTAAAATAATTACTTATTACGGGTAAGTTCAGAGCAGTGCCAATATTAATCTGTTAGTTTTGCCATATTATCGCACTGTAGTCAGGGGAATTAATCGTTTTTTTCCCTACCTCGTGTTGGCATGTAGACCAGACAGAAAGAATAAAGCTATCTTTCTGAGTTTTGCAGTAAATGCTCATATCTGTACTGGAAAATTATATTCATAAAATATCAGCCATTTTGGAATGGTTTCAAACTATTTGTATCTTAGATCTCCTAACGGAGTGGATATCTTTAGGATATATAGGGGAATATGTGATTGGGGTAGTCTAGTGCCAAGACTATTATCTCAATTCTTGAGGGAGCAGTATATGGTTGAACCAGTATAGTGTTGGTGGTGTATTCACTATAATGGTCATTTCAAAGGCTTGCCCAGGGTATATCTTCGTTTAGGCCCTTGCTGTTGGAGGACAATCTGTGAATCCAACGTTGTTCTTTGTAGAACAGTCCTTCCTTAGATGTCTGGGGACTGGCTTCGAGGACAAGCCATTGAAGAGAGTCAGCTGTATGTTGCATTTCTAGGAAATGCTTGCACATTTTGGTGTTACTCTTTTTACACCTGAAATTGCTTCGGTGTTCGGATATCCTGGTCTTTACATTGCGTGTTGTCATGCCTATATAATATAGGTTACACGGACATATGATCAGGTAAATACAGTTCGAGCTATTGCAATTTGTGTGGCCTCTCATTTCCCACCTGAAGGTGTCAGATAAGGTGATAGATTTGTATTTTTTGGTGAGAGGGCACGCCGTGCAATTCCCACATGGGTAGTGTCCGATGACTGGTGGCAGGCCCCATAATGTTGCTTGCCGGTTGGGTTCATTTTTTGTCTTGGGTCTGGTATGGATAAGGATATCTTTCATGTTCCTTGACCTTTTAAAGGCAAACCTCAGTTGGTCTATGTTGAGGGTGCCAGTGTTTAGAATGGACCAGTGGCGTTTCACAATTTTCTTTATTTTGTTGGATATTGGTGTGAAAGTCGTCACACAAGTCATGGGTTGGGCAGTTGCAAGGTCTCTCTCTCTGGGTTCAATCAGACTCTCCCTATTGTTGTTCTGAGCTCTTCTCAAACTTCTTTTTATGTCTCTGGTAGGATATCCTCTTTCCCTCAGGTTCCTTGAAAGGATAGCAGATTCAGTTCTATAATTGGCCATGGTGCTACAATTGCGCCGTATCCTGAGGAATTGCCCATATGGTAAGTTGGATCGTAGGGCTTTAGGATGGTGGCTTTGGTAGTGGAGCAAGCTATTGCGGTCAGTGCTTTTTTTGAATAAGGTAGTATTGAGGGAACTCCCTTCCAAACATATCGTAAGATCAAGAAACGCTATATGATTATTTGAAACAGTCATGGTAAACGACAAATATGGATTAAGAGCATTCATCCATTCAAAAAACTCTTTGTACGAGTCTTCGCTGCCAGACCAGAAGATCAAGATGTCATCTATATAACGTTTATATAGCTTTATGTTCTCATGGAAGGGGTTAGTTAGAGGCGCTATGTTGGTTTCTTCAAAATGTGCCATATACAGACATGCTACACTGGGGGCTACAGTGCTCCCCCTGCAAGTTCCTTGTATTTGATGGTAATAGGTACCCTTGAATTCGAAATAGTTCTCAGTTAGGACCTTTTCTGCACATTCCATGATAAAGCTGATGGGCGTGGCAGACGTCCATTCAGTCTTTTCCAAAGCAGTGGCTATAACACCTAGGGAGGCCCTCTGTGGGATGTTGGTGTAGAGGGCCTCAACATCTAGGGTTAAAAGGAAATCAATAGATCTGGTCTCATTGTAATCCTGTAGAAGGCGTAATAGATCTGTGGTATCCTGAATGTAGGAAGGTATTTGTTTTACAAGTGGCTGTAAGAAGTGGTCGCAAAATTTGGAAAGGGGTTCCAGTACTGAGTCTATCCCGGAAACGATAGGGCGACCCGGAACTGGAGTGACCCCTTTGTGTATCTTTGGCAACGTATAGAAATACGGAACTTTCGGGTTCTTTTTGACAAGAAATTCTGCCTCCTTCTTACTAAGCCAGCCCTGACATTCTGCTGACTCCACCATACTCACAATTGATAATGCGAGTCGTTCTGTAGGGTTTTGGTTAATGGCCTTGTAGTATTTTGTGTCATTGAGTTGTCTTTGACACTCTGTCTCATAATCTACAGTATCCATTAATACCGTGGCGCCACCCTTGTCTGCTTGTTTGATTGTTAGCAGAGGGTTGTTGGATAGGGCGTCGAGAATCGTTCTTTCTTCTCTCGACATATTGCTATATGCCGAGGTATTGGTTAATTTGTTGATGTCTCTCAAGACTGCTTGTTCATAAGTTAGAACTTCACTGGGTACCATGCCGCTATGAGGGGTAAAGGTAGAGGCGTTGTGTAACCCTGAGTCCTCTATGGGTTCTTGTGGTTTCCCATCAAAAAATGCCTGAAGTCTTATTTTTCTGAAGAATTTTTGTAACTCCACTGTTTGGAGAAAGTCGTCAATCTTGGGTGTCGGGACAAAACCTAGCCCTTTTTGGAGGACCTTCTCTTGTTTCTCAGTTAGTTGGTGGGAGGAGAGGTTTACTACGAGACTCATTTCTTGCTCGTTTTGCTCCGGGTGTCCATCCCTTGGGGTGTCGTGTCCTCCCATTGCACCCGTTTGTCGGTCGCGTTCCCTCTCTTTCGCCCTCGCCCTCTGCCCCAACCTCTGTCTAAAAAAGGCCGGTTACCTTGGGGGGCAAATTGAGGGGGGTACTGTGGTCCAAACTGTGGTATGGCATGCAGGAACTGTGGATATTGCCACATCGGGTGTCCTGGGAATGGTAGTTGTGTGGGGGGGGGGTATGTATATAGCCCCCTTCTCCCACCTCTTCCACCCCGTCGTGGGCGTGTCTGCCATTCATCCCCACTGGAATTGCTGTCACTATAGGACCCTCTTCTTGACGAATTGTCACTTGAATCAGAGAGGTATCCCCCGCCCGAAGGGGTGTAGTCTTTTTTAAGGTATGGATATACTTTTTCCTTGTCAAAGCGGTCAATATCTTTTTGTAGCTTATTGACTTTTTGTTTCATCAGGTAATCCTTATGTTCACTTATTTCTTTATTGATTTCTGCCAATTTAGTTTTAAACCCTGGGTTGTTCCCATTTTTCAGTGTCGCCTCTAATGCCTGGATTTTTTCCAGCAGGGCGTCCGCCAGGCGTTTTGAAGTATTGACAATCAAGATCAATAAGTCATGTGTACACTTCCAGGATATCTGGGACCATTCCACCTTAAACTGGCCATCTTCCCAAAAAATCCTGGGAAAGTTTTTGACAATTAGTCCATTCGGAGCAATTTTGGCCTTGAAATATTCCGCCATTAAAGCGCCATGTAAGCTGATCCTTATCCACTCTCTTTTGAGGTCAGAGAGTGTTTTCCAGTCAGCTGTATTGCTACCCGTTGCTGTGTCGTTGTCCATGTTTAAAATAGAGGGAGTCCTGAGGATAGCTGCGGCATCATCCTCACCAAAACTTAGTCCTTGTCCCTCCATTTTGAGTGGGGATGGACTGGGATGGGATGTTGTTCTGGGGATCCGAGCCTGGCTCACTGTTGCTAGGCAGGGAGGCTAGATAGGGGGACACTTGCACTACAGACTGTACCGACACCTTCCCCTGTCTTTAGGAACATCGCGACTATCTTTGCATCCTGTGTTATTTGGGCACGTCGTGTATGGACCTTCTGCTCCGATAAGAGCA
The DNA here is from genome assembly GCF_964263255.1 of Lissotriton vulgaris. Classification (NCBI taxonomy): domain Eukaryota; kingdom Metazoa; phylum Chordata; class Amphibia; order Caudata; family Salamandridae; genus Lissotriton; species Lissotriton vulgaris. Next base: position 304,609,140 of record NC_141696.1, read on the forward strand.
GTAATAGCCCAAGACTCCTCTCTTTTGATACTAAACATCAAGTTAAGACTCAAACAAAAAGAGTGTTGATAGTCTTTTAAGTTGCTGTTCTGATTGCAAAGGACACAAAGTAAGAGTGCCAATGAATGTGTCCTGGTTTTAGCAAATGGTACTACGACTGTCATAACCTCTTTCAGAGAGCCACAGGGCAAGCAGGAGCTATTCGGCTTAAAGTGGGGGTTAAGACCTCTCACTCTTGGTGACCCGACTAACTATGGATTCTAACTAACTGGGTCAAATGCTCCTTCTGCACTTGACTCTGAGGGTAAGCATGATCCCCGCAGCCCCAAGATCTCGCGGAGAGGATTGCGGGAGAGGGGGGGGGGGGTTTGGATACAGGTGAGTGAGCACACACTCACTATTCAACATGCTCGCAGCATCATCAATAAATCGTCCAGTCATATACTCACTTTTGTGAAGAAAAAGTATTTTATTTTCTTCTGTCACCAACACAAAAGAAATATGACATTAACAATGACATTAACAAACAATTACACAATCCCCACCCTTGAGGTTGGGGCTTTAGTTTCTTCTTATGTCAGCAAAGGTATTTTTCCCTATTCACAATTAGTAACAGGGTATGCCCCACAAGCTATTGGCATTGTAAACGACCATGCCTTTTATTTATGGTTTCAAAACCAATACGTAAATAAAAGGCATTGTCATTTACAATGGCAATGGCTCAAACTCTCGCAAATGCGAGACCAATTGCATTGTAAATGCTTGTTTGTTTTACTGCAAGTTATTATTATAGAATATTTGTAGAGCGCACAGCTACCCATGTACCGGCTTACTAGCCTTTATATTTCTATATATGAACTGCTTCCTTGCTAAAAAATTGTGTCTGATTCTACCGAATGTACAATTCATGCCTTGATGTGAATTTCAACCATTTTGGCAATTCTGCAGATGAAAATATTAATTAATAACTTAAAGTGCTATGGCAAATTTGTTTTGTTAATATTAAAGATTGGTAAGTGCAGTGCATGTTTTCCAAATAATCTATACTCGATAAAGAGAGCCTTTTACTCTAGCCCTACATGTTTAAAGGTAATAACAATATATTTTAAAGGAATTGAAAACTGTTCAAAGAAATATAAGGACTGTCTGTATTATTATTGTTAAAAGCGAAACCTTTTAAAAAGCACTCCACTCATTTGTTCTGCAATGCTCTTGGAAGTGTATTTTGACCGTTAACAGTTCGGTGATTTTGCAGTAATTTAGGGCATGGGTATGAATAGAGGCAATTGGGCTCTTGAACCAGACATGCACTTTGGATTTTTTCAATTTCTAATGCATCAGGATTATTCTGGCAACTTGTGCTGGTTGGTTTTTTTCATGCTTCCATTAGTGAATTCATAAGAAAACCTGGGAGAAGTGAACATTTAACCTAAGAATTTCTGGAATTAAACAGCATTGGTCAGTGCAGGTAAGTGCAGTGAGGTAGGGTGGGGTGGGGGGTGTCAATAGAAGACGTAATGGAATTTATTTATTTAATGTTCCCTATACTGTGGTATGTTGACTTCAAATCTCGCACCGAGCCCCCAGCGCGACTCACCGCGCTTACCTGCATCGACCACCGCTGGATTTAAATCTAATTTTTTTATAACCGAAAATAATAAATATATCTCATTTTATAAATTGATTTACTTAATTTCCAGCGGTAGGTGTAGATTTTTGCACGAGGTGGAAATAGTGACAATGATTTAAAGTCTCCTTTTAGTGAATTTAATTTGTCCTATTTGACGAATGACAAGGGCTATGTGTCTTTCATTTAACAACAAATCTATGCTTTCGAGATGACTTTGGCTCATAGAATTAAACTCCTTTCTAGAATAATAGAGTAGATCATGACATTATGACACTGCAACCCGGATCAAAAACACATTTCAGCTGGCGCTATTACATGTCCTTAGTGGTATGACAATGCTTCATGCAAATACAGTATGGTTCTGTGACAAGAAAGTTTGTGCCAGTACTGAGGGGCATATTATCAAGGGGGTCGATAGGAAATTATCACTGCTTTAGTGGCCGTTTTCGGCCTCTAAGTGGCGATAATTCTATCGCCCTATTAGCAAGCTGTCGCTAACAGCAATTAGCGACAGCTAGTAGGCGACAGCGAGCGGTTTGGGGCTCGCTTTGCATGTCAGCGATATTTATCGCTAATGACATGCAAAGTGAGCGCACCCAACCTGTTAGCGACTGAATGCAGTCGCTAACATCGCTATCGCCTATTACCAACAAAGGCGTGGGAGGTGGATATAATGGCTAAGACCCTGTTAGCGATAATGCGTGAATATCGCTGTATTCTCAGCGAGATTCACGGATTTTGATGCTATCGCCGGGAATTTTATCGCTTTTGAGATAAACGTTGCTAATAGCATGTTATCTCAGCGATAAAATCCGGTGATGCGCAGTGATAAAAAGATTGCCGCTAAGCCTACTTAGTTGATAATATGCCCCTTAATTTGTAAAAATAACTGCCAGGACTCTCGTCAGGAGGCCATTACAGCTTGCAGAACACATTGTCCCTGCTATGCTGCCAAATATAGTAATAACACGACTACTAACCATCACACAAGTATGACAACTCAGACTATTTCAGGCCCCCAAACTATAGGAATGGCTTAGGTGGCAAGTAATAGCCTTTTTAATGTATATTGAATTAATAATTCATTTTTTTGTGGTCATTTCTAAATTAGCCAGACAGCGACTGTCACAAATGCTGGTGCTGACAATTAGGTGCTAATGCCGAGCAACGAAACCACAGTGTAATATTCTGACTTATTAGGTATTTCCCTTTTAATCCACCCCTGTACATATTTCCCTTTTAATAGAACCTTGCTCTCAGTTGCACATGCACACTGTCTATATCATTCCATTTAGAATTGTTATGATCTGAAATGAGAGACTGGTATTGTGAACTTGAAGGTTGAGAGTACTGTGCTGCAGCTGAATAAATCCTGGACTTATCAACATACTATTGGATTTCTCTTTATTTATTACAAATTGGCGACGAGGGTGACCAGTACCTACTACTCCTACATCAGCAGCACAGGCGTGGTACAAAACTGAAAATTGGGAACTTTTTGGAGTGTTTGCAGTATTTTACCCATTTTCAGAAGCTTTTGGATTGTGGATTTATTCTCCAAAAGTACTTGGATTGTCCTCCAGAAGCTGTCGTTTATGGAGTGTGACCTGTAATTCAACAGGGAAGGAAACAAGAAAGGATCCAATTTTAACTCTGTTTGCCTGGTGCCTACGTGATATATTTTTTTTTTTTTTGAATTTTTAAGACAACCTGAATTGTGACCGCTATCACCGTTTTGGTATTTCTCCACTACGTGAAAACTACGATTTCTAGAAGTTTGTTGGTGAAATCGTACAACTTGTAAAGAAAACATCGCGTTTACCTTTGAAAACTGCACGCGAGTTTCTGTTCCTTCTTCCGTGCGCTGTTTAGCGTGCCGTAGCCATGGAGATGGGAAAACACAACGCATGACGTAATGCGCAACGTCTACGCGGCGGCCATATTTGTTTACTTTCAGAAGTTCACGGACGCTGCCGCGAAGCAGAGCGCGTCTCCCTGAAAGTGTTTGGAACACACGTCAAGAGTTGTCAGTTCACAGCGTGTCCCCCTCAGGGTGTTTCTGTCACGTATTACAACATTTTAAACAACGAAGGTACTGCAATTCGAGCATTTTAAACAACGAAGGTACTGCAATTCGAGGTACTTTTAAACTGAATTCAACCTCAAATTGGAATATCAATCCTGCGCTGATGAATTGGATTTTCGCTGATGTACACAGCTGGTGTACTCATTAACTTATATTTCATTGATTTGTAGCAGTTAGTGTATGGTATTTTCACTCTTATTGTGTTTCACTTGTTTATGGTATTTACATTTTATTTATTTGTGTTCATTGGTGTGATATTTGCCTTTATTAGTCAATATGCAGTTCGATCCTCCTTCAAAATTTTTACAAAGCAAAGGTGACCCTCCCATTCCCTGGAACAGGTGGAAGGAGGAGTTTATGACTTATTTAAAAGCTATTGATGGGGAAAGGATGGGGAATGAGAGAAAGAAAAACATTTTCTTACATTGTCTGGGTTCTGAAGGGCAAGCTATTTTCAGAAATTTACCATCCGTTCCTGGTGATAATGGGGTTTTTGATGAAGCTATGCTTCGTGTAGAAACACGTTTTAAACCCACCACTAGTCTAGCTTTAAATCGATACAAGTTTTATACCAGAACGCAAAAGGAAAATGAATCTTTTGATGATTTTCTAACTGGTTTGAGAGCTTTAGTTATGCCATGTAACTTTGGCAATATGACAGATGAGATGCTTAGAGATAACATAATTGTGAATGTTAAATGCAAGAAAACACAAGAACAGTTGTGGATTGTAGGCAACCCAACTTTGTTGGAGTGTATCTCTACTGCTAAAGCTTTTGAACAGTCTAACAAATGGATGAAAACAATAGAGGAAACAAGCAATAAGGGTAGTAAAAGTGATAAGTTAACTGAAGAGGTATGTGCAATGAACAATGTTGCAAGAGGTCCCCAAAGTCATAAATTTGGACCACGTAACCGCATCGTGTGTTTTAGATGTGGGAGTTACAATCATGTTGCTACATTTAAATTTTGTCCTGCTTTAGGCAAGGAGTGCAACAAGTGTGGAAAAGTGGGTCATTTTTCCAACTCATGTAGAGAAGACAAAAAGAAAGGTGGGGATAAAGGAAGTTATTTCAAGAAAAAGGAAGTTTCTTGTGTGAGAGATGAAACAGACTATGATTCAAGTCTGGTTAGATATGAACATGCTGTGTCTGATGAACCTAATAGAGTAAGTGGGATGATTGTGTCTATTATAAGTATAAGTTTGCTTGAGGAGGATTATTTGGAGTCTCCTAAATGTGTTGTTAGGTTTAAAGGAGTAGAGTTAGAGTTGATGGCTGATTCTGGGTCTCCTTGGACCATCATAACTGAAAAGTATTTTGATGAAATGTACAAGAACATAATTTCTAAAAGTGAATTGTGTCCTCCCGACGTTATGGCAAAAGGTTTTAATGGATCCAGTATTGATTTTATAGGATATATTGCCTCCATGATTTATTTTAAAGATCAATCTGCATATATCAAACTGTATGTGGTTGTGAAGGGAGTGAATGTTTTGGGGTGGCGGGATCAATTCAGACTTCACATTACGTTGAATCCACGCAACAAAGATCCGGTCATGGTGTCATATGATTGTGATATGTCAGAAGATAGTATCAGATCAGTAGAAGAGAGTAATGTTTGGAAGACTTTGTCGGATGAGTTTCCTAGTGTGTTTTCAGACAAATTAGGTAAATTAAGTGGTTTCACTCATGTCATCAAGCTTAAACAACGAGCTATGCCAGTTGTACAAAAACTTAGGCCAGTACCACTTAATGTTAGAGAAGAATTAAGTGACGCACTTAATGACATGTTAAAAAATGATGTCATAGAAGAAATAGAGTCATCCGAATGGGTTTCGCCAATGGTTTTGGCACGCAAACCTGACAAATCTTTGAGGTTGTGCATAGATTTGAGAGCACTCAATGCAAACATAGTGGTAGACTGTCATCCCCTGCCCAATATCAACGAAGTTGTGAGTATGCTGGGAGGTGGTATTATATTTTCCACGTTGGACTTGAGATCGGCGTATCATCAGGTTGTGTTAGCAGAGGAGTCACGCCATCTCACTGCTTTTATCACACCCCAGGGTTTGTTCCAGTTTAAATGTATGCCGTTCTGTTTGGCGTCGGCAGCCTCTGTTTTTCAGAGATCTATGTACCATATATTTAAGGACATGAGTGAGTACGTGAAGTGCTTCCAAGATGATATTTTGGTTTTCTCCAAAAATGATGAGACACACATGGAGCATCTGAGGAATGTGTGCAAGATGTTAGATAAGTTTGGACTTACTATTAAGAGTAAGAAGTGTAAGTTATTTCAAAAAACTATAGAATATTTGGGACACACAATCTCTGGTAATGGTGTTGCTCCAAAAAGATCTTTGGTAGATGCTATTTTAAAGGCTCCTGCACCAGATTGTAAGGACACGTTGTTGTCGTTCCTAGGACTGTGTGAATATTACAGTAAGTTTATTGCTAATTTTGCGACCAAGATGGAGCCGTTAAGGGAGTTGACAAGGAAGGAGGTAGAGTTTTTGTGGGGATCTAAACAGCAAGATGCTTTCGAAAGTGTCAAACTCGATATGGTGTCAGCACCTACTTTAAGGCCATTTTGTTTGAATAAACTTTGCATATTGACAGTAGATGCCAGCCTTTATGGGTTAGGTTGTGTACTGTCACAACGTTCTGGAAAGGAAGATTGGAACGTTGCGTTTGCATCCAGATCTTTGAACCAAACTGAAAGACGGTATGCTGTCATAGAAAAGGAGTTGTTAGGATGTGTATGGGGCGTTGAGCATTTCCGGAATTACATTTGGGGTGCAAGATTTCTAATACGCACTGATCACAAACCATTGGTGAACATTCTCTCACCTGGTGGAGGGTTAAATGCCACAGCTCGCATTGCAAGATTGATGTCACGTTTGCAAGAATATAGTTTTGACATTGAATACGTACCTGGGAAGCTAAATGTAACTGCAGACTGTTTGTCTAGATTGCCTTGTACAAACTCTGGGGTTGAAGAAGATACAGAGGTGGTAACCAGTATTTCTGAAATGTTTTCAGAAAAATACAAGGTTATAACAGAGGACATGTGGATGAAAGGTATGAATGAGGATGATTTGCTGTGTAAGGTCAGGGACTATGTAAGGTTGGGATGGCCTTCCAAAGAGTGTATTCCTGCTGAGATTACACCATTCTACAACGTTGCTGATGAGTTGGCCATTGAGGGAGATCTTTTGTTCAGAGCTGGAAAATGTATTCCACCGTTGGCTGTAAGAGGTGTTATTTTACAAATGAGTCATGAATGTCATATGGGAATGTCTTCTATGAAAAGACTGATCAGGTCTAGTTTCTGGTGGCCAGGAGTTGATAGATTAGTGGATAAGTTTGTCAGGGAGTGTCCTGAATGCATTGAGAGTGATAAGTCGTGTAAGTGTGATCCGGCACCTTTAGTTCCTGTGAAGTGGCCAGATCATCCATGGCAAAAGTTAGGGATTGATATCGCTGGTCCGTTCAATTTCTTACCACAAGAATGTAGGTTTGCCATTGTTGCTGTGGACTATCACTCAAAGTGGCCTGAGGTCAAATTTGTACCTCATCCAAATACTGAAAGTGTTATTCTATTTTTAAAAGAGATTTTTTCCAGAGAAGGTTCTCCTGAATGTATTGTATCAGATAATGGGGTACAGTTCAAGTCCTCACTTATGTCAGAATTTTTGAGGACGTATGGAATTAAGCATTGTACCACAGCTCTGTATGAACCACAAGGTAATGGACTAGTGGAGAGATATAATAGAGTACTCAAGGAGGATTTACTTTGGGCTCGCAAATCTGGAGGTTTGTGGAAAGATAAATTGAGAGAAAAGTTATGGTTATACCGCATTACACCACATGCCACTACTGAAGTCTCTCCTTTCCGTTTACTAAAAGGTAGAGATCCTGCTTCGGGATTATGTCCTTGGTGGTTTAAGAAAAGTTGTAGCCAACAAGTGACTGATGTGAATATTAAGGATGTGGCTGAAAAAGTGGAACTCAAACAAGACAAATATAAATACAATTATGATTCTAGGATGAATGTTAAGCAACCAGTATTCATGGTTGGAGATGTTGTTAGGATTCGCAAACCAGGGTACATTGCTAAAGGAGAAAACAAATTTGGTAAGCCAATGAAGGTTATGCGTGTTTATCATAATAGTGTGGTTACTCAAGATGGGAAAAGATGGAATGTTAGAAGAGTTTCGAAATGTGTACCATAGTTGTTTTATGTATATGCATTCTGATGTTTGCATATACAGCATTTAAAGTAAATGTCTTTTTCTTTTCTTTAAGGGGGAAAATGTGTAATATTCTGACTTATTAGGTATTTCCCTTTTAATCCACCCCTGTACATATTTCCCTTTTAATAGAACCTTGCTCTCAGTTGCACATGCACACTGTCTATATCATTCCATTTAGAATTGTTATGATCTGAAATGAGAGACTGGTATTGTGAACTTGAAGGTTGAGAGTACTGTGCTGCAGCTGAATAAATCCTGGACTTATCAACATACTATTGGATTTCTCTTTATTTATTACACACAGGCTCAAATTAAGCACTGGTTTGTGCATTATCATACTGATGCGTTATTTTTTGTTGAGGTGATTTGTTTTTTTTAGAGCAATTGTCTTTTGTTCTTCAATATTGCATATTGCTTACTTAAGACACCCATCAGCCCATGTTTAATATTACTAATTTCAATTCTTACTTTATGTGAATCCCGCCCTAAATATGCAATCATGTAGTTTACGCAGTAGGCACGAAGTGAACACACAAACCATTAAAAGTCAATTATAGTTATGCACAATAAATACTGCGTGAATGAAGGAGCAAACAGAGGAATAAAAAATATGACAGTTGTGCACGATGCATGCAGATGATGCACATATTTTGTATGAGTCCATGCAGTGACGGCTGATCAACTTTGAAGGTGGTGTGTATAAGATGCATTCCTAAATTTGCCTGCAGGACTGAGCACAGCTGCCACAAGGCATCTTTGAAGGGGATGAAATGGGTTGCAAGAGACACTAAATATATATATATATATATATATATATATATATATATATATATATATATATATATATATATATATATATATATATATATATATATATACATACATACATACATACATACATACATACATACATACATATATATATATATATATATATATATATATATATATATATATATATATACATACATACATACATACATACATACATACATACATACATCCATACATACATATATATATATATATTGATTGCCAGTTAATGTTGTTATTTGACCCTTGCAACCTGTTTCTTTAGGTGTTTGGGCTTTTATTTTTGATTTAAGTCACCGCCTACTCCTGACGCGTCATGTGACCAAGCCCCGTCAGCGGGGCGAAACGCGTCATGGAGGGCACTTGCTCTGCACTACTTGCTGCCGATTAAAATGCACTGCTACAAGTGAAAATCTTTGTTGTGCTGGCTCGTCTTTTCTAACTCGAGGGATTGCCTTTGGAGGTCTACGCCCGCTTTAACTGCGTCCAGAGCAGTTGGGAGTTTGTTTATATATATATATATTTATATATATATATATATATATATATATATATATATCTATATATATATATATATATATATATATATATATATATATATATCTATATATATATATATATATATATATATATATATATATATATATATATATTACCTACTGGCGGTCGCCAGTAGGTATATATAGTTTGAATTTTTTCTCTATGGAACTTTTGAAAATTCTATGTCTAATAACTTTGGCGTTTGTGGACGGAATCGGCTGAAATTCTTAGGAAAATGGCACATTTTGTTTCTGAGCAGCCCCTGAAAATTTGTGGGGGTTTCGTTAAGGGGGGGCCGAGAAAAAAGGGTGGTCCCAAAACGCGTTTTTCCCATTCATTTTTCCATAGGGCGTTCCATTGGCCTCACTTTTAGCTCGAACGGCTGAATGGATTTACACGAAACTTGGCAAAATTGTAGGGACTGTTAGCCCGATGTGCCTTTGCTGGGTCTCAATATATGTGCTCCAGTGGATTTTGAGAAATTAACGTTTAAAAAAATTCATATATCTGTGACAGCGTCCCAGATAGCGCTCCAGATCGCGTACTTTTCGCGTAACGGAGCTTTGCGAAGCGAAGCTGATTGGCTCTCCGGTGTCTGTCAACATTCTAAACAGTCCGGAGCGGCCGCCATCTTGTCTCTCAGTAGGATCGAGAGACAAGAGGAGGAGAAAAACGAAGGGGGAATTTAATGAAAGGGGGCAAGGTAGACCCCTCTTGACCCCCTAGGAATGATGTTGGGGTTATTAAAGGGTCCCGTGGGGAAAATAAAAAAAATTTGATTTTTCACGGTAGAAGCGCTTCCCGGTTCGCGACCGGGCCGCAAAATGGAAGCGAAACGGGAATTCGCCATTTTGTGTTTCGGTTTAATTAAATTACAGGGTATAAGGGGGTACGGGAGACGTATCCTGACCCCTTATGTTTTCTGAGGGTGGCTGAGGAGGCTCATATATGTTGATACATGTCTTCCAGCGGCTGTGCGTGAGCGTTTTTTTTTTTGCTGCGTGACGTCTGTTAACGTTCGATTTGATGAAAATCAGGAACTGTTGACCGCCATTTTGTCACTGCGAGTAAATATTTTGTTAAAAATAATTGTTATAAATTAATCCTTATTGATAAACATTGTCTGCGCCATCTTGCCTTTTTTGCAATGCCACACTTTTGTTGAGCACGGCAGCCATTTTAGATGCCTTGACCAGACCCACTCTCTGCACGCCGCCGATCCTCAGCATGGCTCCCCACCATCGCAAGCATCTCCCCCACGCACTGGTCACCCCCACTCTCTCTCTCATGCATGGGCCAGAAACCTCCTCCCATCTGCGCTGTTCTTCTCTGAGAATCACACCCTGTGCCCGCCCGACACCTCCCTTTCACCCTATTCACTACCGCACCCTCTGACACTCCTCTTCCTCTGTGTCCGATTGTCCAGGCCGGTCCCAGGCTATCACCCAGCCCTGCAGATGTAGTTTATGGCCCCAGCTGTAAAGAATCACCCCTCTTTAAAGGAGTTACAGCAGATCAAGGCCCCCACCCGATGAGATCCGTCACACCACACGCGTTCCTACTATCTGAAAACCATCCTGTATTGTGATTGGGGAGGGGATTCTCACTGTGAGGGTGTGTGGGACCGAGCCTGAAGCGGAAGATTCCAGGGATGCCTCTTTGTACATCAAAGTTTTTACAATTATGTGTCACATTAAAAATATATAGCACTCCAACAAAGTAGTAGGATTATAAAACTTTAATAACTTATAAATATATACAACGCAACAAAAACAGTAAATACATTTAAAAAAAAATTTGAAAAAAGAAGCAACAATGATCAGTAGCTGTGTTTTGTGCGAATAGTCCCAAGGCAGCACAACGTGCTGAGTTCTGGACGGCACCCAGGTGATGTTACCTGGGTGCCGCACTGGTTTTTGGTATCCTACAATGCAGCTCCGAAAAACGGCGTGGGGCGTCCCGGGGGGTGCGACGGGAGGCCTCGTCAGTAGCGGTCTGTTGTGCGAATAGTCCCAAGGCAGCAGAATGCGCTGAGATGTGGATGGCACCCAGGTGATGACCAGTAAGTTGCCGCACTGGTTTTGGTATCCTACAATGCTGCTCCGAAAAACGGCGTGGGGCGCCCCGGGGGGGCGGGGGGGAGGCGGCGTGAATGGGCCTCCCCAGGTGGAGGCTCGTCTGCTGTAGTGGGGCGCCCCTTTACCGTTTCAGTTGCCATTCCGCCCGCTTTTGGTACACTGTGCCAAAATCCGCCATTCAGCTGAGTTGCGCCCACTCTTGCGGTTCAGCGATAGGCGGCTGCTACAGGACTCTCAAAATGGCGGCAGGCTCTTTCCTTTTTGGGCCTGGTCCACTAAAATGGCCCTGGGACACCTTGGAACTCGGACGCTTGTCTGCTAGGTCTTGGACCCCATTCTTGAAAGCGTCCCCTGAGCCTTGAAGATTCTACAAAAGTCTTGGGGGCCCCCGACTCCTGTAGGCTTCCGGTGGGGAGCGGCTGCCATGATTGCTCGCGGAATGACCACGACGGAGCCACGAGATGGTGGTGCTTTCATGCTGACGCCAGCTTCAGTCTGAAACATCCAGAAACAAGGTGGGGCTTTCATCGTTTGGGAAAAAAAAATGTTTTAATCCAATGAAAAGTGTTATTTTTAGGTCATATGATCAAGCCTTCCATCATTAGGAAACCAAAAGTAAAATGAACCAATGAAAAGTTTTATAAACAAGTCACATGACCTGTTATGCGGCATAGGGCTATAAAAAGCGTAGAAAATCCGTTGGCACGTGAGGCGGCGTCAGTAGCTGACCGATGTGCGAATAGGCCGAAGGCAGCACAGCACGCCAAGATCTGGATGGCACCGAGGTGGTGTCCAGCAAGTTGCCATACTGGTGTGGCCATCCTACAATGCTGCGCCGAAAGTCGGCGTGGGGTGCCCCGTTGGCCTTTGAGGTCGCGTCAGTCAGTGGGGGCTGTTTGAGGATCTGACTGCATTGGAAAGCAATGTGATGCTGTGCGTCGCCCCCAAGATGGAGGCTCCTCGGCTGCAGTGGGGCGCCCCTTGGTGTTTCACTCGCTATCCAGCTGAGTTGCGTCCGCACTTGCGGCTACAGTAGGCCGAAGGCAGCACAACGCACCGAGATCTGGATGGCACCGAGGTGGTGTCCAGCAAGTTGCCGCACTGGTGTGGCCATCCTACAATGCTGCGCCGAAAGTCGGCGTGGGGTGCCCCGTTGGCCTGTGAGGTGGTGTCAGTAGCGGACCGATGTGTGAATAGGCCGGAACCAGCACAAGGCGCCAAGATCCGGATGGCACCGAGGTGGTGTCATAGTTGAGAGTTCTGAGCAGCGCTTGTAACACTGTCTGAAGCTTATTTGCACCTGCTGCAGCTTCACTATTGCCCTGGTGTGGCCAAAGATCGCCCATGACATAGGCGGCCGGCTCCCGGGGTCCGGCGGAACTTTTTTCCTTTTCCTTTCTGCATCTTGTCCCACAATCCGTTTGACCTGAAGACATGACCAGGTCCCTGAATGTGTGCAGGGGGACGCTATTGATTGAATCAAAATGGCCGCTTCACACAAAGCTGACTCAAGGGTTGCTGCTGATGCTATACAGACAAAAACTGGTTTTCAGTTTGTACATTCTTCAGGATTTTTCCATCCAAGGCTGGTTGAGAGTTTGTAGAACAATGGCTTCAGATTTTCAACATACTACTCTTCAACATTCTTCCTAAATGTAACAATGTGAGACTAACTAGGAGAATGGCTGTTTATCTTTCCTTTCAAAATGCTGCCAACAATATTTTCTGAATGGAAGACACCACAAGGCGCTGAGATCCGGTTGGCACCGAGGTGGTGACTAGCAAGTTGCCGTACTGGTGTGGCCATCCTACAATGCTGCGCCGAAAGTCGGCGTGGGGTGCCCGAAGGGGGGGGGGGAGGCGGCGCAAACGAGCCAAAATATAGTTATGGTAATTATACCATGCATCGTCATATGGAGAGGTGGCACCGATTAATTATAGTGCTGCACAAATGAGAGATTTGGTGGACAACCCCCGACCTGCCAGTACATCCACCAATGAAGTGGTACTGAGAGCATCAGAGGCAAGGGAAACGGTCCCAAATATTCAGAAGAACTTTGGAAAGATTAAAATGACATGTTTAGATTGTGGCAAATTAATTTCATGTGGACAGATGAGTGTTACTCTAATAAATAGAGGTTATGAACATCATCATAGTCGATGGTTGGTGGAGACATTTTGACTATATCCTGGACCTGCCCGGCCTCGCCCAAAATGGCGCCGGTATAAATGGGACTCGTAACTCCTTGTTGTGTACTGGTTGCACAACCTTGATATCACGAGATACGTATGCAGTTTTGAAGCACATGGCGGGCGGGGACGAGAATTGATTGAATATTTCGACATCCCTATTGATATTAAGTTCTGATGTGTTATTGATTACTGTACTATTGAAAGTTCGAATTAACGTCACCCATGGTACTTGCCCGCAAATGAATATCTAGATAATTTTATTGTAAGTGGCCCTGTCGTATTTTAATTACAAAATGTACGTCCACCGATTCCGCAACTGTTAGACACCTTAGTTCTTGCAACCTAATGGCCCGCTCGTTACGTTCCTCTACAGTGTAAATGTCTCCTCATCATATACGATTCCAGTTTGCTCCGTGGTCGGCCCACGTGGTTATAGGCCCGTATTTGTATACTGACATTTTCACAATAAAGGTTTTTAAAACAAAACATGGTAGTAGTATTTACATTGGTAAAGTTTTTAATTTTAGTCACTGTTTTCGAATCAGTAAAAGGCAAGTGAAATAAAGCAGTCCAATTACATGACGGATAAAAGGTATAATACGCAGGAACGCAGTAAAGATAAATGGTCAAGGGCTGTTGTGTTTTCTACTCCTGCAACATAAAGTGATCGATAAGAATCTGATATTCAGGCGTATCGGCGACTAAGACGGCAGGCCGAGCCTCTTTTGCTCAACGGCTCCGTCATGGGACGAAGAAACGCCCTTTTTCTCGAAAAAGGAATATATTTTACTTGCAGGACAGTTGTAAATTTTCCGGGAAAGTACATTAGCCTGGAACATTATAACATATATGTTTAAGAAAAAATAATGTTCGAAAGCAATAAAAAGCATAATTTTTAGGTCATATGACCAAGCCTTTCATCATTAGAATAACAAAAGTAAAATGAACCAATAAAAAGTTTTATTAACAAGTCACATGACCTGTTATGCTTACGTTACGCGCTGCGCGCCGCGCCCCTGATCGCTTCCGGGAAGCTGCGCTTCGCGCACCGGAGCACTTCCGGGTGCGCTAACGCGGCGTGTCATATAACGCATTACGCGACAACGTAGGTCCAGAATATAGTCAAAATGTTTCCACCAACCAGCGGTCGGAACACAACCCCTTTCAGCAGTCTAAAAAGTTCTGTTAAATGACAACAGAAGGGACAGGCAACAAGAACCATCAGTCAAAGAGGGGAGGGCAAGTTCTTCTCTACCGGGTCATGTTGGGGCGCTACCGGAACTGATTGAATTGGTAGTCTACAGTGTTTCTGGATGTTTCAGACTGAAGCTGACGTCAACATGAGAGCACCACCATCTCGTAGCTCAGTCGTGGCCATTCCACGAGCAATCATGGCAGCCGCTCCCCACCAGAAGCCTGCGGGAGTCGGGGGCCCCCAAGACTTTTGTAGAATCTTCAAGGCTGAGGGGACGCTTTCGAGAATGGGGCCCAAGCCCTAGCAGACAAGCGTCCGAGTTCCAAGGTGTCCCAGGGCCATTTTAGTGGACCACGCCCAAATCTGAAGAGCCGGCTGCCATTTTGAGAGTCCTGTGGCAGCCGCCTATCGCTGCATCGCAAGAGCGGGAGCAACTCAACTACATGGTGAGCGAGACGCTGTAGTCGCAAGAGCGGGCGGTAAACAGCTGAATGGCGGAAGAGGCACATTGTAGCAAAAGCGGGCGGAATGGCAACTGAAACGGTAAAGGGGCGCCCCACTACAGCGTGTCTTCAGGTCAAACGGATTGTGGGACAAGGTCCAGAATGGAAGAGTCATCAAAAGGCAAAAAGTTCCGCCGGACCCCGGGAGCCGGCCGCCTATGTCGGGGGCGATCTTAGGCCACACTAGGGCAACACGACTTGGGGAGGGGGCAGGAGCCAAGCGCCCCCTCCCAGTCCGCGCCACCACACCGTATGTTGAAAATCTGAAGCCATCGTTCTACAAACTCTCAACCAGCCTTGGATGGAAAAATCTTGAAGAATGTCAAAACTGAAAACCAGTTTTTGTCTGCATAGCATCAGCAGCAACGCTTGCTATCAGAGTGCATGAGTTTCATGCTCGATCGATTGAGCTAGCCGGATCAGGCAACAAAAAGTATAAAATAGTTATGTAAATAGTTATTTAATAAAATGTTTTACCCTGTTACTTTGCTGGTGTGTTGTATATATTTATAATATTTGCATAGAGTTTATCGTTATTTTGGGCGGGGTGGGTGGCGGAGCCGAGCTGTCTTGCAGCCATCATGGTGTGGAGCTCAGTTCATCTCACTAGTTTCGTATTTCTCATGAAGGGTTGTTCCTAATGTTTCTATTTTTGCGAGGTCAAAAAGAGATCCCATTAGTGGCCTACTGATTTTGCTCGATTACTTTTGTTTTTTTACACGATTTTTCACTATCTGCAAAGACTAAACAGAGTATTGCGACTCTGTGCTTGTTTGTAAATAGAGAATGAACCAAAGAGAATAAATTCTAAAACAGTAAATGCTTGGATAACAATCAATCAAATGGAGAGACAAGCAGGCACCACGGATTACAACGGGGGCAAAGGCCTGCGTTAACTACCCTTCACTATCTGCAAAGAGAGAGTACTACTAAGAGAAAAGAGGGGGGGGCAGCGTTCAAAGCACATCAGCGTGCATAAACACGAAAATGTTTTTACCTATCACGTACTTGACATTTGACAGCTTTTGATATTTGCTATTAAAAAACCATTGAAATTCACTGAAAAAACCATAGGTTATAGACCATATATAGTTAGGGATTAGCATTTACAAAACCAAGAAAATTCACTGAAAAAACCATTGGTTATAGACCATATATAGTTAGGGATTAGCATTTACAAAACCATAATTTACTCGCACAAAACCATTGAAATTCGCATATATAGTTAATTGCAATAACTATATATCGCGCACCCGCAATCCACTGCTGATGATGTCACATATTACATCATTCATGACATGGTCAGTGACATCACTGATGACATCACTGATGACATCTCAAATGACATCACTGATGACATCACTGACATCTCAAATGTCATCACTAATATCTCAAATGACATCACAGAAAACATCACTGATGACATCAATCATTTGATAATACGATTAACCTCTTCAGACTCAAATATAACCTTAGATACAATCAGTGTAAACAGGCACTCATAGACTGTCACTCATCCATGGAGTTACTCACACACCTAGTCAGTCATGCAAAAAATCAATCACACCTCCATTTCCTCAACTATACAGTTATACACACCTTACTTATTCAAACATATACTAACACATATTTACTCTCTTATACAATCCCTGATACAAGTTCACAATGATCCATACAGCCACTCACACATTCACTGGCTCTTATGCACAGTTATTTATATATGTCAACTCTCACATGTACTGTGTTTTACATATGTACTTACTTTGACATGTAGCACTGATATATCCATTCACTCACTCATGCACACAGTCAACCGCCCATACAGCTGTTTCCACATGCACTTCTGAACCCATACATCTAGTGAATCAACTGCTCACACATCTATGCACAGAGTCACGCACCTCCCAGCCACTCACACACACACACAGTCTCCCATACAAATACTTGGGCAACCAATTAATAACCCATATAGTTACTCATATAGCTACTGATCAACACATGCAGCAGTTTACAGAACAACAGACATAATGATGCACAAAGTAAGACAGTTTAGTCACTAACCCATGCACTCAGTGAGACACATTTAATCACTCACTCATACAGTCAGTCATGCACCTACTAAATCCTTCATCCAGACACTTGTACATCCACTCATTCTTCAATATGTAAGACATATTTTAACTTTACAGAAACATACAGTCACTGGATGATGTCATCAGTGATGTCATCAGTGATGTCACTGACCATGTCATGAATGATGTAATATGTGACATCATCAGCAGTAGATTGCGGGTGCGTGATATATAGTTATTGCAATTAACTATATATGCGAATTTCAATGGTTTTGTGCGAGTAAATTATGGTTTTGTAAATGCTAATCCCTAACTATATATGGTCTATAACCAATGGTTTTTTCAGTGAATTTTCTTGGTTTTATAAATGCTAATCCCTAACTATATATGGTCTATAACCTATGGTTTTTTCAGTGAATATATATATATATATATATTACCTACTGGCGGTCGCCAGTAGGTAGTTATAGTTAGGATTTTTTTCAATGTTAAATCTCAAAATTCTATTTGGAATAACTTTGGCGCCGGTTGACGAATCTGCCTGAAAATTTCCTCAAAATGGCCTCGCGGCGTTCCGGTCCTTCCCTGAAAGTTTGGGGGGGGATTCGTCAAGCGGGGGCCGAGATAAAAGGGGGTCCCAAAACGCGTTTTCCCCATGTTAATTTCTATAGGGCGGTCGATTTCACTTTTAGCCCGAACGGCTGAATGGATTTCCACCAAACTTGGCAAAATTGTAGGGACTGGTAGCCCGATGTGCCTTTGCTATGTCTCAAGATATATGCTCCAGTGGATTTTGAGTAATTTAGGTTCAAAGAAATATGTATATCTATAGGCGCGCTCCGGTGCGCGCACCGGGGCGCGTACCGGGCGCGCTACGCGACCTGCGTGTTGAAAGCTGATTGGCTCTCGGGTGTCTGTAAACATTCCAAACAGTCAAGTCAAGTCAAGTCAATAAATTTATATAGCGCGCTACATACCCAGAGGGTCTCAAGGCGCTAGAAGAAGGGTGGGGAATTAGTTGTCAAATATCCACGTTTTAAGTTGCTTTCTGAATGCTAGGTGGTTCTGATTAAGGCGAAGGTGAGTGGGAAGTGAGTTCCAGGTTTTACTTGCCAGGTAGGAGAAGGATCTACCTCCCATGGTGGTTTTGTTGATGCGAGGTACAGTGGCAAGGGCTTGGTTGGAGGATCGTAGCTGGCGGGAGGGGGTGTAGAAGGACAGTCGTGTGTTAAGGCATTCGGGTCCGATTTCGTAGAGTGCTTTGTGTGCGTGGGTTATGAGCCGGAAAGTGATCCTCTTATTGACGGGGAGCCAGTGGAGGTTTTTCAGGTGACCAGAGATGTGTTCTTTACGCGGGATGTCTAATATGAGCCTGGCTGAAGCGTTCTGGATGCGTTGGAGTTTTTTCTGGAGTTTTGCGGTGGTACCGGCGTAGAGGGTGTTTCCGTAGTCCAGTCGGCTCGTGACCAGAGCATGGGTGACTGTTTTTCTAGTTTCGGTGGGGATCCAGCGAAATGTTTTTTTGAGCATGCGGAGAATGTTGAAGAAAGATGAAGAAACGGCGTTGACTTGTCTGTTCATCGAGAGTGAGGAATCCAGGATGACGCCCAGGTTCCGTGCGTGGTCCGTTGGGATGGGTGCTTTTCCAAGGGCCTCTGGCCACCAAGAGTCATCCCAGGCGGAGGGGGAGGTGCCTAGGATGAGGACTTCTGTTTTGTCTGAGTTCAGTTTTAGACGGCTGAGCTTCATCCATTCGGCAACTTCTTTCATTCCTTCATGCAGGTTGGTTTTGGCAGTGTGCGGGTCTCTGGTGAGTGATAGGATCAGTTGAGTATCGTCAGCGTAGGAGATGATGTTGAGGTTGTGTTGGCGTGCGATGACCGCGAGGGGGCTCATGTATACGTTGAAGAGGGTGGGGCTGAGTGAAGATCCTTGTGGTACGCCGCAGATGACTTCAGTGGCCTCTGACTTGAATGGTGGAAGGCGGACTCTCTGCGTTCTTCCGGTGAGGAACGAGGTGATCCATTCCAGTGCTTTTCCTTGGATTCCGACGTTTCTGAGGCGTTGTAAAAGGGTGCTGTGACAGACCGTGTCGAAGGCTGCGGAGAGGTCGAGGAGGATGAGGGCGACTGTGTCTCCGTTGTCCAGTAGAGTTCGAATGTCGTCTGTTGCTGCGATGAGGGTGGTTTCGGTGCTGTGCTTGGCTCGGAAGCCGGATTGTGAGGAGTCGAGGGATTTGTTGGTTTCGAGGAATGCGGCGAGCTGATTGTTGACCGCTTTCTCTATGACTTTGGCCGGGAATGGAAGGAGTGAGATAGGGCGGTAGTTTTTGAGTTCGGTGGGGTCAGCGGTGGGTTTCTTCAGGAGGGCGCTGAGTTCGGCATGTTTCCAGCTTTCCGGGAAGGTTGCGGAGTTGAGGGAGCAGTTGATGACGTCTCGGAGGTGCGGTGCTATAATGGAGTCTGCTTTGTTATAGATGTGGTGAGGGCAAGGGTCAGTGGGGGATCCTGAGTGGATGGAGTTCATCAGACGGATGGTATCCTCAGTGGAAATTGGCTTCCAGTCATTGAGGATGTTCAGGGGGGGTGGGGGTCCTGCAAGGGGTTGGGTGGGTTGGTCTTCGGGGCGGTTGTCGAAGCTGTTGTGGATGTCTGCAATTTTGTTGTGGAAGAAAGAGGCTAGGGAGTCGCAGAGGGCTTGAGAGGGGGTGATGTCGTTGGAGTTGGCTGAGGGGTTGGTGAATTCCTTGACGATGTTGAATAATTCCTTGCTGTTGTGGGCGTTGTTATCTAGTCGGTCCTTGAAAGCGGCTTTCTTGGCATTCCGGATCAGTTGGTGGTGTATGCGGGTGGCGTTTTTGAAGGCGTCCTTGGTGCTGGTGGTTGGGTCTTTTTTCCAGGCCTTCTCAAGGGAGCGGCAGAGTTTCTTGGATTTCTTAAGATCATCGTTGAACCAGGAGGCCTTCTTGCTGCCTAGTTTGATTTGTCGTTTTTTCAGTGGTGCTAGGATGTTGGCGCTGTTGGATAACCATTGGGTGAGGTTGGTGGCTGCTTGGTCGGGGTTTGAGGAGTGGGCTGGGGGGTTTTGAAGAAGCGATGAGGAGATCTGGTCGATGGTGATTTTGTTCCAGTTTCTTTGCAGGGTGGGTTGGGGGTGGTTGTTGGATGTGGGCTTGGTGTAGGTAAAGTGAACGCAGCTGTGGTCCGTCCAAAGGAGAGCTGTGGTGTGGCTGAAGGAGACATGTTTGCTGGAGGCGAAGATAGGGTCGAGTGTGTGACCTGCGATGTGGGTGGGGGTAGTGACAAGTTGTTTAAGTCCGAGGTTGGCGAGGTTGTCCAAAAGGGTGGTGGTGTTGCGATCGTTGTTCTTTTCAAGGTGAAAGTTGAGGTCTCCCAAAAGGATGTAATCCTCGGAGGGGAGCGTGTGTGGGGTGATGAAGTCCGTGATGTCTTCACAAAATTGTGCGTGGGGTCCAGGTGGCCTGTAAAGGAGGGTGCCTCTGAGTGTCGTCCTGGGGTCGATGTGGATCTGGAAGTGAAGGTGTTCAGAGTTGGCGAGATTGAGGTCTGAGCTGGTTGAGATGCGGATGGATTTCTTATGGACGATAGCGATGCCTCCTCCTGTGTGGCCGGTCCGGTCCTTGCGAATGATCTTATAGCCTTCCGGGACGGCAATGGTGATGTCTGGGGCTGATGCGGCGTTCATCCATGTTTCTGTTAGGAAGGCGACGTCCGGGGAGATGGTGTCTAGTAGATTCCAGAGGTCGATGGCGTGTCTGTGGACCGAGCGGGTGTTGAGCAGGATGCATTGTAGGTGGTTGGGGTCGGATATCTGTTGTGTGTTCGTAGATGAGGAGTTGTTCTTGGTGCCGTCGAACTTGCAGGAGTTGCAAGAGAAGGGTCCATGGGTGCGGTAGGATCGAGACACAAGAGGTGGCCAAAACAAAGGGGGAAATGACCATAAGGGGGCAGAGTAGACCCCCCCTTGACACCCTAGGTTTGATGTGGGGGCCATAAAAGGGCCCCGCGGGGCAAAAAAAAAAAAAAAATTGGGGGGATTTTCGCCGGGGGAACGCCCGGTACGCGCACCGTGGAGCGTACCGGGGAGCGTACCATGGGGAAAAAAATGACAGTTTTAAAAGTAGCTGTTTAAAAAACAAATGTTTTGTTGTTTTTTTTATACATACACATACATATATATAAATGCATATGCATATATATATGCATATATGTGTATATGTGTGCGTGTAGAGAGAGGTAGAGAGGTATAGGTGTAGAGGTAGGGAGGTAGAGAGGTAGCGGTAGAGAGGTAGAGATTAGTAGAGAGAGAAGAAGAGAGAGGTAGCGAGTAGAGAGTGAGTAATAGAGAGTAGAGAGTGAGTAGTAGAGAGTAGTAGAGAGCAGTAGAGAGAGTAGCAGAGAGTGAGTAGTAGAGAGTAGTAGAGTGAATAGTAGAGTGAGTAGTAGAGAGTAGTAGAGAGTGAGTAGTAGAGAGTGAGTAGTAGAGAGTAGTAGAGAGTAAGTAGTAGAGTGAGTAGTAGAGAGCAGTAGAGACTGAGTAGTAGAGAGTAGTAAAGAGTGAGTAGTAGAGAGTAGTAGAGAGTGAGTAGTAGAGAGTGAGTAGTAGAGAATGAGTAGCAGAGAGAATAGTAGTG
This sequence comes from Lissotriton vulgaris, assembly GCF_964263255.1. NCBI lineage: Eukaryota > Metazoa > Chordata > Amphibia > Caudata > Salamandridae > Lissotriton > Lissotriton vulgaris. The sequence continues at coordinate 304,631,161 of NC_141696.1, forward strand.
AGTAGTAGAGAGTGAGTAGTAGAGTGAGTAGTAGAGACTAGTAGAGAAAGAGTAGTAGAGAGTGAGTAGTAGAGAGTAGTAGAGAGTGTGTAGTAGAGAGTGAGTAGTAGAGGGAGAGTAGTAGAGAGTGAGTAGAAGAGAGTAGTAGAGAGTGAGAAGTAGAGAGTGAGTAGTAGAGAGTAGTAGTGAGTAGTAAAGAGTGAGTAGTAGAGAGAGAGTAGTAGAGAGTGAGTAGTAGAGAGTAGTAGATAGTGAGTAGTAGGGAGTAGTGAGCAGCAAGTAGTAGGGAGTGAGTAGTAGAGAGAGAGTAGTAGAGAGCAGTAGAGTAGTAGAGAATGAGTAGTAGAGAGTGAGTATTTGAGAGTAGTGGAGTAGGAGAGAGTAAGTAGTAGAGAGTAGTGGAGAATATTCCAAAGTTTGGCACAGCACCACTTTCACAATGAGTCCAATCAAATCATATCACTTAGAGTCCTTATTGAAGCGCTGAATCTTGGTGTATATTCAAATGCTTTTATTTTCCTTAAGTTTATGTACCACAGCCAGCCGAAACGTTTCGTTCTGTACAACAGAACTTCTTCAGGGCGTTCTTATTTCCTTCAAGTTATGTCGGTATCCTGTTGTCATATATCTAGATATTTCTTCCAAATGTTAGACGAGACATAAGTATATTCTTATTCAAAGTGACTAGGTATCAATTTTACCCACACAATTCGGGCAGACTTGAGTAATTTATAGCATCCTCAAAGTCAGTCTTTCAAAAATTCCAAAGTATAGGACATGATAATCCAAATCCAAATGTTTCTCAAGAAAAGTCATTTACAATCGTTAATCGGAATATCGGTGTTTGGGCAGATATGATCCAGGGACCCCCAGTATGCAAGGGGAATTAGTCCCCCCTCTGCAAACGCGCCAGTGGCCTGCATTGCAGAGAGGTGTAACAAGGGTGTGGCCTCATTACACTTCTCTGCAATGCAGCTCCCTCGCGCATACTGGAGGCTCCTGGTGGACTAGTTGACCCCAGGGACCCCCAGTATGCAAGGGGAATTAGTTCCCCCTCTGCAAACGCGGCAGTGGGCTGCGTTGCAGAGAGGTGTAACAAGGGGCATAGTCTCATTACACTTCTGCAATGCAGCCCCTGGCGCATACTGGAGGTTCCAGGTGGGCTAATTGGCCCCCAGGGGCCCACAGTATGCAAGGGGAATTAGTTCCCCCTCTTCAAACATGCACGGGGGCTGCGTTGCAGAGAGGTGTAAAAAGGGTTGTGGCTTCATTACACCTCTCTGCAATGCAGTCCCCTGGCGCATACTGGAGATTCCTGGTGGGCTTTCAGGTCTTACATAGTTAGGAATTAGCATTAAAAAAACCTTTGAAATTCACTGAAAAAATCATAGGTTTCACACCAGTTATAGTTAGGAATTAGCATTTAAAAAACCTTTGAAATTCACTGAAAAAACCATAGGTTTCACACCAGTTATAGTTAGGAATTAGCATTTAAAAAACCTATTAAATTCACTGACAAAACCATAGGTTTCACACCAGTTATAGTTAGCTGGAAATTTTACTGACATAAAACCATTGAAATTCCCACGTTATAGGCTCTTTCCATTGACAACATAGACAGGTAACAACACATTATACACAATGGTAGTGTGGAGGTATGGATATCAAAATATTACCCATAGGGTACATCAAATTACCCTATTGAAGGTGCATCGTCCTGTCCCAATTTTTAAAGCATCAAAAACCACATACCACTACTACTTCCTTGTTGAAACAATTTTTCATTGTACTTTGTAGAAAAATTAAACATAGACAAAAAACATTGTACACAAATATGTACATGTATTCTCATTCATTAAGCAAATCATCATATGTATATTGTCGCCAGACCCCGTTTTTTTATTATGTCACTGTTCGCACCCTCATTAATAGCAATACACTGCGAGGTAATCCTATATACACATGGGGTATCCGCTACAACCCCTAGGACATTTTATACATGTGTATATCCACCTAAATAGAATTATTATTCTTGGTTTCAGTGGATTCCTCCAAACATGAACTGTTGACGCGTTTCAACCCCTATTCATACTGGGCCTCCACAGGACAAGGGTAAAGGGAACAACCTAAAGTAATCCAAAACTAAAAATTAAAAAACCAGTTGCCTACGTGTGTTTCAGGATGTGCTGATCACCCGGGCATGCAAATGTGCCCATAAAGTGCAAAAGAAAAAAGCGGTAACTCACTATACATCGATGTGCAGGGAGGCCCAACCTCTATAGCATGCAGTGAGACAGTCACCTATTGGCAAAGGAATCCATGATGCAGTAAATAATATTAGCACACAGAAAAAGGTGCTGCCTTCTGAAACCAGGGAAGTGCACAAATATATTGAAATACACTCACTGTGCCTCCCACAGGCGTTATGTCTCTGGGGTGTGGCCCCCTTGCTAAATGCTGTCCTCACAAAAATAATGTGAATCCCACTGGATGAAATCTGGTACACTCCAAAATCAAAATTGACTTTTAATGTAAATAATACAAATATAAAACTGCCACGTCAAAAAATTGCGTGCATATTAAAATTTTCGTACCTATGGTGTTACAAAACCCCCCGAAGTATGTTAGGCACCACCACGTTCTATACAAATATTTCCTCAATGTAATAAAAATGTAATTAAAGCACTCAGCGTCTTCCGATGGGCAACGCACTGCGAATAAGCAAATAAAACACCCATCAGTGGGCCTTAAATAGACAATTCTCGGGACCTGACCTATCCACCTCATATCAAAAAGTCTCTTACCGGTTTGAATTAAACCAGTCTGGCTGCTTCCTGTCTGCTCCGTGGCCGAGGAACCCTAACACAGCTCTCTCATGGGTCGCAAGATCAAATAGACACTCCCCACATACCTGGTCACATACTTTTTCCTGACCGGTGTATGTAGAAAAAATATTACATGCAAGTGCTGTAACTAGCACCATGACAGCGTATAAACACTAAGGGGCCCATTAGGATCACGGGCTGATCGCCACTGCCCGTATGACGGTGGTGATCCGCCCGTGATCTTACCCCGCCCGACACCCAATCCCCCTGCCATATTACTATGGCGGGGGGACCGCGGTGGACGGAAAGACCGTCCGCTGCTTTTCTGCCCGGTCAAGGAGTCGACCAGGTGGAAAAGGGTTTAATATGGTGGCGGTGTCTGTCAGACACCGCCATCCATATTATAATGCAGGCGGGGACATGCCTTTCTGTGGTGGTAACGCTGCCACGGAAAGGCATGCGGTGTTAGACATTGGGGGCCCGTTGCGGGCCCCCTGGGACTCTGGGGGGTAGGGAGTGCACATGGGGGGGTACCTGTGGTACCTCCCACCAGTTCCATGCACAACATGCCTTCCTGGCATTGTGGTGGCCGGTGCTGAGTGCACCGCTCGCCACAATGATAGGAATGCAGGATGCGCCCAACACTGTGGCGAGCGCATCCTAACTGCCGCTACGGGACCCCCGCCCTTATGGCGGGCGGTCCTGTTTACCGATAGGGTGGCGGGCAGACAAAGTCCGCCCTTCATCCTAATGGGGCCCTAAGTATGCCAATCCCTTTTTACATCATATTAATTAAAGACAATCGCGTTGTTTGTGGCGTGTGTCTAGCGGTCCACGAGGAAAATGGTTTGAACCCCACTTGTATGGGAAAAAAAGGGGACCCGACTGCTGGTCAAAATCTATATGGGTTTACCATTCATACAGCCTGGGTATACAAAACAAGAAATATCAGTACCTTTAAATACATGAACTACGGACAGGACAAAGTCTAGTGGGGTAAAAATGTGGGAAAAAATAATTTCAGCACATCCTGCACACTGGTTACAACACTAGGAATGACCATACAAGGCAACAATGACAATATAATAATACAACACTATATCACATGACTATATCACATAACAAAATGGTCAGAAACCAATAACCACATGTGGCATATTACAAATCAATCATAACACCAACACGGTTTTGTAAACAAATGTTAACACTTTCTCTTAACCATCCTAAAGATCACTTTACCAAAAATTGAAATCAAAGGATAATATTCTCAGATCAGAGCCCAAATTGCATCCCGGTCATTAAGGCCATGCACCACTGTTCTATATTTTTCTATCATGCAGGCTCGCTTGTTGCTTGATTTGACCACCATCAATTCCGGCCAATGGATGTTGTTCTCATCGTGGTTACCAATTAGATAGTGTTGGACCAGCGGGGCACCCTGAGTCTTACACTGTATTCTTGATTTATGTTGCAACACATGCATTTTTACAGGTTGCGCTGTATGCTCTATGTCAATTTTCCCACATGGGCATGTCAGGCAATAAACCACATTTTTAGTATTGCAGTTAGTGAAATTCATCTGAACATGTTTCTTATCGTTCGGCATCACAAATTTGGAGTCAATGGTCAGGGAGCATGCTGTGCAGATTTTACACCTAAAGTGCCCTATTAATGGTACGAGTCCCGTCATACCTCTTATGTCTTTTTTAGATTGCGAAGGACGAGCCGATTTCTCCAAATGTTTGCGGGGATTCATTCCTTTGCGAAAAGCAAACATGGGCCTAGGAATATTTACATGGCTCACCAGCCTCCAATTCCACAATATAATTTGCTTGATTTTTTTAGCTTTGGGGTTATATGTTAGCACACAAGTCAGTGGATTCAGGTCAGGCTTGGGTTTAGGAGTCAACAACTCCTCTCTCGGTGTAAACCAAGCTCATTTGAGTGCTGATTTTATCAATTTCCTTGGGTATCCTTGCTCCATTAGTTTGTTCAACAGAATTTTAGCATTCCTAAAATAATCTGCCTTGTTGGTACAGTTACGTCTGATTCTAAGAAATTGCCTGTGCGGCAAATTCTCCTTTAAACTTCTTGGATGTCCGCTTGTAAAATGTAATACCGTACTGCAGTCGGTGGGCTTAGTATTCAAACTCACCTCCGATTTCCCATCGCTATTAATGATCCATACATCCAAGAAGTTGATCTTCTCCTTACTATATGTCTATATGTCATTGTGAGCTTCAAATCTTGCATTCTGGAGTTCAACCAGTGATGAAACTTCTCCAAGGACTCATGGTCACCATTCCACACCATCACAATGTCATCAATATACCTCAACCACTGTGTGGTGTGCAATTTAAAGGGGTCGATGTGTTAAAAATATATCGATTCTCGAAACAATCCATTACAAGATTGGCTATTTCCTGGGCGAAACAACACCCCATAGCAACCCCCTTGACCTGTAAATACAGCTCATCCTTGAATGCAAAGAAATTATTCTTGAGGCATAAGGCAGCCAGTGAGGCAATACATTCTGTTGGCACCTGATGAGGCCACTCTCTCTTGTCTAAGACCATCCCCAACACTGCTAGTGCTTCTTTCTGCGGTATGTTTGTATAGAGACTTTCAATATCAAAAGAGACCAATAGTTGTTTGTCCCTATCGAATGGTGAATTCACCACTTTAGCTATTAGCTATTAGGTACACCATGTCTCTAATGTATGCTTTAGTTTCAATGATGAAAGGTTTTAAGAAGAAATCAATATATTTTGCTGCGGGTTCCAAAAGTGAACCACATGCAGATATGATCGGCCATCCAGGTGGTTGTTCACTATTCTTATGGATTTTTGGTAGGACGTATATATTTGGTGTTTTCTGAATAGTGTTGTTCAAATATTCTTATTCTTTTTTGCAAACACAGACAGGTAAAGCATGACGGTTACCCAAAGTATAGTGCCTCAAAGTGAGAACAAAGAGGAAGAATGTGCCTGAGAAATTGTGGACTGTTTCTGGGACCCTGTTAATCTTGTCTGAGACACAGGAAGGTCTCAACAAAGACACACCCAGAATGGGTGCAAGTGAGATACGCAGAAGACTGTGCATGAGGCTGGGTTTATCACTCCCAGAGAGATATCAGGAAGACAAGTGTGCATGTGACACCAAGGCCTGATATGCTGATGACTGCGTCTGAGACACATCGAGGACTCAGAATGGGACAACCAGAGGAACTGTGCCTGAGACATTCAAAGGCAGCCTGAGGTTTCAAACTACGACACCACAGAACTGTGTCTGAAAATGAGATACCTGTAGGACTGAGCTGGGAGTTACACTTGTGTAGATGACTGCATATGAGTCATCGTAATCTGTTTTCAAGACACCGTGGTAATCATGCATGAGGCATTCTGGTAACTCAGACCGAGACCTCCACAGATGTGTCTCAGAATCTGAGACACACCGAGGTCTGTATCTGAGAGGCATCCCAAAAACTTTGCCGCGAAATAAAACATCCAGCCAGTTCAAATGAAAGCTTGAGGCAATGCACTTTAAGAGCTGTGTATGTTGTATTTCTTTGTTTCGGCATTCACCTGACCTGATCAGGGGCATTTGATTCTTGTCATATTTCATACACTGGTTTGTTCATCAAACCTGTGGATATTTGGTTGACAGAAAGAAACAGACTTGTGGTACATGGAAAACCCGCTCACTCCTGTTCCCCCCATCTCTAAGTCATTCCCACTTCCCCTTATTGTTCTCATTTTGTCCGCCCTTCTTTACCACTCTTCACAGAGCTCTAAACTATACCAGGTCCATGCATGAGTAGCTCACCCAGGCAAGGTTTTTGGTTTGGATTCTCAGATATGCAGTAAGACTACAAATTTAAGAAGGCAAGCAGAAAACCTGAACTGGATGAGCAACTCAGGAACGGGCCTTCAAAACTAGAGTTCTATCTTTAGTCACTTCCTCATGGCTTCTTGCTGATGAAATCGGGACAGTATACTCCGTACAGCTCAGTACAAATGTAAAGCCTTGCTGAACGCCGTTATGCTTAGCATACAGCCTTTTTTCCCTACCCCAACCCTTGCTGCAGTGTCAGATGACACTCAGCCTCAGGGAGGCAACAGAAGCACATCAGCGCACACCCACTAATACTGACTTAGGGCACACAGAGTCCTGGTTGGGGGAGGGGAGTGTTCTATCCCCTTTACTGCAGCAGGAGACAGTTTCTTCAACCCATTCAAGCAGACCACCATCTCATGGAGTTTTCAAAGAACCGAAACATTATTATGTCCACCTTTACGTTCAAGGTATAAATATGGCCACACTTGCCTTAGCAAAGACACAGTGGTTTGAAGCAGTTCGACTATCTACTTGCCCGACGCATCCTGCTACAACAAGTGCCGAAGAAAGCCGACCCTCCAGCAGACGCACTGAGAGAGACGCTGTCTTTTCTCCTGCAGAGAAATCCAGCTCCAGTGTTTCCAGGCTACCCTTGCGGGTTGCTGGGAAATTGAGTCCTGCGCCTGACCTTTTTCATTCAAAACTAAGGTACGGAGATGATTAGACCCTAAGAGAAATCTTGGACAGATTCTTGGAAAAAGAATACTACAATTATGCTACACCTCACTTACTTCTTTCCTCGTACTAAGCTTAGGTTAGGTACATCGGGGTAGGCGTATTTTAGAACCACCAGTTGAGTACTTTTAGCCTCCGTTATTTATGTATGTATTTATCTATGGTTTAGGAACCATACAATGCTCCTACAGTATTATTTTATTCTACTCTTAATACTATATGCATTATATTTTACAACCAGTTTTATGATTGTAGCAGTTCATTTCTTATGCTTGAGAAAGAAGACTGTTCAATAAAACCTTGTTATTGAAAACGTCCGTCTCTCTATTTCTCTGCACCTCTGGTGAAACGAAGCATGCACGATTGACTGAGTGATATATCTACCTTTTGTTTCCACGACTCTGATGATCAGTTTTATCTTGGGGAAACAAAGTTGTCATATTTGTGCGGTTGTCAGAAACTAATCCCTTCTTGTGAATTCGAGAAAGTTTCTAGTGACCTCTGAGCTAGCTGGCACTCAAATCAAATCAAGCTTTATTCGGTTTTTAAGTTTAAAACCATAAAAGCAGCAGAGAAAAAAATAAAAACAATAAAAAATACATGCATATATAAAAGGCACAATAATTAATTGCAGGTTTAAAAAAGGGAAAATAAATTTGACCATTTAAAACAAACTAGAATCAGTCTTGTGCAGAATAAAAGCGCATGGTACACAGGAACCCCCTTTCAACGGATTTTATAGTTCAATACTCTGGGGCCAGGATAAAAGTCAAACAAGTCACAGATACAAATAGGGCCATCTCCAGTTTTGGGCTGAGAGGATCTTAGGTAGGGGACAATGTTCCTGTGTTTGAATTTAATTAAAATCAGATCTCCTGGACAGTTTTTGGGCAACGTACCCAGCCATCCTACCCTCCTGACGCTTACAGTTCCGCCATCTAGGTCAGGTGGCAGCGGTCTATTGTTATTGAGCCAGAAGATGGCTTTGTTCAGCAGGTCCTGGTTTGTTTCAAATTTGCCCTGTCTAAGCTCTGGCACCCCAGAGAGAACAGTCACATAGGGGGCGGCTTCAGGGGGTAGGTTGATTCGATGCCTTCTTTCATGAGGAATCCTAGGTGCTATTAAAGAGACATAAGTCGGTTTAGAAGTAATATTACATCTTTTTGGGATGGGTTTGCTAGTCGAAAGATCAATTGTTGGTGCTTTTCTGTGTTCTGTAGACTTAGGTTTCTCATGGTTGGTGGAGGGCGTATAACATAAAGGAGAAGCAGTGTTTACATTTGATGGTTTAATCCTTTGTACTATTTTTTCCACGCTGAACAACCTTTCTCCCAGGTCCTGAATTTTTGTGACCAGGGGTGATAGGGCCGCGCTCAGCAATCGTTCAATGTGGGCCAGTAGGGTGGATTGGAAGGGGGAAACAGAATCATTTGATGTGGCCCCCACCTTCTGTGGCATTGAAACTGTTGAAATAGCGGGGGGTGATGAGGGGCTACAGGACATTTGATCAACATTAGCTGGAATCTCCTCAAAGTTCATGTTGGTGATTAGGGCCTGGGGCAGCGTGTTAGCGTGGATGGGAATCATTACAGGCAATAAAGGTAGTTCCTGGGGAGTGCTGTTTATAAGGTCAGTATTTCTGCCAGATGTGGGTGGAGTAGATATGTTAGGGGCGTAGTTTGTGCCACACAAGGCATTCAGGTCCTCCCAGATAGACATATTGTTAGGACTGCAAGAGCTCCAAAATAGACACTGGACGGGTCAGGGACAAATGACAATTGGAAGCAAAAGGGTTAGTTGTTTTCGGTACCTGCTTCTATGAAGGGGCCAAGTGGGGTGGCCCGTCCCGTCCTCCTCGGGTCCTCTGAGGGCCACAGAGGGCCCGCCCTTTGCCCGGGCTTAGCCCGGCGCCCGCCCGCGCGCGCGTCCCGCGGGGCCGGAAGTGATGGCTGACTTAAATAGGCTCCGGTAGCAAGGGGGTGTGGCCGCCGCCTCCCGAGTCCTCCTGCTGGCTCCAAGTGCGTCCTAGCACTTCTGTGTGCTCGCGCTGCGCCTCCCGCGAAGCGGGAGACGCGAGGTCTGTTTTGTGTTCCCCCGGTAGCAAGGGGGTGTGGCCGCTGCCTCCCGAGTCCTCCTGCTGGCTCCAGGTGCGTCCTAGCACTTCTGTGTGCTCGCGCTGCGTCTCCCGCGAAGCGGGAGATGCGAGGTCTGTTTTGTGTTCCCCCGGTAGCAAGGGGGTGTGGTCGCCGCCTCCCGAGTCCTCCTGCTGGCTCCAGGTGCGTCCTAGCACTTCTGTGTGCTCGCGCTGCGCCTCCCGCGAAGCGGGAGACGCGAGGTCTGTTTTGTGTTCCCCCGGTAGCAAGGGGGTGAGGCCGCCGCCTCCCGAGTCCTCCTGCTGGCTCCAGGTGCGTCCTAGCACTTCTGTGTGCTCGCGCTGCGCCTCCCGCGAAGCGGGAGACGCGAGGTCTGTTTTGTGTTCCCCCGGTAGCAAGGGGGTGTGGCCGCCGCCTCCCGAGTCTTCCTGCTGGCTCCAGGTGCGTCCTAGCACTTCTGTGTGCTCGCGCTGCGCTTCCCTGCGAAGCGCGAGACGCGAGGTCTGTTTTGTGTTCCCCCGGTAGCAAGGGGGTGTGGTCGCCGCCTCCCGAGTCCTCCTGCTGGCTCCAGGTGCGTCCTAGCACTTCTGTGTGCTCGCGCTGCGCCTCCCGCGAAGCGGGAGACGCGAGGTCTGTTTTGTGTTCCCCCGGTAGCAAGGGGGTGTGGCCGCCGCCTCCCGAGTCTTCCTGCTGGCTCCAGGTGCATCCTAGCACTTCTGTGTGCTCGCGCTGCGCCTCCCGCGAAGCGGGAGACGCGAGGTCTGTTTTGTGTTCCCCCGGTAGCAAGGGGGTGTGGCCGCCGCCTCCCGAGTCCTCCTGCTGGCTCCAGGTGCGTCCTAGCACTTCTGTGTGCTCGCGCTGCGCCTCCCCATTGCTCGCGCTGCGCCTCCCCTTTTTTTTTGCTCGCGCTGGCACTCACAATTAAGTCTAATGTATTCGATAGAGATCTAGTAGACCTCAGTCCTAGGTCTAAACTATAGGATATATTATTCCATTGCGCAGAGCCTATTGGGAATATAGGAACTACACTACATGGCGCCAATGTTTGGTAAGGCACTAATTTAACGCTAGATACTAGATTAACTCAGTCATGCTTTTCACAGAGACCCCTTTATCCCGTAAATACTCCAATAGACATCTGGAGTGGGTTAAAGGATAAAATATCCGCCATAAACTGAGTAGGAAAAAAAATCCTATGTATTAGTTTTGGTTTTGTTCAACGTTGAAGGATTCAGTGTTCCAAAATATTGTGCACCTTATCTTTATTTCCTTGAAACTTGCTCTGCAAAAAACTTTCATTAAACATGTCGAATAACGACAACAACGCAACCGATGGAGCTGCAGCAGCCCAACTGGGTTTAGACGTTACAGGGTTTAATGAAGACCACGCGGATGCCATAATCATCCCGGAAAATGTAAGAAAAGCCATAGCTATAAAACTTATAGAAAATGGCCTTTCACCGAGAGGTGGTACAGTTATATTCGTCATAGAGGCACATTAATATTGGCAGACAGAGGTATTCTATTCACGGATTGTCTTTCCACAAGCAAATCCAACAACACATGTGTTCCACTTCTACAAGATGGAGGAACATCCAGCGGAATACGTTCCTTTTGAGGACGTTGAAATTCCACTAACTTATCAAGAGCATCAGCTCTGGTTTAAAGGCGCCCTACAACATCAAAATCACATTACCAGGCTCGGTCCACTAGGTAGACCAGGAGCAACATGGCCGGTACTAGCCAGCTATACACCACATCCTGACATTGAGAGAATGCCAGATGTAGAACTGTTAGCTCAACTAAAACAATTAATTAAAATACATAGACAAATGGTACAATATGTAATGCAGACTTTAACAGTCCAGCCTGCTATAAGAATTCCACAACACACCCCTCATCAGGGGAACACAAACAAAATCACACCTCAGACTATACGGTCAGTATTCGGTAAATTGCTTGCAAAAAGGGAACAAATTCCATTCTGGTTAGCACAGAAAATTACTCAAATAGAGGCAGTATTTCCCGATAGTACACCTCATGAGAAACATAGGATTCTAACAATAAGTTTACCAATGAGGATTGCACCACACATGGAGGACTCTGACACTTGGGGTACGAAAGGTTGGTGGCAGAAACTTAGCTCTCTGGGAACCTATTGCTTTGCAATTTCACGCGCAGTTAATGGTAGTGATTGCCGCAGTACTGGCATGACTGAGATGTCAGCGCTGCATAATATTTTATGTCCGATATTTTAATTTGAAAAACGATTGCACTCACTTAAACTTACTCTGTGTTGTGTATTTCATCTGTACCCCGCCCCGTTTCACCGCGGCTGGTGCCGTTTGTGTGGAGGGCGAGGGGAGGCACCATCTTGGGTGGGGCTGGACCGGAGCTAGCGGTCTAGTTCTTCCGGGAGGCAGGGCATAAAACGATCTAACGCCCAGGGCTCCTCGAGTACGAAAGGTTGGTGGCAGCAACTTAGCTCTCTGGGAACCTATTGCTTTGCAATTTCACGCGCAGTTAATGGTAGTGATTGCTGCAGTACTGGCATGACTGAGATATCAGCGCTGCATAATATTTTATGTCCGATATTTTAATTTGAAAAACGATTGCACTCACTTAAACTTACTCTGTGTTGTGTATTTCATCTGTACCCCGCCCGTTCCACCGCGGCTGGTGCCGTTTGTGTGGAGGGCGAGGCGAGGCGCCATCTTGGGTGGGGCTGGACCGGAGCTAGCGGTCTAGTTCTTCCGGGAGGCAGGGCATAAAACGATCTAACGCCCAGGGCTCCTCGAGTTCGAAAGGTTGGTGGCAGCAACTTAGCTCTCTGGGAACCTATTGCTTTGCAATTTCACGCGCAGTTAATGGTAGTGATTGCTGCAGTACTGGCACGACTGAGATGTCAGCGCTGCATAATATTTTATGTCCGATATTTTAATTTGAAAAACCATTGCACTCACTTAAACTTACTCTGTGTTGTGTATTTCATCTGTACCCCGCCCCGTTCCACCGCGGCTGGTGCCGTTTGTGTGGAGGGCGAGGCGAGGCGCCATCTTGGGTGGGGCTGGACTGGAACTAGCGGTCTAGTTCTTCCGGGAGGCAGGGCATAAAACTAAATGTGTATACGGGAGCGCAGCGGACGAGCGCAGCGGGCGCGACGAATGCGCGCCGAAGTCGCGCATAAGTCAAGCCCGTCTGCGCCCGTCCGCGGCCGACCGGGGCTTGGGGCTAGAACCCCTGGCCAAATTCACACTTATTCTTCCCAGGACTTGATACTGCTAAGACCTACTGATAATTTATGCCCACTATTACCATCGCATGTACTAAAGCGCGCAGCTACTTATGGCATTCTTAAGCCTAAGTATATAGCCGGTAAAGCCACACATCCCTTAAATGCTATTATTTGAATACTAGGTCTATGGCAAAACACCATATGGACATAGTTTTTCTGATACAAGCTGAGCAACCTGACCTCTTGCTCCTCACAGAGACTTGGCTTAACGCAGATTCATTACCATATATTTTAGCGGCCGTCCCTTCTGATTATTACATTTTAAATGTTAATAGACCTGCTGATAAAAGGGGCGGAGGAGTAGCAGCCATTATTCGCAACATCTATAAATTTTCATTATTACCATCTCTTGACCTTATAGGATCAGAGAACATTGTTCTTAAAATGGACACTGACAGTGGATCATTATTAATAATCCTCATCTACCGCCCCCCTCAAACCATGCCTACATTTGCTGTATCATTGGCAGAACAACTAGCTCCCCTCACGATTAACTATAAAAAAATTGTGCTGCTGGGCGACTTTAACCTGTGGCTGGATACCACCGTGTTGGACACCCAGGCAGCCGCGCTGAAAGAAGCATTATTAGATTTGAACTTAACCCAACAGATTCACTCACCCACCCATGAAAAAGGGCATAGCCTTGACCAAATATGGTCTCAGAATATCCCCCTGGCTATTTGCTCTATTACTCCTTGTATTTGGACGGACCACTTTCTGATACACTTTACTCTCGCTATTGAGAAGAGTAGAAAGCAGCCTTTCCAGAAAGGTGGGAAAGTTAGAATATGGAAGAACACTGACATCTCAGCTTTTATGGATACCTTGATGTCGTCTCTCCCCCCTCTGGCTCAGGACATTGATGGCATTGAAGAAGCCTATACCAACTGGCTACGTCAGGCAGCTGACGTACATGCCCCTTGTTCTAACATTCCACGTTCCCGCCCTAATGACGCACATAAGTGGTTTACACCTCACTTGAAGTCTCAAAAACTTGAAGTTCGTCAAAAAGAGCGGAAATGGCGAACTGATTATTTGGCACAAGATAAAGCAAACTACTGCAAGGCTCGTAAGGACTACCAGAAACTTGTCTTGAAACATAAAACTGATTATTTTTCGGAGAAAATTCTGAATTCCCACAATAAATCAAAAGAACTGTTTAATATTATAGACGGTCTTAGTGGTAGTGACAGAATTACTCCATCGGTCACTCCTACTCAGGACCTTTGCAACTCACTAAATTCTTTTTTTTTCGATAAAATCTGTACTATAAAACAAAGCATCTCCACTACTCTGCCTCCCCCTCTCCTGGATGATGCGTATCATAACTCTCTGACGCTGGAATTATTTCCCCTCATTGATGGAGATACCCTATCTAAGTTGTTTTCCAGGGTCAAATCGGGTTCACCCGATGATATCTGCCCCCCGCACATCTTGAGAGAGGTGGGAACAGCCATTCCCGAGGGCATGCTTTCTCTGTTGAATGGATCTCTTCTACAGGGTAAAGTCCCCAATAACCTTAAAAAGGCCTTACTCATCCCTTTGATAAAGAAGGTCGGAGCAAACCCGCTTGACCCGCTTAATTACAGGCCTATATCATTACTGCCGTATTGTGCCAAGCTATTGGAGGCTCACATCTGTGATAACATATCTAAATTCATAGAAGAAACAGAATACTTAGAACCTAATCAAGCCGGTTTTCGCTTGTGTCACTCGACTGAGGCAGTCATCCTGGCAGTACAAAATACCCTGAGGTGGAATGCGGACAACGGGATTCATCAGGCCCTGGTTTTATTGGACCTCTCGGCAGCGTTCGACACGGTTGACTATACCATCTTGGTCAACCGTGTCGAACAAGCTGGTCTCAGGGGACCTGTGTTGAGTTGGATCCGTTCATTCATCACTGGCCGCACTCAATCTGTAAGATTGGGCCCTTTTACAGCTCCCACTATTTCCACCACATGTGGAGTACCTCAGGGCTCATCCCTGTCACCTTTGCTTTTTAATTTGTACTTACGCCCCCTACTGTACTCCCTAAGAAAAGCGAAGGTTACCATCTTTAATTACGCAGACGATCTGCAACTCATCTTCCCTCTGAACACCAAGGACTCAGTGGAGGAATTCCAAAACACCATGTCACATATTCAGGGATGGATGAGTTGCAACCATCTGAAACTTAACCCAGGCAAGACTGAGTTGGTCTTGCCTGGGCAGAGCGTACTAAGTTGGAGCCCATGCTTCTGGCCATCTGGCATCGGGACTCCACCTTCCAGGTCATCCTAAGTTAAAAGTCTGGGTGTACTAATTAGTGAGGATCTGTCCTTGAAAAGACAGGTAGGCGCAGTGGTGTCATCCAGTTTCTTTCAATTAAAGAAAATTAGGAAAATTGCTTGCTTTTTCTCACAGGCTGCCCTCACCCAGATTGTAATTGCCTTGGTTTTGTCTCGACTAGACTTCTCCAACAGTCTCTACTTGGGGCTCAAAATTGGAGAGTTAAAACGTCTTCAGCTAGTCCAAAACCAGGCTGCCAGACTGATTCTGAGCCTTCCTAAAAGGCAGTCTATTAGACCTGGGTTGAAACATTTACATTGGCTGCCTGTTGCGCAGCGAGTTGCATTTAAAACAGGGTGCATTTTATTTAAATCCTTACATGACTCTGGCCCAAAGTTCATAAAAGATCTGTTCTTCAGATACCATCCTTCCCGTGATCTTCGGTCCGCTCACAAATCCCTTTTGAGTGTTCCATCTTACAAAAGGAAGCGTCTAGGCGGTTGCTGCTTTGATCATCTTGCAGCCACCTTCTGGAATTCCCTTCCTTTACAATTGAAACTGAGCGGTAATCTTCTTAGCTTCAGACACTCCCTTAAAACCTGGCTATTTTCACAGGCTTACTGCTGAGTTTATTATTATTATTTTTAACTGTTGTGTTGTGTTCCCTCCTATAGCGCCATGAAGCCCTTGGGCGTACGAGCGCTTAATAAATACATATTAACATTAACATTAACAGTCTTTGCTTCAATTTACACAAAAGCACATGATGTCCCGTCTATGGCGGTGATACCAGACGTTCTGAGACAGATTCAAAATGCATACGGTCTAGAACCAGCCTTGAATCTTGGTATGAAATATCTGAAAGATTTCAAACAGGTCTCAGCTATTTTATTAGCTAACATTAAAGGTGAAGCAGCATCCGTGGCAATACGCCAAAAATTAAAAGAACTCGATATTACTGAGCAACCGTATGAACTTGCCAGAATTATTGAAAAATCCTATGAAGAATTAGGAAGAGATAGTTTGGGAGAGAAACCTGTAAAGCCCGAACTAACAGAAAATCCTGAAAAAGTTTTTATCAAAAATAATCTAACTACTCCTAAAAAGAAATGGGAAAATAGTAGACAGTCACTTCCTAAAGAGAAGCGCTCTCAGTCCAGAGGTAGTTCTCCTCAAAAGGAGCATTCTGAAAAGAGGTATAACCTTATAAATAGGGATAATTTAAGAAAACCTGATAGATATCAAGATACTGATACACGATCCTCTCGTACCTTTCAGACTTCCGCGCAGAAATCCAAAAGAAGAGGACGATCAGAACATAAAGAAGAACGCGTAAAGTCCAATGACGATCAATACGTTCCAAAAAATAAGAAAACTAAATTCTCCAAAAACAAGGCAGCAAGTATTAAAATCAGACATGCCGAGGATCTTGAGGACACAACTCTAGAACGGGGAGTGGGCCCAGACAATGCTGGATAGCGCAGCAGAGGTCACCATAGCTCGCAGGATCCTGAAAGATCATCTGGAGACAGTGGATCTGAATGAATGCATTCAGGTTGAAACTGCCGACACCAGAGTTAGAGTACCCCATAAGTTATATGAAGTAACACTCCGGATAGAGGGGGACATAACTAGATAAATAAAAGCACTCTTTTGGGAAAAAACTATCTAAGGGTTATGACATCCTTCTGGCTGAAAAAGACTGGCCACCTGAATTTGTCAGGGAGTGCCCACATGGTGAAGAAATAATTTTGCCAGCCTTCTCAAATCATATTCCTATTCATAAAAAATACACCTATGCCAGAAAATGGGCTGTGGCCCAGGCTCCAGCATTATATAAAAATCATGTGGGATGGGATGAGGACTCTCCTCACAATAAAATTCAGTTAAAAAATCAACCTACTGCTCAGAGTAAGTATCCAGTAAAGCAGGAAGCTAAAAAGCAAGTCAGGGAGATCTTAGATCAACTTGAATACCAAGGGGTGATTGAAACATGCACCTCGTCAATGAACAATCCTTTGTTTCCTGTCTCCAAATCAGATGAAACATATTGTCTAGTTTTGGATTACAGATATTTAAACTCTTGTTGCAAAACTTTTGCAGTACAAAATTCACACAGTGCAGCACTGATGAATAACATCGTTCGCAAGAAATACAAAACTACATTAGATATTTCAAGCGGTTTCTTCTGTCAAAATATTTCACCTGAAAGCAGGTACTTGACTGCTTTCTAAATAATGCGGACACAACAACACTGTTGCCGCCTCCCCCAGGGATTCAAGAACAGTCCTGGATTATTTTCAGCCAGAGTAACAGAGTTACTACAAACGTACGATGATGAGGCATTATCTTATGTCGATGACATCTATCTTACAGATGATGATTTGGACAGGCACTTGAGCAGGGTGAACACAATAATACTTGGATTCGCCTCTGAAGGGTATAAATTCAACTTTAAAAAATCAAGAATTGCCCACCTCAACATCCTATTCTTAGGATACAAACTTTCAAGTGAAGGCAAAAGCCTAGCAGCCAACTTTTTAGAAAAATGTGTGCTGCTCCAACCTACAAAAACGCTGAAAAACTTACAGTCAATTTTAGTATTACTAAACTTCGGAACAACTTACATTCTGAATTACGCAGAAAGGGTTAAACCTCTCTACAAACTAATCAAACCTGATTTCAAACCTACTAATTGGACTCAAAAACAACACACAGAAATTTTGTCTTCAGTACAAACAGACATGTTGGCAACAACACACTTACAAACACGCGACAATGTACGCAACCTTGTAATCCGAATCATCCCAGGGAGATGCGGATTCACATACCTAACCTTTAATGAAGGTGAAAAGGTACCAATAGCTTACAAATCACACTTGTACACACAAGCTGAAATGAAATTCACTTCAACAGAAAACATTCTGAAAGTGGTTCAGACTGCTGTAGCAAAGGAGAGAGCCCTCGCACAGGGTAAACACATTAAAGTTGTTACACCTGTACCTGCTTTAGAGGCAGTGACAAAGGCTAGCATTCAAAATGCAAAAGCTTTACATCCAAGATGGATACAATGGGTTAATTCTCTTGCTGCAACAGATGTCGAATACGTTTTTGACCCTTACTTGAAGACACAAGAATTTCTCCAATACGAACAAGAATGTCCTCTGCCTACTGAAATTCTACCTCTAGAACATTACGGCTGTATAATATATACAGACGGATCAGCACAGCCCGTAATTGGGGGTAAACAAGCTTATAGTGCAGCGTGCACGATTGTTAAAGGTCGCTGGCGCAATGGAAAATTCAGACCTATGGTCACAAAAACTCAATCTCTAGGAGACTATACAGCTCAGCGAGCTGAACTACAGGCTTTCAAGATGGCACTTGAAAATACTGATCGCGAATTCCCCACACTTATAGTGTGCGATTCGTATTACTGCGTTCAGTCTTACAATGAATATCTGCAGAACTGGGTTCAAAATGGTTTTAAAGACGCAATAGGTGCCACATTCAAGCATAAAATGCTTTGGGAACAAGTAGGTCTTTTACAGAAAAAACTACAAAAGACTCACGTGATCCATACACTGTGTCATCATCATGATGGCTTTCACGTTTCATTGGCTGATGAAACAGCAAAGGCAGCTGTGCAAACTGCTTCCGTAGCTGCAATTACTCGTTCAAAAACGAAAATAGACAGCAAAATATTGCAAGCTGTCACTGCTTCATTAAAAGACAGTGGTAAAACAGTACCAAAAGGCTATCCACTCAAGTTCTCATATATAACTGATGCAAATAATGTTCCTTTTGCTCGAATCCCTGGAGTAGGGGATAGAGCAATCCCAAACATGGAACACAGGTTAGGACTAATCTTAGCAGCACATGAAGGGCTTGCCTCTGCACACGCAGGTGTTTCCGCCACAGTTTTATTATTAAAACAGCGATACTGGTGGCCGCGCATGAGGAAACAAACCAGAAACTATGTTTTGGAATGTGAAATCTGCCAGAAAATGAAGGTTTCAACAGTGAAACGCCCGGCGCAGACACCCCTTATAATTTCAGATAAACCACAAGCGTGTGTTTACCTGGACCACTGTGGTCCCTTACAAAGGGATGGCAACTATAAATATATCATGGTCACAGTGAATTCATGCTCAAGATTCATTTGGATGTGGCCTCAGCTCTCGGCTGATGCCCGAACTGTTGTAAAAGATTTGCGAGTCTTTATCGGCACATACGCAATCGGCACGCTATATTCTGACCAGGGTCCTGCTTTTAGCTCTAGGGCTTACAAGGAGGCCATGGCCAGCTTGGGTGTTGCATTGCAATTTTTGAGTCCATTCCATCCTGAGGGAAATTTGGTTGTGGAGAGAAAAAACTGTGACATAAAGCAATTTATAACAGCTAGGGTATTAGGTTCGGGTGATGGTAGGTCAAACATCTAATAAGTGTCCAGCGTAGTCTTAATAACCTGCTAAGAAATTCTCTGGGTGGAATTACTCCATATGAAATCCTTTTTGGTACTAGAATGTTGGTTGATGATCTCGATCGTCACACTTCAGTGGTGGAACAAAAACCCTTTGATATCAAAGATCGTTTGGCCGTTTTACAGGACTTAAATGAAACAAGAAGAAGTCTAAGCAACACCAGCGAAAAGGAAAACGACCACTGAAGAAAAACCACATGTCCCAGCAAGACCTGTCTAGATTCCAAAGATTCGGGATCTGATCAGGAAGAAAATAGCGGACAAGAAGGATTTGGGCCTTCCTACAGCAAACCAGTACCAGTTCTAGCAGTCCACGGATCAAGAACAGTGCTACTGCCGCCCCTTGCTGGAAAAAAGGAGAACAGGTCTGTATTAATTAACCTGGTAAAACCACACCATGTGGCCAATAATAAGTAGTAGTCCCAGTGGACTCCCAAGATGTAGCATACGACCAAATCTTGCTACTATCCAAGAGGTTCAAACTGAAAGACTCATCACCTTTGAAGATTCTAAAGTGAGAAAAGAAGGACTATGTAACAAAGCCATGGAACTTGTGCCTCTTGAAACCCAAATAACAGTTTATCAAGAAACTCCTGTCTATAATGAAGTAGCATCTGACTATGCAAATATGTCAAGGGAACAAGCAACTCCAGCGATTTCAAAGAATCAGGATGCAATACCAACTATTGACAGACCTGCCTCTGGCTATTTTATCAACGTTGATAACTTTTCTAAGGATCCCAGTGAACCTGAAACTACGCCAGCAAATAAAACCTTCAAGGAAAAATGTATGGAACTTGGTCAAGAACTTGCCAAAACATATCAGGTTTCACCATGGGTTGAATTAAGGCTTGGATTAGGTGTATTTTATCTCCTGCAATGGCTCATTCTTGTTTTAAGTTTGGGGAAGCTGATAGATGTAAAACACATTAAAATGGACACAGCAAGTAAGACGATCAACTTGCTCCTGAAGCCACACAAATCATCTCATCGTGAACAACGAGACCTGTCATCAGTGAACATCACAGCGGTTCCTCTACCTGGTGGAGTAGCTTGGGATACAACTGAATATGACATTTATGGCCCTCTCGAGCTGCTGAAAATTCCACACCAATTTAAGGTTTCCTTGAGTGACTTTGTTACACCCAGCACATTTTCTGATGATTGGGACTTTGAAACTTTTAATACCATGATGGCAGACTTAGAAATATCAAGTAAATTTACAAAACATGAATACTTAGAAGGTTCATCAAATTATGAAGAAATGTATTGTTTTAATCATTTTGCCATCATTACTTGCATAAATCTGCAAACCCTAGAAATGTTATAATGGGAATATGGCCCAACACCTCCAAAATGTAGTTCTAAAACATTTATTAGAACATTTCCATATTTTACTGGTTTTAATGTTTCAAACCCAGAAAGTTTTTACTTTAAAAATGTGAATAAGACAGGCATGAAAAGTATGTTGACAAATACTAAACAAATTCATTCTGCAGCCTTTTATGCTCAATTGTCCACCTTAGACTTTGACTTTTGGAAAGACAACATTGAGACAAAAACTGTTCGGGGCACAAAAGACTGGCAGGTACAAGGTATAGAAGCATTGTTCAGAGCCTGCATCATCCCAGAACATATGATGTTTTTAAATGACACTGTTCAACAGACATCTCGTCTTGGCATTGCTAAGATAAAAGATTTAAACAAACCGTCCATACCTAAGCCCACACCTGATAGTAATTTACCTTCAGGTGAGGAGGTAGACGTAAACTATATTTTTCAACAGAACACAACAAATCCTGAATGGAAAAAATGGTAATCTGGCCCACAGACACAAATAACTGTCAAGATAGATTCCTGAACAAGACACAAGGGCTTACAGTAACTAGGCCAGAACCAAGATATATCCAAAGACAACATCCAGGGATAATAACAACTTATAGTGTAGGTAAACTATGCCTTGAGTGGCTGCAGAAATCTACACTTCCAGAAATAAAACAACACTTATCTTTGCTTAAAGATGGCGTTGATTTACGAGAAATCTTATTGGGACCTCGTAATCCACGTCATAAACAGTTCATATACGCCAGTATATATGCTGCATACAATGGAAGCATGGAAAGTCACACAAATTGAAACAGCTGAAAGAATACGAGAACTTGATCGTATTAATTTAAAGAAAGCACTCTTTGTAGTTGACAATGGGTCAACAACTCTGTCGTCCAGAATATCTTCTTTGGACAGCATTGTATCCTCTGCCATAGACATAATGGAACAGGACTTTTCTAATCTTACAACATGGCCAGTCTCAATTACGTTCTATAATGCTGTTAGGCTGGACGTTACAAAACCTTTGTTCTGGCTATGTGCCTTGGCGTTTAATCAACACTACATTGTTGTTTACTGTGTTTAACCTTACAGATAAACAAATCTCGTTGGCACAGAGGGGAGCAGACTACATAGTGCTGAGCATAGAAAAACTGGAGAGATTACCATTGACCGTTTCTGAGAAACCATCAGTTGAATGGATAATGCATGGCACCTTCACGATACCAGTGACGACTTTTCAGTTTCAGTAGTGCTTAAAACACATACCAGCAGGCCTGTATGAAAGGTTGGGTAAAGAATACATTAAGTCGACCTGGGATTTACCATACACACACTAATGTTGGAGTTTGGGAAAGGAGGTATTTCTTAGTGGTAAAAATTGTAAAAACTCACTAAGCGGTACACTATTGTGTCAAGGTATTAATTTATACGGAGCCTGTGAGGGTTCTTCCAATAACCTTTTTTGCCACCTGCAAGGTTCACCCACAGCGGTGATAGATCCAATTTTTAGGCAGCTTTCCAATGGTAGCTACATTATGTTAAATGATCACAGCTGTTGTGGAATGATGCCAGGAATAGGCTGTCTCGTTACTGTGTCAGCCAGGGTCACTTGTTGTATGCAAGTATTGTTTGCGAAAACCAAGACAGACGGGGAGTCACCACTATGGCCTTCACTGAAAATCTCTTCTATAGGAATTGATACTTTAAGCAGAATGAAAGCCATTCTTTTGCAAAAAAACTGTGCCACTGACCTCGTCCAGAGAGACGTATGATCTGCAAGTTGCAAGGTCCTCTGCAGAGATACATGCATTATTATCAACAAACTGCCCAATACATTTCGCAGAAAAGTTAGGTCCTATCTTTAACATGTCTGATACCAGCGGTATTGCACATGTATTTAAGATGAATTTTTCAGGACTGTAAGCACCCTTTGAAGCAGTCCTGGGCATTTTTCCTTACTTCGTACACTCTGTTTTCGGTGGCCTGCCTCTCATTTTGGGACTCGTAGCAGGGATCTTATTTTTATACCTCCTGCTCCGTTATGGCAAATCCGGCCACCACCGATACCCAAGTCAGCATGGAGAATGGGCTCCAGGCCATGAGGTATCGTGACAGAAAAACACAGATCCTTGGCTTGGCTCGTTTGAGAGATCTGAATACCACATGGTTCCTGTCATTCAGACCAATCTGGCAAGATTGCATCTTACCTGTTCTACGATGCCTGCTTTGTGAAGAGGAATGAGTGTTAGATTGCTGTCTAACACTACCATTGGCTATGCCAACGGATGTTGATGCATTACTGGGTCCGGTAACGGCTCATGTGTTGTGTTGCCCCCAATGGCTCCCAATCCTGATGACGGCATTCATTGAGATCTCACCGGCAAATCCAACTGGAGGTGAGATACGCGGACCAACAGGCACACGGGTACCATCTGCTATGAACATTGCTAATGCGGCTGACGCTGACGACGATGCTTCACATCTGTGTACAATTGACCTTCTTAATGAAGTGGTTGAACCTTCATCTACTGTGGAAGACGATTTCTTTGCCAGCCTTGATGACTTAATATTTTCTCCTGACACCAAGAATAACTTTTGAAATTATCACACAGCGTTCTTTTTCGAACGCTGAAATTTGACCTTAACTTTTTTCAAAACAAAGGCTTCCAAATTTGAAACTGTATTTCACTACAGATTTATTTGACTTTTTTCCAAAACAGACTGAACGTTGGCCTAAAGTAGTCTGCTTAAAGTAGAACTATTCTTAGAGAACAAGAATTCTTTGATTACTTCCTAGAAACAATATTGACCTAATGCACAAATCAAACTAGCTTCTATATTCTGCTATGGGATGGTCTCGATTTTTTTTCTGTATCTAGAGCCATTTCATAAATGTAAATTTTGTGATTCTTTGGTTAGCATTGCTAATATCATATCATATGCTTACAATGAAATCATTGCTTTTAGATGCATACTGTACACATGCTCATTTTGCACTGGCTGAGCAGCTAGGGGCCAAGGTAAAGAGGAGATGCATGAATGCCTAATATACAAAATATCCTCCCCTTTTAAACAGAAACTACAATTTAATAATCTAGGTGGAAACAACTATTCACTAAAATGTGTACCTGAAGGAAAATAGTTCAAACCCCAGGGATGCAAGATAGAACAGAACATCTTGAGAAGAACTAACCAATAAAGAAAGCAGAGAAGATGAATAAAAAGATACACACAAATATCCCTCATCCTCCCCCTTTAGAAAAACAGATAAAAATGTAGAAACAATGTTGTGTAACACATCACATGTAACTAAGCAGTTGATGAGGAACTGACGCAGACAACAACACAGGAACACATAGGATAAATGGGTAAGAAACACCCGACCGCACATCCCAAAGAAAATGTAAAAAAAATTAACTGTAGCCACGGGTGGCACGCACCCCCAGAACTCTATCTCTAACATAAGAGAAACAAGTGAAGATGCTGCTAAAATGCACCCCATCAGTGATTCCTCAGGTAAGGGTTTGTAATGTAAACTGCGGAAATGGGAATAGCACCAATTTAGAGACCCTTCATGTAAGGGTCAGTAATTTGCAGAAATGGGACTGTAACCCATAAATAAATCCCTTGTGTAAGGGTTTGTAATGTACATCGTAGAAAGGGGACTTGCACACATTTAGACATCCCTCATGTAAGGGTCAGTATCCTAACCTGTAGAAATTAGATTATATCCCATTTAACCACCCCTCATGTAAGGTTGTTGCAGCAGAAGTGGGATTCATTTTTATACTTCATAAATGATAACACTAATTTTATTCACAACACTCTTATAGTTAGCAGTTCGGGCCCATGAGAACTCAATAGCCACTTACAACATCAGGTCCTCCGATGTATCTTTTTATAGAGCTAATAGGGGCTTGTCAATGAAAAAACAGACACAATTCCCCTCATGAGGACCCTAAATGAAGGAAATATCTAACTCAATAACAACTGTCATGTTATTTACTAAACTGTCAATAACTCAATAATAACAACAAACTCTGAAATACTTTTCAAGTCAGTCAGTCAAGAAACTTTATTCTGTCAATTTGACCATCAAAGTATAATGCGTACAGGATAGTAGATTCACCAACACTTACAATGATTACTGATGTTACTATATACACCATTAGCTGTCAATGAATATATCTCTGTAAGAAGGTTACAAATAGATGAAACATTGTGAGTTTAAAAAGAAAAAAGAGAAATTGAAACTTGTCGATAAAAAACATACAATAGCAATAAACAATTATTAAAAACATGAAACTAATGTCTAATAGGCGCAGTTTCCTAGGTTCATCTGAGTTGCTCCTTTAGTTGAGTCGACTAAGCTTACAAATATCATAATGAAATGAGGCTTCATATTGATAAAGTTAAGCGCAAAGGAGAGCTCCAAACAGTGTTCTCAGACATAAAACATCAGAGTGGAAGACGGAGAAGAAAAGTGCTAGTGCTTATAACACAGCGATACCACTGTACATACTTGTTATTTAGCTGGCACAAGTGCAGCTTACAGTGTTTTACCCTAATAAAGGGGAAACAAATGCGCAAATAAATAGGGCATATATACATAATAAAAAAGTCTGCTTCATTTCCATAGCATCTCAAGCCCTTAGTACAATTTGTGAACAGTTACTTTCGAGACCAAAGTCAAGATAACAAAACTACAGATACTAGTGCTAATGGTGTAACATGCTCTAGCTATATCTGTAAACTAAAAGGGCTGGGGGAAGTTAGAGAGCTATTGTAAGTAGTTTGGGCATTATTCAGTCAAAGTCTTCTTATAAGCCACATTTTTCCCAGAAATAGGGCCACTGCACACACTAACAATGGCCTAGAGCCTGTTTTTGGAATACACAGCGCCTCTTGATGGCACCTGGTTCCTATCAGCCTACAGACGGGGGCTAACCACTTGAGCCTCTGGGATTTGTGCAGTGGGCATGCAAAAAAGTGGTTAATCGTCTCATGAGCCCCTGAGCAGTGGGGACAGCAATGTCTCTTTTATTTAAGTTTTTCAGAATATGAATGGTCAGTACATGAATACATAGAAAACATTGTAAGTATCTTCATAAACAATTTTACAGGTAAATCACTAATATAAGAAACAAGTTATAATCAATTCATCACAATATCAATAACAGGCAATTGTTAGAGGGAGAGAGAGAGAGAGAGAGAGAGAGAAAAGGGAATATTTAATTGCATATATCAATATACAATTTGATTTCATACAAACCTAGAGAATTATTGTACAACATGCAACGAGAAAGGAAGCTAACCTCTTGGCCCAAAAGGTATAGCTAAGAGCAAAAAGCTGATGAAATGCAAAGAATCAGGACAGTCTCAGTCTGGTTTAGCAAAGACAGCAGCCAGCCAGAGTAGCATTGAGAAAACAGCAGCAAGGCTCTACTCTCATAGAGACAGCTTCTCTACTAATTCTCTTTTTGCACAAGTATTTATACCCTAAATATTAATGTCCAATCTCCTAAATGTATCATTCATAGCTTCTTCACAATTTTATTGGTTTTAAGAATAAGAAGCTCATCTGACCATACTAGCTCGACAAAGTTCATTGAAGAAGTTCATTGTTAGTTCTAATGAAGTCATCCATACGTGGAAGCAGGAAAAACATCTTGCAACATTATCCACATCCATGCACATATCTCACTTGTTTGTAACTTTTATCGAAAGTTTATTCATAGAGAATTATAAAGAGGAAAGTTCTGGAAATTAATATGTGCACAGCTAAACAAACTAACATAGCATTTTAGAACGAATGAAGGACAAAATACATTTTCTTTCGAGGCCTACATTTTTAAGAAAAGAAAATATCAAGTCTAGTCAAGCTTTATTCCGTTTTTAAAATACAACCATAAAAGTATTCTAAAAAGTGTACATCATTCCAATAAAAAGTTCCATTTACTCAATCAATCTGATACCTGTTAGAACATAAAGTGCATAACGGTTAAAAAAATCTAACAAATATGTTAAGATAAGGTGAAAAATCTGCTGAGAAAGTTAAAATATAGTACATCATCTAGAAAAAGCAGGGGATGATTTATAGGGGAGCACTTTTTTTGTCTCTTAGTTCAGAATTTTCATATTTTAAGGCCTTCACATGCGAAATATCTATTCTTCTTTTTTGATCCCTATTTATATAAAGAAAATAACTGCATTAAAAATCATTTTATTTTCCAAACTACAGATATAATTGAAAACATATTTATAGAAATACAGTTTACTATCAGTGAACAATGGACGCAAAGCATATTTCCTAATATCTCTGTAAAAATGACAAAAGAGTAAAAAATGCAGTATAGTCTGTGCGATTTTCCATCACAGGGGCAGATTGGGAGGGTGTGATTCAACTATCCTGTCTTTGGAAATGCAACCAAGTGATGGAGAGTGCTCAATCTTAATCTAGTCAGAAAAAATCTATGTTGTATGTTTCTCGTGAACAATAAATATGGTTTGGGTACTCAATGATACTGGCCCTTCACAATATGATTTTACCATCTGATTACAGCATACTATCCTATCTCATAGAGCGTCTCTAGATTTTAAGAGTCTCTGCTTTAAGTCCCTTTTACTATATTTGGTGATGATCATGGGGTCTTTAAAAACAGCTTTAACCTTGCACTCAATTAAAAGATTATAAATATACAAAAGCCATGGGATTTTTTTTACAATGGTCTAAAGCTAAACAATCCAATGTGATCTCCTTTGTAAATTTCATTTCCTCTTTATTGCAAATCCCATACCAAAGCATAAGAGCTGCATACTAATGTAGGGGACAGACAGTTTCTTATGGACTAGATATGAGGGGGTAGAATAGCGTATGTCTAAAAGCCTCCCTAAAAACATATTTTCCCAAGTTTGTAGTGAAGTGTGGTTAGTTCTCCCCGACATTGCTGCTTCATAACAGATGCATGTAAGACATTTGCTCCTGTACAAGGTCAGAATTTTTCTAATTGGTTTATTTCCGATTTTTTGTGAGAATCTAAAAATGGCCTCGACTGATCTTATAAATTTTAATTTACAACGATCTATGTGGGCATCCCAACTTCCCTGGCTGACAAAAAGAAGGCCTAAATATGAGAAGGAGGGTGTTCTTTTGATGGGGATGCCTTCTATATGCTGGTTTTTATGTTTTATTTTCCCCCCTTCGCAAATCATTGTAAATGTTTTACTAAGATTAGGTTTTTCTTGTTCATAAATAGGGCAGAATTTTCCATTAACACTGTAGCTCATTGGCTGTCCTTGATGACAGGACAGCGTCGTCCGCATATAGGAGGACTGGAGTAATACAATTGCCAATTCTAGGGGCATCAGCTGCCATTTTTGCAGAGTGGTGTTAATGTAATCTATGTAAAGAGAGAACAAAAGTGGTGCGAAGGCACACCTGTGACGTATGCCTCAGGTAATTCTAAAACGTGGCGTGCATTCACCATTAAGGCTGTAACAAACTCTTGAAATTAACAGCGCATAGATTTGTGAAAAATATACTACAATAACCTTTGGAGCACCCATCACCATTAAGTACTGCCATAGTTTTTCATGGTTAACTAGATCAAAGGCACTTGTCAAATTTACAAAACAAAAATGTAATTTGCCCTCCTTAGCGATGGAATATTTTCCTATCAATAGTCATTCAACCAACGTTTTGAGGCCATCACAGGATTTGTAATGCATTTCTCTCTAGTGTTCACAATGAAAATTCATAAAAGATCATTATATCAAAGTAATCATATTTGTTATATTAAATCCACAAGTATCTTCTAATTTGACTCCTTATTAATTAATATGTCTCTTTTACATTATAAGTGAAGTTAATTAGCATTTTCGTGTAACATTTTTCATAAGAGTTTCTAATTACTATTTCTATTTCTCTCTTCTCCAGTAAATGTTTTTGTCCACATAAAAGAGACCTTAATTTACTCATGCTTTACACAGTGTTTAATGCTGCTTTCATTTTTTATTTGTGTTGTACTTTGCTTCATTTTGCACTTTTCACTAATACTTTAAATTTGGTCACCCATGTTAATGATTTTTCACACCATTAATCATTGTTTCCATTAGTAACACAAAAATGAGTAGATTTAATCAAGCAGGACCTTATTTGGCAAAATCATGCTTCATCAATCCCCCATTTGATGGTGACTCAAGCCATCATATAATCTACAGAATCAGATTATGATCTGATTCATGTTTTGAAAAGAAGTCGTTGTCATCTGTTTCAATGTAACACCCACTGCATCTTTCATTACTTCATAATAGGCTCCTTTTCTTTCTTCTGATTCTATTTCTTCTCAGCATTTGTAAATTAGAATCACCATTAGTATGCAAATAGCTATAACATTTATAGGTGTTAGTATTCTCCCTAACAATCTGCTACTTAGTGATGAAAACCAAATACCTACTGAGGAAAAACCCTTACCAAGATTTTCCCAGGCACCATCAACCTTCAATTCAGTTACATCATTATGTAAATGTGTAATGTTGCTGATATATCCTCTAAATCCTTACTTTTGTCAGGAATATATGTGCAACATTGTTGAATTTTCCAAGTGCTACAGACTCCGCCCTCTTTTGCCAAAAGTACATCAAGAGCAAGTCTATTTTGCAAAACCATGGATCTCATGGCCACTATCTCTGCATCAATCATCACAAACACACTAGCAGTATCCGTTGATAAATGATCAACTACTGTAGACAATTCTCAGATTTTATGTGAGTTAAAAATAACTCTGACTGAAGGTGTCAATGCACCCAAAATATCTATCACTATTTGAGCAGCACTAATTCCCCTTTTACTCCATGTTAGTTTCTTTTCATTGGTTTTAGAATTTTCATTCACTTGATAGACCTTTGGGGAAACTGTTCCCAAAAAATAGCACCCATGCCAATGTTGTGGCAATCTATAATATGCATTTCCACCACACACATATTAAACTCCAGGATAAACATGATAGGCCTGGGCGGTGAACTCCGCTCCTTTCGTAGAGTTTTCTACACTCCGCGCACCGCGGAATTCGCGGAGTACAGAAAAATCTGCTTTGCGTAGTGCAGCAGAGTTTTTACTCTGCTCGCGAATGGTAAGTTTGCAAGCACGAGCTGCCACTTGGGTAGAATTTCTACCCGAGCGGCAGGAAGACCAGCGTGAACAGCAGTTCACACTACACTCCGCCACTTGTGGAACTTCGCTAAGTTTTTATGTAACTTCGTGGAGTTCCATGCAGCAAAACTCAGCGAATTACGCCCAGGCTTAAAACATGGTAAGTACCACCTCTCAGTCCCCCAACCCCTATCTTAGTAAGCAATGCTTCCCTTTGTGATGCCATCTAGAGTCATTGCAGCATATGTCTCCCCTTTCTTGTAATCCCACACCATGTGAGCCCAAGGAGGTATATTAGTCATTTGTTTTGTAGCCTTTGTAAAATCTTGTTGCCTATCTTCTACAGTATTTATGAATTCTAGTTCTATAATATGTAATCCACAGGTCAGGATATTTCAATGTGCATATACAATATCTATTGTTTTAGTTGTCTGGAAAAATTCTCCCATATGCTCAGCGTTTCTTGCGCTACTCAGTATCTTTATGTTCCTTCTAATAGGGACTTCTAAAAATACTAAATCATAGTTGGAGTAGAAATACTGAAACTGATCCTTCCCATAGAATGAACTAGTTAGTACACTACATTAAATACCATATGTTAATGGAAGGCGGTGATAAGTCACACCTTCCAAGACAGTCGATGGTGATTGTATCCACACATAACAACCTCTTGCATCCATTGTATCAACATAATCATACAACAATTTTGTAAAAACATTTTAACAAAAAATCATTAATAGAAATATCTTGTTGTAAATCACTTCCTGTTAGTTCTTTAATATAAGTCTCCGGATCTTCTATCTGATCTTTCTTTATCTTAATTTTTCTGAAAACATCATTATTAGTAATATTATCTTTAGTAGGATACATAAAGTAAGGTATTATTAAAATGTATATTAACCAAAAAAACAGCATTAAAAGAACACATATAAAGCAAGCAATAAAACATCTTCACTTAAATAAAACCTGATTTTGATTACCAGTCTCATTTCTAGCCAGTAGAAAGTCTATTTAAAAATCAGCAAAAAAAATGATTGTTTGCTAAAATCTGTGTATCCCACACTTTTTGACCCTTTTCTGAACCTTAGTTTTCGAGAGATTATCCAATTGGATTTAACTGCAAATCTCATCTCTCTTTTTCTGCATCCCTTTTTCTTTAGCATAGGTCATTTAGGGTGGCTCATACTTATTAATTGCTTCTGATTTCTTTCTCTGAAACGTCTGTTACAGCAGCTAAATATGTCCAGTCAGGTGCTGTGTACTTCTTGTTTGCAACGTTTGCTCTTTTTGTTCTTTGCCCTGTATTTTCTTCTCCCTCAGAATCACTTTGTTCAGATTGGCTAGAAGTTTCAATTATGGTGTGTGGAACTTTATTCTTCAGAGTGTATTTTACTCTCATGACTCCTTTAGGCCATTTATCACCTTTCCTTGTTCTTTTTCTAGAAACACTGTCTATTTCACTTGATTTGAAACTTCCCTTAGCTGATTTCTTTTTTACTTTTTTTTTTTTTTTCAGGGTCCAACTCTCTTTCAGTTTCAACAATGACAGTATTACGAGACCCAGTAGCTTGTGCACACTTTACTTGATTCTTAGTCTGTTCAGATTTCTTTCTTTCTTTTTGTTCACCTTCAACTGCTCTCAAGCGGACTTGGTACTCTTCCTGTATGACTTGCGTGTATCCAATTCGGCAAGCCACCACATTTTATTGCTGTTGTTGTCACAAG
The DNA here is from genome assembly GCF_964263255.1 of Lissotriton vulgaris. NCBI lineage: Eukaryota > Metazoa > Chordata > Amphibia > Caudata > Salamandridae > Lissotriton > Lissotriton vulgaris. The sequence goes on from NC_141696.1 coordinate 304,662,905, forward strand.
GATCACTTGATATGACCCATGCCATTGAGGTTCCAAACATGACTTCCTTATGTGTTTCTTGATGAGCACCCACTCTCCAGCACTCACATTAACTTCTACAACCTAATGAGACACAGAACACACTACATCGGGAAAAAACACTTACAACGCAACCTTTACAACGCACTACCTTTACAACGAAATTTTTACAACGCAACATCCATTACAACGCATGCCATTACCACGCAACCATTACAACGCATGTCATTACAACGCATACCACTACAACGCATGTAATTACAACGCAGTCATTACAACGTATACCATTACAACGCATACCTACACTATTCAACACTTACCCTACTGTTGTACCCACTGGAGTTAGAATAGTAATCTTTACCCCTACACTATCCAATACTTACCCTACTGTTGCACCCCCTGGAGTTAGAATAGTAATTTTTACCCCTACACTATCCAACACTTACCCTACTGTTGCACCCTCTGGAATTAGAATAGTAATTTTTACCCCTACACTATCCAATACTTACCATACATGCAATGTAATGGTATGCGTTGAAATGGTATGCGTGGTAAATGTAGTATGCGTTGTAGTGGAATGCGTTGTAAAGGTAGTTTCAAAGAATTCGTTGTAACGGCATGCGTTGTAATGGAATGCGTTGTAATGGATGTTGCGGTGTAAAAAATGTGTTGTAAAAGTATGCGTTGTAACGACATACATCCCACTACATCATTTTCTCTATCTGACTCTAATGATCCTGAAAATACAAATCGAGGAATTAGCTCTGTATTAAGCAATTTAGCAACTGTTAAGCTGTCATTTTGTCTTGTTGGATAAGCTTCCACCCAACAAGAAAACAGACATACAATCGCCAATACTTATTTTAGACCATGGCAAGGAGGCATCTCCACAAAATCGAACTGCATGCGGGTAAATGGACTAGCATTACCTGGTTGTTTGAATGAAGGTTCTGCTACTGCAGGAGTTTGGAACAGAGTGAAACAATTTTAATGCAACATCATTTGAAAGTGTATGTACCACATTTAGTTGAAATTTTGTTAACACAAACTCGTACACTGCATCTTACTAGCAGTTGGTTAACAAAATATGAAAGAGTGATTCTGGGAGCTGAGAATGTGACAGTGACAAGATGTACAAATTTAAATCCAGCTAATTTGTTACCAAATCAAAGTTTTGGAGTGGTAATGGATGAAGCAGATCTTGATCATTTGTATGTTGCTGAGTTGGGTATGAAACTGAGATCTGATATCAAAGAAATACCTTGGTCTGAATCAGATTTTGTATTGTATGTGGATGGATCATGCTTGGAGACCAAGAAGGTACCTTGCGAGCTGTATATGCAATATGTACGGTTGCAAATGTCATTGAAGGATCATGGTTGAAAGGAGTGAGTTCAGCTCAAGTATCTGAATTAATTGCACTAACAAGGCATGTTGTTTTGGAAAGCCCATGAGATCCACATTTTTGAATTCATTTGATCATTTCTATGAAAACCCATATTCATATTGTATGGTGGCATTTGACCATTCACATTTTGATTTGGCATAGGAGCTTGAGGTATCAGAGCTGAAGGCATATCCTGTCCTCTTTGAACTGACACTTGCTGGTTCTGATTCTGATTATTCGGTTGTATTTGTTTCATATCATGTACTCCTGCAGCAATATTATTTGACAATAAACTCCTACACTTGAGCTTCCGATGTACAAACTTGCCGCACTCATGACAAGGGTACTTCTTCTTCAACTCATCTTTGTTATTTTTGGTGCACAGACAAAATATCGACTCCAAAATATCGAATGGACAAAATATCGAGTTAAAAATATCGACAACAATAAAATATCGAGAACAAAAATATCGTTGGTCAAAATATCGAATAAAATACTGATAAAAAAATATCGAGTACAAAAATATCGACTAAAAAAAATTGACAAGACAAAATATTGATAAATAGTCAAAGTAAAAAATATAGATAATATGTAGAAAAAAGGTTAAATTTTTTTTTTTTTTATTAATAGTAATATAAATTGTAGTTAATGTTTAGGAGCGGGATATTGGGTTAAGAGGGGATAAGGGTGGGGAGTAATTTAATAATAATTAATTAATTAATATATGTTTGTAAATATTTTTAATTAATAATTAATTGGTAATTAATTAATATTAATTAGTTAATTAATTAATATAATTTTGTACATATTTTTAATTAGTCATTAATTGGTAATCTAATGATATTAATTAGTTAATTACATTAATTAGAGTAATTTATTTTTATATATAATTTTTAGTTATTGTTAATTAATTGGGAAAAAATAATATTAATTATTAAATTAAATTAATTACAGCTAATGTGCTAATATATTTACTTTATTGTTATTGTTAATTAATAATTAATTGGTAATTAAATAATATTAAATAATTTTGGGTAAATGAGTATTTTTAGGGTTCAGGGTCAGTTTTCAGTTTTTGGGTAAAGGGGTATTTTTAGGGTTCAGGGTCAGTTTTCAGTTTTTGGGTAAAGGGGTATTTTTAGGGTACAGGGTCAGTTTTCAGTTTTTGGGTAAAGGGTTATTTTTAGGGTTCAGGGTCAGTTTTCAGTTTTTGGGTAAAGGGGTATTTTTAGGGTTCAGGGTCAGTTTTCAGTTTTTGGGTAAAGGGGTATTTTTAGGGTTCAGGGTCAGTTTTCAGTTTTTGGGTAAAGGGGCATTTTTAGGGTTCAGGGCCAGTTTTCAGTTCTTGGGTAAAGGGGTATTTTTAGGGTTCAGGGTCAGTTTTGGGTTTGTGGGTAAAGGGGTATCTTTAGGGTTAAGGGTCACTTTTCAGTTCTTGGGTAAAGGGGTATTCTTTGGGTTCAGGGTCAGTTTTCCCTACTGTTGCACCCACTGGAGTGGGAATAGTAATTTTAACCCCTACGCTATCCAACGCTTTCCCTACGCTTGCACTCTTTGGAGTGGGAATAGTATTTTTTACACTTCTGGTATCGTACGGTAATATAATAGTATCTTATTTAATTATAGTATGTTACTATATATATATGTTTTAACAAATAAGATTGTGAAACATTTCTTTTATTATTTTCATTTATTATTTAGTTATTATAAGATAATTTAAGTATTTTTAAGTATATTTAGTAATTAAATTTGAATATTAATTTAATTTAACACTGTTTTTAATAAAGTCGATATTTTTTACAACTATATTATTGTTAACGATATTTTGTACTCAATATTTTTGTACTTACCTGTTTGTAGATACAAACTCGATATTTTGACTGTCGATATTTTGTCAACGATATTTTTGCTAGTCGATATTTTGTTCCTCGATATTATTTCAGTGATCCGTTATTTTTACCTCTTCCTTGCGGTATCAGTATTATTTGTGTCACAGTATTTCCATTTGATACACCTCTCATACCAGGAGTAGTCTGAAAACCATTTACATAATCTGTACTCACAAATCCTCCTTTCTTTGCTGCCTTCATTTGAGCTAGCATTCATTTTTCTTTTAATTTCTTATGCCTTGTGTCAATGTCATCACTACATTACTTCGAATAACAAGGAATCTCATCAATCTTCTTGCTCTGCCAACAAATTAAATTCTGCTGAATCATAAGGCTAATTTCTGGTCTTAATCCATACACAAACCTATATTCCAAATGTCCCATTTTTTTATCAGTGATATTCTTAATTCCACTGTACTGTTTAAATACTTGTAAAAGCCTTTCATAATAAGCATGCACTGATTCTTTCAAGTAACCTCTTCACTGCTGCACGAATTCCGGAGCAGTACTGGACATTCCAATCGCGGGCGTGATCATGACGGCTCCATAAGCACACTCTCACAGTGACTCATGACAGCCGTGGGCCGTCATGAGCATGGAAGAGGTTAATGAGTAGTTCTGTATATTTTTATCAAAGGTAATGACCTGATTATAAGTTTTCATAACTTCTACCGAAGGTGCTCCTGTTTTTGAATCTCTTGGATATTCGTCTTTTGGCCAATATACAGCAATATTACATTCAGTCCACAAATCTGCTGGAACTACAATGGCATCCAAATTCTTCCACAATACTTTTGAAACTTTCACAAACCTCTCTACCTGTTTATACCATTCTACGGGTTTTTCTCTCCATCTTGGGAAATCACTTGTGAATGACAATATATCTCGCCTTCACCAAGGAACATGAACAAATCCACCTCCTGGAACTTCTCCCATCGGGTATATTGTAGCATCAGCAATTCCCATTCCTGATTCTCTCACAGGATACAATGGTAAAACCACTGTAGTTGCTGTACTGTCTTCCTTCTTTTAAGCCCATCTTCCTTTCCAACTATCTAACTCTCCCTGTCGCTTTAGTGTACTAATTGACTCTTTAATTCCCGATTGCTTTCGTTGCATTTAGATTCTTCAAATCACTAAAATGTAATCTATATGTTTTTTGTAAAGCTTTAGACTTCTCTAGATCAACTGCATATGTTTGTGCAATCTCAGCAAAATTTTCATCAAGCGTCTTTGCTTTCTTTGTAATATTTTTACACATAAACAGTAATTCCTCATCCTGAAATTTACTTAGTCTGTCTGGGCTAATTGTAACAAGAATCATTTCTTAAAAATCTGCTTTTAATTTACTCACATCTATACCTGAATTATTTCTATTCTGTACACCACAACAAGGTGCTATTTCTATTATCCATTCACACAATTCTTCTGGCGAAGGACCTTATGATTTCTGAATACTTTCACTTGATCCACTTCTCGATCCTGATGTAGGTGTTAATTTTTCTTCAACCTGTATTAGTCTTTTTGGATCTATATTTATACCTCGCCTTGGATTATATGTAATCCTTTCTGAAACACGAATCAACCGGTCTGAATCTCATGACTCTATACTCACATTCTTTCTGGAATTTCCAATTTTTCCTTGATTAGTCTCACTCATTTTTCAATATACCACAGGAACCCCATTTATACTTCTGTCAGGTATTGTTAAATCATGCACTTGAGAAATTCCTGTCCATCATTATGTAATGGAACTATCTGAACAATAGATTCATGGACTGACAAAACTACTGGATTCAAATTCATTTGTGTTATTTTCTGTACTAAATCTTCTCTCACTAAATTCGGATTTTGACTTGTATTTACAGAATTTTTCTCTCAAGGAGATTCTATCTGAATCAATTGAGCACTTTGCAAGGAATATGTCTGTCTCCCATTCTGTTCTTCATGATATTGAGGAGGTCTATTCATTAATAATTCAATTAAAAGTGATATCCTTGGATACTTTTCACACAATGAGGGCTCAGTATCTTCCCCATCATCTCTGTGGGAGGCATCATTCAAAGTGGTCATCCATGGACAGTGTATAGCTAGGCAAGCTTGAGTACTCAAGGCCCTTAGTCAAACACTCAAAAACCTAGAAACACAGATCGAAGCACTTGAACTTGACTGCTTTCAATCTAGCAACCCTGAGCTCTTGCCCCGAATCAGAAGTAAACTAGATGAGTATGCAGAGGAGGCGCAGGGCGAGGTGCATTACTTAGGCAAACATACACAAGCTAGGAGATACGGAGAGTGCAACAGACCTGTGAAAATACTAGCTTCACTACTCAAACCCTCCCTCACCATAGACTACATCGCAGAACTGAGAGATGAGGCAAAACAGACAATTAGAAGCCCACAGGAGGTAATGAATCACCTCACAAAGTTTTACTCCGATCTTTATAACGTACAACACATTGGACTACCAGGAAACATTCAATCAGACTTCAAGTCAATCGAGCTGCTATGACTGGGAAGAGCACACAGAACATATTTGGATGAACCTTTCACCGAGGAAGATGTAATCCAGGTCACTTATAGTCTACTACCTGACATAAATGCTACGCAGGGTCCTTGCCCCTCACCTCATGACAGTTTATTAGGCATCTCTTGAAAATGGTAGACTACCCCCCACGCTCAGGGAAGCAAGCATATTGCTATTACTTAAGCCGGACAAAGCTCCAGAATCTTGTGACTCATGTTGTGCGATTTCTCAAATCAATATGGATAACAAAATATATGCCAAACTACTGGCCTATAGAATCCAGCCACTATTGCCGCTCATTGCCAGACTAGATCAATCGGGATTTATTCCAGGGAGGTTGACTGCATACACTCTGTGTACATTCTTCACGATCTTTCATTATTTAGACCATCAGTTTCCCGTGGTGATGGCACTACTTGACGCCACTAAGGCATTCGACTCCTTGGAATGGCCATTTCTATTTACAGTATTAGCCATATTGGGCTTCAGCCCGCTATTCATACAACAAATTAAATTGCTGTACACTGATCCCACTGCACGTCTGTGTGTAAACGGCCAAATATCTGGCCCATTTACCATTACCTGCGGAACCAGGCAGGGATGCCACCTATCCCCTTTGCTCTTCGCGATTGCAATGGAACCACTCGCTGCGCGGCTGAGGCAGCATCGTGCAGCCAGGGGTTTGGGATTCCCCTCTCGAGGTATAACAATATCACAATACGCGGACGACATTCCCTTGTACATTAACAGCCCCCAGGTAAACTTGCTCCTGGCACTATGTGAAATTACACACTTTGGCGGTATATCAGGCATCCAGATCAACTGGAAAAAATCTATATTGTTTCCACTGACAGACAGAGCCAACCCATTTGAACTTGATTATCCGCTACGATGGGTGGAGGCCCGGTCAAAAACTTGGGGATCTGGTTGAGCAGGGACACCCAAGAACTATGGATTATGAATATTGGTCGCACCATAACCTGGCTCGAGGGTAAGATCCAAATCTGCTCTACACTGCCACTATCCTTTGGTGGAAGAATAGCAATTGCTAAAATGATAGTCCTCCTGAGGTTCCTTTATATTTTTGTTAACATCCCTCTTAAACTCACTCAAGCATTCTTCAGTACCATGCGCTCGCTGATGATTTCACAAGTGTTGGCCAGGGGGACAGGCTAGAATCTCCTGGGAAACACTTACATTTCTACAAATCAAGGGAGGACTGGGTGCACCAGATTTCCCTCTATACGCGTACTGCACACAAGCACAATTTTTACATTACTGGGTACACCCGATCCCCTTCGAGGCCCATGTGGCAGTCGAACTAGACATAGCTGCACCTACACCCTTGCAGGTATCACTATACCGGCCATACAAACACCTCACCAGGCCATTGACCCAACAGAAATGTTACGATGGGAATGGGACGGCCTACGGGGGAGAGCACAAACAGAAATACTATACGCTGCCTCAATAACCCTGGCTAAAAATCCACAAATGCCTCCACTAGAAGACAAAGGTGACATAGCAAGATCACGATGACAAGGTATTTCCAGCTATGCAGACTTATATCAGGAGGAAGGGTTTATTGGACCGCCAGTGCCCACTGATACGCCCCCCCAAATTTCTCTGATATACTGTTGTATACTGTTGTATCACTGTATACGTGCCACTTGCCACCAGTAACACAGCACGTTTCCCAACCCTCCCCCAGTCTTGCAAGCTTTAGAACGCATACTACTCTCTCTGTGCACAAGCTCATTACAAGAATCTACACATCCATGCAAATGCATTGCCTAGTACATACACCAAAACACAGAGAACAGTGAAATACTGAGATACATCCATTGATCACAGAAGAGCAGCAGCACTTCTGCTGTGTGCAGCTCAAGCAACTGTCTGCAAATTACAAACTCAAATTCATTCATTTCAAATTTCTAAACCAATACTACAGAACACCCATAAAGCTGTCTCGCATGGGTGTTCAGCCCAATGCAGAGTGCTGGAGATGTCACACAGACCAAGCAACCTTTCTGCGCCTGGCCTGGGACTGCCCCCAGATAGCTGCATACTGGAAAGAGATCTTTCTAAAGATCAGCAAAATACTCTTGACACATATAGATCCCAGGGCTATAGTGGGGCTACTAGGGTATGTCAGAAATACCCTGGTGGAGGTCCGTAAGCTATTGGCTATGTTATTGCTGTTGGCCAAATGTAGATTTGATATCAGGTGGGGCAGCTCGAATCCCTCCCTGCTTTAAGATTGGATTCTCAATGTCACATTTTGTCAGGAACAACTCACTGCCTTCTTTGAAACACTTCCCACTGCATCCAGACCCAAAGACCCACGGGGGCCTTTCCTTACATGGCTGAGGACATCTGAGCAGAGTATACTAGACCCTTCCGCATCGCCCACAACTGCATAACCGCTTCCATGGGTCACGCGGCTGCCCTTATTGTACTTGTATTGTTAGTGCCCAATGCGATTTTACCTCAATGTTAACTTTGATGTAATTTACTAGAAAGAAATACAAATTGCTGGGTCTGCCATGTTCAAAATGCATACTTGTACCGCACGTCTAATGAATGCCCGTATACTAAACTAATGTCAAATTGTATGATTTCAAAAATGCCAATAAAAAACAAGTTAAAAAAAATAATTCATTTAAAAATTCATCATCTATATCATCATTTCTAACCCTGGGCGAAGCACTACGCTACGCTCGAGTAGTTTGCGAAGTTTGCGCAACTTCGCCCTACGCGAGCTGCACGTAGCACAGTGCGAACACGCGTAGTGCAGAGTAGCGTAGTGCAACCATCATTTTTTGCTTGTTCGCGGTCCTCAACGTCATGTTCGTGAACGCGAGCAAGCAAAATGACATCCCGGCGAGATTCTCAACGCAGGGAGGTCAGGTTTCTCATTGGGAGTGGATGCGCATGCTCGCGACCTCTCGCAATGAGAAACTACCAGTTCGCGTTGAGCAAAAATTGGCTCGAGCAGCAGGAAACTACAGCTCACACTTTGCAAGATGGCGTTTTCAATGATTGCACAGTGCCGGATGCTTGTCCGCACTGTGCAATCAATGAAAACGCATCTTGCACAGTGCGAACATGCTACTACGCAGCTCGCGTAGTGCTACGTGAAGTTCGCGTAGTGCGAAGTGCACTTCGCGTAGCTTCGCATAGCTTCGCGTAGCGCTACTTCGCAAACTACGCCCACCCATAATCATTTCCTTCCATAAAATCTATATTGTTCGATTTTGGTTCTTCAACATTCATTCCTTCTTTTCTCCTTACATTTTTCTCCTTCTTTAGACTCTGCTACTATTAATGGAAACATTCTTGCTCCTGCTACATCTCCTCTCCACATTTTTATTTGAGCATCCCATTTTCTTTCAGAATATCTACTCACAGTATTTTTATATTTATTCTAACTCCTATCCCTTTCTCTTTTGTATGCTTCATGTTCCCTTTCTTCGAGAGCTTCATACTGATAGGTCTGGGAGTAGGTTCCAAATCATTCATCTGTCTCCGCTAATTCTTTAGAATTATATTATTGAAAGTACCATTCTCTGGAAATGCTAAAACCCCATCTTGCTCAGTGTATTTCATCCAATTTTCTAACCAGGAACACGTATAATAACGCCTCTGTAAAGTCATAAAGGAAGCATGTGTTCCTTCGAGGGGTACGGGAAATCCTTCTCTAATAGGTATAGGCTCATCTTTGCTAAATAATGTCTTCAACAATTTTAGTATCTTCATGGTTATTTTATTCTAATTCTAGTCTATATAAGTAATTGTCCTACTATACTTATTCCGTTTTATGATATTCTACACACAAACCAGAATCGACTTCTCTTGTCCAATCTCAGTGCGGTTCACAAAAATCAGCCAATACCAGCACAGAACTTTCTATGATGATTTCACATCAGCTGCCCAATACCAGCATGGCACTTCTGTGACATCAGTGCAGCTCCCACACTGACCCTCCCTTTACAAAACCAGCATCAACATTTTCAAAGTCTTAGACAAAACAAACTTCATAAAAACCAGCTTGCCTGTTTCACTAAAGAAATAATTAGATAGTGATCATGTAGTCTGAGAATTCCTCTTCTTTCCAGCAAAATCTCGACAAGCGCAATTTTACCCTCACTCAAGTGAAAAACTCTTGGGACTTCCATGGGTGAGCTTTCTGAAGTGACCCAAATAATTTCCCACTATTCTTCACTTTTTCAAGATTCCCTCTGCAATACCGACAACACTACCATTGATCAGCACTGCATCAAGAGCAGACAACGGAATACCACACTAAGTTTGCCCTTAGGCTTATCCCGGGATCTTAGGTCTACGACAAACGATGGACCACAACATACAACATAAAGGTAAGTAGTCAAAAATCGTCTATCCCTATAAATTCTGTCTTATTAATTATCCAGTATGATTAGTCTGAACTAACAATCCAATGCAACTACTAGAAAATGTTGCAACGGAAGGGGGCTGAATTTTTATACATAAATGATAACACTAATTTTATTCACAAGACTCTTTTATAGTTAGCCGTTCAGGCCCATGAGAACTCAATAACCACTTACAACATCAAGTCCTCTGATGGATCATTTTGTACAGCTAATAGGGACTTGTCAATGAAAAAAACTGATAAAATTCCCCTCATGAGGACCCTAAATGAAGGAAATATCTAACTCAATAACAACTATCATAATAGTGACTAAACTGTCAATAACGTATTAATAACGACAAACTCTGAAATACAAATCAAGTCTTTTTTATCTATGTTTTCAGAATATGAATGATCATTACAACAATACATTAGCAAACATTATAAGTATCATCATAAACAATGTTATAGGTAAAGCACTAATATAAGAAACAATTTATAATAAATTCATCACAATATCAATAACAGGCAATTGAGAAAGAGAAAGAGGGAGAGAGAGAGAGAGAGAAGTGAAATATTTAATTGCAAATATCAATATGAAATTTGATTTCATACGAACCTAGAGAATTATTGCACAGCAAGCAATGAGAACTGAAGTTAACCTCTTGGCCAAAAAAGTATAGCTAAGAGCAACATCACCAGCCTATGAAGTGCAAAGAATCAGGACAGTCTCAGCTAGGTTTAGCAAAGACAGCAGCCAGCCAGAGTAGCATAGAGAAAACAGCAGCAAGGCTCTCCTCTCACAGAAACAGCTACTCTACTAATTCTCTATTTGCACTAATATTTATACCCTAAATATTAATGTCCAATCACCTAAAAGTATCATTCACAGCTGCGTCGTGATTTTATTGGTTTTCAGTATAAGCCAAACACCACCCACGGGCAGTTCTCGTGCAGACCCTGCCACAAATCCTTCACCGTCGACGGAGCCCCTGCAACTGCCAAAGAAACGCTCTTTGTACACACCACCGAAACCCTGACGTGCATTCTGCTCAATGTGCGCTCCCTGCACCGACACGCCATTGAGATCTGGAACCTGTTCGACACCCTCTCACTCGACGTCACCTTCTTCACAGAAACTTGGACCAACGTCACCTCCGTTTTTGACCTCACCACCGCCATCCCTGATGGCTACAAGATCCAGTGAAAGGACCGTCCACACCGCCCAGGAGGGGGACTCACCAGAGCACCCCCTCCGCCTCTCTACATCCAGTACGAGAACACCTCCACTTCCAGATCCAGACAATCCCCAGGACCACACTACGTGGCACCCTCATCTACAGACCGCCAGAACCTTGCACCCACCACGCAACTACCATCCCTGAGCTCGCTGCACTCCATGCCATCATCTCCACGGACTACATACTACTCGGCAACCTGAACTTCCACCTCGATAATGGCAATGACCTCGACTCCACTACTCTCCTCGACAACCTCGCCAACCTAGGGTTGAAGCAGCTCATCAACACGCCAACCCATAGAGCGGGTCACACCCTTGACCCCATCTTTGCGACACGAACAAACACCTGCTTCTGCCACACCACCCAAACCCCTCTGGACTGACCACCACTGCGTCCATTTCACCTTCAACACCACCACCACACCCAAACCCCCCTACACCCGCCACAACGGAACTGGAGCAAATTCACAGAGAAGTACCTAAACACCACCCTCCGTCAATACCCCCCCATCACCCCGACTGACACCAACACTGCAGCCAGAGAATATCACTGCTCGGTCTCCCAGTGCGCAGACAAGCTCACACCCCTCCGCCCCCTCAAACAACGCCAGCTGAAAACCTAATGGTTCACCACAGAACTTCAAGAAGCCAGACGCTCCTGCAGATGTCTAGAGAAAACCTGGCGACACCTGAAAATCACGGAAGCACGGAACGACCACAAGAGCACCTTGAAGGAATACCGCCAGCCCATAAGAGACACCAATCGGACCTTCATAAAAGACAAAGGGGCAGATTTATGACGGACTTGCGCCACGTTTACGCCGCCGTTGTGTGACACAACGGCGCGGAAACGTGGCGCATCCCTGCGACCTATTTACAACGTGACGCATCAAGGCAGATGCGTCACGTTGTAAAGCCCTGCGCCACATGAAACCTGCGTCAGGTTTCATGTGGGCGTTCTGTCACAGGGTGGGCGTTCCCTCGTAGGAAAGCCCCGTAAAACTGACGCAGTGAAATCTACAAGATTTCACTGAGTCAGTTTTACGAGGCTGCTGCGTCAAATCCTTACGCCTGCTTGAAGCAGGCGTAAGGAGTGACGCACCACATTATGTATGGGTGGCCTCTGTACATTGCAGGAGTTGCGTCGCACTTGCGACGTTAATCCAGCAATGCGCCGTCCGTACATCACAAGATGCGTCACGCATCTGCCCTTCCTTGCACTATGGTGCGCCGCATTGTAAATGTGGAGCATCTGTGTTGCCGCAAGGAGGGAATTGCGTGACGCATCAGTTCTGGCGCATCCCTGCTGATTTGCAGAGATGCGCCAGAACTCATAAATCTGCCCCAAAGTCCAGACCAAGGCAACCAACACCAAGGAACTGTTCAACATCATACAGCAGTTCGCAAAACCCACCTGCGAAGCCACAGACATCACACCTTCCCTGGAACTCTGCGACAAGCTCAGGTCCTACTTCCATCTGAAGATCAAGGCCCTCTATGACAACTTCGGCGAACCGACGATCACCACACCCCTACCACCGCCGCCGATAAGCCGACCATAACGACCTGGGACCCTGCTACCGTCAAACTCATCACAGCAACCATGAAGAAAACCCACTCAGGAGCCCCAACTGACTCCTGCCCACCGCACATCTTCCACAGGGCCGCCGCCATCATCGCACCCGCACTAGGATGCACCATCAATGCCTCACTCAGATCAGGCATCTTCCCAGACGTCTGGAAATGGGCGGCGGTTCAAACCCTCCTCAAGAAACCATTGGACAACCCAATGGACCTGAAAAACTACCGGCCCATCTCTCTCCTCCCTTTTGCGGCCAAAGTCACCAAGAGACTCGTAAACACATAGCTGATCACCTTCATAGAAGAGAACACCATCCTGGATGCCTCCCAGTCAGGATTCTGCAGAAACCACAGCACTGAGACCGCCACTGATGACATTCGCATGCTATTCGACCAGGGACACACCGCGGCCCTTATCCTTCTAGACCTTTCCACAGCCTTCGACACCGTTTCACATCGCACTCTCGCAGCCAGACTGTACGACGAGGGAATACAAGGAGCCATCCTCGACTGGATCCAATCCTTCCTCTCCGTCAGAACCCAGACAATCCGACTCCCTCCCTTCCTCTCCAAACCCACGGAAATCACTTGCGGAGTACTCCAGAGATCATCACTCAGCCCCACACTCTTCACCATCTACATGGCCCCCCTTGCCGCCATTGTCAGACAGCATGGGCTCAGCATCGTATCCTACACCTACGACCCCCAGTTCATCCTCTCACTCACGAAGGATCCCCAAGACATCCGACTTTGTTTTCAGGAAAATATGAAGAACGTGGCAGCCTGGATGAAGGACAGCTGCCCGAAGCTAAACTCGGAGAAGACCAAGGTCCTCATCCTTGGGCCAGCATCTCAGCCTGGGATAACTCCTGGTGGCCCTCCGCTCTCTGGAGACCACCCACCCCACCAGACAACGCTCAGCACCTCAGCATCATCCTTGACTCCTCCCTCTCCATGAACCCCCAGCTCAACGCCGTCGCCTCCACTAGTTTCAACTGCCTTTGCACCCTCCTTAAGACTTTCAAATGGATCCCCCTCGACTGCAGAAGGACAGTCACCGACACACTCATCACCAACAGATTGGACTACAGCAATTCCGTCTACACTGGAATCAACAAAACTCATCTGTACAGACTCCAGACCATCCAGAACACCGCAGCCAGACTCGTCCTTGGGACACCGCGCCATGAGCACATGACCTAACACCTAGAAGGCCTACACTGGCTCCCCACCAAGAAGAGGGTCACCTTCAAACTCCTCACCCACGCCAACAAATCCCTCCACAACATCGGACCCAAATCCCTCAACGAGAGAGTATCCTTCCACGTACCCAAGAGGAACCTCCGCTTCGTCGTCCTCCGCATCCGCAGAAACAGAACCGGCAGGAGAGCTTTCTCCTACATTGCAGCCAAAATCTGGAACGAGCTCCTTGTGAACATCAGACGCTCCCGACCCTGCACACGTTCAAGAAGGACCTAAAGACCTGGTTCTTCAACTGATCCAAAGCGCCCCGCCCCCCCCAGCGCCTTGAGAACCTCACGGGTGAGTAGCGCACTATATAAACCCCCTGATTGATTGATTGATTGATTGATTGATCTGACCATACTAGCTCGACAAAGTTAATTGAAGAAATTAATTGTTAATTCCAATTAATTCATCTTTCTGCGAAAGCAGGAAAAACGTCTTGCAATGTTATCAACATACTTGCACATGTCCCACTGGTTTGTAACTTTCATCGAAAAGTTCATTCACAGAGAATAATCAAGAGGAAATTCCTTGAGATTGATTTGTGCACAGCTAAACAAACGAACACGGCATTTTAGAACTCGTGAAGGACAAAAAAATTATTTTGAGGCCTACTTTTTTAAGAAAAGAAAATATCATTCAAGCAATGTTTTGAGGCCTTCAAAGGATTTTGTAATGCATCTCTCTCTAAGAAATAAAACACGTTTCAGTTAAATGTTCACAACGAAAATTCGTAAAAGACCATTATAGATAATGAATCCTCATTTTTCTAATAAATTCACAAGTATTTTCTAATTTGACTCATTATTAATTAATATGTCTCTTTTAAATTATAAGTGTTTCTGATTACTACTTCTATTTCTCTCTTCTCCCGTAGATGTTTTAGTCCACATAAAAGAAAACTTCATTTACTCATGCTTTACGCAATGTTAATGCTAATTTAATTTTTTTACAGGTGTGGTGCTTTGCTTAATTTCGCGCTTTTTACTAATACTTTAAATTTGGTCACCCATGTTAATGATTTTTCACACCATTAGCCAGTTTTCATTAGTAACACAAATATGAGTAGATTTAATCAAGCAGGATCTTATTTCACAAAATCATGCTTCATCAAGGGTGTGTAAAGTCAAACCTAGAAATGGGTGAACCCCCCACTTAGCCATCCCCCACATTAAGGGAAATTGGCTAAAACAAAAGAAATGGGGAAACAACACTCATAGAACAATCCCATGTGGGATATGTAATATACAATGTAGCAATGTAGCACACAAAGTAAAGTATAATGTAAGGATAACAAAATAGCACAAAATGTGAAAATGGAGCAATATACATGTGGCAAAAACACCCACCGATAAAGTGTAACTATATAGGGTAGCATGTGAAATACAAGAATTCATGAACGCCATCACGGCAAAAACAAACTAGCACACCAAAGAACTAACACACATAACTTGTAAATAATTTGTGGCCGCAGGGAGAGACAAAGAACGCCTAGGACACAGAAAAAACAAATGTACAATATTGCAGGAAAAGGCAAATGATCCCAAAAGGAATGTTCCAGAAAACTCCTCTTTAGTTAGCAGATGCAGACCAGCTCGTGGAAGTAAAGTCAACAAATGTAGAATATGCTGTAGCCTGTAGCCAAGAATGTCTCCAAAGAAAAGTACTTCCAAACTGGGGTGCTGAAAATAAAGACGACTGACAGCTCTCATTGTAATTGTAAATGCCGATATCCATTGGCTGAGTATTGTCCTAATGTTAGAATGACCACTAGTACATCCGATGATACTTGTGTTTAAAAGGTTGAGGAAAATGAAAAATATCTGGCTACCAGACACAGCCACCTTATCAGAAATTACTGGAGCACTCGCAGAAGGACCCTCGTGCTGTCAGCATGTGTCGCGGAGGAGCGAAGGCTGAAGCCGCCTCACATTTTAATTCTAGACATCCTCGCACATCACACATGGCCGACCGAGCGGCTGGAAGGCGAACTGAACATTACTGCCAAAAACACCTCCTCAAGACCCGAATGCTGCCCCCAACAAAGATGGTGGCATGCAGTGCAACAGCATGCAGTGTTGCTCACAGTGCGTGCATGCACCAAACAGTGCAGCGCAGCAGGTGTCCTCGAGCTGAAACTGCGCATCATCAAAGTTTGGTGGTGTGAAGATCCTCCCGGAGGCATCCAAGTTGGCATTCAAACAAGTGAGCCTCACACTTGTCTCGTGCTGTGGTAAATGGTACGTTTAAAGTTCAAACAAAATAAACGCCTGCGTAAAGCAAAACATGTAGCACACTGCAATAATCGCCAAACTTCACGTAGTGATGCAGGTAAGATGTAGACTTGACTAGTAATCCCCCAGACAAACAGTTCCCTTTGCTTGATGCTGCTGGATCACTAAAAGACAAAGATTTCTCCGAAATCCAAACAAGTTGCCTGTAGTTGAGCCAGATGATATAAGAAGTCCAGTCTATAAATACTCCTACCTGCAGGCATTGAGCTGTATGATAAGGCAGGAAGCAATCACCGACAGCTTGAGCAGGCTCCATGAACTAAAACACCAGGTGGCTCGTCTCCGACAGTACAGTGTAAGTTGTAACAAACCAGAAGATGTAAACAGACCCATGCTGTGGATGCGGCCGACCGATGTAGAGGTCACTGGTGGGGCTGAAAGGCTGCAGGGCAATGTGTCTATCTAGTTGCTATAAGTTTCCTTGATTTTCTTTTGAAGTATTGCTTCTTGTAGATTCTTCTGCACCATGCAGGGTCTGAATCCTTTCATTTCAGTAAACATCATCAGATTTCCAGTGTACTTTCGAATGTCAAAGTCCGCAGTTTCTGTGTTCTCCTTCAGCTTTAAAATCTTCTTTTGAGTGCCAGTTTCTGGAAATCCATTTGTAACACATGGGTCTGTCTCCAGATTATTGCCAAAATTATGTTGTGATGTAAGACAAGTATCCAAGGAGTATATTTGTAGATTATTACTCTTAGTTGCAGGATGGTATCCAAGTACAGCAGCCCCAACAGGAGCAGCCTGTCTGCTGCTCAGCCCATATGCCAACTGTAACACCTCACCACACGAGCACACAAACATTCCATTCAACTCCATCACACCAACATTACACTCAGAACACTCACACTGGCTGAGCAGCTAGGAGCCAAGTTAAGAGAGGAGATGCATGAATGCCTAAGCAAGATATAACAAGTGCCATTTGACATGATCTCAGCTTCAGATTAACCCTTACAACTCTCCAGAGAATTAAAAGACAGCCTCCCAGGCTCCTGCGCTATTGGCAAGACTGTCAGCAGCCTCTTCACTGGGCCCCAGTGCAGAATTGCCTGACTCTAACTGGACGGATTTCTGTTAGGATCAGCACCAACCAAGTCCAGGCAGCAGCAGAACAGAACCCAGGCATGACCGGGTCAATTAGTACTCTGCCAGGCAAGTGCTGTCATCACTGGGAGGCATAAAGATGTATTGGAGCAACTGTTTGTCAGTGCCAGTTGATTCTCTTGCATTTGGTTGTGGAAGTAGGTGTGGCTATCTGTGGTCTATGTTGTCCTGTATGACTATGGTGGCCCAGACCCAGTAAAGTTGCTTAGATTTTCAAAACTAAAAATGGGACATGACAATGAAAAACAAGTGGAATTCCAGGATTACAGAACTATAATGTGCAATGTGGCAAAGTGATTAAGGGAATACCAAGTCTGACTGGGACAGAAAATAATCCCTGAAACCAAAAAAAGTGACCTGATTAGTGAAGTGAAAAGCTAAAAAGTGGCCCTTGGCTGCAAACTGGGGCAGTTTTGAATGTTTAAATATATGTTTTACATGTGGTTTGCTAATTATGGATGGCTGGTTGAATCTGAGTTTTCTGCAGGTAATGTTTATTTTAATCAACAGTAGAAACCGCCCCAGCAGAAAATAAAACTGGCCCACAAACAGCAGAAAAATAACTCACACACTGACTTTTCAGATCTGCAAATCGGGCACTCCCTGATTGCCCTGCAAACCAGACCGACCGTGAGGACAGAAAAGATGTAAATGTAAATGTACTTGTATAGCGCGCGACTACCGAGAGGCATCTCGGCGCTTGTACGAATACCGCTCAGGAACCCTTCCTGGATTTTCCCTGTGAAGTGTCCACTCCTGGGCACCACCAAGGTGAAGCCAGGCATCCTAGCGTTGTTGGGGCCGTTGTGGAAATTAAGCAAGCTATTGCCCAGAGTTGCAGAGTGGGACCCATGATTAGAATTGGCACTGAGGCAAGAATTATCAGGTTCAAGGAAATTGAGCCCAAGACCCACTGAGGCAGGCCAGACTTTCCTCATCAGGGCCTGCCGCTCTAACCATTGAGCCACACTTCTCCACTGAATGAGGATACTCCATCTAGTAGCATTAAAGGATTCCAATGACACAAGCAGTATATGTAATTGCAATTTCTGCACTAATTAAACAAGAAAAATTCAACACAAAGGATCTCGGAACAGTACAAAAGGTCTCTCAATGGTGTAGAAATGAGATTCAGCTCAGTAGTTTAAAATGGGCCAGGGAGACTAGAAAGAAACTCTAGACGGTCTGCGAGAACCTGAATGTGGGAATCTGTCAACACTCACTCCAGGTAGAAATTACTAAGAGTACACTCAGATCCCAAGGGCAGAAACTGTCTAGGAGGGTAGATGTGGAGTATCTGTGCAATAAAAAATCTGTACAATTTATGAAGGCTACCCGGATTAATGAAGCCTGGTATCCATACCTGGACACGTTGCCTATTGGCTCAGATGCAACATTTTAAGATTAAGAATTGGCATTAACCCTTGGTTGATAAATGAGAAAATAAAAGAAGAAAGGATGCAGCCCGATGGCAATTGTATATGCACGCTTGGAACGAAATGTGACATTCCGCACATATTAGTAGATTGTGTGACCATTTTAACCCAGCGGAAATTATTTTTACGTCCCATTTTTTTTACACATGGCACAGTATCACAGGCCCACGCTGTAGACCTACTCACTGATATGCCTAATCTCGATATTGCAATTGCAATTGGAAGATATATGAAGGCTCTAAAAAGTTCTTTTAATGAAAAATGAATTTGAGAATATAGGTGTTAATTGTACTGGGTCTATAGTGATTTTAAAGTATGATCTCTATTAATTTGCACTTATTTGTTAATATAAAGTTTTCAAATCAACCTCTAACTTTTTATCTTACTTATAGTAAGGGTTTGCTTATAATGTTTACACTATGAAACTAGGCTACTATGTCTCATTTTATGGATATTCATGTGGTCCTATATTCATTGTTCATAGGTTACCTATCTTAATGGAATTATCGATGAAATTGTGATGATCTTAGGTTATTCATAATACGTTGTTTTAAGCTGTTTGAAGGCCAATGGTCTAAATAAACGTTGCTTTTTGACATGACTTGACTTGAAACACAAATGTATTTTTTTATATTTGTTTGTGCTATGTTATATTTAATTTATATAGTAGAATATTTGGCAGAGCATCCTGGTACTGCGGTGGAACATATCTGGAGCAAAAATCGGTGCATCTTTAAGGGTAAATTGAAGAAAAACAACATCAACAAAATGGGAAAATAAAAAAATAACCTAATCATGAAGCATGGAGAGAGAAAAAAGGAGAAAGAGATTACTGGTGACAGAGAAACGTCTTATGGTGCTCATGAAAAAATTGGTGGAAGTTTTCCAATTGCAGGGCTGTGGCAAGGAATTGCAGGCCCTGGCTTCAGCGATCAAAAAGGTTCTATCATTGAAGTATACTGTTTCAAATCTGGAAACATCAAAAATGGCAAAGTGGCTACTACAGAGAGAACGTGGCTTGTGAATTAAACACAAAAAATTCAAAGGATGACTGATATATGGCTCTATATAGAATGGTAATTGAGTGAAACAAAACTCTAGAATTAAATGACAACCAATAAAGATATAGACGTACTGACATAACCTCTCTGGTGCATTCTGAAATTAATTGGGACACCACAATTTGACCAGTTGGATCTGCGTTACATAAAGGGTGCACTGTCGTGGTCTGCGCACAAACAGCGTGAGCCGACTGACACAATTTGCCCTATTACAGTGAGTATACACCCAAGAGCAGTTTCAAACGAGCAACTGGTCTGTGGACATTGCTTCAGTGAAAATTAGAACCACTGTTTGATGCTGCCTGTCCACCTAACTCTGTGCAGGTGGCCACTGGGTGGCATTTGATACGCAGGCACAGTGAGTGATTGCACATGCATACAGGGAGATCTCTCTGGACATTTGGAATTTGCAGTCTTGGGTAATTGATATGGATGAAAGCTTCCAGAGGTACACAGAGATAATTATGAGGGTGGTAAACTGTTCGAAAACCAAGTTGAAGATGAGCCCTGCCAGGTTGAAGGTTGAGCAATGGGGCTCCATGAAGAAATCCATATGGTTTGACAGTCACTGCCTTAGCCTAAAAAGAAAACTCAGAAAATGTTATAATAGAAGTAGGTATATAAGGAAGCCTAAATCCTACAACACAATAAAAGCAGAGTACGCTACATGAATTAAAAGAACTATCGGCTAGATTCATCAAGCCGAAAACGGCTCGCAAAGGGCCAGATTCTGAGAATCTGGCCCTTTGCGAGCGCTATTTTTGCATTTGGGATTCATCAACCCAAATGCAAAAATCGCATTGTTTGAAATCGCATATTTGCCAATAATTGCATTTAAGGAATCTCAATTAGAGATTCCTTAACCTCATCCCTGCTGATTGAATTCTCCTCCTGTGCTGGGCCCCTATGATAATGGGTGTGATCGTGACGGAACCATTCCGTCATCAGCACAGCCCAACCATGACTGATGACGGAATGGTTCCGTCACAAGCATCGAAAGGGTTAAATGCAATTCAAGAAGCATTTAAATATTGCGAAATCGCTATTTTGGGCTGCTATTTACCGCGAGGTCAAACCTCGTGGTAAATAGCGAAAACTTAGAAAAATGCATTTAAATGCATTTTTCTAAGTTGCATGTTACACACACACATGTCGTTTGGACATGTGTGTGCACATCACCAATGTAGATTACATTTCAAGGGTGCTACAGGGTGTCCTTTGGACACCCCTGGCATCCTTGAAATCGCATCCTTATTTGCGATTAGCAAATTGCTAATCGCAAATAAGGAATAACTCGCCATTCATTCCTATGGGCCTATGGGCCTTTAGGCCCATAGGAATGAATGGGGAGTTATTCCTTATTTGCGATTAGCAATTTGCTAATCGCGAATAAGGAATGTGTAGGAATCACAATTTATTTAGCGATTCCTACATGAATCCCGTTTTGCAAGTCCTTAATAGCGATTCCTTAATAATCGCTATTGGAAAGGGGCGACCACTCGGTCCCCCCGAACGTATGGTGGAGTACCCCGATCCCCCCGGGAAGCCATTTTGGGTGGGAGGCGAGTCTCGGCTGGTATGCCTGAAGCGGCGTAGCCGGGGCGCGCCTTTTCCCGCCCAAGAGGGGTTGTCCTAGACACCAACACCGCTAGCCACGCCCTGGAGGCGGATTGGAGGTGGGTACACGCCCGCCCGAAGAAGGATAAAAGGAGCGACAAGCCAAGGAAGCATCCTCTTGTTCCTGTGCTCTGAAGCTGCACCTCCCCGTTGCACGTGAGCTCGAGACGGAACGAAGAGCCATTTTTGAGAATTAATCGTGTGTTTCTTCTTTCAGTGAGTTCGGGGCTTTCTGCTTAGGACCTTTGAGGAATATACGTGGACGATGCCTAGCAAGAAGGTCGGAAAGAGGATCGGGACCGATCAGATGCTCCGTATGCTGATGAAAGACATGGCGGATATGAAAAAGCAGATGGCGGTAATGAATGGTGTGGGGGGGCCTAAGAGAGTCATCGGACCAGCATTGCCGGGAGTGGTCCCTAGCGGGAGAGGCAGAAGGGCCAAGAAGGGAGCGTCGGGGGGGGAGGCCCCGGTGCCCGAAGTACACCCTGGGCACCCGGTCACCCCGATCGAGGCCCCGACTCCGGTCCCAGACGTGGGCCAACCGATCCCTGTGGTAGTCACTCCTGTGAACGGGGAGGATATGCCTCCTGAGCTGGCTGCCCAGTTGGCGGCATGGTTAGGCAAGGAAAACGAGGGGGCCACGGCTGAGGAGGCCAGGGCAATAATGAAGCAGTTGCGGCAATCGAAAGATGCTGCGAAGGCACCGTCTCCTTTTGTTTCCCCGCAGGCTCCCGTGGAACAACCAGTATCGGGCGTTGGTTCGGCAGGAACTACGGTCACAGTGGCCGGTTCAGGTAAGCAGCCATTGCCGATTGCGGGGGAGGGATCGGTACCTTCAAGGAGGGAAAAAGTTGTTCAGCATATCCCGATTGAGGTAAAAGAAAGGATATGGGCTGATAAATATGTGAACATGTTTTCCTTGTTGACCGATCACTATGAGATTGAGCATGTAAAAAATCAAAAAGAGTTAATGCATCCTAGTGTATGGCGCGCCAAGATGGCCGCTTTCAGAGTTGATGAGTCGATCGACAATTGGGGCAGGACGTTTGGAATGTTCATTGCAATTATGGGGGAACGTAGGCCCGAATTATTGGTGGGATTAGCTGTGTATCAGACACGTATCATGGAATTTTTTGGAACATATGGTGGCAATCAATGGTTGTATTACGATAGCATATTTCGTAAGTCCAAGGAGCACGACTCATCCCTGACGTGGGATTGTTTCAACTCCATTTCCTGGCAGAAAATGGAGAAGTCAGGCACGGCGAAGTCGCCATCTTTAGGGGGGGTATGGTCGAGTTTCCCCGCCATTCGTCTGGGGCGCCCTTTCGGGCAGGATCGAGCAATGATCAGCACACAAGGAATAATGGCAACTCAGGTAAAAAAGGGGTCTGCTGGAGCTTTAACAGAGGTAAATGTACTAGGCCGCAGGGATCTTGCAGGTTTAGGCATGAATGTACTGGGTGCGGGCAGTCCTCTCACCCCGAGACCATGTGCAGAGCCAAAAATGGTGATCCGGGAAGTAGAGGGGGCGCCAAACAGGTCTGAAATAGTCCGAGGGGCGCCTCTCCCTACCCCGATTGATATCATGGCAATGATTCCTTGGTTGAACGAATATCCGGATCATATCTCCGCTGGGGTGTTGCGAGATGGTTTTTCATATGGTTTCCGCATCCCGGCGGGGGATTTTCAGGGTAAAGCGCAATGCAGGAACCAACTGTCGGTTCTGCAGAATACGGCGGTGGTACAAGCTAATATTGGGAAGGAGGTGACCCGAGGTCGGGTTGCCGGCCCATTTGACATGCCGCCTGTTGCTAATTTTGTTTGTTCGCCTCTGGGAGTGGTCCCCAAAAAGGACCCAGGGGAATTCAGGTTGATACATAATTTGTCAGCCCCAAGGGGTCTTTCGGTGAACGACGCGATTGACCCGGGAGTTTGTTCAGTGCGGTACGCATCTTTTGATGAGGCTGTCGCCATGTTGAATCGCCTGGGGCCCGGAGCGCTGATGGCCAAGTCGGACATTGAGTCGGCGTTCCGGTTGCTCCCGGTACACCCAGATGATCAGCGTCTCCTTGGTTTCATGTTTCAGGGACGCTATTACATGGATAAATGTATGCCAATGGGTTGCTCCATTTCTTGTGCGTATTTTGAAAAATTCAGTAGTTTTTTACAATGGGCGTTCACAAGAACATCAGGGTTTACACATGTTATGCATTATCTTGATGATTTTCTATTTCTGGGGGCAGCCGGGGACATGGAATGTGCACAGGCTTTGAATGAATTTTGTGATCTCATGACCCGCTTTGGCGTGCCATTGGCACCAGGTAAGACAGTGGGCCCGGCTACTTCGCTCGAGTTTCTTGGAATAGAGCTCGACTCCGAAGAGGGGTGCTTCCGTTTGCCTAAGGAAAAGGTAACGAAGTTTAAGACATCACTTGAAACATGTATTAGTGAGACGAAAGTAAATTTGCATCAGTTGCAGCAAGCTGTGGGGTCAGCTGAATTTTGCCCTTAGAGTAATACCGATGGCTCGCCCCTTTTCCCGCTCTATTGCTCAAGCCATGGTCGGCCTTAAGGAAGGGCACCACCGCACAAGGCTCTCGGCAGAGGTCCGCCAGGACATGCGCATATGGTTGGCATTCCTGGCGGATTTCAACGGTCGTGTCGTGTGGACCAAACCAGCGGTCTCCTCCGTGGAGCTGGGGTTGTGGACGGACTCGGCAGGGAGCGTGGGTTTTGGCGCCATCCTGGGTAATCATTGGTCGGCACGAACCTGGCCGCCATGGTGGCACGAGAATGGGCTGACAGGTAACATTGGGTTTCTCGAACTGTTCCCTATCCTGGTGGCCTTGAAAACATGGCCTGAGGATTTTCGTGATCGCTCTGTGGTTTTCTGGTCTGATAATATGACCGTGGTTGAGTGTATCAATAGTCAGGCAGCACGCTGCAAATGGATCTTGAGACTGTTGAAGGAAATTGTCCTGCTGTGTATGAGACTAAACGTCCACTTTAGGGCGAGACATGTGCCAGGGGTGTTAAATCAGGCAGCTGATGCACTTTCTCGTTCCCGTATGCAGGCCTTCTGGGGTTTTCTGCCCTCAGCGGACCCGGTGGCGGCACCATTTCCCGAAGCTCTCTGGTCTCTCGGTGCCCCGGACTACAAGACCTCGTGGGAGAGAGTTTAGCACCCAGGACAAGGAAGGCTTATGAAGGGGTGTTCCGGTCTTATTTGTCCTTTTTGGGTTCAGCTAGGGGGGAGCTGTGGGGCCAAGAAGAGTATGTCCTGAACTTTTTGTTATCATTACATCAGGCAGGCAAATCAGTGGCTACGGCCAATAGGCACCGGGCCGCCATTTCTTTCATGGCACGGGCCCATGGCATACAGGATCCCACGGCGTCTTTCTTGGTGCAGAAGGCGCTGCGTGGGTGGCAACGCCGGGAGGGTTGCAGAGTGGATGAAAGACATCCGATAGGTCTTGAAAGGTTGGCCCTGTTACTGTCCGTACTCCCTGCGACATGTTCGTCTCAATCAGAGACAGTGCTATTCCGGGCCGCTTTTGCATTAGCATTCCATGGGGCTATGCGGGTAAGCGAGCTGGTAGCGAGGAACAAGCAGGATACGGGGGGAGGTCTGTGCCGTGAGCACATTCAAATTAAGGGGAAGACAATGGTAGTCTCATTTGTCAGGTCCAAGACCGATTAGAAAGCGATCGGGGACAGTGTAGTGGTTCAGCGGATTCCGGGATCTCCCATGTGCCCGGTAGCATGCGTTGAGGAGTATTTGGCGCAGAGGGCGGCATCATGGGAGGGAAGCTTGCTGAGGCACGCCGACGCCACCCCGCTGACTAGGTTTCAGTTTCAGCGGGTGCTAACGATGGCGATCGCAGCGGCGGGCTTGAACCCGTGCGAGTTTGGGACCCATTCCTTCAGGATAGGGGCTGCTA
Source organism: Lissotriton vulgaris (assembly GCF_964263255.1). Lineage (NCBI taxonomy): Eukaryota > Metazoa > Chordata > Amphibia > Caudata > Salamandridae > Lissotriton > Lissotriton vulgaris. The sequence continues at coordinate 304,688,641 of NC_141696.1, forward strand.
CAGAGGCTACAGCCAGGGGTCTGAGTGTGGAAAAAGTGAAACAGTTGGGGCGTTGGTCCTCGAATTGTTATAAAAGGTATGTGCGGTTGCACATGTTGTGAAGCCTATGTCTTGCACTCACGCTTCTTGTTTTTGTTTGGTTTACAGTGTCGCGAGCTTACGAAGCGGGGCGGACTGTGCAGTCGACCCGACACCTGGGAACCAGCGGTCAAAGATCACCGGCTGAGGAAAGAGTGGTGTGGGTCGTGGGCCACTCATACGTGAGGCGTGCCGCAGACGTATTCAAAGCAGGTGACATGATTCACATGGCTGGGGAATACGGGTACAGGGTGACCTTCTACGGAAGGGGCGGGCTCTGTATTGACCAGTTTCAAAGTTTTATCGAGGGTTTGTTAGGGCGGACAAGGTCACCGCCATCTATAATCATAGTGCATCTTGGGGGCAATGATTTGGTGACCACTGGTAGACGAATACTTCTCGAGTTGATACTATCCACAGTGAGTTGGTTGGCGAGAAGGGTTCCAGGGTGCACGATTGCATGGTCCCATATGATTCCACGAAAAGTGTGGCGGGGGGCTATTTCGGTGGCTGCTGTAAATCATTCAGTGAAGAAGGTGAATAACAAGCTTGGTAGATTGTTCTGTACTAGTACATTGCATTCTATTCCGCATGGGTGTATCAGGGGGGACCAAATGTATCTAGAGGATGGAGTTCATTTGTCCCGGGTGGGGAATTCTTTACTCATAGGAGACTTCGTAGCTTGGTTAAAGAGTTTGCAGCCATGACCTTTAAGTAGGAGTTTTTGTGGGGGTCCGGATAGCCGGTCAACTATCCGGCCTGTGGCGGTAAGGTCATGATCGGTGAGCAGGAATTAGAAGATCCCTAGAGGTAGGGCGTCACCCATTATGGATGGGAGTGCCCGGGGGAGGCGGCCATTGGCCCCTCAAACGGGGAGGCGGTCCCCTCTAAGGATGGGGACGCCGAAAGGGAAGGCGGCCATAGGCCCCTCCCTGGGGAGGAGGGGCTAGGGCCCCTCCTGGGAATTTCCCGGGGCCAGGACATCTGCGACGGCAGATGTGGTAAGTTGTGTGGGGTGGGAGGGGGGTCTACGCTACCTTCTAGACACCTCACACGAGTCCTCGGACGACCACTAAAGATGGCGTCGAGTTATCAAGGGGCCCCCGCTAAGACAAGGGGAATTGGAAGTTGGCACAGAGGTACAGTCCTCTGTGCGACCGCCCCTCACAAGTGAGGGGGGGAGTTCTGGTAGTGGGGATCTGACACCGGTTACGACCTTGCCGTTGGCCCGTAAATGTTAGGATGTACAATTTCAAAGTTTGAGTAATGCATTTGCAGGATGTTTAGTATCGGCTAGGAGAACCTTTGTATTAGAGATGTGTTAAGGTCAGCCAAGAACATCGTAATGTGTAAATGAAATTGTACATGATATGAAACTGTTATTTTTAACGTTTTAATTTTGTTTCATATTTTAATAAATACGTCCGGGAGGGTAACTCCCTCCCGCCTTCCACAAGTTCAGAACTGTTTCCGTCTTCCCATCCTTGGGGATTGTGTTGAGAGGGGGTGGCGGGTATCTCAGCCATATGGAAAGGGGCGACCACTCGGTCCCCCCAAACGTATGGTGGAGTACCCCGATCCCCCCGGGAAGCCATTTTGGGCGGGAGGCGAGTCTCGGCTGGTATGCCCGAAGCGGCGTAGCCGGGGCGCGCCTTTTCCCGCCCAAGAGGGGGTTGTCCTAGACACCAACACCGCTAGCCACGCCCTGGAGGCGGATTGGAGGTGGGTACACGCCCGCCCGAAGAAGGATAAAAGGAGCGACAAGCCAAGGAAGCATCCTCTTGTTCCTGTGCTCTGAAGCTGCACCTCCCCGTTGCACGTGAGCTCGAGACGGAACGAAGAGCCATTTTTGACCCACCCACCAGCCCCTGATGACAGCGATTTGTGGAATAAAGTCGAGTGTCATGATATTGTTTTTCTTACAGGTTGTTTTGAATAAAGTTGGTAATTTGGTGTGTAATAAAGTTGATAATTTTTCCTTTTCAGCATGTTTTATTCAGCAAAGTAGTTGCACCGGATGCTCGGTAGAGATTATACTTCGATTAGCTTAAGTATAAATTGTTTTTCTCCATTTTAGTCTTAGATTGTCGTATTTATTTTGGTCGGGCGGTAAGGTCATGATCGGTGAGCAGGAATTAGAAGATCCCTAGAGGTAGGGCGTCACCCATTATGGATGGGAGCGCCCGGGGGGAGGCGGCCATTGGCCCCTCAAACGGGGAGGCGGTCCCCTCTAAGGATGGGGACGCCGAAAGGGAAGGCGGCCATAGGCCCCTCCCTGGGGAGGAGGGGCTAGGGCCCCTCCTGGGAATTTCCCGGGGCCAGGACATCTGCGAAGGCAGATGTGGTAAGTTGTGTGGGGTGGGAGGGGGGTCTACGCTACCTTCTAGACACCTCACATGAGTCCTCGGACGACCACTAAAGATGGCGTCGAGTTATCAAGGGGCCCCCGCTAAGACAAGGGAAATTGGAAGTTGGCACAGAGGTACAGTCCTCTGTGCGACTGCCCCTCACAAGTGAGGGGGGGAGTTCTGGTAGTGGGGATCTGACACCGGTTACGACCTTGCCGTTGGCCCGTAAATGTTAGGATGTACAATTTCAAAGTTTGAGTAATGCATTTGCAGGATGTTTAGTATCGGCTAGGAGAACCTTTGTATTAGAGATGTGTTAAGGTCAGCCAAGAACATCGTAATGTGTAAATGAAATTGTACATGATATGAAACTGTTATTTTTAACGTTTTAATTTTGTTTCATATTTTAATAAATACGGCCGGGAGGGTAACTCCCTCCCGCCTTCCACAAGTTCAGAACTGTTTCCGTCTTCCCATCCTTGGGGATTGTGTTGAGAGGGGGTGGCGGGTATCTCAGCCATATAAGGACTCGCAAAACGGCACTATGATGAATCTAGCTGTAAGGAGCCTTATTTTAGGTTTAAGTGGGTGGAAATAGTAAGAGTGCTTGACTTGCATCAAAGAATATGTGTGGGTTCTGAAGATTACTCCGTTAAGTTTGAAGGGTGAATAGGAGTGCCCCATCATGTATGTTCACAGAAGAATGTTGGGTTGCATATCTTTGCAGCCTGCATAAGTGCCCCTGAGAAGAAAGAGAGTTTGGTCCATAGTTGAAAAAGACATGCTGGATTACCTGTCTGCAAGCTCACTGAAAATATAATTTCAACAATCAATTTAACATACACTGCTGGCCCAGATGTTTTGCCTTCTATAATAACAAAATAGAGTGGCGAACAAGAGTGATAGGACGCTTCCTGGATAGTTGGAAAGGTGCAATAAGTAGACCCCCTATTAAAGAAAGGTAATCCAAGTGATCCTAAAAATATTGATTGATTAGCTTGATAGATATGGAAGGAAAAATCTATGATAAAGCTTTGATCCAATACATGAAGGGTTGGATCGATTCCAAAAATCCTATCCTAATTGAGCAGGGAGGATTTAAAGAAGGTCACTCAATGATTGATCATTGTTTTAGCCTCTGGGCTTATACTCGGAAAGGAATTGAAATGAGGGTGAATATTTATTGCTACTCTGCTTGGCATTTAGTTTAGTAAATTGAACAACCCTGACGCATAATTAGAATGCATAAAGGTACAAAGGGGTCTGCTAATGATTTTAAAGGGACTACACAGAGAGACCTGGGCAAGGGTGGTATTAGATAAAGATGTTCCTAAATCATTTAAAAGCCCATAAGGTAATAGGCTTTGGCAAGGGTGCATTTTAGCAACAATGCTCTTTGTCCTCTACCTTACAGATCTCCTAGTAATCTTACAGACGTTTCAGTTGTATTCACCTGAAATGGTTGGTAAGCATGTCCCTTCTTTATGAAGAGACATGAAGGATATTTCCAACCAAAAAGAAAGTGTTGTGGAGTTTCAAGATTCAGGCCTGAGGGAAAAAATCTACATTTAATAAGAGGTGGGCAAAGAATTCTGCTCTGACGGCGGAGTTCGCAGAGTTTTTCCCACTGCGCTATGTGCAGAGTATGGAGTTCCGAAAACTCTGCGAAATGATGCTGAGCAGAGTTTTTTTTCTCAAGCAGCTTGCCAACGATGAGTTGGTGAGCGATTGTAAGAAAAAATAACGTGCTAGATCTCCTCCTGGCAAGATTTCTGATCTCTGGAGGCTGCAGCAGCTTGTGACTGTGCCCGCTCGCATTGAGAAATCTGCCATTCGCCTTGAGGAAGCTGCCACTCAAGTTAAATGAATACTTGAATGGCAAAAAACAGCAGCGCCCTCTGACATGTCGCATAATGCCATTTGCACTGATTTTATAGTGCAAGAGAAACTCCTGATGCTAAAAATCAGAGCGAGCAGCGCGACTTAACAGACTCTGTTGCTGTCGAAACTCTGCGGAAAGCTGCAGAGTTTTTCTGGCACTTTGCGGAGTTCCAAGAAGTAAAACTCCACAAACTCTGCCCAGGCTTTTTTAATCCACCTACAAGTACCATCTCAGTGGAGATTTTTGCATTCGAACAAGAAGGGCCCAATGACGCGTCTCTTAATGTTTCTCCAATCTGACAATTCCATAACCTCATTTTCAGGACACAAAGGTTGAAGGTTTTCTTCATCCAAAAAGAAAGTGATGTGGAGAATCAGTATTTAGGCCTGAGGAATACAATCTACATTTATTCCGCCTACAAGTACCATCCCAGTAGAGATTTTGTAGTTTAAACAATCTGTGACCAATGACTTCAAATCTATTAATGTTTCACAAATCCGGTATTTCCGTAACATCAACAGAGAAGAAAAGAAGGCCTTGCGTTCCTTGCAAACTGAGTAGGAGATCCATATAAAACCAGCCAACAAAGGTGAGGACATCATGATACAGAATGGAACAGACTGTAGAACAGAATGTCTTCATTTACTGAATAGCCAATAGAATTACAAACAAACAGAGGTGAATCCTACAGAAGTAGTATGTAGAGTGATTACCAGCATAACAGAAAAAGCTGAACTGAACAATTGGATCTCAAAGAAAGAAGCTGAATTCCTATTAGCTGATGATCTTGTCACTCCAGATTTTCAGACTCTTCCAAAAATCAATAAAAATAAGACACTGGTACAGAGAAGACTATTGTATCTGGTATCAACTTGATATTGGTGCCCCTCTCCAATTTCAGCGATTACGTTCTATATCTATGGTAAAGAGAATTGCATCCTATCTCCAGGACACTAAGGATCTACTCAGAAGTTGACATGTCAAATATAATCAGGAAATTAACCTCATTATTAGCTTAGACATTGAGTCTATACATTCACCGATCCCATGAAAAATGTCTATAACTCATGGAAGATCTCTTTTTTACGGCAGTTGACTACATAACACCCCACAACATTTTAAACTAGAGGGCATGAGATTCTTGCTCACACTGTGTACACCTCCGGGTACATGGTATCTCAATTGTTAATGTATTTGTTCCAAGCAAAGCAAGCCTCTCTGTCCACCATGTCGAAAGTATTAAGATTATATTGGATGAAAATCCCTTTAGGATAACATCCAGTTGTGAAAGAGATACATTGATGACGTCTTAGCCATCTAGAACGGTGACCATGCAGGTCACCGTTCTAGGTGACATTTCATTGATAGTAAGACGATGTTGTTCCCTGATGCTAATATTTCTTATGAACATGGGACATTACAAAATGATCTACAAATGAAACCAACTGATAGAAACAGCATACTTTGCTTTGACAGTTTTCATGCATGACCCTTTAAAGAGAATCAAACCGTTTGAACAATTTATTAGGGTGCGAAAGAACTGTAGTCGACAAGTAGATCAAGTAGATTTCAAAATTCAGGCAGGAGCACTCAGTTATCATTTGAGGCAACAAAAATACCCTGAACACATCATTCATGATTCAGTTTAAAAAATGGCTAGCAATTACAACAGGAATGTGCTCAGTGAATATTCACGAAAGAAAAATGAAAGGGATCAACTGGTATGCGCAGTCAGATATGCCCTCTAACTCCCTCAAGAACACTTTCACTAAATACTGATGCATTTTAAATACTGGCGATATAAAGTTTGAAAAACATCTATTTACGCACAAGCATGGTAAAAACATTAGAGATGCTATAGTTCAGAAAAGGGATTACCCTTCAAGTAAAACTATCAATCCAAAAACATTATGGAACTCACTACAGGTCACAGGCCACTACACTTTTCAGGAGTTGTAGTGTCTGCTACTTACAAAACCACCAAAAAGTCCCGATTTGTACCTGCATTTTGATTGGTTTCAATAAGCACAAACAAAATGTAACTATAGCCATTTGATATATTTTAGAATCTACCCGTATGGTCTCTGATATGGAGGTATGACTAACAGAAAAGTAACAATAAGTATAGTGGACCACCTCATAATCTCCAATGAAACAGAAGCGCCACAAAGATGTCCAATTATCATATTGTATCTGGATATACAGTGAATGATTTCAGCTGGACTGTAATCAAACGACTACACCCAAATGGAGGAATTACCTCTAATACCAAGGTGCTACTGGAAAAAGAACAAAGGTGGATTTATCATTTATCAATCCCCTGAATAAGCCTTAAATGGGTCACTTTGTGTGCTCTTGAAACGTATGTGTCCTGATTCGTAATTAAAATATGAACATAACATGGATTTTGTTCATTAAACTAACCACCCACATAGACTCAACTCCATTTTTCACCTATTTGTTGATTTGTTTTGGTGGGTATTTTAAATTTACAATTATGACAGTTTCAAGACATTTTTCTATAACACACAAATACATCTTTGTTGGTTAAAAGTGCATTCCATGATATATGCGAGTGTTTTTCCCATGTGACTGTAGGTTTACCAGGAGTACCAGTACATTCCACTTTGTTTTATTTGCTTAAAGATGACCATTGAGCCTGAGCCGGATGTTACATAATGACGGCACATTTTCCCACGTGCTGGCATTACACACATTCTGAACATGCAAAAAGGAGCAATCACATCCAGGACGCCAACATGCAGGAGCTGACTTAGGTGATGGGCCATGATGATCCCATGACAAAGTAAGCAATTCCTTCTTTTCTTTTACAGCAATCCCCATTTATGCTGTAAGTTTGGGTGTAGTAACATTGACAAGTGGTCTACAATTTCTTCTTTTCTTCACAGTGTGTAACTCTAAGAGTCTCCTGCCAATAAGTACATATGGGGACAGTAGGTCCCTAAAAAGAGTAAGCTTTGTTTTTAATAAGTATTTTGCTTAACCATGGGGCTGCCTGTCTCTGACTTAATGATATATTGGAATCACTGGGCACTTTAAGGCACTTTGGTAACTTTTTCTGAATTTTGTCCTATGTGTGTAGTATACATACGTGATTTTGGAATGTTTATGATTTGTACATTTGATGAGAAGCACCCTGCTACATATACACGTTTCTGTTACAGATGTGCAATTGATTATATGCCATTCACCACATCACATGAAGTACTAAATATCTGATAAAGCACCATATACACCATATACACTATCAATATACATCAACCTTGATAAAAGTTCTTCTGTTTTTCATAGGTACCAGTGGATAACCCCTAAATAAAGCTTGTGAGTTAAAAACAAAATATTAATGTATATATTTATGCACAGCATGAGTGTGTGTCACCTCCCAACATTCTCTTTTTATCATGAAGGACTCATTTCATACAACCACTGCATGACTTAGATGGTTCTGAAGACAGCTGGAAGACCATTTGGCAATAGAACCTGAAAGTTGTTGATCTTGAGGTGGAGAATCCATTATTCCCTTCCACACACGCCACTGTTTTTAGTGATGCCAAGGTTGCCTGTCATTATAAAAAAAATATTTTGCAACCTTACACATTTTAAACTTCTTTCTTTACAAGTCCCCTGGCATAAAATGTACAGACCACTATATTGAGTGCCACTCCATAAACGGGCTTATGCCCACCTGGTACCGAACATCGGTACCAGGTGAAGACTCAAAGATTAAGCATGTCACATAGAAATATGTGGGTAAGAGTACGCTAAAAAAACAGAAGTTCTGTTTTATTTCGCATTGCTTCTTTTTTCTGTAGAATACCTAGAGTTATCACTTTCTTGGTTTTGGATTAAACATTGTGGATTGCGGTAGCTCTTTCCCGTCTCGGTTTCCCCTTTTGATAGTTGATATATGGCCCTATATATTATATGCAAACGATCTTGCTCTACTGGACATAGCACAAGTAGGCCTTCAAAAGGAACTAACAGCCTTTGTGATTATTGCAGGGCCAATCCTCTTGAAAGTTACATAGAAGTAACAAAAATGATGGCATTTTGGCAAGATGTAAACCTTTCTCATGGTCTATTGGTATTCAAGTGGTTGAGGAAGTAACATCTTAAAAATTACCTGTGTATGGCCTTTGATAGAAAACTTTCTAGGAATTTTCACATAGACACTTTAAAACGTTGTGTGTTAGCCCCGGTGGGTAGTCGAAATTAAAAGGGACTTTGCAGGCCTAAGTATTGTGCCTATGTACAAATATAGATTGGGAGAAGACAGAAGGATGCTGTCTCCAAAAACATTTAGCCCTCCCTAAATCTGCAATAGTCCAAGCAATTAGGATGGAAGCCAATTTAAAATCATGTACTAGTATTACAAAAATCATAGGTTTTCATTTTAGGCATAAACAGTTAGATCCCCCAATTTCAAAAGTTGTAAGATATTGTGTAAACAAAATTATGGCTAGTTAACTAATGTGGGCAAAGACTTTAAGGGATTGTCTTAGCATGATTGTACAATATCTCAAATTACAGATTTATGAAATTGAGAATATTTCATTGCCTTCTAGAGAGGAATTGAATACTGAAGGCCAGGTAGAATCAAGGGCAAAATATGTTGCTTATTTGTCCCTGAAAATATTAACAGTTCACCTGAGGCCACAATGGGAGAATGCAATCATCTTCCTGTGTCTGTTGGACCTACACAATCCAACAATGCGTAATGCTGTGTGATTAGGGTGATGCTATGTGATTAGGATTGAATCCACTCTATTTCCTTGGTTTGGGGTTGAATCAGCTTTAAAATAAAGACGGAATTTTTTGTTATAACCTTAAGGTATGTTGTACGCATGTGCACATTTTGCTTGATTGTTTCAATTTTATGGCCTACAGCATAAATTAATAAACCCAGCTTTGCTAGAATATGGGATTTAGGAATGAGGAGAAGCCATATTATTTAATTGTCAATATTTATTATTTATGCTAATTTAATTGTAGCAGTTTCGTAGGTGATGTTTGTTTAAAAGACTAATGTCTAAATAAACAATTTGTAATCTTCTTTGTCTCTAGTGAATGTGCCTGCATGAAATAAGCACTGGCATAGTCTGTATTATATAAGGGGATGCACAAACATCTGGCCCATCTATCATAACATGTGACCCAGGGGTGCAAGACATTTGCACATGCATGTTACGTACCCAGGGCCCTGACTGTAACACTACCCTTGGAATGTCCTCAGAATTGTGATAGGAGATTGAATTACCATAATCTAACTTTGATCGTATCAAGATGAGTATGGTTATCAACATCGATGTAAGGTAAAGTTGTCTTCAAAGTTTGAATTGAGGGAAGTAAGAATAAGAAAGGAGTCACCTGTTTTTCCAAACACCGATTAGTGCCTAGATAGATGCCTAAATTATGAACATGTTTTGATTTACATGGGGGAGATAGATGGACATTTAACCTGAGAAGGCTGTTCTTGGACATGAGACACTTAGCTCTGGTGTGTTTCAGTTACAAATAACGAGTGGACATCTACTGTCTGGTGAGGCCTAACACAGCTATCATAGTGGATGCTTCTGGGAACATAGCTGGGAACATTTGAGTGCCATTTTGAAAAGTAGCTGAAATTATTCTGTGTATACATAAAACTGTGTCAAATGTTGATGGAGTAGCTTTGTCAGGGATAGTATGCATATGTTAAAAATCAGCAGTGATAGAATGGAACCTTGCAAGACCCCATATCTGGCTAAATTGGATTGGAAGCTGTATGGTGGCTGAGTGGAAAATTGACTCCTGCTATTTAAAACACATTTCAGCCTGTCTTAAGGCAGTCATTGCACAGAAGTAAGTTCAGGGCTTAGAAGATTCATGAACCTGGCTGGGCAGATATCACTCAGGAATACTAAGGGATGACTGTTGGACATAGCCCTTTTTGTAGGGTCACCCACAAACCTTTTGCCTTTACCTTCTACCTTTTGCCGAAACCATTTTTGCTGGCCTTAGGTCTCTGTGTACTTTATCACTGCTAACCAGTGCTAAAGTGCTTGTGCTCTCTCCTTAAAACATGTTGGATTGTTACAGCCTGTATGAGCAGTAAAACTGCAATTTGGACCTGTCAAAATACACCTTTTGTCAGGCCCAAACCTTCCAATTATACCCATATAAATCACCCCTAGTGTAGACTCTGGGCAGCCCAGAGGGCTGAGTGCAGTATATTTAGTATGTAGGACATTTAAGTTTCACATGTCCTGGTAGTGAAACACTCTTAAATTGATTTTTCCCTAGTGTAAGCCATTCCGCGTCATTGAATATCATTGGAGTTACCTTATTACATTCAATAAGCTGTCATTTCCAAATGAGAGCAGGTAATCACATTATGTATTGTAATGAGATATCCTAACTCCTAAACAAAATGAATACACAAGTAAAATCAAACATGTTAACTCATTAATGCTCCTAGTGTTATAAATGGCTAAATCTGGAACTTCTTCTATTGAAGCAGTCAAACTTGTACATTTTGCTTAAAAATAAAGGAACCTTCCTCTTTTTTTTCATGCTGAACAAAATATCCGGTAAATCTCTGGATTCATTGAAAAATATAATTCTCTGTGAACACAGCCTTCTTGCTTTGAAATGTTAACTTTTAACATTGTTCTTCATTTTAAAAGTCAAAAATCGTCTTTGCTAGGTAAGTTCAACTGGTTGATTCAGCCAAAGGCTGTCAGCAACAATGTCAGTCTGCGCTGTCAGGTGATTGCTTCAGGGTTGGGGAGGGGGGTCAGCCAAAATAGCTTGACTCCAGTGTTATGGAGAGCACGGGACCCACGTCTGGGCATACCCATCCCACTCAGGGAAATAAATGCAAAAACAACAATTGATGGACAGAATCAGAACAATGTCATACATTAACCCGGTACCCATGAGGCACAGGGTCAAGACTGATATGTATATGGCTGGGTCTACACTGGGGTGGCATGGTAAGCAAAAGAATGATGGATTTAACCCAGATCTATTGAGTGGGGATAAATGTTTGATTTGCTCTACATTCCATCCATCATCTGTGCGTCTTTTACTTTCTCGTCCTAAGTGCACAGGGCATGCCCAGACATGGCACCAGGCTCACTGTGCCACTTGATTTAAAGTAGCCTGGCTGATGAGGGGTGATGCCTCGAAACTGGTCCCAGGATGCTTGTTTCCAGTACAGGGAGGACCTGGCATGGCAGTTCGGTCTGGACTGTTCCCATGAAGCACAGGATCGAGACTGATTTGCATATGACTGTGTCTAAACTGGGGTGGCATGGTGAACAAAAGAATAATAGATTTAACCCAGATCTATTGACTGGGGGTGAATGTTTGATTTACTCTCATTCCGTCCATCATCTGTGTGTCTTTTGCTGAAAAATAAACAAGCATTACTCTTCTTGCAAAAAATATTTTTCAAAAAGTGCAAGTTCGCCTTTTTCTGTTTTGAGTCAGATGGCAAAGTGTTATCCTTTTGTCTGTATGGTTCTCAGCTGTCTCTGGGGAATTATCTGAGAATTCTACCAACACTTTGGCCTCTGTATTCTTTATATTGGAGTCAAGCTCTCCTTTCCCTTGCACAGTAAGAAGAGCTGTGGCACTCGCCTTCCAGCCTATCTCCATATACACTGCTGAATAAGTGTCTCCTTGATCATTTGGCATGAGCCCAAGGCAATCCATCTGCCGTATCTGCTATGGTAATTTTCCTTACTCCAACTGGCCCCTCACCTCCTGTGGGACTGGTCTGTGCAGTGCATATTGACAAATAGGAATCACAGTTCTAAGTAAGTCTAGGGAAATATGCATCCCTTCATTTTCTGTCCCTCTGTTTGTAGTGTCTATCTCTCGTAGGTGCTCGCACTTATTCATGCCCACCAAATTAAAATCATGTGTCACCACCTCTGTCTCCAAGATGTTAGCTTTTTCATCTCTAAATCTTCTGTCTAGTAAATGTATGGGACAATGAGCATCTACATAATAAACCGTAGCTGTCCTTTGCAGTTACATTTCCCAAATTTCTTGCTACAAATCCTTGTTCCACTTCACTGGGGAATCTTGTGTCTCAGGCACCTCAAACACCACCCCTGAACTTTTTACTGGGATCTGCACCAACTGTTCATGCAAAACTGCAGTTTCTGTCTGTATGAACCACCTGATCACATTTGCTTTTTGAGCCTTACCTGTTCTGTAAAACTCAAGGAAAGTCATCAGCCACTGCATTAGAAAAATTTCAAAATTCAAAATCACATTATGCCTTATTGTCATCTGCCCAGTGTCTGTCAACGTGCAAAAACACTAAAGCAACTGTGTCTGCCCAGTGTCTGTCAGAGCACAACTTAAAAGCAACTGTGTCTGCCGAGTGTCTATCAGAGCACAACTCAAAAGCAACTGTGTCTTCCCTGTGTCTATCAGAGCACAAACACACAGACACAACTGTGTTCGCCCAGTATCTGTCACAGTGCGTTGAAATATTAGCAACTGTTTTTAAAGGAAGTAAAACATTCTCCAGCATCTGACAATGTTTCAGTCTAAAAGCCCAAGAGCACCCTCTTCTTTCCTTGTTTTTCCCACATACTCCAAGTGGCACACTGCCCCTGACTGTCATATCTAACTCAATGTCTCCTTTTTGTATTGGCCACATGTCTGAAACCCATTGTATAATCCGTTTTGCAGATTCAAAAGCACATTGCTGCTTCTCTCCCCACTCAGTCATGTTTACAAAAAAAAAATGCATCATTATTTTTAGAATAGTATCTCTCCATGCAAAGCAAGGTTTGACACTCACTGGCCAGTCTGATTTGTAACTGCAACCAACATTCGCTAGTTCTAACAGGCTGATTTGTTTATCTTGTCTGTATTTTCAAAATAATCCTTCAAGTTACAATCAAAGCCAAGTTTAGGAAACTGTGCTTCATTTTCTTGAGTCCACATTGTTTCGGAAGCTTCTAATTCAACCAAAATACCAATAATTCCTGGCTGAGGAAAGTCCTCCAAAGAATTAATTAAAACCTTTTGTGAGCATTGTAAATTAACCTGCACATTCTTCACAAACGACTCACTCTGGCTATCTAAACAGTCTGATAAAATAAATTACATCAGTGCTGGGTACATTTCCAACTCTTTTTTCAATGATTGGTGTTAAACTGTTGCAGCTCTGACCTTTCTTTAGCTTTAGCTATCTCTCTTTGCATTTCATTCCATTCTCTTTCTAACTGCCCACATTTTTCATACGTGCTGAGCAATGCATTCAAAATGACACCACTTTTTCTCTCTGATATATCGAGTTGTTTTCCCTTTTCAAAAGAAAAATCCTGAAAACATTTTAATATCTGTGATTGCCCCTTATCTGTTAAAAATGCATTAGAGGCAACTTCCCACCCAAATAACTCAGTTGGCATCTGGGAATCTGCAATTGAAAACATTGAAATTTCCGAAAGCCTTTTCCCTTTCACTTTTAATTTTTTTTCGAATCCTGTTCATGACGTCATAATATATAGCTTTGCACTCCCAGATAATATAGAATGCCAGTCTCCCACATGGAGGCTCAAACACGGTGAAGCAGTGAACACAACACCTCACCCCCTGGAAAGGGATTTCACTTTATAAAATGAAGCACGTCTCAGACTGTTCTTAGAATAAGGCTTGGGGTTTTATTTATGCAATGCTCTCTTTCTCTCTCTCTCTCTCTCTCTCTCTCTCTCTCTCTCTCTCTCTATCTTCGCGAAATTCTCCAAAAAAAGGACTATCCAGGTTAGCTCCTATCCTGAAATTTTGGGGTGATTCGTCAAGCGGGGGCTGAGAAAAAAGGGGGGTCCCAAAAAGTGTTTTCTCCATAGTAAATGTTATTACAGGCTACTGATGAATGAAATTACGCCAAATTTGGCAAAAAAGTAGTGCTTGGTTCAGAAAGCGACCTTTCTTCTAAATCGTGTAATTCCGTTCAGTAGTTGCTGAGAAATTATAAGAAAAATGTTTTGATATCTGGGGCAGCGGTGGGTTCGTGCACCCACCCAAACACACCCTTCACTGTAATTGGCTGCCATGACCACGAGCGTCACTGTGATTGGCTGCCAACACACCAAACCAGGAAGTGTTGGCAGCCATCTTGTCACTCAGTAGAACTGAGTCACAAGAAAACAGTCAAAAAAAGATTAAAAAAGAAGAAAAGGGGGCAGGGTAGAAACACCCTAACCCCCTAGTCCTGCTCAGGGGGTCCCACAAGAACCCCCATGCCCCAAATTCTTTTGTTCTTTTTAAAAACACCTGAATGCGTCCTGGGTGCGAAAATCCGGCCGAATTTCTTTTTCTTTAAATGAAGCGGGGGCTCCCCCACTTCATTTAAATGAGCCTCTGTTGGGCCATGTTCTGGGGGAAAGCCTATAATTATATTGCGGGGGCCTGCGGGGTTTTTATGGGCCCGGGGACCGCCACCTCTACAGGGCTATGTAAATTAGGTGTAGAACAGCACACCGGCCTTCCACAGCCCTGGGGACCACCACTTCCCCGGGGCTTGTTTTGTAATTAGTGGGGGGCCTCTGAGGCTCTCCTATGCCCCAGGGACCGCCACCCTCCAGGCTTTAATGAAATACGCAGGTGGGGGCCTCGTGGGCCCCCTGAAGCCCCCGGGAACACCACTTCCCCGGGGCTTTGAAAATAGAGGGAGGGAGCTGTGCGGCGTCCCTCCTGGAGCCCTTGAGGGCCCTGTGGACCACAAACACCCAGGGCCGGCTCATGCAATGTCCCAGGGTACCCACCCCTAGGACATTGCTGTTTGCTATGGTAGGGCGGGAGCATGGCTCTGAAGTACCAAAAATACTTCATCACTTCTCAGGGGTCTTACCAATAAGTAGTCCATTCAAAAGCAGCAAAGAAATCAACAGAGAATCTGAAATATGAAAAGACATCTTTATTACAATTAATTGTGAGGCTACATCACCCAGTCACACCTAAAGCAACTGAACGAGATAGCCTCCTGAATGGTGTCCTCACAGACCTTTTATACAATTTATTATGCCCTAGGCACACATTCTTTCTTTGAAGTAAATTATTGTTGGTCACTCCCAGGACGTGCACACAAAGCACTGTATGATGACAAACCCACTTTCAAGATAAGTCCAGGCCATAAACAATGTCCACATAATGCGTACATTCTCTAGCTGACAAGGCCGGATAAACCCAAAACATTAAGAACACAGCCCATGTCATAAATAGCTCGTGGAGGCAGGAACAGGAACAGATGGAAGTAAGATAGGCACGTTTGTGTGTAGTAAATCTTTACAATGTCCTGTGCTCTGATCTATAATCTTGATCAGCTAAAGGGCAGGAACTGGCTTGGCAAGGTTAGCCTCAAGCAACAGGGTCAGCTTTCGTCAGGTCATGCAGAAGTCAGCACAAACCCATGCTAAGGTTATGTCCTTAAATACTTGTTCTCCCATGGTGAGAGCCTACTGTAAGGGCAATGCACAAAATGGCTGCTATTCACAAGATGGAACCCAAGGCTTAAAACAGAACCTTCAAATACACAGTGAATCCATTGGTGTAACATGATGAAAACACTCATGCATACCAAATTCGTCATTTGCTGTTCGCTGATACCAAATTCATAACATAATCATGATATTTTAAAACACAGGTTCAGAATTTTCAGAACCACAGCTCAGGCCCTGTCATAGCAAACCCTGCTTTGCTTCATTGAAGCGAGAGCAGGTTTTCAATGAAGCAAAGCAGGATTGCTTTTGGGCAAGGGGAGTTGCATGTTAGCAGTGCCCCTTGCCCAAAAGCAATGCCAGGTCCCGCCAGAGGCGGGGAAACAGCGGGACTGTGGGGGCATTGGGGCTCCCCCACTGTCCCCAATAAAGGGACCAGGCCCTGGGGGATGGGGTCCCCGGGGTCAGAAGTGGACAAGAGAAGGGGGACCACGCGGACCCCCTCCTAATAATTAATAAAAACATTCAAGGGGCATGCCCTGGCGGATGGGGTCCTTGGGGCGAATATAAATTAATGGCAATGGACCGTTTTTATAGAAAACTTTGGAGTCCCGATCCTAACGCGGCGCTCAGCACGGCCCCCTAATGTGAACGTGCTGGGTGCGCGGCTCTCAGCACAACCCCCTAGAGTGAACATGCTGGGTGCGCAACTCTCTTTTTTTTTTTAACCAGGAAAAGCAAGAGTCATTTTACAAAGAATAGAGGCAAGCAGCACAGCATAAGTAGACCATGTAGCAAGGGATAAAGACAAGGCGAATAATCAAGCAAAAACAATAATTTAAACAAAAGAAAACATAGAGTAAACACATAGGGCAAAGAAATAAATGCACAGATATTTGGATCAACCAATACCACTAGGAATAATGCCAGCTTTCCAGTTAGTAACCAGATGCCAGAGTGCTTCCCCACGTGCTCTAGATTTAACTCCTCTCATTTCAAAAATAGCAGTTGCATATCTATAGACCGCTAGGAAGCGTGCTAGCCACATCTGAAAACTTGGCGGGTCAGCTTCTTTCCAACGAGCCGACAGAATTAGCCTTAATACCGCTGTGCCTATAAACAATAATCTTTCTTCTGATTTTGCTAGATTTAAAGAATAATCATGTCCTAATAAAAACAAAGTTTCTGACTCTGGTATTTTGTGACCAAATACCTCTTCCCAAAAGGATAATATCATACTTTTGATCAAAATCAAATCGGGACAATTATAAAACATATGAATAAGGGTTGCCGGCCCTTGAGTACATCTAGGACATAAATCATTCTCATGCTTACCCCACGAAAACAGTTTTGCAGGAGTGAAATAAAGATCAAATAAAGTTTTATAAAGTTGCGCTTTGAGATTGCTAGCCATAAAAATCTTCTGACTCATCTCTAACACTCTATCGATGTCCACGTTAGGATTATTTAATTTTGTTACCCATTTACTTTCAAATTTATCTAGATCATCGTGTTTCTTGCTCAAGAGAATATTATACAAGGTCCCTATCCTGGTGTGCATTCTAGGTATAGCATCCAAGATTTCAATTCTAGAAGGCAAATTAGGGACTCTTTGGCCTTTAATTTAGCAAATGTCTGAGCAAATTTAAAAAAATCTCCATTTGGTAAATTATATTTTACTTTCAAATCAAAAAAGGTGGTATCAAAGTCATTTACTAAGAATTCACCAATTGTTTTGATTCGCAGATTGTCCCTGTTGGACCCGGCCCTTCAGGCAGGTTCACCCCGAGACTTTTTGCTTTTTCCTAGCCTGTTTCTGTGACCTGGTGTTGGTGATTTTAGGCCTCTGCGCACTTTTTCACTGTGGTACACTGTAAAGTGCTTGAGCTCTTTGTGTATGTGTGGTGAGTGACCTGCCCTCCCATAGGAATGAATGGGGAATATGTATGCCCATGGTAGTTCCTGATGTGTGGGGAGTGCAGGGGCGAGTTTGGTATGAGAGAACTTGTGAGACTGAATGCTGCGAAATGGTATATGCGGCATGATTGTGTCTAGTCTAGAAGTGCCACTTTTAGAAGTTGGGATATTTGTGTAATTTGTGTCTGGCTTGTGATTGGCTGGTGAGCCTGGTCCAGGAGTGCCTGGGCCTGCTTGTGGATTGACTGTCTGGTTTGAGGATGACAGGGGCTGGGGAGCCCCAGGAGGTTGTCTGAGTCAGCCCGTCGATGAAAGGCAGCATCTGCTGCCAGGGAAGTGGGAGGAGATGAATCACTGACAAAATATCGATTTTACAAAAATCGACCTACACTAACATCGAGTCTGAAACATCGATAACAATTACATCGACTCCCTATACATATTTAAATAATTACTAAAATATCGACCACACATTATCGACGCACAAAAATATTGACTACACTATTATCGATAACATAATTATCGAAAATCAAAATATCGACATTTATAATTAAATATAGGACACAACTATTATATCGATAACACTAATATCGACTGCACTTATTTCGACTCTCTCAAAATATCGATAACTCTAAATAATTATATTATTATTATATAACCACTACACATCAACACTATTACTAATACACCCATAAAAATATATTTAAAATGATAATAAACGTTTACAAACATATATATCACAATAACTTTTATTATTAATTACTGTATTAATACAATATTTATAAAAACACACATTTAGTACATAATTTTTTTTTTACTATTATTATTCTATTTTTACTACCAACACAAATTAATTACATTATTATTGAAATACTTACAAATTCACTACTCCTCTGTATAAACCTTTAACAAACATATAACTTCATTCTTTTACTTAAAAAAATTCAAACTAAACAATAAAAACTCTTCTCAACGTATGTGACCAATCAGAAAGAAACACTAATTATGCATAGCCTATATTAAGAATTCACAATTATACCCTAAAACCTGCAGACAATATTCAGCTTGAAGACATACTGCCAATTTTTGGAGCACCTTCAATATTCTTCTGTGCATGAAAATACTACTAAATACTACAAGTAAGTAATCTTATAGCTCTGAAAGATAATTTTGATCTATTGTAACCTACTACTCATATTCAATATTTTATAATTAATTATTTCTTTCTCTATCTCCTTTTTTCCACAACAGCCTCTACTATTAAAAACAGATGAACATATTCTTCAACAAATACTACAAACTAATTATAAAGTAGGTATATACCTAATTGTTGGTTTTAACTTCAAACCATTAGAGAAATAGTTAAAAGACAAAATAAGTAAAAATGCTTTTGTAAAAATGTCACTTATATTTTAATTACATAACTAACTTTTTACACATACTATATTTTTTCTCACAACAGATAACAGAACAACGAAAAGCAGCTATTTATCATCCAAGAACAGACACTCAACAACTAACCATAAACACTTGGTAAGTACAGAATGCCAACACATATACTATTTTTTTGGTCTCAAACATGGACAATGTTAATACTTGCCTTTATTACTATTTTTGTGTGTATTTTCTTAAACTGTTAGCTTTTTTAATCCAAAAAAATTTACCTTTCTCATTATGAAAGGTTACACACTAGCAAATGTCTAACCAAAATACACAAATATACATTTCCTATAATATGGTTTACTTTCTTTCTACAGACCTATAAAAACTAGAACAGCATCTAACTGAAAATACATCTACTTTCTAAAGCTACTACTTTACTGTTGGTAAGTAAGAAGCTACAAATGGTACATATTTAATTTAAAATGCTTGTAAAGTTACAAATGTTCCTAATATTTTGAATACAACTTTTCTAGATTTAATAAAACAACAATGACAGAAGATGCAAGATTTATTACATCTCAGAAAGGAACATTTTTATTATGCTATATGGGGTATACTTATACTCAGGAAAAACAAAAAGACCTTAAAGTTAACTGGAAATGTACTAAGTATTACTCTAACAATTGCTATGGGCGTGCAACAACCAGAGAAACAAATGTCATTAATACTCCTGAACATAACCATCCACCTAACATCTCAGAAATAGAGGTTAGATCGACTCTAGAAAATATAAAAGAATTAATTAGCACATCTGACCTACCAACAAACGTAATTCTAAAAGAATTACTACCTAGAGTACCTAGAGAAGCAAGAGGTCAGTTACCATCAATTGCTTCAATAAAAAGAACCATTGCTTGGAACAAAAAATCCAGTAGACCCACAATACCAATACCTAAAACGTTTGAGGAAATCATTATTCCACCTGAACTTACCATCACACATAATGATGAACCTTTTGTCTTCTATTGTAATAATAACAAAGATAAAAGGATAATAATGTTTGCTACAAATAACAACCTGAAAAATTTAAAAGAAAGTCAAACATGGATGATGGATGGCACTTTTACCATATGCCCTAAACCATTCTATCAATTATATACTATACATGGGCAATACCATAATACCTGTATCCCATTTATCTACTGTTTGTTACCAAACAAACAAACAGCAACTTACACAGAAATATTGCACAAAATCAAAGAACAAACATCAGACTTCTTTCCACTAAAAATAATAATAGACTTCGAACAAGCTATGATTAATTCCATTCTTAAAACATATCCACACACATCCATACAAGGATGTTACTTTCATTTTAACCAATGTCTATGGAGACATTTGCAAAAATCAACACTTAGGGGCCGATTATGATTGCGGAATGTCCGCATCCTCTGGGCCAGCGGAAGCCACCGCCGGCCCAGCGGATGCGGAAAAACCGCAGCGGACCCACCAAAGACCCACCGCCACATTAGGATGGCTGGTGGGTCCTGGTTTCCGTCCGCAGCTTTTCCGCCACGGTTGGCTTACAACCGCGGCGGAAAAGCTCTAATATGGTGGCGGTGTCTCTCAGACACCGTCCACCATATTAGGATGGGCTTCCAAAGACGCTTTTCCGTGGCGGGTTTTCTGCCGAGGAAAAGCATGTGTATCTTCACTGCGGGGGCCCGTTGCGGGCCCCCTAAGTGAAGAGGGGGTGGGGGGTGCACATGGGGGGTACCTATGGTACCCCCCTGCATTTGTATACAGAAATCGGCAGGTACCGCGCGGTGCCTGCCGCTTTCTGCATACAAATGCATTGTATGCATTTTTAACATTGCAGCGGGTGCAGCTTGAAGCTGCACCCGCCGCAATGTTAAAGATATAGGATGTGACCGCCACCCCGGAGGTCACATCCTAATCAGCACAGAGGGAACGCCGCTGCCCATGCGGACGTTCCCTCATACTCTGGGGTCGCGGACGGACTCAAGTCCGTCCGCGATCCTAATGACCCCCTTAGTGTTGAGTATGCAACCAATATTACCTTTGCATACCAAATCAAACACCTAATAGCTCTAGCATACGTGCCAATAACTGACGTGGCTGAACAGTATAATCTTTTAATTGAAAGTCCTTTCTACACACAAAATGAACAAAAACTTGCTCCACTTTTGGATTACTTTGAGGACACCTGGGTGGGGAGACTACACAGGTCAGGCCACAGACGCCAACCTAAATTCTTAATACCTTGGTGGAATGTATATCTACCAACCCTAAACCAAGAAGCCTAGACAAACAACACAGTTGAGGGTTGGCATAATGCCTTCCTATCTTCAACTGGACGAACAACTCCCACACTACACAAACTCCTCACAGCAATCCAAAAAGAGCAAAGTTTTCAAGAATTATGAATGGAGCAATCTGTCTTACAACTAAAACCCAAACTATCAAGACAAACTGCCCAAATGTATCAATATTTACAACAACAAGTACAACTTTACCCTACAACAAGAGGATTGGAATACTTAAAAATGATAGCCAAAACATTAAACTAACAATACTAAGTAAATCAAAGGGTCAAAATCCACATAAATCCTGAAATATTACACCACACATATTAATATAAAATATTTGTTTTCATTATTTTGTCTAATATATTTATTTAATTAATTATGTATAGACAAAATAATTATCTAAGTATATTAAAAACATTTCATAACAACACATTTCCCACCCAACATAAATATTAATATTAAATCACTTACCTTTCACAGCAACGTCATAGGCAAATTCAATAATACATAACAATCCATGTAGTGATAAATTCACGAAATTTGAAATAAAAAAAAGCCCAATAAAATATAAAAATACAACTGTGCAAAATCCATCCAGCATCCAAAGAAATCGATTGTTCAAAATCCATGAAAAACCCGAAAATAATGTAAAATTGTAATAAACGCTCCTGGAAACCCGAAAAATAAAGGAAGTATTCTAGACATCTCAGTTCAAACAACTGAAACACACTTCCTTTGATGAAAAAAAACATCACAGCTCGGAAACGGAAATAGCTGTATCCAAACACCTAGAAGAAAAAATTAAACAATCCCACCCACATAACAAAAAAGCAATGAAAATAAACATTAAATACTTGCTTTTTAACAAAATAGACAAATCCTGCCACAAACTCACTAACTCCAACTACTTCAAACCACAAAAAGCCTCGATAACGGAAAAACGTACCTACTCAACTCCATAATATCTAAATAGTCATATGGTAATCCACAAGCACTAAATAACAAACTACTACCTTCAAAAGTTAGATAAAATCGTTAAAATATACCTAAATAAACTCTTACCTGCTCAGACGTGAAGTAGCTTCCAACCGCGACCTTCAATCTCCCAAAATGACCCAAAAAGACTATGAGCAGTTACAAAATAAAAGACCCAAATAATACAGTAATGAAAGAAATAGTGCAATAAATGCCCTAAACATTTATTTAACTGTGAAAAATAATGGAAAAATTTTACAATATACTTACCAACATGTTAAAATGTATATGTTTTTTTTTAACTTACAAGTGTATTATATTCATACTTTTAATATGTATTACATTAAATATTAATAATGTTTAATATTTAATGCAATATTTATTAAAAACAATCTGATAAAAATGTCAAAATTAGTGTCTATTTTTTCTGTATGTATTTTTAACAATATCACTAACATTTAAAATTATTATTATTAATAAATATTTTTTTATAATAATAATTTTAAAATATACAAATACTATTATAATTTACAAATATTCTGAAAATGATGTTAATGGTATGATGTACAATATTATTAATATCAATATTTCTTTATAAATATGTGAATTCTTTTATAACATCATTTGTACAGCACAGTATTATGTTTACAAATTAAAAAGATTTATTTTATTATCAATGTATACATATTTAAATTTGTATCAACATTTTTGTACTCTATGTATGGTATTCCTCATTGTATAATCATGTACTACATTTTTTTGTATCTACCTAAAATGTACTTTACAAAACAACTATTCAAAAATTTTATTTTTCTAATTACATTGTAATTATATTTTTTGAATATTATATTATACATTGATTTGTAATACATATATAATGTACTTTATTTACTATGTAAAAAAATAAATAAAGATTTTTTTGAAAAACAACTGTGTTATTTTTATCTAGTAGCTATTAAAAAATCATAAATAAAAATATTACAAATGTTTTTTATTACATTTTACAATATATATAGATAAACATAAGATGTTATTTTTCACAATGTTATAACCCTTTTAAGATTTACACATATAACTGTTTCTAATTTTCATACATACTACACACTTAACCTATGTAATGTGGTACTCCTACTCAAAACTACATTTCATTAGGGTAGATGCAGGACACAGAACCAAAATAATGTAATATTCCAACTCTAATCAACATTTAATTAGGGTAGGTGCAGGACACTGAACCTATTTTATTTACTATTCCAACTCCAATCTACTATTAATTAGAGTAGGTGCTGGACACTGAACCTATTCAATTTACTATTCCAACTCCAATCTACATTTAATTAGGGTAGGTGCTGGACACTGAACCTAAATAATTATCTATTCCAACTCCAATCTACATTTAATTAGGGTAGGTGCTGGACACTGAACCTATTTAATTTAATATTCCAACTCCAATCTACTATTGATTAGGGTAGGTGCTGGACACCGAACCTATGTAATTAACTATTCCAACTAAAATCTACATTTAATTAGGGTAGGTGCTGGACACTGAACCTATTTAATTTACTATTCCAACTCCAATCAACATTTAATTAGGGTAGGTGCTGGACACTGAACCTATTTAATTTAATATTCCAACTCCAATCAACATTTAATTATGGTAGGTGCTGGACACTGAACCTATTTAATTTACTATTATAACTCCAATCTACTATTAATTAGAGTAGGTGCTGGACACTGAACCTATTTAATTTACTATTCCAACTCCAATCAACATTTAATTAGGGTAGGTGCTGGACACTGAACCTATTTAATTTACTATTCCAATTCCAATCAACATTTAATTAGGGTAGATGCTGGACACTGAACCTATTTAATTTACTATTCCAACTCCAATCAACATTTAATTAGGGTAGGTGCTGGACACTGAACCTATTTAATTTACTATTCTAACTCCAATCTACTATTAATTAGAGTAGGTGCTGGACACTGAACCTATTTAATTTACTGTTCCACCTCCAATCAACATTTAATTAGGGTAGGTGCTGGACACTGACCCTATTTAATTTACTATTCCAACTCCAATCAACATTTAATTAGGGTAGGTGCTGGACACTGAACCTATTTAATTTACTATTCTAACTCCCATCTACTAATAATTAGAGTAGGTGATGGACACTGAGCCTATTTAATTTACTATTCCAACTCCAATCAACATTTAATTAGGGTAGGTGCTGCACACTGAACCTATTTAATTTACTATTCCAACTCCAATCAACATTTAATTAGGGTAGGTGCTGGACGCTGAACCTATTTAATTTACTATTCTAACTCCAATCTACTATTAATTAGAGTAGGTGCTGGACACTGAACCTATTTAATTTACTATTCCAAATCAAATCAACATTTAATTAGGGTAGGTGCTGGCCACTGAACCTATTTAATTTACTATTCCAACTCCAATCAACATTTAATCAGGGTAGGTGATTGACACTGAACCTATTTTATTTACTATTCTAACTCCAATCTACTATTAATTAGAGTAGGTGCTGGACACTGAACCTATTTAATTTACTATTCCAACTCCAATCAACATTTAATTAGGGTAGATGCTGGACACGGAACCTATTTTATTTACTATTCCAACTCCAATCAACATTTAATTAGGGTAGGTGCTGGACACTGCACCTATTTAATGTACTATTCAAACTCCAATCAACATTTAATTAGGGTAGGTGCTGGACACTGAACCTATTTAATTTACTATTCTAACTCCGATCTACTATTAATTAGAGTAGGTGCTGGACACTGAACCTATTTTATTTACTATTCCAACTCCAATCAACATTTAATTAGGGTAGGTACTGGACACTGAACCTATTTAATTTACTATTCCAACTCCAATCAACATTTAATTAGGGTAGGTGCTGGACACTGCACCTATTTAATGTACTATTCAAACTCCAATCAACATTTAATTAGGGTAGGTGCTGGACACTGAACCTATTTAATTTACTATTCTAACTCCGATCTACTATTAATTAGAGTAGGTGCTGGACACCGAACCTATTTAATTTACTATTCCAACTCCAATCAACATTTAATTAGGGTAGGTACTGGACACTGAACCTATTTAATTTTTTATTCCAACTCCAATCAACATTTAATTAGGGTAGGTGCTGGACACTGAACCTATTTAATTGACTATTGCAACTCCAATCAACATTTAATTAGGGTAGGTGCTGGACACTGGACCTATTTAATTTACTATTCTAACTCCAATCTACTATTAATTAGAGTAGGTGCTGGCCACTGAACCTATTTAATTTACTATTCCACCTCCAATCAACATTTAATTAGGGTAGGTTCTGAACACTGAACCTATTTAATTTACTATTCCAACTCCAATCAACATTTAATTAGGGTAGGTGCTGGACACTGCACATATTTAATGTACTATTCTAACTCCAATCTACTATTATTTAGGGTAGGTGCTGGACACTGAACCTATTTAATTTACTATTCTAACTCCAATCTACTATTAATTAGAGTAGGTGCTGGCCACTGAACCTATTTAATTTACTATTCCAACTCCAATCAACATTTAATTAGGGTATGTGCTGGACACTGAACCTATTTAATTTACTATTCCAACTCCAATCAACATTTAATTAGTGTAGGTGCTGGACACTGAACCTATTTAATTTACTATTCTAACTCCAATCTACTATTAATTAGAGTAGGTGCTGGACACTGAACCTATTTAATTTACTATTCCAACTCCAAGCACCATTTAATTAGGGTAGTTGTTGGACACTGAACCTATTTAATTTACTATTCCAACTCCAATCAACATTTAATCAGGGTAGGTGCTGGACACTGAACCTATTTAATTTACTATTCAAACTCCAATCAACATTTAATTAGGGTAGGTGCTGGACACTGAACCTATTTAATTTACTATTCTAACTCCAATCTACTATTAAGTAGAGTAGGCGCTGGACACTGAACCTATTTAATTTACTATTCCAACTCCAATCAACATTTAATTAGGGTAGGTACTGGACACTGAACCTATTTATTTCCTATTCCAACTTCAATCACCATTTAATTAGTATAGGTGCTGGACACTGAACCTATTTAATTTACTATTCTAACTCCAATCTACTATTAATTAGAGTAGGTGCTGGACACTGAACCTATTTAATTTACTATTTCAACTCCAATCAACATTTAATTAGGGTAGGTACTGGACACTGAACCTATTTAATTGACTATTCCAACTCCGATCTACTATTAATTAGAGTAGGTGCTGGACACTGAACCTATTTTATTTACTATTCCAACTCCAATCAACATTTAATTAGGGTAGGTACTGGACACTGAACCTATTTAATTTACTATTCCAACTCCAATCAACATTTAATTAGGGTAGGTGCTGGACACTGCACCTATTTAATGTACTATTCAAACTCCAATCAACATTTAATTAGGGTAGGTGCTGGACACTGAACCTATTTAATTTACTATTCTAACTCCGATCTACTATTAATTAGAGTAGGTGCTGGACACCGAACCTATTTAATTTACTATTCCAACTCCAATCAACATTTAATTAGGGTAGGTACTGGACACTGAACCTATTTAATTTTTTATTCCAACTCCAATCAACATTTAATTAGGGTAGGTGCTGGACACTGAACCTATTTAATTGACTATTGCAACTCCAATCAACATTTAATTAGGGTAGGTGCTGGACACTGGACCTATTTAATTTACTATTCTAACTCCAATCTACTATTAATTAGAGTAGGTGCTGGCCACTGAACCTATTTAATTTACTATTCCACCTCCAATCAACATTTAATTAGGGTAGGTTCTGAACACTGAACCTATTTAATTTACTATTCCAACTCCAATCAACATTTAATTAGGGTAGGTGCTGGACACTGCACATATTTAATGTACTATTCTAACTCCAATCTACTATTATTTAGGGTAGGTGCTGGACACTGAACCTATTTAATTTACTATTCTAACTCCAATCTACTATTAATTAGAGTAGGTGCTGGCCACTGAACCTATTTAATTTACTATTCCAACTCCAATCAACATTTAATTAGGGTATGTGCTCGACACTGAACCTATTTAATTTACTATTCCAACTCCAATCAACATTTAATTAGTGTAGGTGCTGGACACTGAACCTATTTAATTTACTATTCTAACTCCAATCTACTATTAATTAGAGTAGGTGCTGGACACTGAACCTATTTAATTTACTATTCCAACTCCAAGCACCATTTAATTAGGGTAGTTGTTGGACACTGAACCTATTTAATTTACTATTCCAACTCCAATCAACATTTAATCAGGGTAGGTGCTGGACACTGAACCTATTTAATTTACTATTCAAACTCCAATCAACATTTAATTAGGGTAGGTGCTGGACACTGAACCTATTTAATTTACTATTCTAACTCCAATCTACTATTAAGTAGAGTAGGCGCTGGACACTGAACCTATTTAATTTACTATTCCAACTCCAATCAACATTTAATTAGGGTAGGTACTGGACACTGAACCTATTTATTTCCTATTCCAACTTCAATCACCATTTAATTAGTATAGGTGCTGGACACTGAACCTATTTAATTTACTATTCTAACTCCAATCTACTATTAATTAGAGTAGGTGCTGGACACTGAACCTATTTAATTTACTATTTCAACTCCAATCAACATTTAATTAGGGTAGGTACTGGACACTGAACCTATTTAATTGACTATTCCAACTCCAATCAACATTTAATTAGGGTAGGTGCTGGACACTAAACCTATTTAATTTACTATTCTAACTCCAATCGACTATTAATTAGAGTAGGTGCTGGACACTGAACCTATTTAATTTACTATTCCAACTCCAATCAACAATTAATTAGGGTAGGTGCTGGACACTGAACCTATTTAATTTACTATTCCAACTCCAATCAACATTTAATTAGGGTAGGTGCTGGACACTGCACATATTTAATGTACTATTCTAACTCCAATCTACTATTAATTAGAGTAGGTGCTGGACACTGAACCTATTTAATTTACTATTCCAACTCCAATTAACATTTAATTAGGGTAGGTGCTGGACACTGAACCTATTTAATTTACTATTCCAACTCCAATCTACATTTAATTAGGGTAGATGCTGGACACTGAACCCCCTAAAATATCCCCACCCTTATCCCTTATAAACTCTAGATCCCACTACTAAACATAAAATATAAATTTTATATTACATTTCAAATATTATTTCAAAATAGTTACATGAATCCTATTTGGATTTTTTTATATAATTTCGAATTATTTAAGTGACAAATAAATTTTTCTATTACATTTATGTTTTTTAAAGCACTCCCCAACCTTATCCCCTATAAACCCAACATCCCCCTACTAAACATTACATACAAAATTGAAAATATAATTTAATTTTAAATATCAATTTTCAAACTATTGTAAATATTTTTGGGGGATTTTCACATTTCATGAATTTTTTTTTTTGTAAAATTTGTGGTATATACTTTTAAAAACACTACCCACCCTTATCCCCGATAAACCCTAAAATCCACTAATAAACATTAAATTTCGATTTAAATTTTACAAAAATATTTTGAAAAATATTTCTAATTATTTTCTATTTTATAATTTTTTTTAAAAAATGTGATTTAAATTTTTTACATTTTTAAATTTTGGTAGAAACTTTTTAAAACACTACCCACCCTTATCCCCTATAAACCTTAGAACCCGCTACTAAACATTAATTTACAATTTTGAATTAAAATTTTTACATTTATAAATATTTTCAAATTATTTTCTAAATTTCAAATTTTAATTCAAATTTCAAATTTAAGTTTTTAAAATAATACATTTTGGGTATATACTTTTTAAAACACTACCCACCCTTATCCCCTATAAACCCTATAACGCGCTACCAAACATTAAATTACAATTTAAATTAGAAATTAAAATTGTTAAAAAATGTTCACGTTATTTTCAAATTTGTAATTTTTATTTAAAATTTAAAATTATTTTTTAAATTTTGACATTTTTGGTATATACTTTTTCAAACACTACCCATCCTTTACCCCTATAAACCCTATAACCCGCTACTAAACATTAATTTACAATTTTGAATTTAAATTTTTAAATTCAAAAATATTTTCTAATTATTTTCTAAATTTAAAATTTTAATTCAAATTTCAAATTTAAATTTTTAAAATATTAAATTTTTGGTATATACTTTTTAAAACACTACCCACCCTTATCCCCTATAAACCCTATAACCTGCTACCAAACATTAAATTACAATTAAAATTTTAAATTTAAATTGTAAAAATGTTTTCACATTATTTTCAAATTTGTAATTTTTATTTAAAATTAAAAAATATTTCTTAAATTTTGACAATTTTGGTATATACTTTTTCGAACACTACCCACCCTTAACCCCTATAAACCCTATAACCCGCTACTAAACATTTATTTACAATTTTAATTAACATTATACATTTTAATAATATTTACTAATTCTTTTCTATATTTAAAACATTTTTGCAATTTTGTTTTTTTTATTAAAAATATAAATTTTTGGAATATACATTTTAAAACACTACCCACCCTTTGTCAGGGTCTAGTCAGGCGCCTGCATTACTGTTGTGAAGGGAAAAACTACATTTCCCAGAAGCCTCGGCTGAGGCTACTTTAGGATCTCTGACACGCTTCCTGTTGCGTGTTATTCCGGGTTTCGTCTTCGAAGGAGAGAGGAGCCTGTCTCTCGCAGCGTTACGTATTCTTCAGGGGGCCGGGTGTGCTGGACCAGCTGCTGCAGGTAGGAGCGGTTCCCCGCCTCCGTGTTCTCCGGCATTAAGCGGAGCGCTGTGGTACTTCCGCCACGCGTTGCCGTCTTGTTCTGTGCACAGTGAAGCTAACTGTTGCGCAGTGTTTCTTTGGGTCATTTTCTGATGCGGAGCGTGGTGGTTTCTGCCACACGTTGCCGTGTCCTTGGACAAAGTATCGACGGATATTTTCTTTGGCAATAGAGGAACTATAGGAAGAGCGGAGCGGAGTGGCTTAGACACCACACGCCGCCGTGTCTTCGTGACCTTTGCTTATTTGATCAGATACTGTCTTCTACTGTACAGTAGGTGGTGCACGTCGGTGGTTGCTGCGTGTCACCAGAACAAGCTGCTTGTTTTCACGTCTTGGCATTAATGTGTTACAAAGGTGAGCGGAACGCCGTGGTGGTCGCAGCTACGCGTTTCCGTGGGTGTTACTACAAGAGGTGTTGTGTCCTTATAGTATTAGTCCAAGACTATACTATTTAACAACCTTGTTTTTTGTTTGAACGCTTTCATACTTATCTGTGGATTTAAACTGATTGTTCTTTTGTTGGGAATCGGCAGAGCGGAATGCTGTGGTTCTTGCATCCCACGCATTACCTTGTTCTGTGTTTTCATCTTCTGTGCTGCATCTCTTTGGATTAATCCCTGTCCTTCTCTTCAGTGTGAATAGTGAACGTGCTCTTAGGAACCCCCTATTATAACTTACTGTTGCATGAAGAAGGTATTGAAAGATACAGCATACCATAATATACCAGGTTTCATTCTCACATATTGTGTATGTAATTCTAGGTATCACTGTGTTTATGTATTGTATAGGACAAGGGTACAGGAAAAGAGGAATAACAGAGATACCTTTTCAGCATTCCGGCATTTATCCACAGGTATTTAGAGTAGAAAGAAACTAGATGAGTGTTCATATTACACAAAAGAACAGTGTTTCTTATCTCTGTGTCTTTTGTCGTTTCAGATATTCCCTTTCCCCGCAGACCCCTCCCTTTCCTTCCCTGTTTATTATTTTGCATTTACCCCTCGCCTAATGGCTCAAATCCTCTGTTGACATTTAATCAGAGGGTTTGTGATGTTTGGAGGTGGGCTGTATGATCATCATCCGGATCCTGTGGAGCGTACCTGACAGAATAACACGCCCACGAATTTAGCTACACCCGATCCGGGTGGGGGTCATATGGCTACCTTGGAGGATGTGCTTCAGGCCTTGGTACTGGTGCAACAAGAGCTGGTTGCCTCCAAGGGAGAAGCCACTGCCTTAAAGGAAAAGGTGGACAGATTAAGTAGGAACCCTTTTGATGCCTCTCCCTCGCAAATCCAGGTCACTGTTCCACCTCCTATTCCTCTGGCTAGTCCAGAAAGATACTCTGGTGATCCCTCCAAAACCCAAGTATTCCTGACACAGATTATGATGCACTTCTCGTGCAAGCCGGCCTCCTTCCTGACCAATCATTCTAGAGTGGCTTTCGCTATATCCTATTTGATTGGAGATGCTGCTAATTGGGCTGTGCCTTTAGTGCGTAACGATGACCCTGTTCTGAATAACTGGACGGCGTTTAGGGCTGAGTTTGAGCGAGTGTTTGACCGTCGAGCCACCTCTTTCAGCGCAGACAGGGAATTGTTGTCTCTTAGGCAGGGGAAGAAAGACTTGATAACCTATTTAACGGATTTCAATCGTTTGGTAGCTGAAACAGCTTGGCCTGAAGAAAAAAGGATGTCTCTTTTTTATCAAGGGTTGAGGGATAGCCTTAAGGATGTTATAGCACAGATAGATCCTCAGCCCGCTACCTGTGCTGACATGATAAACCTGACCCTCCGTCTGGATGGTCGGATCAGTGACAGAGGGAGTGACAGAAGGCAATGGGAACGAGGGAACTTTGGGTCCGACAGTACATCAAGGAGAGCAGTTATGGCTACAGAACAGGAGGCTGAACCTATGGAGATAGGGGCGGTCAAGGCTCCATTGACTAAGGAAGAAAAGGAACATCGCCGTGCTCTGGGTCTGTGCCTTTACTGTGGGAAGAAAGGTCACTATATAAGGGAGTGTCCTACTAAGCCTAAGACAAGTGGAGGTTGGAATCGGGGTAAAAAACTGGCCATTACATCGATGGGGACTCTGGAGAAAGGTAGGAGTAAGGAGGTTGAGGTAGAAAAGGATTCCCCGTCTTACCAAATCCCTTCCTTAACGGTACTAACGTTGTTAGAAACAGAAACACATATACTCCTTCCCATGAGCTTGGAAAGTCAGCGACAGATTCATAGGGTGAGCGTCATGATTGACTCTGGAGCCACTGGGAACTTTATTGATAGCGGGCTGGTATCTGCTCTGTCTCTGGAGAGAGTACCAAGGGAGTTCCCTGAAGAAGTTCTGGCGGTGGACGGGAAACCGTTAAAGTCAGGAAAGATCACTGAACAAACTGGCACTCTTGTGTTGTCTGTGAACATACCGGAAGGTCTAAATAGAGAGGAGCTAGAGTTGAATATCATTGAGGCACCTCAATATGAGGTTATACTTGGAATGCCCTGGTTAAGCCGCCACAATCTGACGATTGATTGGAAAATGAAGGAGGGACGGTTTGCTTCAGAGGAGTGTAGAGATCATGTCATTGTCTCTAGCGTAGAAAAGGCTGCAGTGTC
This sequence comes from Lissotriton vulgaris, assembly GCF_964263255.1. Classification (NCBI taxonomy): domain Eukaryota; kingdom Metazoa; phylum Chordata; class Amphibia; order Caudata; family Salamandridae; genus Lissotriton; species Lissotriton vulgaris. Next base: position 304,721,550 of record NC_141696.1, read on the forward strand.
TTATCTGCCGTTGGTGGTGGCGACCGCCGCAGAAAAAATGGTGGTGTTGCCCTCGCAATACAGGGGGTATGAGGATGTCTTCAGTGAAAGCATGGCTGAACAACTGCCTCCTCATAGACCCTATGATTGTCGAATAGATTTGGTGGAAGGGGCAACGCTTCCTTCCTGCAGGGTGTATGCCCTGTCAGTCCCTGAAACAGCGCATTTGCAGGAATATCTTGACCATTACGTGGCCATTGGGTTCATCCGTCCCTCCAGATCCCCAGCGGCCTCCTTCTTGTTTTTTATCAAAAAAGCAAACGGAGAGTTAAGGGCATGTGTCGACTACAGGGTGTTAAATAAAAACACCGTAAGAAATAGATACCCTTTACCCTTAATAACAGTCTTGCTTGATCAGGTGAAGGATGCTAGGATCTACACTCGTCTCGATCTAAGGGGAGCATACCATCTGGTCCGGGTTAGGGAAGGCGACGAGTGGAAGACGGCCTTTAAGACTCGTTATGGCCTGTACGAATATACTGTCATGCCGTTTGGGCTGTGTAACGCCCCGGCGGCGTTCCAGTATTTTCTTAATGACGTCCTAAAGGAGTTTGTGGATGTGTGTGCGGTTGTCTACATTGACGACATTCTTATCTATTCCAACAACTCCAAACAGCACCATGATCATGTCACTCAAGTATTGCAGAAGTTGGGGGACAACAGACTATTTTGCAAGATTTCCAAGTGTGAGTTCAGTGTGTCTGAGGTTGAGTTTTTAGGGGTGATACTGAAGCATTCTGGGTTGCAGATGTCTGAACGAAAGGTGAAGGCGGTGCAAGAATGGCCTGTTCCTAAAAGTGTTAAGGAAGTCCAAAGCTTTTTAGGATTCTCCAACTATTATCGTAGGTTTATAGCACAGTTCTCCCAGGTGGCAGCCCCCTTGTCCAGGTTGTTGAGAAAAGGGGTACCTTTTCTGTGGACTGAGATTACAGATGAGGCCTTTCAGTCCCTCAAAACTGCGTTTACATCAGCTCCCATTTTGGCACACCCAAAACCAGAATACCCCTTCATTGTCGAAGCGGATGCTTCGGACGAGGCAATAGGCGCTATATTGTCTCAAAGGAATCCTCTTACGGGACAATTACATCCTGTGGCCTATCTATCGAAGAAGCTCAGTCAGGCCGAAAAGAATTACACTATAGCGGAAAAGGAGCTGCTTGCGATTAAAAAGGCCTTTCAAGAATGGCGCCAACACTTGTGGGGGGCTGCTTTTCCGATTACTGTATTTTCTGACCACCGAAATATACAGTACATGAAAACCGCCCGCAACCTCTCTCAGAGACAAATGAGGTGGATGTTGTTTTTCTCGGAATATGACTTTCTTATCACTTTCCGTCCTGGGGCTGACAACAAGAAGGCTGATACCTTATCCCGACAATAACAGGGGGAGACCTCCACAGAACTACCTAGACTTGAGGCCATTGTGGATCCGAAAAAGGTGGTGTGTGTGATACAGGCCGACTCGTTTTTGGATCGCGTTTGTCAGGCCAAGACTCCAGGGAACTGGGTGGAATGGGCAGCCCAGGGTAGTGGTCGCACATTAAAGAAAGGGCTTCCGTTCCAAAACAACAAGTTGTTTCTTCCGGACGTTTCCATGAGGAAGACTGCTTTTGAATGGTGCCACGATTCTCAGTTGGCAGGACATCAAGGAGCGTGTAAGACTATGCAGTTGATACAAAGATACTTTTGGTGGGACACCGTCAAGAAAGACGTGGCCGCTTGGGTAAGATCGTGCAGTGAATGTGCCATGGCAAAAACTGAGACTGGAAAAAAGAAAGGCTTGTTGATCCCATTACCCACACCCAATAGGCCCTGGCAGACTATAAGTTTGGACTTTGTTACTGGCCTACCCCCTGATCAAGGGAAAACCGCCATCCTAGTGGTGATCGATTGCCTCTCCAAATTGGGCCATTTTATTCCCTGTGTAAACCTGCCCACGGCAAGTCAGACCGCGCAACTACTGTTGACCCATGTCATTAGGCTTCATGGAGTACCCAAAGTCATTGTCTCCGACAGGGGGCCTCAGTTCATAGCCAGGTTCTGGAGGTTTTGTTGTCAGGCTCTGGGCATTCGATCTTCTCTTTCAACCAGTTTCCATCCACAAACTGATGGACAAATGGAAAGGTTGAATCAAACCCTGAAGAAGTATCTTCGGTGTTACGCGGCAGAAGCTCAGGATTCGTGGGTTTCTTTATTGTGGCTGGCTGAAGTAGCGTACAACAACGCTTGGCACTGTTCTTTGGGGGTGTCTCCTTTTTGTGCTACCTATGGGTACGACGCTAAAATCCTCCCCATTACCATTCCTGATGTCGTATCCAACCAGCCTACCGTGTTGGGTCAGATGCGTAAGGTTCAGGCCATCCACAAGACCATCAGAACCCATCTGGTAAAAGCAAAACAGGAGTACAAGAAATACGAGGATAGACACAGGAGACAAGGGCCGTCTTATGCAGTTGGGGATAAGGTATGGCTTTCAACGAAAAACATCAGATTTAGGCTTCACAGCATTTTTCATCCCAAATACATTGGGCCTTACATGGTGGTGAAGCAGATTAACCCAGTATCCTACAAACTGAAACTGCCTGGTTCTCTTCGCATACATCCAGTATTCCATTGCAACCTGTTGAAGTCTGCGTTTTCTACCAGGCGTAGGGCTCCTCCCCCTGTCATGTGTGACGGAGGTTTCGAATATGTGGTGTGGAGCATCAAGGATTCAAAGTTTCGTAGGGGTGTGTTGTGGTACCTGGTATCGTGGAAAGGGTATTCAGCTGAGGACGACTCTTGGGAACCTGTGACCAACATCCACGCTCCTGAGGCCATTCGATCGTTTCATCGTAGGTTCCCCCTGCGGCCTGGTCCTGATAGGCGCTTAGAAGGGGGACATACTGTCAGGGTCTAGTCAGGCGCCTGCATTACTGTTGTGAAGGGAAAAACTACATTTCCCAGAAGCCTCGGCTGAGGCTACTTTAGGATCTCTGACACGCTTCCTGTTGCGTGTTATTCCGGGTTTCGTCTTCGAAGGAGAGAGGAGCCTGTCTCTCGCAGCGTTACGTATTCTTCAGGGGGCCGGGTGTGCTGGACCAGCTGCTGCAGGTAGGAGCGGTTCCCCGCCTCCGTGTTCTCCGGCATTAAGCGGAGCGCTGTGGTACTTCCGCCACGCGTTGCCGTCTTGTTCTGTGCACAGTGAAGCTAACTGTTGCGCAGTGTTTCTTTGGGTCATTTTCTGATGCGGAGCGTGGTGGTTTCTGCCACACGTGGCCGTGTCCTTGGACAAAGTATTGACGGATATTTTCTTTGGTAACAGAGGAACTATAGGAAGAGCGGAGCGGAGTGGCTTAGACACCACACTCCGCCGTGTCTTCGTGACCTTTGCTTATTTGATCAGATACTGTCTTCTACTGTACAGTAGGTGGTGCACGTCGGTGGTTGCTGCGTGTCACCAGAACAAGCTGCTTGTTTTCACGTCTTGGCATTAATGTGTTACAAAGGTGAGCGGAACGCCGTGGTGGTCGCAGCTACGCGTTTCCATGGGTGCTACTACAAGAGGTGTTGTGTCCTTATAGTATTAGTCCAAGACTATACTATTTAACAACCTTGTTTTTTGTTTGAACGCTTTCATACTTATCTGTGGATTTAAACTGATTGTTCTTTTGTTGGGAATCGGCAGAGCGGAATGCTGTGGTTCTTGCATCCCACGCATTACCGTGTTCTGTGTTTTCATCTTCTGTGCTGCATCTCTTTGGATTAATCCCTGTCCTTCTCTTCAGTGTGAATAGTGAACGTGCTCTTAGGAACCCCCTATTATAACTTACTGTTGCATGAAGAAGGTATTGAAAGATACAGCATACCATAATATACCAGGTTTCATTCTCACATATTGTGTATGTAATTCTAGGTATCACTGTGTTTATGTATTGTATAGGGCAAGGGTACAGGAAAAGAGGAATAACAGAGATACCTTTTCAGCATTCCGGCATTTATCCACAGGTATTTAGAGTAGAAAGAAACTAGATGAGTGTTCATATTACACAAAAGAACAGTGTTTCTTATCTCTGTGTCTTTTGTCGTTTCAGATATTCCCTTTCCCCGCAGACCCCTCCCTTTCCTTCCCTGTTTATTATTTTGCATTTACCCCTCGCCTAATGGCTCAAATCCAAGGTTGACATTTAATCAGAGGGTTTGTGACGTTTGGAGGTGGGCTGTATGATCATCATCCGGATCCTGTGGAGCGTACCTGACACCCTTATCCCCTATAAACCCTATATCCCGCTCCTAAAAATGTATCATACTTTATTACACTATTTATTAGTACTATAAATTAATATAGCTAACATTTTACACTATTGATATTTTACATACATTAAAAAAACACTATTTAACATGTCGATATTTTGTCTTATCGATATTTTTGCCATCGATATTTTCTATCTCAACTTTACTGTCCTCGATATTATTTATACACACATAAATCGATATTTTTTATATCAATATTTTTATCATCGATATTACTTACCTTCGATTTTACAAACTCGATATTATAGCTAGTCGACATTAACAACTCGATATTTTGACTGTGTACCGGAGGAGATAGCACCTGATAGTGAAGGGCTGTGCCTGCCTGACCACAATGCTGGCTCCACCTCCCGCTGGGCGACTGTCACCTCTGTCCATGATACTGACAGGACTTCCCTATAACCAGTTCTAGCTGGTTCTCACACTGCCGGCACAAAGATTTCAAAGGCTTTTCCCTGTATAAGAAGGGGCTGTGTCCCCTTCCAATTTGTTCTTGTTTGTGGACTTGAATCTTGCCAGGGGCGTGCTGCTGCTTGGGCTCAGGAGAATCCCTGGGCCCTGCTCAGCCCCTGGACACCTGATGGACTTTCCCTGGGGACCTTTGCCTGTGGTCCCCTGCTACAGACTTCTGAAGACTTTCTCTTGCTTTTTCCAAGGCTTGTTATAGCCTAAAGTGTCTGGAAGGACCTTGCTGCATCCCCTGAAGAACTTCTGTGCACCCTTCTTGCTATAGGGGTCATTTCTAGGGGCCAGTGGGTGCTGCCAGTGCCCCCAGCGCGATGGAAGCGCTTTAATATGTCCTGTAGCGCTTGAGAGCGCTTTTGGCTGAAATACGAGCAGGTCGCCGTCACGCATTTTGCGTGAGGATTTGCAGGTGCCTACCCTGCTTGGCGCCCGATTCATGTTGTGTTTTACCTACGGGTGCCACCCCATTTATTTAATTAATTATCGGGTGCTCACCCCTCATTCTATTCCCTTCGTGCCACCGCCGCGGCCCGAGCCGTTTGGACAATGGCCGCCGGAGAGCCGCGCTGCGATTGGTGGGCCGCGGGGGCCCCGTCCTGGAAGACCGCGCTCTGATTGGGCCGTTGCCGAGGGCCTGGCTGGGGAGCCACGTTCTGGTTGGCTGATCCCCGCCGTAGATGCTGCCGCGTCAAGAAGGGCTCGTCCAGGAGCCGCGCTGGGATTGGTCCAGCGCTCGTCTCCAGTCCCGAGGGGTGCCGCCGCTGGAGAAGTCGTCCATCCAGCCTGGAAGCGCCGCGGGACTGCCTGTCTGCACAGAGGAGCCCCCGGTGAGTGACGCCCGTAGTGAGGAATGGCTGGGGGGGCTCCACGATGCTGATGTTGGTGCCGCTTCCAAGCACTGAGTAAGGGCGGCCCCGGATGGCAGTGGGTTGCCCACCGTGGTTACAGAGCCCGCGAGGGGCTCTTGAGGGCCCGCATTGCTGTCCGTTATGAAGGGGCATTTGTTTGTCAGAGCCCCGAGAGGCTCAAGGACGCATTTGAGTAGATTTACGAGCCCAGCGAGGCTCAGGGCCCAGATTGTGTTTAGAGCCACGGAGGCTCTAGGGGGCACATCGATATTTAGAGCCTAGTGAGGCTCTTGAGGGCAGTGGTATTTATGAGCCCAGCGAGGCTCGAGGGGCCATTGTTTGCAGAGCCTGAGGGATCCAACGGCCATATCTAGTTCCAGAGCCTGTGTGGCTCCAACGGGCTGCGCAGTGTGATAGAGAGCCTGTGTGGCTCCAGCAGTGGGCGCAGTTTGCGCCTAAAGGCCAGAGAGGGCTCCGTCGCAGTTTGTCTCCAGCTGCCCAGCAATTAGTGGGCAGCTGCACCGTTTAGGCCCAAGATGGAGAGCGAGTCCCTGAGAGGGACAGAGATGGCAGAGAGGTGCCCGGCCAGTCACAGCTGCGCAGCACTTAGTGCCAGCTGCAGCGTTTAGGCCCTTGTGAGTGTTCCCAGGTGCCCAGCAAGTAGTGGGCACCTGCAATGTTTAGGTTTTGCGCCAGTGGCGCACCCTGACTGGCGCTGCTTTGCAGCGCGCCCTGACATTTGGACACAGGGCGTCTGAGCCCCAACAAGGCCAGTTGGCCTAGGGACTGCCACAGGTGGTGTCTTATGTAAGTTTTGCGCAATTGTATGGTTATTGCACCTCTGAATGTGTTTTCTTTCATCATGTGTTATTCCTGCACCTCTGAATGTTTTCAGGCATCATGTGATTTTTGCGCTATTGTATTGTTCTGGCACCTCTGAATGTTTTTAGGCATCATGTGTCTTCCTTTTCCCTGCGCTTCACCTCTGAATGTTTTAGGCATCATGTGTCTTCTTTTATTACTCCTCTGAATGTGTTTCATGCATCATGGGTAATGTGTTCTGGTTTATACCCCTAAATGTATTTTATTCTTAGGTGGTTGTTCTTTTTAGTACAGGTGGTCCTAGTGAGGTCCTGGTACCTGTTCCCAGTAGTTACTGGATCTGATTTATAACTGTTATTTTGTGCTATACTTATTCTAATTTCTAAAAGTGCTGATTCTGACAGTGGCCCATGTGGCCCTGTCCTGTACATAATCCCTTGTGAATATTGCCCGTGCCAGTTGGCACAATGTACATATGTGATACTATCTGATGTGTGTTTACAATACAAAAGTTATTTTATAATAACCTTGTGTGGAGTTCCTTTTGTGGTGTGCCTAGTATGTTGTTGCTGTTGTGCGCTGGCGCAAATGCTTTACACATTGCCTCCGAGTTTAGCCTTACTGCTTGTGCCCAGCTACCAAGGGGGTGAGCTGGGGTTATCTTGGCGTGTGACTTCCTTGCCCTGACTAGAATGGTGGTTTCTGCCATCGCTTTGGCGTCAGCCTTAGCCTACCAGAAATAGCCAGTTCTAACATTGTTGGTCAGCGGTGCGGATTTGGACTTGTGTTTGCGCAGTGCCACAGCGACAACTGGCTACATTACAAAACTCTGCATTTTTTTAGATAGTCACATGTTTGGGATTATTGTTTTGGATTTTTGTTTTTCCTCAAGAGTGTCATTTTCAAATGTGTTTCTGCACTTTATGTTTAGTAGCAGATGAGAGAAATTGACAGGGCGGGATGCCAGTAGAGGGGGAGGTTCCCATAGATGAGGAATCCCTTGCTGAGTCCAGTGCCCAATCCCTGTTCCTGATCCTGTGTGGATAGATGGAAGAGAGGGAGTGTGGAGGAGAAATGACTAGCTCAGGAGGGTGGTTATCGCCTGAGTGTAGTGTGTGTGTCTGGATTCCCCAGTATGGTAGGATCCAGTGGTGGCAGCTTAAATGTGTCCAGTGCGTGTGAAGTCCCATTCCCAGTTCCCAGAGTATGTTGCCTGGTGCTCAGTAAGAGGGGTACAGGTTGAGAGTCAGAGGCAGTGAGGAACTGTCTCACCAGTCTGGAGGGGGAGTGTGTGGATGAGTGGTGTCTTGAACTGGAGGAGTTGGTGTGAGTTTTTTTTAAGGAGCTTGCATGTGAGGTGTACCTCAGGTGGTGTGCAGAAGGTCCTGCAGAGGCACTGGACAAGAAGGTGGACGTCTGTCGGTGTGTTAGATGTCTTGCAGAGGCATTAGGGAGTGATTCCAAAAGGAGTGGTATGAGTATCTGATGATCCTGTGTAGGAGAAGAGGTTACTGTGTAGCCCAGCTAGATCCCAGTAGAAAGGGTAGGTGGTAGGGGCTCACGTCCTATCTCAGTGGAGGCGGAGTGAGTGTGGGACGGTGTGTCCTACATTAGCCCGAAACCCTGCGTGAGGGCCTGGAGGGTTCCCTACGGGAGCGCCAGGCCAGGGGCCTACGCTGTACTTACAGGTCATTTGAGGAAGATCTTCCTGTGTCTAGAGGACGGGGAGTGTCTGTAATCAGAACTCCGGCGGTCCTGGTGTTGGGCAGTACCGCTCCTAAGTGGAGGGTGCAGAAGTCCTGGCTCGCTGAGCATTTGACCGTCTAGAGTGCTTGACCATTTTTTGGGGCCTCTGGAGGTTGTTCCCCGAGGAGGGGGGAGGCCAGGTTCAGGTTCAGCCTGGCCTGGAGGGAAGGGCATCTGTACTCAGTGTCCTGACCGGTTTTTGCTTCTAGGGGTACCGCTCCAAGGTGGGAGGGTGCAGAACTCTGGAAGGGGGTGCAGAGGGACGGTGTACTTCTGACCCCGGTGCAACTTGAGGGTTTAGATCCTAGGTTGGGAGATTAGGAAGCTTCCAGGTCAAGAGGAATCTCTACCACAGTGGATCAGCTAAAGAGACTGAGGGGGCTGCCCTTGCTGTGTGATCTGGGGCTCACCTGCAGTTTGTTGTTTCCACTAAGGTAGAGGAAAGGGGACTTTGCTGTGTGCTGTGTCCCCCCACCTGCTTGAAAGGGGACTTTGCTGTGTGCTGTGTCCCCCCACCTGCTTGAAGAGGAACTGTGCTGTGTGCTTTGTACTTCAGAAGTGGAATAGTTTCCAGGTGGTAGACCAGTGATGGAGTTAGATCCTGATCTGGTAGGAGAATTGTGTTCTGGTGAGTGCTTCCCTGTGAGGGTGCGGGAACCCAGAAGTAGAGGTAGGCTGGGGCATTCTTGCCCGTGACCTCTGGTCAGCCTGAGGGTATGGTCCCTAGGTTGAAGGATCAGTGGTAGTTGTAGCTACACTGAGAGAGAGAGTGGAGAATGGCTATTGTGTGCCAGGGGTTACTGCCCCCCGCTCTGTGGATTGGTTAGGACATGTGATATTTGGATGGCCTAGGGCCTGGTCCTGGCTGTGGATGACTAGTGAGTACCAGTGGGGAATCCTAGTTGTGTCAGAGAGTTCTTGTTTGGAGGAAACCATGTAGGTGCCCCTACCGTGCGGGCCTGTGTCCGTGTTTTGTCGCCCAAAGCAAGGAAGCCCATCAGTGGAGTGATTGCTCTACCCTGCCTTTTGGCTGGAAGGGGGTTGTGTTGGACCCGGCCCTTTAGGCAGGTTCCCCCGAGACTTTTTGCTTTTTCCTAGCCTGTTTCTGTGACCTGGTGTTGGTGATTTTAGGCCTCTGCGCACTTTTTCACTGTGGTACAGTGTAAAGTGCTTGAGCTCTCTGTGTATGTGTGGTGAGTGACCTGCCCTTCCATAGGAATGAATGGGGAATATGTATGCCCATGGTAGTTCCTGATGTGTGGGGAGTGCAGGGGCGAGTTTGGTATGAGAGAACTCATGAGACTGAATGCTGAGAAATGGTATATGCAGCATGATTGTGTCTAGTCTAGAAGTGACACTTTTAGAGGTGGCTTATTTGTGTAATTTGTGTCTGACGTGTGATTGGCTGGTGAGCCTGGTCCAGGAGTGCCTGGGCCTGCTTGTGGATTGACTGTCTGGTTTGAGGATGACAGGGGCTGGGAAGCACCAGGAGGTTGTCTGAGTCAGCCCGTGGATGAAAGGCAGCATCTGCTGCCAGGGAAGTGGGAGGAGATAGCACCTGATAGTGAAGGGCTGTGCCTGCCTGACCACAATGCTGGCTCCACCTCCCGCTGGGCGACTGTCACCTCTGTCCCTGATACTGACAGGACTTCCCTATAACCAGGTCTAGCTGGTTCTCACACTGCCTGCACAAAGACTTCAAAGACTTTTCCCTGTATAAGAAGGGGCTGTGTCCCCTTCCAATTTGTTCTTGTTTGTGGACTTGAATCTTGCCAGGGGCGTGCTGCTGCTTGGGCTCAGGGGAATCCCTGGGCCCTGCCCAGCCCCTGGACACCTGATGGACTTTCCCTGGGGACCTTTGCCTGTGGTCCCCTGCTACAGACTTCTGGGAACTTTCTCTTGCTTTTGCCAAGGCTTTTTATAGCCTAAAGTGTCTGGAAGGACCTTGCTGCATCCCCTGAAGAACTTCTGTGGACCCTTCTTGCTATAGGGGTCATTTCTAGGGGCCTGTGGGTGCTGCCAGTGCCCCCAGTGCGATGGAAGCGCTTTATTTTGTCCCGTAGCGCTTGAGAGCGCTTTTGGCTGAAATACGAGAAGGTCGCCGTCACGCATTTTGCGTGAGGATTTGCAGGTGCCTACCCTGCTTGGCGCCCGATTCATGTTGTGTTTTACCTACGGGTGCCACCCCATTTATTTAATTAATTATCGGGTGCTCACCCCTCATTCTGTCCCTTTCGTACCACCGCCACGGCCCGAGCCGTTTGGACAATGGCCGTCGGAGAGCCGCGCTGCATTTGGTGGGCCGCGGGGGGCCCGCCCTGGAAGGCCGCGCTCTGATTGGGCCGTTGCCGAGGGCCTGGCTGTGAAGCCGCATTCTGGTTGGCTGATCCCCGCCGTAGATGCTGCCGCGTGACGATGGGCTCGTCCAGGAGCCGTGCTGGGATTGGTCCAGCGCTCGTCTCCTGTCCCGAGAGGTGCCGCCGCTGGAGAAGTCGTCCATCCAGCCTGGAAGCGCCGCGGGACTGCCCGTCTGGACAGAGGAGCCCCCGGTGAGTGACGCCCGTAGTGAGGAAGGGCTGGGGGGCTCCCCGACGCTGATGTTGGTGCCGCTTTGAGGCACTGAGTAAGGGCGGCCCCGGATGGCAGTGGGTCGCCCCACCGTGGTTACAGAGCCCGCGAGTGGCTCTTGAGGGCCTGCATTGCTGTCCGTTATGAAGGGGCATTTATTCGTCAGAGCCCCGAGAGGCTCAAGGACGCATTTCAGTAGATTTACGAGCCCAGCGAGGCTCAGGGCCCAGATTGTGTTTAGAGCCACGGAGGCTCTAGGGGGCACATTGATATTTAGAGCCCAGTGAGGCTCTTGAGGGCAGTGGTATTTATGAGCCCAGTGAATCTCGAGGGGCCATTGTTTGCAGAGTCTGAGGTCTCCAACGGCCATATCTAGTTCCAGAGCCTGTGTGGCTCCAACAGGCTGTGCAGTGTGATAGAGAGCCTGTGTGGCTCCAGCAGTGGGCGCAGTTTGCGCCTAAGGGCCAGAGAGGGCCCCGTCGCAGTTTGTCTCCAGCTGCCCAGCAATTAGTGGGTAGCTGCACCGTTTAGGCGCAAGATGGAGAGCGAATCCCTGAGAGGGACAGAGATGGCACAGAGGTGCCCGGCCAGTCACAGCTGCACAGCACTTAGTGCCAGCTGCAGCGTTTAGGCCCTTGTGAGTGTTCCCAGGTGCCCAGCAAGTAATGGGCATCTGCAATGTTTAGGTTTTGCGCCAGTGGCCCACCCTGACTGGCGCTGCTTGGCAGCGCGCCCTGACATTTGGACACAGGGCGTCTGAGCCCCAACAAGGCCAGTTGGCCTAGGGACTGCCACAGGTGGTGGCTTATGTAAGTTTTGCGCAATTGTATGGTTATTGCACCTCTGAATGTGTTTTCTTGCATCATGTGTTATTCCTGCACCTCTGAATGTTTTCAGGCATCATGTGATTTTTGCGCTATTGTATTGTTTTGGCACCTCTGAATGTTTTTAGGCATCATGTGTCTTCCTTTTCCCTGCGCTGCACCTCTGAATGTTTTAGGCATCATGCGTCTTCTTTTATTACTCCTCTGAATGTGTTTCATGCATCATGGGTAATGTGTTCTGGTTTATACCCCTAAATTTTTTTTATTCTTAGGTGGTTGTTCTTTTTAGTACAGGTGGTCCTAGTGAGGTCCTGGTACCTGTTCCCAGTTGTTACTGGATGTGATTTATAACTGTTATTTTGTGCTATACTTATTATAATTTCTAAAAGTGCTGATTCTGACAGTGGCCCATGTGGCCCTGTCCTGTACATAATCCCTTGTGAATATTGCCCGTGCCAGTTGGCACCATGTACATATGTGATACTATCTGATGTGTGTTTAGAATACAAAAGTTATTTTATAATAACCTTGTGTGGAGTTCCTTTTGTGGTGTGCCTAGTATGTTGTTGCTGTTGTGCGCTGGCGCAAATGCTTTACACATTGCCTCCGAGTTTAGCCTTACTGCTTGTGCCAAGCTACCAAGGGGGTGAGCAGGGGTTATCTTGGCGTGTGACTTCCTTGCCCTGATTAGAATGGTGGTTTCTGCCTGGCTTTGACGTCAGCCTTAGCCTACCAGAAATAGCCAGTTCTATCAGTCCCATTTCTTTGCGACAAGAACGAGATCCTGGCCTTGAATGGCATTGGAGCGCCAGAGCGGCGTATATCGATTAATCTTCCCAATATGCATATATTTTGCCACTTTATTCCAAATTCTCCATGCACTAGCTATAACTTCTCCCTTAAAATCCTTATAGTTCCTTGCCTCAGTTTTCCGTAAGAGTAAGCCCTTGGCCTTATGACCTAAAAGAAGCTCATATATTGAAGGTATTGCTCTAAAGCCTTCCGGGCTCTCTATACTTAGACCACTAATCTTGGGAGTAAGCTGTTTTAAAAACCCAGCCCAGTGATAAAGAATTATGTTAGGTATAGTAAGGCCGCCTCTATCATAAGGGAGTGATAATAGCGTAAGCGATCTGCGAATCTTACCATGTTGCCACATAAATTTAGACATAAGTGAGTTAATCAGCACTAACACTTTCTGATCAATGGCTAGCGGAATTGCCCGGAATAAATAGAGGCATCTGGGTAGCATATTCATTTTTAAATAGTTGGCTCTTCCTATAATGGAGAGATGGAGGCTATTAACCCTTTCGAGATCATCCTTTATCTTAACCACTAGTGGATCAAAATTAGCTTTTGCTAATAACTTAGTATTAGCACAAAGAACATCTCCCAAATACGTGGCCTTTTCAGCTCTTCGTTGATCCGGACAAATGGTATTATCGGTACACAGAATAAGAGAATACCCTGAGCAGCACCCAAATTCCGTAGTCACTCTCTCTATTTCACAGATAGCCTCAATCGGGTCAGATGTAGTAACCGCGATGTCATCGGCATAGGCAAATACTTTAGTTTCGAAATGGCAGCTAATAACAGGCTTAATAATGTTACTTTCTAATAGTTTCAAGATAAGGGGGTTAATATATAAAGCAAAAAGCAGGGGCGAGCACGGACACCCCTGCCTGGTGCCCCTAGCAATGTTGATATGTCCTGATACTGACCCTGCTGCTAGAATTTTTGCTTTGGGGTGGAGATACATTGACTTAATAGATTTAATAAATTTGGGGACGAAATTATTGCGTTTCATGATTTCCCACAGAAAGTCCCATGAGACGCGGTCAAAGGCTTTCTCAGCTTCAAGTAGAATCATCGACATCTGTCCTCCCGTGGCGGCCATAGCATCAAACAATGCAATTACCCGGCGGGTGTGTTCTGTAGTCCCTTTACCAGGGATAAAGCCATGCTGCCACGGGGAGACAAGACGTTCAATGACCCCACTGAGTCTGAGAGCTAATACCTTTGCATATAATTTAGAGTCCGAATTAATCAGGGATATTGGGCAATAGGAAGTTAGCTGCTCGGGGGTTTCACCTTCTTTGGAAAAACGATTATGTTCCATTGAATCCCAAGGAATAAATCACATAAAATAGGACATAGTTGGTGGCTAATAATTTTTAAACAGATCAATCGGTAATTTGTCTGGACCTGCTGCTTAACCAGATGACAATAAAGATAACGCAGCACCCACCTCTGCTAGAGTAATTTCTTTTTCAAGCTCTTCCCTGGTGGTATCATCTAGAAGCTTCATAGCCTCAGAATTAGTAAGAAAATTCTCAAGATAATCTGCTATATCATTTTCAGTAGCTGGTGTTTCCTCCGAGTAGAGGCTCTGATAATACATTTGAAATTGATGGCTGATGTCTGTTGCGTTAGTAAATGTCTGCCCATTATCTACTATTGAGGAAATGCTATTCCTAACATTTTTCTGACGTGTACGAAGTGCCAGCTGCCTACCAACTTTCTCCCCACTTTCATAAAGTTGTTTCCTGTGTGCTTGATATGTTTGGGCAGCTTTCTGACTAAGCTTAGTGTTTAGTTCAGATTTCAACACTGCTACCTGAAACATCAAGTGCCTGGCTTCTTGTTTTTGTGTAATTCTAGCAGTATGTTCTTCCTCAGCTTTAGCCAAGGCAGATATTTTCAATTCATATTCTTTTCTTAAGATTCTTCCGGCTTTATTTTGGAAGCTAATGGTTTCCCCCCTTAGTGCAGATTTGTAGGAATCCCATACAATATTTCTTGACGCACTAAAGCAATTCATATTGAAAAATTCCTCAGTCCAGGCTTTAATATGATTAATGTACTCATTGTTAGATAGCAGCTTTCTATCAAAAGACCAAGAGCATTGTTGAGTGAGATTGGCATCATGAGTGGTTGATAATACTAAAGGATTATGATCCGAGATTATTTTGGGTGGTTTATTTATGAATGAATAGGGTGCTAAATCCCTAGAGGTAAACATGTAATCGATCCGGACGTGTTTTTCATGAGGGTGGGAAAAATAAGTATAGCCTGGGTCATTGGGATTGTTTTGTAACCATATATCAATTAAACCCAAGCTACATACCAGGCTTTTAACAGCACGGTATACCCTTGGTTTCCGACCCATATATTTCTGCTTTGGCGCTAGCGCCATAAATGATGGCAAAAGTGAGATGTTGAAATCACCACAGAGGATTAGCGGGCCTTGTCACATAGCTAATTCTGTTTCCAAAGTTTCGAATACTGCAGGGTCATCATAGTTTGATCCATAAACAGAGCAGATGACAATTCTGCTGGCCAGTTTAACAATTGCCCACCTTCCATGTGCGTCAGACAGAAAGCGTACTCCCAGGCCAAAGCAGGATTTTGCAAAAATTGCTACGCCCCTGGTATTCGAGGATTGGGATGATGTTATCAGCAAATTATACCCCTTGAGGCTCAATAAAGCTCTTTTACTCCAGGGAACATGCGTCTCCTGAATGCACAAAATATCTACAGGATTTAATTTCATTAATTCGCCCAATCGAAGACCTTTGTCTCTGGATAGGAGCCCCCCTACGTTCCAAGATTGAACACTAAGTCTACCCATTGTTTATGTAAAAAAATTGCAAAGTGACCTTAATCAAATAATATTCCTTGTCTTGCTTTACCTCCTTTCCCATTGTTTCCAAAGTTAACATTGCCCTTGCTAATAGACCTGGTTCATTTTAGTTTTTTCTTCCACTTCCCCACACCCCCCCTTCCCACCACCCCAAGAATCCCTCCCCTGAACCCTCCTCCATTACCCCTCTCCCCCTTACGTAGGCATTCAGACTTAACCAGAGTCTGGGTGATGTAGTTGCTGCACTTCTACTGAGCTACCGCTCCCCAACAAGAAAAGACTAATAAAGAAATAAGTAAAAAAATATAAACCATGACCGAAGTGGCCCCTATATCTTACAAAACATCCAAGTAAATCTTAGCTCATGCCTAACAATTATTACGAGATATCCACATGTACATTACATAATGCAAACCGACCATGATTAAATGCTGTTCTTTCCTAAACATGTACAGGTTATTACTAGCAATACCTATAATTTATCTAAGATAGTTCATCAAGATAGGCTTTTGCTTTCATTTCAGACTGGAAAAACTTTGTCTGACCACCATATACAATTTTGAGTTTAGCGGGATTGTTCAGGAATGCCAAGGCTCCCTTATCTTGAAATGGTTTAATCAATAGACGCAACCACCATCGTCTTTCCACGGTTGCGCAACAGAAATCGGGCCTGGAAAAAACTAAAAAGTCATTGAATGATAGTTTGCGATCAGGTCTCGCTTTCTCAGCCACCACCTGCCGTAACAAAAAATTTCCAAAATATACTAGAATAGCACGGGGGTACACCCCTGGTTTAGGTGGCAGGTTGAACGGGACTCGGTGGGCCCGTTGTATTTCCACATCCCAATTCCAGTTTTGCACTTCAGGCATAGATTCACTGAGGAGTTTGATAATAAAGGCCCGCATGTTCTCCCCCTCCATCTTCTCTGGAACTCCTAAAATACGTAAGTTATTACGCCGGTGCCTATTTTCGAAGTCCTCAAGCTTCCACTTGATATCCATAAGCTCCGCCTCCTGAAGCTTATTTTTTTCGGAATTCTCAGAGGAGTCTTTTTCAGCCAACATCACCCTTACTTCCGTCTCCGTGACTCTTTCGCCTATGTGACTGCAGGTTTTAGAAAGCTTCTTAACAACCCCTTGCATTTTGCGCAAAGCTGCACGAGATCTTTTAATGTCCAGAGCTGTCTCTTCTCTAGGTGCTGCTATAGCCTGTAAGATAGTCTCGACCGCTATAGGGGGCATCTCCGAGATACCGGAGCTGGCACCATGGCTGACACCAGGGCGGTCCTTGGCCAGACCACATTGCATGACTGTAGACCCTGCTTTAGTCTTAGCTTTAACAGTGTTAACATTCTGTCTTCCTTCCCCATAACTATCTTCTGAAGAATTAGGAAGAGGTTCCGACTCCTCATCCTCCTCCGTAGACTCATAGCTCTCCGACTATTCCCCCACGACATCGGCTCCGACCTCACCGGTCTCGTCAGAGAAGGAATAAAACTCGCTAAGGTCTTTTTCACCCTCCGGCAGCAGGGCGGTTTGTAACAAGCTTACATTAGGTATTAGCACATTGACACCTTCGTTCACTGCAATCAGTCCCGAGGGACTGCTAGGAGGCATAAGTGGGGGTATAGACAACTGTTCTTCAGAAGCAGCAGGGTGTGAAGTAACTGGTGTAGCTGGTGTAGCTGACAAGCTTATGGATATACAGCCTGATTCATGTACGGGCCGTTTTGCGTGTCCCTAATAGCGAATAATAGCGACTCGCTATTGAGAAAACGCAAAACGGCATTCATGTATTTTTCTGGGAAAAAATAGCGACTCGCACGCGGGCGCAAAAGCCGTTAGCGACCTACAAAAAACGCAGAAAAATCGCAATTTCCGCCCACCAGCGATCGGGATTGCGACACGCAATCCCGATCGCACGGGATTGCGACTCGCAATCCCGTGCGATCGGGATTGCGTGTCGCATTATCGCGGGATCCGGAAATACGGGATTACGCATTCCGAGCACCGTGATGACATCACAACCAGGAAGCTGCCAAATCCCACCTCCAAACACCACAGTGACGCAATCATCCGACTCGACACGACGGAAAGCAGCCGCCAAACCGCCGATAGCGACTCCCGACCCGGCAGAAATTGCGCCCGCCATGGCTGAAGAACCACTGCCCGGCCCCAGCAACAGCGCTAGCCGAAAGCGCAAGCTGAAATTCTCCGAGTCGGAGTTGGAGAACCTCATTGAAGGGGTGGTGGCCCACCACGCCCAGCTGTTTGGTGCAAACTCAAGGAGGGTCGCCGAACAGGAGAAGAGGAGGATCTGGGTGGGGATTGCCTCCAGCGTGAACTCAGTTGGCGTTGCGGCAAGGTCGGTGGAAGAGATCAAGAAGCGCTGGTACGACCTCCGAGGGCGTGCCAAGGAGAAGGTGGCGGCGCGTCTCGGAGAGTCATCAGGCACCGGAGGTGGTGGACCGACTGTCCCACCCAACACCCCCCTGGAGGACCAGGTTGAGGACACCCTGGAGACGGAGGCGTGTGTTGGCGTGACCACCCTGGACTCCTCCCGCCCAACCCACAACACCCAAGGTAAGTGGCATGCGACTGCGACCCTGTCCCTTATGACCGTCCCTGCCCAAATAGGCTCACTCATTGGCCCTTAATCATGCCTATGTTGTGCATCAGGAAATGCCCTGAGGCATTGTGGGAGACGTAGTATGTCCACAATGTAGTTGTACCACTATGCGGCCTGTAAGGTTCCTAAGCGCACATATCCACAGCCATCCAGGGAATGTCACCCAGCATGCATGTAACATCTGCACGTCTGACAGTCACATGCACCTAATGAGTATCCACTTACCCTCACAGGTGCAGACGATAGCAGTGACAGTGAGAGGCTGGTGATCGTCGAGGAGGCCCAGGAGGAGGTATCCCTACCCGCCACCCAGCCACCATCCCCTGCCGCTGCGGCAACACCAGCAGCCAGGCCCACCACCTTACCCGCAGCAAAATCTGCAGGACCACCGCCAGCCAAGGCCAGGCCCCCCACCAATGTGCCTCCAGTGCCTGCCGCACCTGCGACGCCAGCTGCCACAACACCTGCAGCTCGTCCTCCAAGATCTGGCCCAGCCACATCCGCAGCACAGCGGCAAAAGAGCAGGAGGGGCAAAGGGCATCTCCATGCCTGCATGACCGTGGAGCGGCGAATGCTCCGTCTCCACCAGAGGCAGTCGCAGCAGCAAGGAGCCATCCAGCTCCAGCTGCAGAAGATCGGCCGCAATGTGGCAGGAGTGGGCCAGCGGGTGGACCGCATGACGGCGGCCATTGAGCGCATGGCGGTGGCTATGGAGGCCAACACTGCTGCGCTGGGGAAGCAGCGCAGTGCTGCACGCAGGCGCCACCACCATCTGGTGAGCCAGATGGCAACCTATAGTCGCTCCAATTATGTGGCAGCAAATGCCACCACCCAGCTCTCCCGGCGCTCAATGACCCAGCAGCACCAGCTGGTCCAGTGCTGCGAAGAGATCACCCGAGTGCTGGAGCACTTAACCACCGCCGTGGTCCCACTGCTCCAACCTGTGGTACCGGCCGTCGTTGGGGGAGACGATGGGAGTGAGGCTGCCTCCAGCGTGAGCAGCAACTCTGCCACGCAGGCCCCCCCACCTAGGCGCAGCACCAGGGCTACGCCTGGTCCATCTGCCCAGGATGAGGATGAGGAGCCTCAAAGGCGGCTGGGAAATGTGCGCAGGAAGCAGCATTGACATTGTGTCAGGGACACAGGCACAGGCTGAGGATAAGCCTGCCAAGCACAATAACATGCAGTATGCTGGAATACTGTATTTTTTTTGTAAATAGTTCTTTCCATGTCCCTGTTCTGTTGTGAATCAAAGAAATACATTTATTTTGAAGCATACATTTGCCTTGTGTTATCATTATATTTAGCATGCAATTGTGATATGTGGGGTGGGGGAAGGGGGTGGGCTAGAAATTGTTATCTGTGATGTGGTTGCGACGTCTGTGGCCTTCAGCTGGGTTCTCCCCGAGTGCATGGTGCGCATTTGCTGGTGGCCGGTCGTCCCCCTCAGATTCACTGCCTGAGATGTCAACTGGTATCCGCCGCTTGGTAGCAATGTTATGAAGCATTGCACAGACAGCCACAATGCGGCAGCACGCTGCAGGACTGTAATACATGGCCCCACCTGTCTTGTGCAGTATACGGAACCTGCTCTTGAGCAGGCCAAATGTCCTTTCAATACAGTTCCTTGTCCGGATGTGCGCAACATTGTAGCGCCGTTGCTGAGGTGTGGCAGGGTTGAGGTAAGGGGTCAGGAGGTATTCCCGTAGGGCGTAGCCACTGTCACCTGAATGAGAGGAGCAGATGTTGATTGCCTGTGCAGCGCAGTTACTTCATAGCAATGTGACATTGTCGACAAAGTGTACTTACCAAGTAGGTGTCCTTCCCCAAACTCTCCCCTGATCAGTCGTGTGTGGAGTCCGCTGTGCCTGAAGATGAAGGAGTCATGGGTACTCCCTGGGTACTGGGCCACAATGTCAGTGATGATGCTCTTGGCATTGCAGACCATCTGTATGTTGAGGGAGTGGTAGCACTTTCTGTTGCGGTACATATACTCCGTGCCAGCTGGTGGGCAGATGGCGACGTGGGTACAGTCTATGCAGCCGAGGACATGGGGAAAATGGGCAACATTATAAAATTGTAGTTTAGTGAGGTCCAATTCCTGTTGGCTCGTGGGAAATGTGATGTACCGGTGGAGCTGGCTGAGCATGGCGTCAACAAAAGTGTGGAGGCAGCGTGACATGGTGGGCTGGGATATCCCCCCAGCAGCGGCTACTATGCCCTGGAAACTGCCGGAGGCCAGGAGGTGCAGGCTGCACAATACCTGCACATGTGTGGGCACAGAATTGTTTCGCCTTGTTGGGTGCTGCATGATGGGGTCGAGTTCTTGTATCAGCCAGGTGATCATTTCCCCATTCAGCCTGTATTTAGCATAAATCTGTTCTCTGGTTTGGCCCAGCAAGGTGACCCGCAGCCGGTAAATCCTTGCCTGCCTCATGCGTCTCCTCCGTGCTGCTCGCTGTAGCCTTCGCCGCCTCACCACCATGTACATCCCTGGCATTGTGGAAAGCCTAATGCTGCTGCTGAATGTCCTTATGTGTGATTGGTCAGGCCTGGCCCTGTTGGTGATAGGACAACGGTTTTTTGAAAAAAAATGTCAATGCCTTTCATGGTTACCACCTGCTTTGAGTTGTCCTTATTTTGCGCCGTGCAAATAGCGATTTTTGGGTTATTCGCACATTGCGATTGTTCTTGAATGCCGATTGCGATTTTCTATTGCGAATTCGCTATTATTTTCGCAGATTCCGTGGTGTGTCGCAATTTCCGATTCGCTAATGCTCAGCAGCAGGGATTCTGCGATTATATTAGCGACTTCGCAAATATGTGTTAGCGAATTCGCTATTTTGTTGTTGAATGCCGATTACGGAAATTGCGCCCGCATTTGCGTTTTCGCAGCGATTGCGGGCGCAATTTCACTTCATGAATCAGGCTGATGGTCTGATTTGTGACTGATGCACCCTCCATAGCCAAGTTATCTAGCTCACTTTGTACCCCTAATATGTTTCCATCAGGGCCTGTGAACGACATGGTGCGCCCCTCCGCACCTCAGACCTCGCCAGCTTCCAGCCCTTCGGCCAACTCACTGGATTGTAAAGGCTCAGAAGTCTCTGTGATAGTCAAGTTATTTGCCATAGCCATAGTTGTGGGCTGGGGTTTGGCGGCAGCACTTGGGGGACTGGATGATCCATTAATTAAATCCAGAGTGCTATTTGTTTGAGGCATGGAGAGAACTGGGGAGCCCTCGTCCAGTATATTGTTCTGACCATCATCTGAAGGTATGGCTAATAATAACTCAGCCTGAGGACTAGCCTGAGCCAATTGTTTCCTTAAAAGTAAATCAAGTACTGTGCCCCCCCCTGTAGTACTTAGCTTCCTTCGTGAGGCGAGGACCTCCTGTCTTGGAGTATTGTTCGTGGGCATAGCTGTTAAAGGCTTCTTCGCCTTAGTTTTCACAGTTTTAGCCGAGGTGCTGTCAGACTCTTCCCCATCCAATGAGTCCTCTCGTTGTTGCCTTTCCGCCTCCTTGCGTAGAACTCTAGCTGCCTTCGCAACCCACGCTCTGGCCGCGGCGGCTGAAGCGGCAGAAGGACTCTTTGGCGGCATAACTGGTGATTTCGGAGACCTCCGCGGATATCTCTGCACACGCGGCTGAATCAGAAAAGCGAAGCTGCCACACACTACGAACCCAGAGCTCTGCAGCAGCGGCTGCACCACCTGCGATATCCACCGGAGCACGGCTACTGAAGCAGGCTGGAGTCTGTCCGCAGCGTTACTGTGAGGCGGAGCCACGGACCTCCGCATATGCCCAGGTGAGTTCAGATGTCTTTCGTGGCTTTCCCTGTGATTTCTGAGCTGTGACAACCCCTGTACCATAACGCCACGTAAATTCGGAGCAAAAACGGGAGTAAGGATAGAGGCGTAGAACACGGGTTCAAAATGCACAATTTCTGCGATTCTCAGCCATCATCATTCAGAGACAAGTCGGCAGTCATTTACAGGCTCCATTCGATCGAGCACTGAGCGGTGAAAGCATGGGTCATCTCCGGTCTGGTCACGGTGAATCGGAGTTCAGTGAAGTGCTGCAGTACGGTCTAACGCTAGACCGCCATCTTGCCTGTCTGTGCAACTCTCAGCGCGCCCCCTAGTGAGAACGCGCTGGGTGCGCGGCTCTCAGCGCGGCACCCGAGGGCTTAACAGCTCTTTAAAAGACCATTTACCTGTTAATAAGGCTTCGTTGTGTTTTCACCCCTTCTGAGAGCCCCTGCATCTCCACTCTGCCTATGACTAGAATAATTAGCCCCCAAAAAACGTTATCAGCCTCCCCCAAAATTTGCCTCTAGTTGCGCCCCCGACTGGCGAACGCCGACTCTGCCCACTCCTCTTACGCTTACAGAATTCTTTAGATTCTATGCGTCGTATGTCAATGATCCAGCTGTGGGGCTGGGAATATCTTGCAGACAGGGTTCTGGGTCTTTTATTAGGGGTGCTCCATGGACACTGCATCTCGCATTAGGGGATCCAGTGAACTCTGGTGATCCAACAGTCAGAATTCCTTGATCCAGAGATCAACGACCTGGGAGGGTATCCACTGATTGAGAATGTAGTATACCGCAATGAGAATTCCAAGCTCCTGGACTTGGTTTTCCATGCATCCGTGCGATATTCCCAATAGCCAGTGGCCCAGATTTTAGTGGGCGGCAACACAGGGTACTAGAGCAAAGGCTATGGAGATCTCGTAGTAAAGAAGGTGGGTGCCTCAGGAACCAGTGCAGTGCCTACTCACAGCTCCGTGGGTAGCGTTGGCTCTCCAGAGGCTTGGTTTGCAATACTGATGCTCCGCTGGGGTTGGCACTGGTTGGCAGCCAATTAGAGCCAAGCTTGTGCTTAGGGTTAGGCTCTGCCAACATATGTACTTATCCAATCACTCTGCCAATCCCCAAGCACTCATATGTTCAGCATACACTCTCCTTGCAGTATTCTAATCATCCAGTCTCTACCCATGTACTCATAGAATGACCCATGCAAAGTTAAATAACCGAGGTCTTCCCCACTGCCAGAGGTAACATGGTTGTGTGTGCAGTCAACAGCACAATGTAATGTGGTAGGGCCCAGGACCATCATGCGTACATAATGAACGCACAAACACAGTTAGGTAGTGGAACTGGCTACGGGCACGTGCGCTCGGCTTGTTTACCAAGGTCACATGAACAGTGACGTCTGTGCTGGATGCGTGTGGTGAGTGTAAGCCAGCCCTCAGGGAATGGTTGGAGCTGTAAACAACTCTAACAGTGATTATCGGATCACACACAGAGTTTCAATCATAAAGGGTCCATGACTTGTGGTGCACTAAGGTAGGGGCACCAGATGTAAAATAACACACAAAAGATTCTATCATAAAGGGTCTATGACTTGTGGTGCACTGAGGTAGGGGCACCAGAGATGAGCATGCTCATATGAAGAAATTGTTAATGTCCCTTCAGAATATTCCTGCTGCCTGAGGTGACACTGTTGTGCCCGGTGTCTAGAGCATGAATCATAAAGGGTCCATGAGTTGTTAGGTACAGAGTTAGTGGCACCTGAAGAGCTCAGCATGTTCTCCGCCACCGATGATGGCGTGTCGTTGCAGGACAGGATTGGATTGGATTTCTCTGAGACCTGCTGACCGCAGTGTAGGCAGAGGCAGCGGTCAGCTACTGCCCACAGGCCCGTGGCATTGAGTTGAGCTGCACAGTTAGTGGCACCTGAAGCACTCAGCGTGTGCACAGCCAGCGATGATCCTTGGTCTGGGCAGGACGCACTAGTAGCAATGTCTGTTGCCTACTGGACTGCGCCATTTGCAATCTCGACTCAATCTGAATTGTGAGCCCTGCTGTCCGCAGTGTAGGCCGGAGGCAGCGGTCAGCAAGGCCCACAGCCATGTGGCTTTGAGTTGAGCTGCAAAGTTAGTGGCACCTGAAGCACTCAGCATGTGACCAGCCAGCGAAGATGCGTGGTCCTGGCAGGCTGCACTGGTAGCAATGTCTGTTTGCTACTGGACTGCGTCATCTGCAATTGCGACTTGATCTGAATTCTGAGCCCTGGTGTCCGCAGTGTAGGCCGGAGGCAGCAGTCAGCAAGGGCCCACAGCCACGTGGTATTGAGTTGAGCTGCACAGTTAGTGGCACCAGACGCATTCAGTGTGTTCACAGCCTGAGATTATGCAAGATCCGAGCAGGCCGCACTTGGAGCAATGTCTTTTGGCTAATGAATTCTGCCTTAATAAGTCTAGGTGGTAATGACTTGTGGTGCACTGAGTAAATGGCACCTGAAGCACTCAGCGTGTGCATAGCCAGGGATGATGCGTGGTCCGGGCGGGCCACGCTGTTAGCAATGTCTGGTGCCTACTAGACTGCGTCATCTGCAATTGCGACTCGATCTGAATTGTGAGCCCTGCTGTCCGCAGTGTAGATCGAAGGCAGTAGTCAGCACAAACATCGAGGAATGCTTTTTGTTACTTCCTCTTGACAAAATCTGAGGACATAGAGTATAATTCACTCTGCAAATAATAAATCAAGACTTAATTTTAATTGTGGGCCCTGCGGACCGCAGTGTAGGCTTTTGGAACATAAGAAAATATTTAGGTTTCAGGGACGTTATAGTTAGTTGCCTACTGGACTTTGAAATTAATGAATCAAGACTGAATTTGAATTGAGTGTCCCACTGACCGCAGTGTAGGCCAGAGTCAATGGTCAGCAAGGGCCCACAGGCATGTGGCATTGAGTTGAACTGCACAGTTAGTGGCACCTGTGTGCACAGCCAGCGATGATGCGTGGTCCAGGCGGGTCGCAATGGGAGCAATGCCTTTTGCCTAATTAATTCTGTCTTAATAAGGCTATGTGGCAGTGACTTGTGGTGCACTAAGTTAGTTGCACCTGAAGCACTCAGTGTGTGCACAACCAGCGATGATGCGTGGTCCAGGCAGGCAGCTCTGGATGCAATGTCTGTTGCCTACTGGACTGCGTCATCTGCAATCGCGACTCTATCTGAAATGTGAGCCTTGCTGTCCGCAGTGTACATCGAAGGCAGTAGTCTGTACAGATATAACTCTGCAGTGCTGTGCCACTGGGTTTGCAGGGGGCTTGTGTCGATGAGGCCGGTGGTTATGGGGGCGGCTTCGTGGCACGGTGAGGTTAGATGCGTTGGCCTTCTTAGAAGTAAACCATGCCCAGAGCCCCGACCTATTTATTCACACTCCTACGCTGGAGTGCCGTATGTTAATCAGCCCATCCCGCTTCCGCTTACAGGGGGATGACACAGCTACATGACCGAGATCTTTCACACTCCCTAAGGTAACATGGTCGCGTCCACTGTCAACAACACTACAAGCACCAGTAGTATATGTCCACATGGAAAGGTCTGTGCTCTGTATACTGAGGTCTGTCTAGCACATCACTGCTACACTTGGCATTGTGTGCATTCTTATTCATGGGTGACTTCACACATACTTGGTTGCCACCACTCCCAACATTCAGCTATTGTGTGGCTGAGGGGCCATGCCATTTTCAGAAGGTCCGCTGTCCTGTTCTGCGCTGCCTCAGTGGTAGTTGAGGGGGCATCTTCCGGGGGGGAGGTCCTGGGGGTGGTGGTGGTGAGTGTTGTGGCCTTCTTGGGTGCCGGAGCTGTACGAACAGTAGCTCTATGACATGTGTTGGTCTTGAGATGTGGCTCTGGGCTGGGCTCAGTTGTCCTGCTTTACACCAGTAAAAGACAGATGTTAAATTCTTACTGCTAACGCAGCTTATCACCTATTTTTGGATCACATCGCAAATTTGGCTGGTCATTGAAAATATCGGGAAGTGGTGTTTTCGTGCATATCAGTAGCGTTAGTTGTCGCTCTCATTCGTGGCAATGTTTTTTGCGGAAACTATCGCTGGAAAACTGGCGATATCAGCAGTTTGCACCAGGTTGAGAATGGGATGATAATTCTTTTGCCACTTTTGCCGTGCTAAAGTGCTGATAACTCGGTGATAAGTCCTTCCAAATATGCCCCATTGTTTTCTTTATTTTTTTATCTGGATTCACGCACCCAGCCGCTTTAAAAAAAAAAAAATAATAATTCTTTGGCCCTGGGGTTTTTTGAGCAGGCCTAGGGGGTCAGGGTGTTTGTACCCTACCCAATTTTCGTGTTTTCTTTCTTTTTTTTCTTGTGATTCGCATGTAGCTAAAAAAAAGTCCTAATAAACACAAGGGCTTGTTTTAGAATCACCCTATATCCCAACAGTGGTGACTTATCGCCGAGTTATGGGCACTTTAGCGTAGCAAAAGTGGTGAAAGAATTATCACCCCATTCTCAAGTTGGTGCACACTGCCACATTGCCCACAGGCTGACAGTACCAACACAGCGGACAATCAACATCCTTTTGCAGACAAAGCTGCTGGCTGTGCTGCACCTGTTGGCCTCTGGTACTTTCTAACTACCAACTGCCAGAGTCGGAGGAGTCTCACAGCCAGCCCTATTAAACTTTCTCACATGTCTTGGATGCATGTCCACAAAAGCAACGTTTGGCCCCTGTATCAGCACTACCTACTCGTCCCAATTAATAGTATTCCTGCACAACCAACCCCAACTCCAGCCGTTGCTTAACGCTTCTGTGCTCCAGATCCAAGATTGCAGTCACTCAAAAGGGGGTGCGACAGGTCATGAAGTCTAGTAGTCAACAGTAGTGGAAAAACAGTACTTTATTAGAAATACATGAAATTAACAACACAAAAACATCAAATAAAGAGTGACATTCCCAACGGGGAACCTCATCAGGGCAACTTTTGGATCAAAATAACTGTAGATCATCCTGGAAATCCCAATACTCCATATTCAGAAATGTGTTGGATAAATGAAGACAATGGTCAAGCGTTAGTATGGTCACAAAAGTAATATGTTACAATGTATTGCACTTGGACAAACTGGAATGCTTACAAGTTTGTTTGGTTGTAACCTTCATAGGAAAGAAAAGAAATGTTACAACCACACAAACTTCTGTTACGGTCTCAGTATGCAGGATTTATCATACCTGTAAGCATCATGGTTTGTTTCAGCTTGATACACCTGCATGTTCATTTCACCCACACTGCGCAGCTGGAGACCAACCAAGGTAACCACATTATTGCTGGCTTCCTGCACATGTTGGGGGCAATTGACTGCACTTATGTACTACTTATGCCCCCTGCCGAAACTGCACATAATCACCACAACAGAAACCACACGCATTCCAACAATGTGCAGGCAAAACTGGAACACCCGGGCTTGTACACAAATGACGTTGCAAACTTCTCAGAAAGTGTGCATGATTCCTACATATTTCGCAGGCATCCTATCCCTGGTCCCCAGACCAGTCCGCCCCCCAGCGATGACTGCCCTACCTTGCGCACCCAGACCTCAATGCTCACCTGCCGCCACCAGCGTGTCTCCAAGAGGGCCTCTCATGCGCCAGAGCAACCTCCTCAGCGGTCACTGGATTCCGCGGCACAGATCACCAGTACATCCTGCTGCAACGTGCCGAGGAGTCATGTCTGTACAGCCAACTGCCTTTGGCGTACACACTGTCCAGTTGAGCTCACAATTCAGATTGAACCTTGCTTGCCAGGATGGCGTATCCAGGCCTACGCATCATCGCAGCCTGCACACCCGCTCAGCTCTGGTGGCACTAACTCAGTGCAGCTCAAGTCTACACCACGTGACGGCTAAAATGCCTCAGCTGCCACTATCTCTGTGTACCTCAAGTCATCGCCACGTGGCTGGAGGCCTGTGTTGGCCAAAGTGCCACAGCTGCTACCAACTCTGTGTATCTCAAGTCTTTGCTACGTTGCTTGAGGCCCGGGTCGGCCAAAGTGCCTTAGCTGCCACCAACCTGTGCTGGATGGGTGTGGTGTGGGTGTAAACCAGCCCTGAGGGAGTGGTTGTGGCATCCTTACAACTAGACCTGTGATCAGCAGATCAGTAAAGGGAAGACATGTGACAGGTAGTGTTGCAGTTCCCTCTCTGTAAGCGTAAGCGGAGTGGCCTGGCTGAAATGCGCATCCTTCATGTTATGTTATGTTATGTTATTTTATTTTGTATAGCGCGCAGATGCCGCAGCCAAGAGGCGTCCCGGCGCTTTAGGAGATGATAAAACACAACACAGCAGAGGTAACCAGATAGGAATGGGACTAAACTGTGGAAAATAGGAAGGTTTTCAATGAATTCCTAAAAGGGAGCAGGTCAGGGATGGAGCGGAGAGGGGCAGG
Source organism: Lissotriton vulgaris (assembly GCF_964263255.1). NCBI lineage: Eukaryota > Metazoa > Chordata > Amphibia > Caudata > Salamandridae > Lissotriton > Lissotriton vulgaris. The sequence goes on from NC_141696.1 coordinate 304,749,687, forward strand.
CAGAGAATTCCAGAGAGCTGCCGCCAACACTGAGAAAGAATGTCCACCCATTCTAGCTTTTTTAAAACGTGGAACAATGGCTAGATTTAACCCTGAGGATCGAAGAGCTCTGGAGGGGGCATAGTGAAGGATTGTCTGCGAAAGGATAGGGGGAGAGGCTGATTTAAGAATTTTAAAAGTTAAGCAGAGAGCTTTAAACTTAATTCTTTGCCCCACAGGTAGCCAGTGAAGATCTTGAATAGTTTGGCGAACAGAAACGAACTTCGGAAGGCCGACCAGCATCCTGGCCGCCGCATTTTGAACCCGCTGAAGGCGAGCTAGTTCTGCCTGATTCACGCCCAAAAACAGGGAGCTGGCATAGTCCAATCTGGTAAGGACCAAAGCTTGGACTATGATCTGTCTGGTGTCTTGACTTTACCAATATGGTGGTTGAATCCACGCACCCAATGAGATAGGTACACGATGGGTGCGTGACTAAACTTTAAACTATATATATATATATATATATATATCTATATATATATATATATATATATATATATATATTACCTACTGGCGGTCGCCAGTAGGTATATATAGTTAGGATTTTTTCTCTATGGGACTTTTGAAAATTCTATGTCTAATAACTTTAGAGTTTTTGGACGGAATCGGCTGAAATTTTCAGGAAAATGGCACACTAGATACGGACACATTTTGTTTCTGAGCAGCCCCTGAAAATTTGGGGGTGTTTCATCAAGGGGGGGCCGAGAAGAAAGGGGGGTCCCAAAACGCGTTTTTCCCATTCATTTTTCCATAGGGCGGTTGGCCTCACTTTTAGCTCGAACGGCTGAATGGATTTGCACGAAACTTGGCAAAATTGTAGGGACTGTTAGCCCGATGTGCCTTTGCTAGGTCTCAATATATGTGCTTCAGTGGATTTTGAGAAATTAACGTTTTAAAAAACAGATATATCTGTGACAGCGTCCCGGGTGTTGTGGGGCAGGGTACAGGGCCTGCCTGGTAGACTGGTCGCTTGCGCAGGGGTGGCAGCGCGCAGCAGCAATCAGTGAGCCTCACACTTAGTGCCAGTTGAAAGTGACATTCCCGAGCGCACGCCTTCCATTTATTCAACCCCGCAGGCCACGCCTGGCCTGCGGATGTAGGGATGCGTGCAACGTGCGTCCACTAGAGTGCTAACAGCACTACATCTCTATCCAACTATATAAACTTTTGCAAAATGTCCAGACCAGAAGTGTCCATTACATTACATTACAACAACTTTTAATAAATTGCTCTGTACTTGCGTGTCCCTTCGATGACGGTTTCAGGGTCTCAGCTGACAGGCATAGTCTTTTAGTCTCTGACTCGGGGGTGGATTGGGCCTCAGGTTGTACCGTGGGATGTTATCTGGCCCTTGTTCTCTGTTGCGAGATGGATTCCTGATGGGTGTGGACATGGTTGAAGTTCCACACTCAGACTCCGGCACTGGCCCTCGGGTGTCAGCTGTTGAGTTGCCTTCCTCCTCTTGTGTCGCCGCTCGGGGTGACTCATTGACTCCATCCGCGTCTCCTGTGTTCGTCCTCGGTCCAGAGGGAACCACTTTGAACCACGATGTGTTCCTCGACACTTCCTCCCCCTCTCTTCTAGCAGTCACCATGGTCCCTTTTGTGGCCGTTACAGTCCATGGCCTGGTTCGTAGAAGGTCTGAAACTTTCCTCCGGGGCGTCTGTTCGTTATGACTACCCGATCTCCTCGACATAGTCGTCGTGGTGCTGCTCTGCGCCGCTGGCTCGCCCGCTGATTGTTTTGGCGTCGGCGTTCCTGAGTCTCACTCATGTTATTCGGAATCGGCGCCGGCTCCGGGGCCGCAGGAAGGAGGTCTCGGCGTCGGCCCTGGAACATGAGGGACCACGGGCTCTTCTGGGTAGTGCAATGGGGAGTTCCTCGATATTCCCTTAAGAACTCATGTAGTCTTTGTTCTGGATCAGCCTCCACTACCACCGCTATCCGGAACATCTTATTGAGAGTCTGCATGAATCTTTCTGCCTCCCCGTTGGCTTGCGGCCATTGGGGTGTGATGCGTCGTTGGGTGATGCCTCTGGCTTTCAAAAATGTGGCGAACTCCGCTCCCTGGAACGGTGGACCATTGTCGCTTTTTATCTCCTCCGGGTAACCAAACATGGAGAACAGTCTTTCTAGCGCCGGCCCCACGTGTGTGAATGCGGTGGAAGGAACCCTCTCAACTAGGGGGTATTTGGAGTACGAGTCAATAGCTACCAATGTGTGTCCCTCCCCCGGGAAACTCCCAAAGTCCAAGCTGATTTTGGGCCAGGGGGTTTTGCATGCTTCCTCAGTGATTATCGGAGGTGGCCTCTCGGGATCACTCGTCAGTTGGCAGGACATGTAGTTTTTCACGTGGTCCTCCACCATTGCCTCCAATTCAGGGAACCACACCTTTTCACGCATGCGTGCCTTCATTTTTGTGGAGCCCTGGTGGCCACCATGCGCAAGTTGCGTGGCACGGTGTCTGAGGCGTTTTGGTATCACCAAGCGTGTTCCTCTCAGCAGTACACCCTCTTCCGTGGCACTGAGTTTGTGGCGGACGTGCCAGAACTTCGTGAGGGCTTCCTTGTCTGATGCTGTCCAGGTGTCAGGAGGGTGTAGGTAGTTGATCCAGGATCCTTCCTGTACAGCTTGCAGCGACCTCATGTACGGGTTATCATCCACTGTCGCTTCCTTGATCTCCTCAATGGTCATGCATTGGGGGCAGGATGTGAGTGCTACCCACTGGACGTATTCCTCGCAGTCATCATCAACGGGAACCGGTTCTTGAGGCAGCGGGTGGCGCGACAGGTAGTCAGCCGGATTTTTGGCTCCCGGTCTGTATACCACTTCCATGCCATAGGTTTGAAGCTGAATTACCCATCTCTCAAAGCGTGGTGGTGGATGGGGGGCGGTGCCCTTGAAAAGAGGCACTAGGGGCTGGTGGTCTGTTACCATGACGAAGGAGTGTCCTTGTAGGTAGAGGTGAAAATGGCTGCAGGCCCACTTGATTGCCAGGGCCTCCCGCTCAATTTGAGCGTATCTGGTTTCAGTTGGAGTCAACGCCTTACTGGCGAAAGCTAAGGCTGTCCATTGGCCAGGCTCGTGTTCTTGAGTCAGAACTGCCCCTAGGCCCACCGGGCTGGCGTCAACAATTACTTCGGTCCGTTTTGCGGGGTCAAAGTAGGACAGTGTCGCATTTTCAAGTAGGGCATCCTTTATCCCCTGGAAGGCTTCATTTTCTTTCGGGCCCCGCTGCCACTTGGCGTCCGTTTTCGTGAGTGCTCGTAGGGGTTCACTGCGTGTCGCCAGGCCTGGTATGAATCGGCCACAATACGTAGCCATCCCAAGGAAACTCCTCACCTCCGTTGGTGATTTCGGCGCTGGAGCATCCTTTATGGACTTGGACTTCCTTGGGTCGATTTGAACCCCTTCTTGGTTAAACACGTAACCAAAAAACTCAATTGAAGATTGAAAGAATTGGCATTTGTCTCTGTGGAGGGTTGCTCCATGTGTGCTCAGTCTTTTCAAGACATCCCGTAGATGTTTGTAATGATCAGACGCGGTGGCAGAGTGGATTGAAATGTTGTCGCTGACATTAATTACCCCCAGTAGACCTGACAACAGCTCTCTGATGGTATTTTGAAATACCTCCGCCGCCGAGGATATTCCAAAATTGAGACGCTTATATCGCCGGAGGCCCAGGTGCGTACTGAATGTAGTAATGAAACTGCTTTCCTCTGCGAGGGGCAGTTGATGCTAGCCTGAGTTGAGATCGATTTTCGAGAACCATCTTGAGCCATTTACATCGGCCACAATGTCGTCCATTGTGGGCGTCAAGTGTCTTTCTCTTCTGATGGCAGTGTTCGTCAGCCGCATATCGATACATAGGCGGATCTCGCCCGGCTGCTTGGGCTTCTCGACTATGACCATGGGAGAAACCCATGGGGTGGGCCCTGTTACCTTCTCGATAACTCCCAGGTTCTCAAGTTTTTCGAGTTCTTTTTCCATGAGCGGCCGCATGTGGAATGGTATCCGCCGGTAACGTAGTGCTGTGGGGGTGACGGACTTGTCGATATGGAGTTTAATGGGGTCGCACTTGATGCAACCTAGTCCTTTGAACAGTTCAGGGAAGCGCTCTAGCAGCTCATCCACCTGATGGGTTCTGATACGGTTAGCGAACGCGATCAGTTTTAGGTCCTCAGCCGTGTGGCTGCTCAGCAAGGTGTCGGCTTCCCGGTCAATTATGTGTACAGTTGCTGTTATTTCTGTCTCATCTGCCCGGATGGGTATCACAATTTTCCCTTTTAGAGGTAGTGGTGTATCCGCTCCATAGGCGAAGATCCTTGTCTTGGAACGTAGGACCTCAGGACGAGGGCGTAGCTTGTTAAATTGTTGCAGCCCCATAACGTTGACGGTGGCGCCTGTGTCGATGATAGCTTTTACCTCATTCTCCCTCATTTGTACCACACATGTCGGCTGCGGCCGTCGTCTCTGTTTCAGCTCCCGGGCAAAGGAGATCACATACGCTTCCTCATCCTCCGAGTCCGAATCGTCATAGATTGTGGGTAGATGTTTTGCAGTTCTCTCCGGGGGCGGGTCTGTTAGTGATAGCTGGCGGACGGCTTTCGTGGGCGTCCATGGCTTCTTGGGGTTCCTGGGTTGGTTCTTCCTCCGGCAGACGGACGCAAAGTGATTTGGGATCCCACAATTTCCGCAGGTTTGTCCTTGGGCTGGGCAGTTTTTGGCCGCATGGGGTTCATGGCCGCAGTACCCGCAGCGAGCTTGAGGCGGGTCCCTCCGGTATCCCTTTTGTGCTTGGCCACGTGTCCGAGGACGTACCGCGTCAGCACGTTCTACCTTGACGGTTTCAGTTTTGGCGGGAGTTTTGTGTAGGGCCTGTTCCATGGCCGTCGCTCTGGCGTCCGAGAGTTCGTGAGCTCTAGCTAGGATGAGGATGTCTTCCAGGGAGATCCCCGGTTTTCACAGGATGTGGCCCCTTAGTGTTTTATCTCGGCACCCCTGAATCAATTGACGTCGTATCGCCCTTGGCTGGTCCTCATCAGTGGAACTGGCCAGCTCCCTCACCCGGGTGTGGAACTGGTCCATGGACTCCCCTTCCCGTTGGCGGGCTTGCCCTAATTTGAAGACTTCAAAGTCTACATTTAACTGGGGGTCGAAATGGTTGTTGAGGGCGGTGACTGCAGCCGCATAGGTGGTTGCTGCATTCGGGTTGGGGAGGTGTTTGAAAAGTCTGAAGACCTTGTCTCCTGCGTAGTGGAGCAGTAGGGACCTTTTCACCGCGTCATCCGTCTACCTTGTGACCACAAAGTAGTTCAATAACCTCTCCAGCCAAATTTTCCATTGGGGCGAGGCCGTGGATGGATCACTCGCCTCACTGAAAGAGGGTAGGACACCAGCAGCAGAGTGCTGGAATGGAATGTTAATGATGGGCGCCACAGCATCAGCATCCACCATGGTGGCGACTCCCAATAGTAGGTAGGGCAGGCTCCCAGTTCACCCAAGTTCCCACGCGGGGCCGCGGCAGGGTGCGTACCTTTGTATGCAGTTACTCTCAATGTCCTCCTCTTCCAGTGATTGCCGCCCAAAACCCACGTGCCTCGTGGCTGGCAAGCATGGGGCGGTCAGGGCTGTACCAGGGTCCACTCTCCGGGCCGCCAGCGTCAGCTGCGTCTTCCCCAGGTTTTAACCAGGCCTCCCCTGGCCTCAGCATACAGCGTCTTCCCGCTTCTCACTCCAGAAGCGTGAGGAATGGCAAGGTACGGAGGCCTCGCGTACCACGCGAGATGCGTGGCAAACAGCACCCAGTCGCAGCGAGAGGCTCGGCGGTGCGACGGTCGATGGTGGCGGTATACGCTCCCTTCACGGAGCAGTGGGGTGACGGGCAGGCACCGTTCAGCAGACAGGAGGCTGGCAGGGAGGAGCGCGCCGGCTCCCGTGAGGCAGGTGGAGCCGCCGGGTCACACGCGGTGAGCACCGCGAGAGCGAGCAGACTGCTCCGCTCGATCAGAGGTGTACGGGCGAGGGTTGGGCCCCCTCCGCTCGTCGCCAATGTTGTGGGGCAGGGTACAGGGCCTGCCTGGTAGACTGGTCGCTTGCGCAGGGGTGGCAGCGCGCAGCAGCAATCAGTGAGCCTCACACTTAGTGCCAGTCGGAAGTGACGTGCCCGAGCGCACGCCTTCCATTTATTCAACCCCGCAGGCCACGCCTGGCCTGCGGATGTAGGGATGCGTGCAACGTGCGCCCACTAGAGTGCTAACAGCACTACACCGGGTAGCGCTCCGGTTCACGTACTTTTCGCGTAACGGAACTTTGCGAAGCGAAGCTGATTGGCTCTCCGATGTCTGTCAACATTCTAAACAGTCCGGAACGGCCGCCATCTTGTCTCTCGGTAGGATCGAGAGACAAGAGGAGGAGAAAAACGAAGGGGGAATTTAATGAAAGGGGGCAAGGTAGACCCCTCTTGACCCCCTAGGAATGATGTTGGGGTTATTAATGGGTCCTGTGGGGCAAATAAAAAAATTTTGATTTTTCGCGGTAGAAGCGCTTTCCGGTTCGCGAACTGGGTCGCAAACCGGTAGCGAAACGGGAATTCGCCATTTTGTGTTTCGTTTTAATTAAATTACAAGATGGAGGAAAAACAATGTGGGAAATGGGTATAAGGGGGTACGGGAGACGTATCCTGACCCCCTATGTTTTCTGAGGGTGGAAATCAGGAAGTGTTGACCGCCATTTTGTCACTGCGAGTAAATATATTGTTAAAAATAATTGTTATAAATTAATCCGTATTGATAAACATTGTCTGCGCCATCTTGCCTTTTTTCCAATGCCACACTTTTGTCGTGCACGGCAGCCATTTTAGATGCCTTGACCAGACCAACTCTCTCTACGCCGCCGATCCTCAGCATGGCTCCCCACCCTCGCAAGCATCTCCCCCACGCACTGGCCACCCACGCTCTCTCTCTCATGCATGGGCCATAAACCTCCCCCCATCTGCGCTGCTCTTCCCTGAGAATCACACCCTGTGCCCGCCCAACACCTCCCTTTCACCCTATTCACTACCGCACCCTCTGACACTCCTCTTCCTCTGTGTCCGATTGTCCAGGCCGGTCCCAGGCTATCACCTAGCCCTGCGGATGTAGTTCATGGCCCCAACTGTAAAGAATCACCCCTCTTCAAAGGAGTTACAGTAGGTCAAGGCCCCTACCCCATGAGATCCGTCACACCACACGCGTTCCTACTATCTGATAACGATCCTGTATTGTGATTGGGGAGGGGATTCTCACTGTAAGGGTGTGTGGGACTGAGCCTGAAGCGGAAGATTCCAGGGATGCCTTTTTGTACATCAAAGTCTTCACAATTATGTGTCACATTAAAAATATATAGCACTCCAACAAAGTAGTAGGATTATAACACTTTAATAACTTATAAATATATACAACGCTCCAACAAAGTAAACACGTAAAAAAAAACATTTTAAACAACTATTTACATGGCAGCCTGCTGCAACATCCATCTCAAAGCAACAATGGGCTGCTTTGGTCTGTCTTTTAGTCGGCAAAATCCGTCGGTCTGTGAGGTGGCGTCAGTAGCGGACCGTTGTGCGAATAGGCCGAAGAAAGCACAACGCGCCGAGATCAGGACGGCACCGATGTGGTGTCCAGCAAGTTGCCGCACTGGTCTGGCCATCCTACAATGCTGCGCCGAAAAACGGCGTGGGGCGCCCCGGAGGGGGGAGGCGGCGCAAACAGGCCTCCCCCGCCTCCCCAGGTGGAGGCTCCTCAGCTGCAGTGGGGCACCCCCTTGGCATCCAACTGAGTTGCGCCCGCTCTTGCGACACAGTGCCTCGCTCGGCCAGCTGAATTGCACCTGCTCTTGCTATTACAGCGCTTCACCCGCCATCCAGCTGAGTTGCGCCCACTCTTGCGGTGCAGCGATAGGTGGCTGCCACAGGACTCTCAAAATGGCGGCTGGCTCTTCGGATTTGGGCCTGGTCCACTAAAATGGCCCTGGGACACATTTGAACTCGGACATTTGCCTGCTAGGGCATGGGCCCCATTCCCGAAAGCGTCCCCTCAGCCTTGAAGATTCTACAAAAGTCATCGGGCCCCCGACTCCCGCAGGCTTCCGGTGGGGAGCGGCTGTCATGATTGCTTGCGGAATGGCCACGACGGAGCCACGAGATGGTGGTGCTCTCATGCTGACGCCAGCTTCAGTCTGAAACATCCAGAAACACTGTAGACTACCAATTCGATGACTTCCGGTGGAGCCCCAACGTGACCCGGTAGGGAAGAACTTGCCCTCCCCTCTTTTGACTGATGGTTCTTGTTGCCTGTCCCCTCTGTTGTCATCTAACGGAACCTTTTTGGACTGCCGAGTGAGAAAAAAAAGGTGGGGCTTTCATCATAAGGGAAAAAAAAATGTTCCAATCCAATGAAAAGTGTTATTTTTAGGTCATATGATCAAGCCTTCCATCATTAGGAAACCAAAAGTAAAATGAACCAATGAAAAATTTTATAAACAAGTCACATGACCTGTTATGCGGCTTTGGGCTATAAAAAGCCTACAAAATCCATTGGCCTGTGAGGCGGCGTCAGTAGCGGACCGATGTGCGAATAGGCTGAAGGCAGCACAACGCGCCGAGATCCGGATGGCACCGAGGTGGTGTCCAGCAAGTTTCTGCACTGGTCTGGCCATCCTACAATGCTGTGCCGAAAGATGGCGTGGGGTGCCCCGGGGGGGGGAGGCGGTGCAAACGGGCCTCTCCCGCCTCCCCAGGTGGAGGCTCCTCAGCTGCAGTGGGGCGCCCCTTGGCGTTTCACTCGCTATCCAGCTGAGTTGCACCCGCACTTGCGGCTACAGTGCGTCACCCGCCATCCAGCTGAGTTTCGCCCGCTCTTGCGGCACAGTGCCTCACCCGCCATCCAGCTGAGTTCCGCCCGCTCTTGCGGCACAGTGCCTCACCCACCATCCAGCTGAATTGCGCCCGCTCTTGCGGCACAGTGCCTCACCCGCCATCCAGCTGAGTTGCGCCCGCTCTTGCGGCTAAAGCGTCTCGCCCACCATCCAGCTGAATTGCGCTTACTCTTGCGGTGCAGCGATAGGCGGCTGCAACAGGACTCTCAAAATGGCGGCCGACTCTTTGGATTTGGGCCTGGTCCACTAAAATGGCCCTGGGACACTTTGGAACTCGGACGCTTGCCTGCTAGGGCATGGGCCCCATTCCCGAAAGCGTCCCCTCTTTTGACTGATTGTTCTTGTTGCCTATCTCTTCTGTTGTCATTTAACGGAACATTTTTGGACTGCCGAAAGGGGTTCTGGTCCGACCGCTGGTTGGTGGAGACATTTTGACTATATCCTGGACCTGCCCGGCCTCGCCCAAAATGGCGCCGGTATAAATGGGACTCGTAACTCCTTGTTGTGTACTGGTTGCCCAGCCTTGATATCACGAGATACGTATGCAGTTTTGAAGCACATGGCGGGCGGGGACGAGTACTGATTGAACATTTGGACATCCCAATTGAGATTAAGTTCTGATGTGTTATTGATTACTGTACTATTGAAAGTTTGAATTAACGTCACCCATGGTACTTGCCCGCAAATGTATATCTAGATAATTTTATTGTAACTGGCCCTGTCGTACTTTAATTATAAAATGTACGTCCACCGATTCCGCAATTGTTAGACACCTTAGTTCCTTGCAACCTAATGGCCCGCCCGTTACGTTCTTCTACAGTGTAAATGTCCCCTCATCATATGCGATTACAGTTTGCTCCGTGGCCGGCCCACGTGGTTATAGGCCCGTATTTGTATACTGACATTTTCACAATAAAGGTTTTTAAAACAAAACATGGTAGTAGTACCTAGATTGGTAAAGTTTTGAATAATAGCCACTGTTTTTGAATCAGTAAAAGGCAAGTGAAATAAAGCAGCCCGATTACATGACGGTTAAAAGGTATAATACGCAGGAAAGCAGTAAAGATAAATGGTCAAGGGCTGTTGTGTTTTCCACTCCTGCAACATAAAGTGATCGACAAGAATCCGATATTCATGCCTATCAGCGACTAAGACAGCAGGTCGAGGCTCTTTTGTTCAACGGCTCCCTCATGGGATGAAGAAACGCCCTTTTTCTCGAAATAGGAATATTTTACTTGCAGGACAGTTGTAAATTTCCCGGGAAAATACATTAGCCTGGAATATTGTTAGTGATAAACTGTAAATGCATTTGGGTCCTTTTCTTTACAAGTCAGAGTGAGAAAAAAAAAGGTGGGGCTTTCATCATTTGGGGAACAAAATGTTCTAAACCAATGAAAAGTGTTATTTTTAGGTCATATGACCAAGCCTTCTATCATTAGAAAAACAAAAGTAAAATGAACCAATGAAAAGTTTTATTAACAAGTCACATGACCTGTTATGCTTACGTTACGCTCTGCACGCCGCGCCCTGGATCGCTTCCGGGAAGCTGCGCCTCGCGTACCGGAGCACTTCCGGGTGCGCTAACGCGGCGCGTCATATGACGCATTACGCGACAACGCAGGTCCAGAATATAGTCGAAATGTCTCCACCAACCAGCGGTCAGAACACAACCCCTTTCAGCAGTCCAAAAAGTTCTGTTAAATGACAACAGAAGGGACAGGCAACAAGAACCATCAGTCAAAGAGGGGAGGGCAAGTTCTTCTCTACCGGGTCACCTTGGGGCTCCACCGGAACTGATCGAATTGGTAGTCTACAGTGTTTCTGGATGTTTCAGACTGAAGCTGGCGTCAGCATGAGACCACCCCGTGGCTACGTCGTGGCCATTCCGCAAGCAATCATGGCAGTCGCTCCCCACCGGAAGTCTGCGGGAGTCGGGGGTCCCGGTGACTGTTGTAGAATCTTCAAGGCTGAGGGGACTCTTTTGGGAATGGGGCCCATGCCCTAGCAGTGAAGCGTCCGAGTTCCACGGTTGCCCAGAGCCATCCTTGCAGGCCAGCCCAAGTCTGTGGAGCCGACCGCCATTTCGTGAGCTCCGTGGCAGCTGCCTGTCGCTGTACCGCAAGATTGAGTGCAATTCCGTTGGATGGCGGGTGAGACGTTGTAATAGCAAGAGCAGGCGCAATTCAGCTGGCCGAGCGAGGCACTGTGTCGCAAGAGCGGGCGCAAGTCAGCTGGTCGAGTGAAGCGCTGGGGTGTAGCTGAGAAACCTCCACCTGGGGAGGTGGGGGAGGCTCGTTCGCGCCGCCTCTCCCTTCTAGTGCACCCCACGCCGTCTCCTGGCGCAGGTATATGTGATGGTCGGACCAGGGCACCACAGGACGTGTCTTCAGGTCAAACGGATTGTGGGACAAGGTCCAGAATGGAAGAGTCACTAAAAGGCAAAAAGTTCCGCCTGACCCCGGGAGCCGGCCGCCTATGTCGGGAACGATCTTAGGCCACACCAGGGCAACAAGACTTGGGGAGGGGGCAGGAGCCAAGCGTCCCCTCCGAGTCCGCGCCATTACACCGCCCCTCGGGGGCCTCCGTCAAGCGGTTCAGGGAGGCACCGCATCACATTGTTTTCCAATGCAGTCAAGTCCACAAACAGCCCCCACTTACTTTGAGAATAGTGAAGCTTCAGCAGGTGCAAATAAGCTTCAGACAGTGTTACAAGCGCTGCTCGGAACCCTCAACTATGGCACCCAACATCCAGGACTTATGCCATTTGTGCAAGGCAGTGACATCGAAGCATCTCAGGGACCAAGCAACATACCATATCCAGAGTCCTTCCCACAGCCTCTGCCTTCCTTCTTACCTAGTAATTGTTCTTTCACTCCCACTCCAGGCTTTTAGTCTGTGGATGGAAAATCATGAACCTACACTCACCTATGAAAATCTTACTATTGATGGTTGATTTTGAGCCCCAAATACAAAGGCTTGTTTGGATCGATGTTGCAGCAGGCTGCCATGTAAATAGTTATTTAATAAAACGTTTTACCCTGTTACTTGTTGATTTTGAGCCCCAAATACAAAGACTTGTTTGGATCGATGTTGCAGCAGGCTGCCATGTAAATAGTTATTTAATAAAACATTTTACCCTGTTACTTTGCTGGTGTGTTGTATATATTTATAATATTTGCATAGGGTTTGTCGTTGTTTTGGGCGGGGTGGACGGCGGAGCCGAGCTGTCTTGCAGCCATCATGGAGTTGAGCTCAGTTCCTCTCACTAGTTTCATATTTCTCATGAGGGGTTGTTCCTAATGTTTCTATTTTAGCAAGGTCAAAAAGAGATCTCATTAGTGGCCTACTGATTTTGCTTGATTCCTTTTGTTGTTTCTAACGATTTTTCACTATCTGCAAAGACTAAACAGAGTATTGCGACTCTGTGCTTGTTTGTAAATAGAGAATGAACCAAAGAGAACCAATTCTAAAACAGTAAATGCTTGGATAACAATCAATCAAATGGAGAGGGAAGCAGGCACGACGGATTACAACGGGGGCAAAGGCCTGCGTTACCTACCCTTCACTATCTGCAAAGAGAGAATACTCCTAAAAGAAAAGAGGGGGGGAGGGGGCAGCGTTCAAAGCACATCAGCGGGCATAGACACGAAAATGTTTTTACCTACCACGTACTTGACATTTTAAAGCTTTTGATATTTGCTATTAAAAAACCATTGAAATTCACTGAAAAAAACATAGGTTATAGACCATATATAGTAAGGAATTAGCATTTACAAAACCTTGAAAATTCACTGAAAAAACCATCATTCATGACATGGTCAGTGACATCACTGATGACATCACTGATGACAACTCAAATGACATCACTGACAACATCACTGATAATTTCATTCATGTGATAATACGATGAACCTCTTCGGACTCTAATATAACCTTAGATACAATCAGTGTAAACAGACACTCACAGATTGTCACTCATCCATGGAGTTACTCATACATCTAGTCAGTCATGCAAAGAATCAATCACACCTCCATTTCCTCAACTATACAGTTATACACACCTTACTAATTCAAACATATTCTAACACATATTTACTCTCCTATACGATCCCTGATACAAGTTCACAATGATCCATACAGCCACTCACACATTCATTGGCTCTTATGCACGGTTATATATGTCAACTCTCACATGTACTGTGTTTTACATATGTACTTACTTTGACATGTTGCACTGAGATATCCATTCACTCACCAATACACTCATGCACACAGTCAACCACCCATACAGCTGTTTCCACATGCAGTTTGGAACCCAAACATCTAGTGAATTAACTGTTCACACATCTATGCAGCACAGAGTCACACACCTCCCAGCCACCCACACACACACACACTCATTCTCCCATACAAATACTTGGGCAACCAGTCAATAACCCATATAGTTACTCATATAGCTACTGATCAACACATGCAGCAGTTTACAGAACAACAGATATAATGATGCACAAATTAAGTCAGTTTAGTCACTAACCCATGCACTCAGGGAGACACATTTAATCACTCTCTCATACAGTCAGTCATGCACCTACTAAATCCTTCATCCAGACACTTATACATCCACTCATTCTTCATTATTAAGACATATTTTAACTTTACAGAAACATACAGTCACTGGATGATGTCATCAGTGATGACATCAGTGATGTCACTGACCATGTCATGAATGATGTAATATGTGACATCATCAGCAGTGGATTGTGGTTGCGCGATATATAGTGCAACTAACTATTTATGCGAATTTCAATGGTTTTGTGTGAGTAAAATAAGGTTTTGTAAATGCTAATTCCTAACTATATATGGTCTATAACCCATGTTTTTTTCAGTGAATATATATATATATATATATATATATATATATATATATATATATATATATATATATATATATATATATTATATATATATTCACAGAAAAAACCATAGGTTATAGTGGATATATAGTTAGGAATTTGCATTTACAAAACCTTGAAAATTCAATGAAAAAACCATTGGTTTTAGGCCATATATAGTTAGGGATTTGCATTTACAAAACCTTATTTTACTCGCATAAAACCATTGAAATTCCATATATAGTTATAAGCGCTAACTATATATCGCGCACCCGCAATCCACTGCTGATGATGTCACATATTACATCATTCATGACATGGTTAGTGATATCACTGATGACATCACTGATGACATCTCAAATGACATCACTGATGACATCACTGATGACAACATCCAGTGACTGTATGTTTCTGTAAAGTAAAAATATGTCTTACATATTGAAGAATGAGTGGATGTATAAGTGTCTGGATGAAGGATTTAGTAGGTGCATGTCTGACTGTATGAGTGAGTGATTAAATGTGTCTCACTGAGTGCATGGGTTAGTGACTAAACTGTCTTAATTTGTGCATCATTATGTCTGTTGTTCTGTAAACTGCTGCATGTGTTGATCAGTAGCTATATGAGTAACTATATGGGTTATTGATTGGTTGCCCAAGTATTTGTATGGGAGACTGAGTGTGTGTGTGGGTGGCTGGGAGGTGTATGACTCTGTGCATAGATGTGTGAGCAGTTGATTCACTAGATGTATGGGTTCAAAAGTGCATGTGGAAACAGCTGTATGGGCGGTTGACTGTGTGCATGAGTGTATTGGTGAGTGAATGGATATCTCAGTGCTACATGTCAAAGTAAGTACATATGTAAAACACAGTACATGTGAGAGTTGACATATATAAATAACTGTGCATAAGAGCCAGTGAATGTGTGAGTGGCTGTATGGATCATTGTGAACTTGTATCAGGGATTGTATAAGAGAGTAAAGTAAATATGTGTTAGTATATGTTTGAATAAGTAAGGTGTGTATAACTGTATAGTTGAGAAAATGGAGGTGTGATTGATTTTTGGCATAACTGACTAGGTGTGTGAGTAACTCCATGGATGAGTGACAGTCTGTGACTGTCTGTTTACACTGATTGTATCTAAGGTTATATTAGAGTCTGAAGAGGTTCATGGTATTATCACATGAATGATATCATCAGTGATGTTATCAGTCATGTCAAATGAGATGTTTTCAGTGATGTCATCGGTGATGTCATTTGAGATTTCATCAGTGATGTCATCAGTGATGTCACTAACCATGTCATGAATGATGTAATATGTGACATCATCAGCAGTGGATTGCGGGTGCGCGATATATAGTTAGCGCTTATAACTATATATGGAATTTCAATGGTTTTAGGCGAGTAAAATAAGGTTTTGTAAATGCAAATCCCTAACTATATATGGCCTAAAACCAATGGTTTTTTCATTGAATTTTCAAGGTTTTGTAAATGCAAATTCCTAACTATATATCCACTATAACCTATGGTTTTTTCTGTGAATTTCGTTGGTTTTTTAATAGCAAATATGAAAAGCTTTAAAATGTCAAGTACGTGATAGATAAAAACATTTTCGTATTTATGCACGCTGATGTGCTTTGAACGCTGCCCCCCCCCCCTCCCCTCTTTTCTCTTAGTAGTACTCTCTCTTTGCAGATAGTGAACGGTAGTTAACGCAGGCCTTTGCCCCCGTTGTAATCCGTCGTGCCTGCTTGTCTCTCCATTTGATTGATTGTTATCCAAGCATTTACTGTTTTAGAATTGGTTCTCTTTGGATCATTCTCTATTTACAAACAAGCACAAAGTCGCAATACTCTGTTTAGTCTTTGCAGATAGTGAAAAATCGTTAGAAACAACAAAAGGAATCAAGCAAAATCAGTAGGCCACTAATGAGATCTCTTTTTGACCTTGCTAAAATAGAAACATTAGGAACAACCCCTCATGAGAAATATGAAACTAGTGAGAGGAACTGAGCTCAACGCCATGATGGCTGCAAGACAGCTCGGCTCCGCCGTCCACCCCGCCCAAAACAACGACAAACCCTATGCAAATATTAAAAATATAGACAACACACCAGCAAAGAAACAGGGTAAAACATTTTATTAAATAACTATTTACATAACTATTTTATACTTTTTATTGCCCGATCCGGCTAGCTCAATCGATCGAGCATGAAACTCATGCACTCTGATAGCAAGCGTTGCTACTGATGCTATGCAGACCAAAACTGGTTTTCAGTTTGTACATTTTTCTAGATTTTTCAATCCAAGGTTGGTTGACTTTGTAGAACGATGGCTTCAGATTTTCAACATACGGTGTGGTGGCGCGGACTGCGAGGGGGCGCTTCGCTCCTGCCCCCTCCCCAAGTAAGTTTTTCATACGTGAAAGTACGTTAATGGTTTTGGTCCCTGAGTTGCTTCAATGTCACTGCCATTCTCAAATGGCATAAGTTCTGGATGTTGGGTGCCATAGTTAAGAGTTCTGAGCAGTGCTTGTAACACTGTCTGAAGCTTATTTCCACCTACTGCAGCTTCACTATTCTCAAAGTAAGTGAGTGTCGTTTGTGGACCTGACTGCATTAGAAAACAATGTGATATGTTACCTTCCTAAACAGCTTGACGGAGGCCCCTGAGGGGCGGTGTGATGGCCATGGACTCGGAGAAGACGCTTGGCTCCGACACCCTCCCCAAGTCTTATAGCACTGGTGTAGCCTGAGATCGCCCCCGACATAAGCGGCCGGCTCCCGGGGTCCGGCGGAACTTTTTGCCTTTTGATGACTCTTCAATTCTGGACCTTGTCCCACAATCCGTTTGACCTGAAGACACGCTGTAGTGGGGCGCCCCTTTACCGTTTCAGTTGCCATTCCGCCCGCTTTTGCTACACTGTGCCTCTTCCGCCATTCTGCTGTTTACCGCCCGCTCTTGCGACTACAGCGTCTCGCTCATCATGTAGTTGAGTTGCTCCCGCTCTTGCGGTGCAGCGATAGGCGGCTGCCACAGGACTCTCAAAATGGCGGCCGGCTCTTCGGTTTTGGGCCTGGTCCACTAAAATGGCCCTGGGACACCTTTGAACTCGGACGCTTCCCTGATAGGGCTTGGGTCCCATTCTCGAAAGCGTCCCCTCAGCCGTGAACATTCTACAAAAGTCTTGGGGGCCTCCGACTCCAGCAGGCTTCTGGTGGGGAGCGGCTGCCATGATTGCTCATGGAATGGCCACGACGGAGCTACGAGATGGTAGTGCTCTCATGCTGACGCCAGCTTTAGTCTGAAACATCCAGAAACACTTTAGACTACCAATTCGATCAGTTCCGGTAGCGCCCCAACATGACCCGGAAGAGAAGAACTTGCCCTCCCCTCTTTGACTGATGGTTCTTCTTGCCTGTCCCCTCTGTTGTCATTTAACAGAACTTTTTGGACTGCTGAAAGGGGTTGTGTTCCGAACGCTGGTTGGTGGAGACATTTTGACTATATTCTTGACCTACGTTGTCGCGTAATGCGTTATATGACACGCCGCGTTAGCGCACCCGGAAGTGATCCGAGGCGCGGCGCGCAGCGCGTAACGTAAGCATAACAGGTCATGTGACTTGTTAATAAAACTTTTCATTGGTTCATTTTGCTTTTGTTATTTTAATGATGAAAAGCTTGGTCATATGACCTAAAAATTACGCTTTTTATTGTTTTCGAACATTATTTTTTTTAAAACATATATGTTATAATATTCCAGGCTAATGTACTTTCCCGGAAAATTTACAACTGTCCTGCAAGTAAAATATATTCCTTTTTCGAGAAAAAGGGGGTTTCTTCGTTCCATGACGGAGCCGTTGAGTAAAAGAGACTCGGCCTGCTGTCTTAGTCGCCGATACGCCTGATTATCAGATTCTTATCGATCACTTTATGTTGCAGAAATGAAAAACACAACTGCCCTTGACCATTTATCTTTACTGCGTTCCTACATATTATACCTTTTATCCGTCATGTAATTGGACTGCTTTATTTCACTTGCCTTTTACTGATTCGAAAACAGTGACTAAAAGTAAAAACTTTACCAATGTAAATACTACTATCGTGTTTTGTTTTAAAAACCTTTATTGTGAAAATGTCAGTATACAAATACGGGCCTATAACCACGTGGGCCGGCCACGGAGCAAACTGAAATCGTATATGATGAGGAGACATTTACACTGTAGAGGAACGTAACGAGCGGGCCATTAGGTTGCAAGAACAAAGGTGTCTAACAGTTGCGGAATCGGTGGACGTACATTTTGTAATTAAAATATGACAGGGCCACTTACAATAACATTTTCTAGATATACATTTGCGGGCAAGGAGTTACGAGTCCCATTTATACCGGCGCCATTTTGTGCGAGGCAGGTCCAAGATATAGTCAAAATGTCTCCACCAACCATCGGCCAGACCAGAACCCCTTTCGGCCCTTTATGCTACAAGATGGTGTCTTCCATTCAGAAAATATTGTTGGCAGCATTTTGAAAGGAAACAGAAACAGCCGTTCTCCTAGTGAGTTTCACATTGTTACATTTAGGAAGAATGTTGAAGAGTAGTATGTGGAAAATCTGAAGCCATTTTTCTACAAACTGTCAATCAGACTTGGATAGAAAAAAAAATCCTGAAGAATGTACAAACTGAAAACCAATTTTTGTCTGTATAGCATCAACAGCAACGCTTGAGTCAGCTTTGTGTCAAGCCGCCATTTTCATTCAATCAATAGCGTCCCCCTGCACACATTCAGGGACCTGGTCGTGTCTTCAGATGAAACGGATTGTAGGAAAAGAAGCAGAAAGGAAAAGGAAAAAAGTTCCGCCGGACCTCGGGAGCCGGCCGCCTATGTCATGTGCGACCTTTGGCCACACCAGGGCAATAGTGAAGCTGCAGCAGGTGCACATAAGCTTCAGACAGTCTTACAAACACTGCTCAGAAATCTCAACTGAGGCACTCAACATCCAGGACTTGCCATTCGGATCTTGGCGCCTTGTGCTGGTTCCGACCTATTCACACATCGGTCCACTACTGACATCACCTCATAAGCCAACGGGGCACCCCACGCCGACTTTCGGCGCAGCATTGTAGGATGGCCACACCAGTGCGGCAACTTGCTGGACACCACCTCGGTGCCATCCGGATCTCGGCGCGTTCGAGTCACTGTGCCGGAAGAGTGACCGGAACTCAGCTGAACACGCCGTCTTTCGGCGCAGCATTGTAGGATGGCCACACCAGTGCGGCAATTTGCTGGACACCACCTCGGTGCCATCCGGATCTCGGCGCGTTCGAGTCACTGTACCGCAAGAGTGACCGCAACTCAGCTGGACACGCCGTCTTTCGGCGCAGCATTGTAGGATGGCCACACCAGTGCGGCAATTTGCTGGACACCACCTCGGTGCCATCCGGATCTCGGCGCGTTCGAGTCACTGTACCGCAAGAGTGACCGCAACTCAGCTGGACACGCCGTCTTTCGGCGCAGCATTGTAGGATAGCCACACCAGTGCAGCAACTTGCTGGACACTAACTCGGTGCCATCCGGATCTCGGCGCGTTGTGCTGCCTTCGGCCTATTCGCACATCGGTCCGCTACTGACGCCGCCTCACGTGCCAACGGATTTTCTACGCTTTTTGTAGCCCTATGCCGCATAACAGGTCATGTGACTTGTTTATAAAACTTTTCATTGGATCATTTTACTTTTGGTTTCCTAAAGATGGAAGGCTTGGTCATATGACCTAAAAATAACACTTTTCATTGGTTTAGAACATTTTTTTTTCCCAAACGATAAAAGCCCCACCTTGTTTCTGGATCATTCAGACTGAAGCTGGCGTCAGCATGAGAGCACCACCATCTCGTGGCTCCGTCGTGGTCATTCCGCGAGCAATCATGGCAGCCGCTCCCCACCGGAAGCCTGCGGGAGTCGGGGGCCCCCAAGACTTTTGTAGAATCTTCACGGCTGAGGGGACGCTTTTCGAGAATGGAGCCCAAGCCCTAGCAGGCAAGCGTCCGAGTTCCAAGGTGTCCCAGGGCCATTTCAGTGGACCAGGCCCAAAACCGAAGAGCCGTCCGCCATTTTAAGAGTCATGTGGCAGGCGCCTATCGCTGCACTGCAAGAGTGGGAGCAACTCAACAACATGGTGAGCGAGACGCTGTAGCCGCAAGAGCGAGCGCAACTCAGCTGGATGGCCGCCACCTGGGAAGGCCTGTTCACGCCGCCTCCCCCACGTCCCCCCCCCCCCCCCCCCGGGCCGCCGCACGCAAATTTTCGGAGCAGCATTGTAGGATACCAAAACCAGTGCGGCAGTTTACTGGACATCACCTGGGTGCCATCAACATCTCAGCGCGTTCTGCTGCCTTGGGACTATTCGCACAACAGACCGCTACTGACGAGGCCTCCCCCCGCCCCACCCGGGACGCCCCACGCCAATTTTCGGAGCAGCATTGTAGGATCCCAAAACCAGTGCGGCACCCAGGCGACATCACCTGGGTGCCGTCCAGAACTCTGCACGTTGTGCTGCCTTGGGACTATTCGCACAAAAGACAGCTTCTGACCATTGTTGCTTTTTTGGGTGAAAAATGTTTAAATGTTTTTACAGTTTTTGTTCCGTTCATTATAGTTAAATGTTAATAAAGTTTTAAAATCTAACTTTGTTGGAGTGCTATATATCTTTAAAAAATCGAGTGAATGGGGCCTTGAATCGGGTTATTGTCATGTGTGGGCTTTGCAAGTGTACTGCTACAAGATCGGACATTTCAAACTCAAATGCACGTTCTTTTTCTTACCTTTCCGAAGCATGGAGCGCAATAGCAGGCAGAGAAAGGGTGATGCACGTGTTGAACACTGCCTGGCCTGGCAAGTTGGTGGCAGTGCCCCCCCCGCCCGCTCCTGAAAGAGGGCACACACACACCGCCGCCCCGAGTACTTCACAAATCTTTAAAAGACCATGCGCTTGTTCATGAGGCTTAAATGGTTTATCACCCCTTCTAGAACCCCTGCATCGACCCTCTGACGTTTCCTGGAAGAATTAGCACGTAACACAATACCAAGCCCTGTCAGCTGAAACCCCCGAGAAATCATGGGGCATATTATCAAGGGGGGTTATTTCCGCTTTTTTGGCTTTAAAAGCCAAAAAAAAAAGAGATAAAATTATCTCCCTATTACCAAGCTGTCGCTAACACCAGTTAGTGACAGCTAAAAGGAGATAGCGACCATCTTGGGCCCCGCTTTGCATATTAGTGATATTTATCACTAATGACATGCAAAGTGGGCGTGCCAAGATTTTAGCGACTGGAAACAGTCCCTAACCATCGCTATCTCCTATTACCAACTTTTGGAGATATTCGCGCTAAGCGCGAATATCTCCAAAACCTAACACCTGCCCTGAGCAGTTTTAGCCATGTTATCCAATGGGAAGTGGATAACATGGCTAAGAGCATTTGCTGGATAATGCATGAATATCGCTGACTTTTCAACGATATTCATGCATTGCGGCCGTTTTTTATCGCATTTGCGATAAACCTTGCTAATAGCGAGGTTTATGTGCGATAAAATTCGCCGATGTGCGGCGATAATTTTTGTCTCTAAACAAGTTAGAGACAAAAATTATCGCTAGTTGTTGGTAATATGCCCCCGGGTTTTGGCTTGCAGGAATCGGGAGGCGGGAGACTAGCACTGAAATCAGTAGTCTCACGCCTGAATCGGGAGGGTTGGCATGTCTGGATACTCTACAGCTGGGGCCATAAACTACATCCGCAGGGCTAGGTGATAGCCTAGGTCCGGCCTGGACAATCGGACACAGAGGAAGAGGAGTGTCAGAGGGTGCGGTAGTGAATAGGGTGAAAGGGAGGTGTCGGGCGGGCACAGGGTGTGATTCTCAGAGAAGAGCAGCGCAGATGGGGGGAAGTATATGGCCCATGCATGAGAGAAACAGCGGGGGTGACCAGTGCATGGGGGAGATGCTTGCGAGGGTGGGGAGCCATGCTGAGGATCGGCGGCGTGCAGAGAGTGGCCCTGGTCAAGGCATCTAAAATGGCTGCCGTGCACGACAAAATTGTGGCATTGGACAAAACCGCAAGATGGCGCAGACAATGTTTATCAATAAGGATTCATTTATAACAAAATATTTACTCGCAGTGACAAAATGGTGGTCAACACTTCCTGATTTCCATCGAATCGAACGTTAACAAACGTCACGCAGCAAAAAAAAAAAAAAAGCTCACGCACAGAGCAGTTTTTAGCCATGTTATCCAATGGAAGGTGGATAACATGGCTAAGAGCATTTGCTGGATAATGCATGAATATCGCTGACTTTTCAGCGATATTCATGCATTGTGGCGGATGTGCGGCGATAATTTTTGTCTCTAAACAATTAAAACGAAGCACAAAATGGCGAATTCCCGTTTCGCTACCAGTTTGCGGCCCAGTTCGCGGCCCGTGAAGCGCTTCTACCGTGAAAAATCATTTTTTTTTATTTTCCCCACGGGACCCTTTAATAACCCCAACAACATTCCTAGGGGGTCAAGAGGGGTATACCTTGCACCATTTCAATAAATTCCCCCTTCGTTTTTCACCTCTTCTTCTCTCTCGATCCTACCGAGAGATAAGATGGCGGCCGCTCCGGACTGTTTAGAATGTTGACAGACACCGGAGAGCCAATCAGCTTTCTGTTATCCAATGGAAGGTGGATAACATGGCTAAGAGCATTTGCTGGATAATGCATGAATATCGCTGACTTTTCAGCGATATTCATGCATTGTGGCCAATGTGCGGCGATAATTTTTGTCTCTAAACAATTAAAACGAAGCACAAAATGGCGAATTCCCGTTTCGCTACCAGTTTGCGGCCCAGTTCGCGGCCAGTGAAGCGCTTCTACCGTGAAAAATCATTTTTTTTTTATTTTCCCCACGGGACCCTTTAATAACCCCAACAACAATCCTAGGGGGTCAAGAGGGGTATACCTTGCCCCCTTTCATTAAATTCCCCCTTCGTTTTTCACCTCTTCTTCTCTCTCGATCCTACCGAGAGATAAGATGGCGGCCGCTCCAGACTGTTTAGAATGTTGACAGACACCGGAGAGCCAATCAGCTTTCTGCGCGCAAAGTTCCGTTTCGCGAAAAGTACGCGGACCGGATCGCTGCCCGGAGCGCTGTTACAGATATATATCTTGTTTTGAACGTTAATTTCTCAAAATCCACTGAAGCACATATATTGAGACCTAGCAAAGGCACATCGGGCTAACAGTCCCTACAATTTTGCCAAGTTTCGTGAAAATCCATTCAGCCGTTCGGGCTAAAAGTGAGTCCAACCGCCCTATGGAAATTAACATGGGAAAAACGCGTTTTGGGACCCCCCTTTTTTCTCGGCCCCCCCTTGACGACCCCCCCCAAATTTCCAGGAGCTGCTCAGAAACAAAATGTGCCATTTTCCTGAAAATTTCAGCCGATTCCGTCCACAAACGCCAAAGTTATTAGACATAGAATTTTCAGAAATGCCATAGGGAAAAAATCCTAACTATATATACCTACTGGCGACCGCCAGTAGGTAATATATATATATATATATATATATATATATATATATATATATATATATATATATCATATGTTTCGTTTTTTTCAAAACTTCATCAGATGCCGCCAAGATTTTGCAAGTTCTGTTCACGCCAGGCTTTTAATCAGCATGCCCCTCTTTGATAGGTCGAGACACCGATGATGTTGTAGCTGTTGGGAAAGCACAAAACCAAGGAACTGGATCAGCGCGGAGCAGACACCAATCGTAAGTACTTGCCACAGTGGGCGGTGTCTGCTCCCTTCACCCCAACACAGCTTGCCTGGAATATGCTGGCAATATAGATGGTGTGGCAGCTCTCTGTGTCCCTCACCCCACCGCTGGAATCCCGATCATGAACCCGTGTGCACCGGTTAAGTAACCAGTGCGTCCATGCGAAGTCACAGTCCATCATCTCGTTGCAAGGCAAGTTCCGGGTGTGCAGCGCTCCCGGCGTTTTTACCAAACAGTAAAATCCAAAGTTGCCACCAAACACCGCCGGAGACTTTGGGGTGGGTACTCTAAGAGGTGTTCATGGCTGCACCTCAAAACATCTTCACCACAATCCCCTTCCATCAAGAGGACAGAGTACACACATGACCCCAGGTAAGCTGCTCACTTGCTTTTATTGTCAAACAGGCATGACGCGTTTAGTTTTTTGCAAAACTTCCTCAGATGCCGGCAGGATTTTGCAAGTGCTGTTCCCGCCAGGCTTTTAATCAGCATGCCCCTCTTTGATAGGTCGAGACACCGATGATGTTGTAGCTGTTGGGAAAGCACGAAACCAAGGAACTGGATCCGCGCGGAGCAGACTCCAATCGTAAGTATTTGCCACAGTGAGCGGTGTCTGCTCCCTTCACCCCAACACAGCTTGCCTGGAATATGCTGTCAATATAGATGGTGTGGCAGCTCTCTGTGTCCCTCACCCCACCCCTGGAGTCCCGATCATGAGTATTTATATATACATACATATATATATTTACTGAAAAAACCAAGGTTACAGGGATGTTATAAATAGGTTCATCCCCTTATTTACTATACACAGGCTGAACCCAGGGAGCTGGTGAGCCCTGGACTGCGTATTGCCTGGGAGGGCCTCCTCCACTTTTATATATTATGTAGGCCTCGGGGAGGTGGCATTCTGCGCGTCCCCCTTTAATTGTTCTTTTTTTTGTTTCGGGAGGTGTTGGTATATGGGACTTCAAACAGCCCTAGGACACCACGTCCCCGGGGACGTGGTGGTCCCCAGTGTTCAATTAACCCAATGGAGGGGGGTTTGGGGCAGCATCCTCTCATATTTCCGTACATTCCAAGGGAAGTGGAGGTCCCCGGGGCTCAAATGAGTCCTAGGAGACTGGGCACTATGCGCCTCCTTCCTTATTTTATGACAGCATTCTGCCTGCGGGACCTGGCCAACCCAGGTGCTATACTTTAAACAATCACAGGAGATGGTGCTTGTTCTTCATAATTTTTGCTGTAGATTCAGAGCTGCATCGCGATTTCCCTGAATTTTTTAAACAAATGCTTTTTTACCCTACCGGGATCCCAAGGGGACCCCACCACCAGAGCTTGGGGTTTAGGGTATTCCTACCCTGCTCCCTTTTCTTTATTTTTAACCATTTTTTGGAAGACTCGGCTGCAGCAGAGTCCCAAGATGGCTGCCACAATTCCTGGTTGAAGTGTTGTCTGCCAATCAGATCTTGGCACAAGATAGGGAGAAGAGAGAGTTTGCGTCCCTAGATATACAAATTCGGATTTCTTTTCATAACCGAAATCTACTGATTAAATTTACACCAAATAACAAAATGGTGCTTTCTGGACCAAGAGCTACTGTTCTGCCAAATTTGGTAAAGAAAAACCAAAGGAAATGATGGACAGAGCGTTGACAATACAAGCACTCACCCCCAGTCATCTGATCTGGGTTTAACCCATCACCGTTCTTTAGCCCACTCTGCCACCCCAGTTCAGACATGGCCATATGCAAATCAGTCTGACCCTGTGCCTCATGGGAACAGTCCAGCCCACACTGTCAAGCCATGCCTCCCTGGAGCAGAAACAAGCTACCGAGGACCGGTTTCTGGCATTTCAGCCTTCTTCAGCCCGGCTTGCTTGAATCCAGTGGCAAAGTGAGCAAGGGACTCACGTCTGAGCATACCCTGCCAACTTATGGCGTACAAAGAAAAACCAAAGGAAATGATGGACAGAGCGTTGACAATACAAGCACTCACCCCCAGTCAACTGATCCTGGTTTAATCCATCACCGTTCTTTAGCCCACTCTGCCACCCCAGTTCAGACACGGCCATATGCAAATCAGTCTGGCCCTGTGCCTCATGTGAACAGTTCAGCCCGAACTGCCAAGTCATGCCTTCCCTGGACCGGAAACAAGCTACTGAAGTCCGGTTTCTGGCATTTCAGCCTTCTTCAGCCCGACTTGCTTGAATCCAGTCGCAAAGTGAGCAAGGGACTCACTTCTGAGCATACCCTGCCAACTTTTGGCGAACAAAGAAAAACCAAAGGAAATGATGGACAGAGCGTTGACAATACAAGCACTCACCCCCAGTCAACTGATCTGGATTTAATCCATCCCCGTTCTTTAGCCCACCCTGCCACCCCAGTTCAGACATGGCCATATGCAAATCAGTCTGACCCTGTGCCTCAGGGGAACAGTCTAGCCCGAACTGTCAAGCCATGCCTTCCCTGGACCGGAAACAAGCTACCGAGGACCGGTTTCTGGCATTTCAGCCTTCTTCAGCCCGGCTTGCTTGAATCCAGCGGCAAAGTGAGCAAGGGACTCACGTCTGAGCATACCCTGCCAACTTATGGCGAACAAAGAAGAACCAAAGGAAATGATGGACAGAGCATTGACAATACAAGCACTCACCCCCAGTCAACTGATCTGGGTTTAATCCATCACCGTTCTTTAGCCCACTCTGCCACCCAAGTTCAGACATGGCCATATGCAAATCAGTCTGACCCTGTGCCTCATGGGAACAGTCCAGCCTGAACTGCCAAGCCATGCCTTCCCTGGACCGGAAACAAGCTACCGAGGACCGGTTTCTGGCATTTCAGCCTTCTTCAGCCTGGCTTGCTTGAATCCAGTGGCAAAATGAGCAAGGGGCTCACGTCTGAGCATACCCTGCCAACTTAAGTCGAACAAAGAAAAATCAAAGGAAATGATGGACAGAGCATTGACAATACAAGCACTCGCCCCCAGTCAACTGATCTGGGTTTAATCCATCACCGTTCTTTAGCCCACTCTGCCACCCCAGTTCAGACATGGCCGTATGCAAATCAGTCTGACCCCAAATTTGGTGTCAGTCATCCAGTGGAAACACACTTTTTTTTACAGTCTCCTTTTTCTCGCCCCCTGTTTTATAGATTGCCCAAAACTATCCATGCACCGCTAGAATTAGAGGTGCACTTTAAGATTCGTCAACCAGCGCCAAACATATATGCAAGTCAATAAAAGTTTATACTATGGAAACTTGGTCCTAATTATAGCTACCTACTGGCAACCACAAGTAGGTAATATATATTACCCCAGTATATCAGTGTGCTTGCTGCTTTGTTTGAAGCTTTCCATCTTGAGAATCAAGAGTTTTCTCCCATGAGAGTAGGAGCTATAACAAGCAAAGTAGTTGAAGAATTCCCATTGTTCCTCATAAATGCATGTCTTACTGTGGTCAACATGGCTCTCCTGAAGGGGAACAATTTTAACATTGTCTCATTCAAGGTACAACAAAATCTGTGGTATCTTCTTACAGTTGTTCAGACCCCTTATATTCCAAGTCCTCTGCTATTCCAAGTTCCCTTCCATTGTTAATGACATGCTGCATGTGCACGGAGCAGGTAATAAATGTAGGGTTGAGCAGAGCTGTAGTGTTGCCTCAGGGTAGGATGTACCATGTTACAACGCATACCGTTACAACTACCTACCATTACAACGCGACCATTACAACGCAGGCCTTAATTACATCACATTTGGACTATGCCAACAGCCTCTACGCCGGGGCCCCCCAATATCAAATTGAACGCTTACAGATCGTTCAGAACGCGGCGGCGAGGCTGATTGGCAATATCCCTTTTCGGCAGTCGGTTGCAGCCTACCGCAAAGAATTGCACTGGCTTCCTATCGCCAGTCGCATCAAGTTCAAGATGCTAACTCTTGCTTTTCGGGCCCTTAACGGGACAGGACCAGACTACTTACGTAAAAGATTAGTACTATCCCACTCTGCCCGATCTTTGCGGTCGAACAACTTGCGCCTCATTGTTGTCCCTCGGTTCCGTCGCTCCAGAATGGGTGGCAGAGCCTTTGCAGTCATGACGGCTAAACTATGGAATAGCCTCCCCTTAGATCTCAGATTTGCTTCTTCTGAAACTCTTTTTCGTAGCCGACTAAAAACCTGGCTATTTTCACTGTTATAGGATTAACTCCCTTTCTAGCTCACAGTCTCAGCGCCGGGACACCCCATGGGGGTAGCCGCGCGCTCTATAAGTTTCATAAAATAAATACCATTACAACGCATAGCGCTTTGGGGTGCTGGATAGTGGTAAGTATAATTTACTATTCTAACTCCAGTCCCCGTGGACCCTAGGGAAGGTGTTGGATAGTAAATTATACTTATTCCCTATTCTAGAGCGCCCCCCAGCGCAATGCGCTGTAATGGTATGCGTTGTAAAAGTCGCGTTGTAATGGTAGTGCGGAGTAAAAGATGCGTTGTAACAGGTGCATACCCTCAGGGTAACATGCACAAGTGTAGTGGGATTGCCTAGCATGCGACTAAAAAGTGTTATATCCCTAAATCAGTGGAATCTGCTCTTTGTACTCCCTCCCCCACTCACACTGAAACCCACAAATCTCAGTGAATACATCCTCACATCTTACCATGCGTGGTCACTTTAGTGATCAACACAAAGAGGATTGATTTGCCTGATTTGCCACGTAATCAATCGCTGCTACATAATCTGCTGTTTCAAATGAAAAATGATGTCTAGCTCAAACAGTTCCAAAGTTTCTAAAAATGCAGGAATATGTGTTGCAGCGCAGTGGAATGCCTTTTGCAAAGGTTGACTGGTCACCTGGCTATTGCGTGTTTCCATATTTTGGTGTTAAACTGGTACTAATGAGGTTCAACCTAGGTCCACTTAACTAGACTTAGGCGGAACTCGCACAGTTTCACAAAAACACTCTTCAGTATTCCACAGAACTACGCTAATGGGTGGGAAAATGCTTGTCCAGCAGTTTGCGCTGGTTTTCCAGGCCACGAGTGCATTACACAGTGGAAGATCTGTACAAACAGTACCACACAGGCATTTTATGTTGCATGGTTTTGTTCCTGCTTCCTTTAAGGCTGCCTTTTTTCTCATCTATAACTCATCCAACCCCATCTGCTCTTCCCTATTCCAATTCCCAATTTATTTGTACTTATGTTGTTATTGTCTCACTTTCCCTGTGTTTATTTTTGTGTTTATTTCATGTTGCAGTGACTTTTTTGTACTGTATTTTTTGTTTTCCTTTCCTGGCCTGTCCTCTGTCTGTCTTGCTCACGTTTCTCTACTTCCCCTCCCAACTCCATTCCCACTCCTCCTGATGGAAGCCGCAGGCACCATGGCCCCCACCAGCAGCACATGCAGGCATCATAGAAGGGCAGGGGTTCGGTCCCGCCCAATCTTCAGTGTGGCGGAGATGGCTGCACTCACTTTTCAGGTGCAGCACCACCTCCCTGCAAGCTGGCAGCATACCTGGTTGGGTCTATGTCCTAGGCTATGCCCTGCAGGAGTGTCAAATGCTCTGGGGGCGAGTGTGGAGGTGTGTGATCAGCTGCAATTGGATGACTTGCACCCTGCAGGAACTGACACACTGCTGGGCAGATGTAATTGACACAGAACAAGACCTGCTCGACGTGCTGGGCGTTGAGGTGGCAGATTGATGTGTAAATATTAATTTTGTTTTCTAAAACTTCGAATATTTTTGTGTGTATTGACAGACAGACAGACAGACAGACAGACTAACAGACAGATAGATAGATAGATAGATAGATAGATAGATAGATAGATAGATAGATAGATAGATAGATAGATAGATAGATAGATAGATAGATAGATAGATAGATAGATAGATAGATAGATAGATAGATAGATGGATGTATGACGTTAGCACGCATACTATTACCATGCATACCTTTACAACGCGGTATTTACAACGAATACCGTTACAGCGCATAGCGCTTTGAGGTGCTGGATAGTGGTAAGTATAATTTTATATTCCAACTCCAGTCCCCGTGGACACTAGGGAAGGTGTTGGATATAAAATTAAACGTATTCCCTATCCTGGAGCGCCCCCCAGCGCAATGCGTTGTAATGGTATGCGTGGTAATGCCTGCGTTGTAATGGTAGTGCGTTGTAAAAAATGTGTGCTAAACGTTGTATACCAGATAGGTAGGTAGGTAGGTAGGTAGGTAGATAGATAGATAGATAGATAGATAGATAGATAGATAGATAGATAGATAGATAGATAGATAGATAGATAGATAGATAGATAGATAGATAGATAGATAGATAGATAGATAGATAGATAGATAGATAGATAGATAGATAGATAGATAGATAGATAGATAGATAGATAGATAGATATTTTTGCAGCAATTATTGTTGCCATGTGCCCTCTGGTGCAAAGCCAAAAAGAACATTTTAGAAATGTTATTTCTCAGCAGGCATCATGTTCATGCAAGAGGTTTTTAAATGTAAAGTGCTTGTAGTTGTGTCCACAATCTTTGTTCCAAAAGGAATGTGGGTATTATGTAATATTAATACAACATGGTTTAGTCAATACAGTGCTGAGTGTACCAGTGGCAGTGTCCCCAGAGTTATCAAAATTCGGTGCAGGGAAGCAAGATAACTTGCTTAGCTGCTTTGAAGGATAAGGGCAGGAATGTGACATTTATTTAAGAAGATATCGCGTCCCTGCTCTCTCACTGCCCTTCCACACCCAGTGCTGCCTAGTGCACCAATAAAGGCACCCTTGCGCCATGAGGGTGCAAGGGTGCCACATTACCTGACACAGCATGCTGGATTGTTTTTTTGTGCATGTGCTGTTTTGTGCTGGATGTTTTGTGCATTGCATAAAAACAATCCTTAGAAGCAAGGGCAACACAAGCCCTTGATAGAGTACAGTGGTGTTGCGTGGTGCACGCCTTATAGGGAGGATGTAGGAAGTTACCAATGTAGGAGGGAAGTGGAAGTCAAGTGAATGATACTGCCAGGGTTCTGTTCCAGTGTGAGCAAGTCAACTGCTAGCTTGGGCTGATTTAAGGCATGATTGTCAATCCATCATGTCACTCACTGCTACAATAGCAGTTTAGCAGGGTTGTTGCATAACTTGTATTCTTCTCTGTGACTTTATGCAGGCCCGGCCCCTGCAGGGCGTTATACCGGGCGGTAACGTCAGGCAGGGGAGGGTCAGGGCGGTGGGTTGTAAAATGCGGGATATGGACCATTACAGGTAAGTACCAGGGGGAAAAAAAAGAATTTTGTTGCCCACGCTGCATCACATTTGGCGATGCAGTGTGGGCAACGAAGTTCGTTTTTTTTTTTTCGGTACTTACCTGTAATGGTCCATATCCCGTATTTTACAACCCCCCACCCTGACCCTTCCCTGCCTGACGTCACCGCCCAGGTATAATGCCCTGCACGGGCTGGGCCTGACTTTATGTAGCTCATAGTGCAAATCTCCCAGATGTGTAATATGCAAAGGGGGGCCAACTTGACTCATCAAAGGGGTTGGAGAAGCAAAGATCATTCTTTGGAATGAAGTATGCATGAATAGTTCAAAAGGCTATTTTTTGAGGTGTAATATAATGAAATATGGAATAATCTATCTAAATCAAAAAGTACAAAGATGTGCCTGCAAAACGTTTTTTGGTAGAGTACCACAAGTCATAGTTTTTTAATCTCTTTTCTTAAGCACCCAAGGACAAGAGGGCATCTGGGCTGGCTTCCACCAGTGCAGCGGAGGGTGGGATTGGTACAAACAGCACCATGACCGATGGTTCTGCTGCCCTCTGTAAGTCATTTTTATTCCCCACCACTAAAAGTATGCCCTTGTATATACTTAGGGCCTCATTTCTGAGGCCCATTGCGCCATCGGATCGTCACTTTTTGTGACATTCCGTGGTGCAAATGCCTGCGTGATATTTATCAGGCAGCACTAAGCCACTTTTTTTTGGCTTATTGCTGCCTGATGAATATCAGTCCCTTTAATGCAGTGTTCTGCATTTAAGGGGCGTGCAATGGGTGTTGCTGGGGGCATTCCGAGCAACATCCATGGCTTTTGAACCTGACCCAGATTTACGAGAAATCGTCAATCTGAGGCAGTGCCAATGGCTTACGCCTCCCCAGGGGAGGCGTAAGGGAGGCGCAATGGGAGAAATGTCTTTATTTCTGCTCGTTTTTACTTTTTCTATGTGTGCTGCATTTTGCAGCACACATAGAAAGAGGTAAAGCCTCTTCTGATTATTTTTGTACAAAAAAGTTTCCCTTCCTGTACAAAAATAATCATCAGCTTAACACAGGCACCCTTGCACCACTGTGCAAAGGTACCTGGGTTGATGCAGGCAGACAATTGTGCGCCGGCGCATGGGAAAAGGACAGGAATGCGCCGTATCTTATAACTATAAACAAAACAAATGATGGACAGAATGTGGATCAATGTCACACATTCACCCCAGTCCTAAGATCTGGGCCCAAATCCATCGTTTTTTTGCACTCCACACCACCCTGGGTTAGACAATGGCGATATGCAAATCAGCTCTGACCCTGTGCCCCATGGGAACAGTCCAGTCCGAACCACACCACTGGAGTCAAGCTAGCCGGGCTGATGAGAGGTGTTACCTTGAAACCGGTCCGGTCCTCGGATGCTTGATTCTGGTCTGGGAAAGATATGGCTGTTGTAGTTCGGACTGGACTGTTCCCATGGGGCACAGGGTCAGAGCTGATTTGCATAAAGCCATTATCTGACCCAGGGTGGTGTGGAGTGCAAAAAACGATGGATTTAGGCCCAGATCCTTGTACTGGGGTGAATGTAAGACATTGATCTACATTCTGTCCATCAATTTGTTTTTTGTAATTTTCTCCCTGAGTGTACTGGGGTAGCTCAGACGTGGGTCCCAGAGCCTCCACACCACTGGAGTCAAGCTAGTCGGGCTGATGAGAGGTGTTACCTTGAAACCGGTCCGGTCCTAGGATGCTTGATTCCGGTCTGGGAAAGATATGGCTGTTGTAGTTCGGACTGGACTGTTCCCATGGGGCACAGGGTCAGAGCTGATTTGCATAAAGCCATTATCTGACCCAGGGTGGTGTGGAGTGCAAAAACGATGGATTTAGGCCCAGATCCTTGTACTGGGGTGAATGTAAGACATTGATCTACATTCTGTCCATCAATTTGTTTTTTGTAATTTTCTCCCTGAGTGTACTGGGGTAGCTCAGACGTGGGTCCCAGAGCCTCCACACCACTGGAGTCAAGCTAGCCGGGCTGATGAGAGGTGTTACCTCGAAACCGGTCCGGTCCTCGGATGCTTGATTCCGGTCTGGGAAAGATATGGCTGTTGTAGTTCGGACTGGACTGTTCCCATGGGGCACAGGGTCAGAGCTGATTTGCATAAAGCCATTATCTGACCCAGGGTGGTGTGGAGTGCAAAAAACGATGGATTTAGGCCCAGATCCTTGTACTGGGGTGAATGTAAGACATTGATCTACATTCTGTCCATCAATTTGTTTTTTGTATCTTATAACTATGGCGCATTCCTGCCCTTTTCTTTTGCCATAGGGAAGCGCAGCAGGAAGGCCTGCTGCGCTTCCCTACGGCAAAACCTCATAAATGAGGCCCCTGGTATTTTCTTTTTATGTTGGATGTTGTTTGTTATCCCTACAATTCACTGTGATTTTTTCTATATTTACTGTTTCCGTGGCTAACTTTCTCCTGTCTCTGCCTCACTCCTACTCCCTTTTTCTTAGGCTTCCCCTTGCCCCTCTTACATCTATTGTTGTGTAGTACCAAGAGTAGACAAGATTGTTGGTAATGTAAGGATGATTACACAGCTAGGCCCAGGTAATACTCTAGTCACCAAACATGTTGGTGGTTTTCTTGATCAAACAGTCAAAAAAATACTGTGACAGAGAGAGAGAGAGAGAGAGTGGTCATCAAGGCCATGGACCACCAATGTGGTCTTTTACTAGCAGCATCCATGACAGTGCAGCATGGCAGAAATGAGGTACCACAACCAATACGATATGTCTTTTGCATTCCCTTCTACCCCTAATCCACTCATAGCCTTGCCTTATACCCTTTCCTTATTCCAGAATCTCAAATTCTTCTTACCCCTCCAATACAAGAAATGGTTATTGGTTGATTCAATGGCTACACGCAATGTGGGCAGAAGTCTCTGCATGCTAAAGTATCAAATAAAAAAAGCTTATTTAACTCAAAAGTAAATAAATAAAAAAGAAAAATATTTTTCTATTAAATAATAATG
This sequence comes from Lissotriton vulgaris, assembly GCF_964263255.1. Lineage (NCBI taxonomy): Eukaryota > Metazoa > Chordata > Amphibia > Caudata > Salamandridae > Lissotriton > Lissotriton vulgaris. The sequence goes on from NC_141696.1 coordinate 304,783,643, forward strand.
TAAATTCATTTGATATACTATGTTTACATTTACATATGTTAAAATAAAACAAATTCATTTCTTTGAAGTTTAACAGAAATGTATTATGCATCAATAATTATTAAACGTGGTATACAAAATTATCTAAAATGAATGAAGTTATATTTTAATATAGTATTAAAATATTTTATAATGAAATAATAAATATGTACTACTTTTATATTTGTTAACATTGCATTATATTTATTACATTTTTTTAAATAATGGGGCTGATTCACATAACTATTCTGAGATAAAATCCTAAACGTACTACTTTTGGTATTCAGAGAAGGCATTTAGTAGTAGTAAAGTTAGGACTCCTAACTTTACTACTACTAAACTGAGACAAAATTCTAACTTTACGACGTTCAGTATTCACAACTGGCATTTAGTAAAAGTAAAGTTAGGAGTTCTAGCTTTACTACTACTAAATGCCTTCTGTAAATAGCAAAAGTAGTAAGTTTAGGATTTTATCTCAGTTTAGTAGTAGTAAAGTTAGGACTCCTAACTTTACTACTACTAAATGCATTTTGTGAATACCAAAAGTCATAAAGTTAGGATTTTGTCTCAGTTCAGTAGTAGTAAAGTTAGGAGTCCTAACTTTACTACTACTGAACTGAGATAAAATCCCCAAACTCAATTTGTTTCTTTAGTCAGAGCATATTAATTTGTGGAATTTGGTGATGCATAATTTTCTTACTCAATGGAATGAGATTTATTGCCTTATTGCGACTTTAGCGGCCCTACAGTGGATAGTATGACCCCCAAAGCCGTGGTGTGACCGTCTGGTAGGTTAGGAATTAAATCCTGGTCTGGCAGGCAGTCCTGCATACGTCTGACTACTAGTAGTCTGCTAGGCTCATAGAAAAGCCTTTTAGGCAGACCACCACAGTCCGAGTGCCGACTACACCTTCCTGCGTGGTGTGGGATATATGCCACTCCGCGCAGAAATGGAGGGGTGCAAATCCAGGAGGGCACTACATGTCCCCCCCTGCATGCACCCCAGGCCCAAAACTAGCAAGGGGCCCTGTTAGGTCCCTTTATGTTGCCATTCCGCCACCCTTTTCATGGCGGGTTCATCGCTTGAAAAGGGCGGTGAAATGTCAACTCAGAATATGCTCTGTGTTGCCGGCTGAGGCACTATCAGCATATTCTGGTAGTTGAAATACCACCAGCCCAGCGGGATCCTTGATCCCAGCGGTCCCGTGGGTGGTCAACCGCTACATGCGTAATACTGCGGGTGGTCGTCGAACCGCCTAGCAAAAGAGAGAGTTTTCCCTGACAAACCCAGAAAGGACTGGGAAAAGTAGCAATGCAAGAAATAATTGGTTCCTTTCTGTGGTTCTTGAATTTAAAGCACAATTTACTTTAAGGACTAAGACACCTACAACATTTCTGATCTCAATGATATGTACCCAGGAATTGTTCCACAATTATCTCTCAAAAAAACATAATTTTCATTAAAATCAAATTTATTAAAAACTTCATCAGAATCAAATACGGTATATAATCAATAATTCTACATTTAAAAGCAATCACAGTACATTAACATTCAACACAAATGCAAATTCACAAAAAGTTCACAAAAAGTTAAAAAAGTAGCCAAGTTGTCAAAACCGAATCGAACCGCCACCACTGGTATGACAGTCCTATGGATCACTGTACGCGTAATAAGGATATATGTCGTTACAACGCGCGCGTTACAACGACCTACCATTACAACGCGGTTGTAACAACGCAAGTCATTACAACGACTTGCGTTGGGGGGCGCAAATTTAAAACATTTAATTTACTATTCCAACACCAGTCCCTGTGGATAGTAGGGAAGGTCTTGGGATAGTAAATTAAATGATTTACTATCCTCGAGCGCCCCCCAGCGCAATGCGTTGTAACAACTTTTGTTGTTACAACCGCGTGGTAATAGTAAGTCGTGGTAACGCGCGCGTTGTAAACATTGCGCACCGCGTAATAAGGGCCTTAATCAAGAAGATTAGAGGGTTATTGAGGTTACAGCGATTGATTCACTTTACTCACAGGATGGCATAGATGTTTACCTTTCCCTTGATGCCTGCCCATTGGCAGAATTTCCACCACATTGAGGGACCCCTGTCTGCCTGACAAAAGTGCTTCTACTGATGCCTTAGAAGTGGTTTCATCAAAATTAAATGCCTGGAGGGCCGAAGTGTTATTGCAGTCTGCCACACATTTGTTCTCTTATTTCAGATGCAAACTGCCAAAGCAAGGGTTTGTTCCTAAAATACAAAACAATAATGACCCTGATAACAAGGGAATATTTTCTCTTGCTTGTGACGTCCATCAACGATTTTATTTTCCTGGGTCTGCCATGCCTACATAGCAGATTGTTGCTAGAGGTACAAGGTTTTCGTTTATAGGAAGTATGGCGCACAGCCTATTAACGTCGTTATCTATGAGTGAAAATGTGAAGTATGGCACTACCCAGGCAGGTGAAACCCTTGTAACCCCTTAATCTGTGTAGGAAAATCCTACAACCTGTCAATGTACCTATATTCCGTGCACACATACAATATTCGATCAAGCTGTACAAGTGTCATTCAAAAACAAAATGAAACAGTATTCTTTGTTGATGTCTTGGTTTCTTTAATATAAGTTGTATAGTGCTGCCAGCCGACACGTGTTTCGTCAGGGAAACAGGTAGTTCCCTGACTCTTCAGGGCTGGGAATAATACAAGAAATGACCTGAGAACATGGCATAGAGTGACAATGAATGGAGAACATATGTTCTCCTCATCATAGTACTTAAAACGTCATCCCAACACTCGTGGAGACCATGATGCAGAGAAACCCACAAAACAGTGTGGGGAGTGCCCCATACATTTGACCAATCTAATATAATATTTGCTAAAATTAAACATCAGTTGGAAAATAGTTTTAAGACACATACACCAAGAAAACTGTTGTAGCTAAAGGATATCGTGCAACCATAATTACCATTCATAATAAGTCAAGAGGAAAAGGGGGCGAAAAGTGCACAAGGGGACTGGATTTCTAACCAATAGGAGAAGCAATGTATGTAAAATTCAAATAGATACCTGAATGGATTTACCAAACCTCAGAATAGTTTGTACGGTAACAACGAGGAGAAAAAACACATTAGGAGGTATCACTGTATATGAAAATGGGGGGGTGAGGGGAAAAGGTGTGGGTACAAATGGAAAATAAAAAGGCCTGAAAACACTCTTATCCCTGAACCGGTGATAATTCCAATCCAGTAGGGCACGAGTGTCGATGTGTTCCAAACCTGGTTGAGGTGCAGGCAGGTGGCTAAAATTAAATAAATATTAACAGTAAGGGCACGTCATGGATTGGTATGAATAAGGATAAGTGAATTGATGATTAAAACTAAAACGTGGACTACCTGTCAGGTGAGTCAGCAAATCGCTTAATCTGTGAACCAAAAGTAGCAACTATAAGGATGGAGCCAAGAAAGGAATAAGGAACAGAAGCAACAATAGTACATATGTGAATGTCACATGAGGGAATTTCACCATAATGGCAGTGATATTTCCAACCCGGCACCACGGAATTAGGTCCAATAATGTTACCGGAGTATTTAAAACAATCTGAGAGAAATTTAAATTCGAAACACAGATTATTATGTAATATGCAACTAAATCAAAAGTCAAGTCTATAGTCAATTAAAAGACCCGGGTGAGGGACCACATCAATCTCACCTTTAATGGGTATGTAGCAAAGCAAATAACACCAGTATAGTTGCAAGTAGAATACTAATGTCGCCCATCTAGGGTTAAAATTTAAAAAAGGAAAAGGGTGGTTGTAAGGAGAAGGAATACTCATAAAGTAGATTATTGTGCCGACCCCAAGGGTTTAAGGGATATAGAGACACTTACAGAATAACGAGCGGTTGATAGCGAACACGTCTAGGTCAGACACATGTGTGTGTCTGCCTCATTCATCTGTAGATTAGCCATAAGAAAAAAGGTACAAACACCACATGTTATAAATGTGTGGCACGGAAGCATGTCCGATGCCCAAACGAAATTAAGCGCCTGGTTAAGCAGCCCAATTTAGGATTAGCGTACGTTGCTAGGGTCCTGGCGGCTCTGCAAATTCCTTGTGAATGAAAGCGGGGCCGCCCGGAAGTGACTAAATAGTCACAAACATCTCAACAACTAGACCGCATAAAAGAGTCAACGTGGTGAAAGTGAACCCAGAAGTTTCAACAGGGAACATTGTGTAAGTTTCGCACGAAGCGCAAAGCTTCATAAATGCGATCTCGAAAGTAATTCGAAAAGGGGTTGCAAAGAGATAAGTTGGCTAATATATAGCCCCAAAACATAAGTCAATTCCGGATTGATAAGTTCTAAATATATGCATGAAAGACTGTCACAAGAGAGTTACAGATAGAATCAGGATCAAGTTGTACAAGACTAGTGGGCTGATTCCAGAAAAGTATCATGAGTTGCTTATCCGTGTGACATATCACTAAGATATACTGTACGAATGAAAAGAGGGTGTGGTGCACCCAAGTAATGAAACTTGTGATAAATGAGAGAGTTTTAAAGCAGAGAAACAGTAAAGTGGTGCGTGCAGTGAGAAGATGGAATAAGGCCTGGACATCAAGTTACGGGAAGATACCTGATGTATCTTAGTTGAAACGCTAATAACAACTTCCACTGGTGTGTGTGAAAACTACATATTGTTATATCAGAAAGTTACACACATCATGGAGAAAATAAACAATGTCCCAATATTTACATCAGAAAAGGTTAAAACTGCAAGTCAATGCATAATGTAGTTAAGACAGTTAGGAAGCCTATTTGCTAAGCCTATCTGAACAGTTACATTGGTGATAGAGTTACAGCAGGAAGTCCATACTGAAAAAACAATATGCTTATCAGATTACATCATGGACATTAGGATACACGGGAAGAGCACCCATGTCAATACTATGTTGGATACACTCAATCCCCAAGAAATAGTGCATCTCAGAATCACAGTTTAGACCAGGTTCAACCATGTGTAAGCGCATAATCCACACCGCTTCAGTGCGTCTCAGATGTAATTCCCTGTTGCCCCCACGTGGACTTGGGTCAATGGATTCTATTCCGAAAAACGTGAATTCCTTGCGAAGGCCCTGTGTGGGACATAATGCAGCATGTGTTGCTACAGGGTACCTCACATCCTTTTGATGTAGAGCGCTCACGTGCTCCCCAATCCTATCTTTGAGTGGCTTGATAGTGCTGCCTACATATTGTCTCCCACATTTACATACAATTATGTAAACCACAAATCTGGTGGTGCAATTAATGTTAGATCTTATCACATATAATTTGTTACTGAAACTGTGAAACGTCTTGACTTTATGTTTCGCCCATTTGCAGACACCACAGCAACCACATTTGTGGAAACCAATGGTGTCGGGTGTAAGCCAAGACTGTGTACTACCTGTTTTTGGTACTGTGGGGCTCAACCTAGTTCGTAGTGATGAAGCGGACTTTAGAGATAAGTTTAGATTCAGTACGCTGATTTAAACTCCCATAATTTTTAATTCATTAACGAGTGTTGCATGTTTTTGTACTGATTCAACCTAGAATAATGTGCACCTACACGAACATATGGGATTAATTGTATGTGCTCTTGTTATGTTTGTCAATACGTTTTAAATAATATATTTACCTTGTCTTTTGTTTTGTCAAACATTAACTGCAGCTGTTTTTAATAATAGCATGTGCATTCTCTTAAATGTGCTTTTGTTATGTTGTGTTATTTTATGTGATTGTGTTTTGTTTGTCTTTTGTGCATTATGCTAGGTAACGTAGACTAATGGGTTAACATTAGTCAAGGGGGTGGGTAACAGAATAATTATCATTTCTTGAATTAATTGATGTCTTGTGTTTCCTTGCATACTAGAGTCATGCTAAAAGAGGGCCTTGGCCTATTTCTAAAATGGATGTCCGAAGTCGTGTCGAGTTGGGCCTTGCACAGCAGTGAATGAAAAGAAAATATTTTCTTCATAATTCTTTGAAAAACACACGTGGAAGCTAGGCTGTGCAGAGCATTGAGATAATCATTGTATAAACTTTCATTGCCAAGGACAGGCTGTGTAGCGACGGAAGAGCTTGGACGGAGGAAGCAACGAACATTTTTTATTAAATGTTGCAAGCTTCGGAAGAGCCTGTGACACACGTAGTCAAAGGACAATGGCGCTCTTAAAGAACGTGATTCTTACAATGTGAAAGGCGAATGACTTCATGGAGTGACATTTCTCGACCAATCATGCTTCGTGTTGGTCGGTTATTTGTATTCTTTTAGTTAGTTTTAGATAGAGAAAAGGTATAAAAATTGCCCCCTTGGAAAGAGCACTGTTGGCTTGTTCCTGTGCTCCAGAGATGCTGTCGGACTTTTGACTCACGTAAGATACTCCGAACTTTACTTTTTCCCTTTAGGTTTTCTTCAGTTAAGTTAGGGGAATAGGGTTTAGGGAATGATTTCCTGAATGTTTAAGCATTTCTCATGCTGCTTTTGATTTAAACTGACAGTCTAACGTGCCTTTCTGATAAAATAATGCTGCTTATTAAAATGCAAATAAAAGAATTAAATTCTTAAAATGCTTTTTGCCTGATAATAAAGTTAATAAAATAGTTTTTGAAATTACAAGCTGGTCTTGTTTGGTTCCTTGAGTTACCATTAGTTAATCCATTGCCTATGATTTTGACTTAATTAAATGTTTATAAAGTGTTTTGAATAATTAGGTCATATGATTCAGTTGGCCAATTCATGTCTCAGTCATTTATGGGCCTAGTGTTAGATTTATGAATTATGGTGAGTATTGTGGTGTAGAGTTGTTCATTTAAGACTGAATTTCCTTTGGCCCGCTGGATCAGTAGCGTTCTTCCACTTCTGAAAGTAATCTGTGGGTGACTGGTAATGCAGCTGGCTAGGGAACTATCAGCCAATAGAATACCCCAGTACTTGGTCAGACTCTTTCTAAGGGTATGGCTAAGATCTTTGAAGTCTGTAATCATGCGGACCCTTTGGTCGCCAGTTTGAGACTTATGCTTGTTTTGTAAGGTGTCCTCATGTTTCACACTAGCGATTCTGTTTTCAGCACGTTTTAGATTGCCTGAGGTGTAGCCTCTTTTCTGAAATCTTGGTCTCATGTCTTTAATGCAGCTCTGAACCCCAGTTTTTTCACTGCAGTTTCTTCTGGCCCCGGTGAATTCCCCATATGGAATGTATCTGATTTGGTGTGTGGGGTGGTGACTGTCTGCATGCGATACAGAGTTACAGGAAGTGCTCTTGAAGAGACAACTGTTGAGTTTGTCATCTTTGATATACAATTCCAAGTCTAGGAAATAAATGGTGGTCTTGCTACACTCCATTGTGAATTGCATGCCAAAATTATTGGTGTTGAGATAGGTACTGAACTGTTCTAAGTCTGATTGTGTACACGCCCATAGTAACAAACAATCATCAATATAACGACCACAAAAAATTATGTGATCGATCCATATTTCTCCCTTAGTACCCCAGATCCAATCGTTTTCAGGGCGACCCATAAACAAATTGGCAAAAGACGGTGAAAAATTCAACCTCATCACTACGCCTCTGGTCTGTTTGTACCATTTGTTCTCAAATAGAAAGAAGTTGTTGTGAAGAATAAGGTGCATCATTGTAATTAGCATCTCGTTGTGTAACCAATGCACAGCCGGTCTGTTGTTTAGTAAGCGTGTCACTGCCTGTAGACCTACTTCAGGTTGAATATTGTTATAGAGGGATACCACGTCCAGGGTTGTTAGGATCATATCTACTTAGCAGATTGTGGGTGAGAATATCTACATTAGGATGACCACCCTCAATAGGGTAGGCCTTCCAAACAATGCAGGCAGATGCCCTTTTGTGGTTCCACTACCACCAGTAATTATACACTAGTAGAGTTTGTAGAGACTTCACCTGCACAATATTAGTGGTTGTCAAGGGAAGGGAAGGCATAGAGAGAGGTGTGGTGTTTTCTTTTATGATTTGGGACAATAAGAAGTGGGCATGTTATATATGGGTCTCCCATTACTCCTCTGCCCCTGCTTAGCAGCTGAAAGAAGGGGTAGATGATTTGGGGGGCCGATACATAACATTACAGATGGGTAAAAAGCAAATTATGGGAATGTGTTTCACCTCAGGGCTCTGAGTGACATCACAGACAACTCGAGCTTTGCTCTTGCTGTCTATTTCATGTCACGCAAGCCGAATTAGGGATTCTTACACCTTAATCGCCACGTATAATCATTAAACCATTCCTGCCATTGGTCATATGGACCTTTGTTAGTCAACAAGGAGACGTGATAAGGAGTTATCATTTACATTGATTATCATGAGCAGTGAAGTCAAATTGGGGCTTCACAGAAACTAACAAAAAGATTTAGTGTGAGTTTAGAGGGTTTATTAACAAATCAATTCAAATCAAACAGTAGTTCTGAAAGCATTTACATTTTTAGTCATCAATACTAAAGATTAAAATATTCAAAATTTCGATATTTCAAAACTAGATAGAAGACCCCATTGGTATGGATCACAAATTCAATAGAGACAATGCAGCTAGTGTGTGCCATACAGGAAATCCCTAATCTAAATGAATGAAGATTGGGCAAAGGGCCATTTAATTTCAGCAAGTATGGTAACCCAAATGAAGGGTTCAAATGAGAGAATAAGAATGCTTATGTATGAAGCCTTAGTGCTCAAGCAGTCAATCAATCAATCAATCCGGGTTTGTAAAGCGCGGCTACTCTCCCATGTGGGTCCCAAGGTGTTGTGGTGGCGGGGTGCAGCAGATCAGACTAAGTGCTGAGTTCATTGGAGGAGCCATGTCTTGAGGTCCTTCCTGAATTGTGTCACCGAGGGTGATTTTGTGTGGTGGATGTGCAGGGTGTTTCATGTCTTGGAGGCGAGGGAGGAGAAGGACATTCCTCCAGTTCTGGTCTTGCAGAATCATGGGACGATAGCCAAGGAAAGCAGTGGAGATTAGCAGAGGCTGGAAGGGTATTCTCAGCTCAAAGTCAATAGGCATCTCTAAGATCTGCCTCCTAATTTCTGGACCAAACTCTCGCAGGGTATCTTTCTCTTACTCTCAGCAACACACTTTAATATATTTTGATTAAAACATTAATGACTACAATTTTTTCATTTCCCGCTCCCATGAACCAATCAGTCTTAAGCAAACTCTGGTAGCAAGCATCAGGTATTCTTACCAGTTTCAAGCGTCTTCACAATGGGCTACATAATCATGTCCTTGGTTTGTTACAGTTTTCCCCCCAGAGTCATGTTTCTTGCCTTCTCCTCCTCCCCAATGAGAACCTCACTTTCATTATTCTAACACACAACACATGAGTATTCACTACCTAACAGAAAGATTCTGCAAGTATCTGTAGTAGGAAGAAAGAAAAAACATATCATGCAACAAATGTGAAAACAGGCCCCTTAGCTCTAATGTGTAAAGTGCGACTCTTAAATTTACATCAGCAGTTAGGCTAACTTAAGTCAAACCAATATGTTTATTCAAGTATTTGCTTATAATGCCGGTGTTTACCTACTACAATATTTTTAATTTACTATGCGTGTTGTATACAGCACTGAAATTAGTACTTTTCAGTTGAATGTGTTTAGTTTGCAAAATGTGGAAATTCGCTCTATCACTCCGAACCCCTCATAGAAAAGCATCCCCACAATTCACTGTTACTCATCTACAGTTCGATATGTTGTCTGCTACTGTTCAATTACATCTTCATCACATCTGTAATTTGATTTCAACGGAACACGTACATATGAACATACACACAAATAGGCACAAACACACGTTTGCATTCAAACCTTTAATATCTGAGAGAGAAAGACTCTCCATAGTTCTCTCCTAGTTCAGCATGGCCATTAAAAAGTACTCCTCACTTCCATCAGGGACAGTAAAACGCTCTTCACTACGAGCCCCCAGGGGCCGGTTGTGGGCTCTGTTCTGTGTTTACAGCACAAGCATTTTGGATTGGCGTTCTGCCATGCCATTCGTTTTTGTGATTTAACAAAAGGCCATATGGGTGCACGTATACAGTACTGTGCGTAGAAGTGATTAAAACTGTTAATGTGATTTACAGGCTGTCTTTACCCACTGTGAATACCAGTAATTTGTCAACCGAGCCACTTGGCATTAACAAAATCCTCTCATCAGACACATCCCGTTCCTCAGACTGTTTTCTCTTGGCAGTCACTGAAGCTGAGCGCCTTGGTGGAAGGTCATCTTGAAAATTCTTTTTTAAGTTTAAAAGGTCTATTTCTTTTGTTATTTTAATAGGGTGCAGCTGTTAAGGATAAACCATCTGCTCATCTAAAAATCTTCAAATACATGCTGTCAGTGTTTTATGTAATAGCAAGAAAATGTTACAGCACATTGAGGGGGTAGGGAAATAATTTTAATTCCTTTTTTTTTAAATGCCACTAAGTAAATTGGAGTAAAATAACAGCTCCTAAATAGTACGTATAGAAGAAAGAAGAAAGAGATAACGAGTTTGTCATTTAGATTCTTGTTCGTTTGAATATTGTTCAGGTTTGATGTTTCAAATCCCTGTTGTTTTTTTCAGGATTAAGAATTTTAAACCCTTCATTTTATTAAAATGTCTTTATTGTGATGTAGATGGTATATACCTTTCTTTTGTGTGCAGCAGAATGAGTATAGAACGTGACCAGTTGCTTAAGGAGAAACAACCCTGCTATGATTTGCTAAAGTTATTATTATAGGTTTTTTTTGTTAAGGAATGTAGCGTGAGATTATCAGATGGTTTATTTTTGTTTTAATATGGCATTGGATGAATTTGTGTAGCACGTCAAATGTCTCACTGTGCACCTGAACAAACTGCACTACTTCAGAGGCGGTTGGTGGCATACATAAATGATGAGGCACAGAGTCAAGCTCACAAACACATACAAATGTACAGTCACAATCAGAAACACATCCACACAACACACACAATCAAAATATATCGTGTCTCAGGAAGGCACTACATTTAACAAATACAAAAAAATGTTTCACTTACCTTAACTTGTAGCACGACCTCATGTTCTCCAGTCTGTGCCTCTGACTCCACCAAAGATGAGGTGACGTCCCAAAGCTAACTACCTTATCCAATCCAGAAGCTGCTCTCATGCTGTGAAGCGTCTGGATTTGCTGGAGCAGGCAGTCTCAGAGCTCCAAAGGTAACTGGAGGTCTGTGCTTGCTCTCTAACCAGGGTTGGAGAGTTTGAATTGCGCATGATAGGCTAGTTGTAGCAAGTTAGCCGGCCAAACCGACATGCTCACTTCAAACTGAAGGGGCCACTTCTCATTGCTGTTAATCAGCAGCAAAACTGGCCTCGCTCTCCTTTTGGCAGAAAGCTGTGAAAAAATGGTAATAACATAATTTTTCAAGTATATTGAGAATGATTTGAAAATGTTAACATACATAGGTTTAAGATTTCTTCTGAATGTCAAATAGTTTATTTTATTTTTCGAGTTAGCCTTATAGCGTATACGTAAAGAAATAGACAATGAAGATTGTGGTTGCTTATGAGGTCTTTGGGTAATTGGTTGAATACTCTTAGTGCTTGGAAGGAACGTTGGGGCCTGATTCACAAAGGTAAACTTACACTTTTGTGTAAGAGTACTCATTTTTTACTCACAAACTACGAGTAGGGGCACACAAAGTGTACATTTATTTCACTAACAGGGGGCCTGTCATGGGTTTTGGCCAATATAGCAGTGGTGGCAGTGCACCATGTTTTGTATATTAGTAGTTATGATCAGGCCTTTTTATCTCTATCAACCCAAGTGGACCTACTGACCAGCTTGTGTAAATTAACGGTCTATGCATAACTTAGCTCTTAGTGCTAACGTCCTCAGTAAATGCTATGAATGTGCGTGTTTTTGGCCTACGTGGTACATGCATTGCGTGAATGAGTCCAACAGTGTAATGGAGTGCTGTGGGATCCACTTTGGAAGCCCCTGGCTGTTCCTATGCACAAGATGGATATAAGGTTATTTTCCCAGACAGTGGATGTGTATTTCTGACTTTCCTGAAGGTAGAGGGAGCAAGGGAAATGGATACACAATTCCTAGACTCCAAAAGGCTCACAAATTTGAAATCACAACTTAGGTCCTGTGTCCCGAATCATTTAGGTGCCCTGACTAATTGAAAACTGATAAAAGGACCACTTCAGGTTATCCATACACAAGTTTATTATCATCCTAATAAATTCCAATGTACCATCGTTCACCTGTCCCAGTGGACGAAGGGCTAGCAACGAGGTCCCCTGTGCATCTGAAGAGTCTGAAGAATCGGGAGTCTGGCCTTGCTAGAAGAGGACGAATCTCTATTCTATTCTATTCTGGGTTTGGTGAAGCGCAACAGCTGCCCCAGCAATAGGGCGTCCCGGCGCTGAGAGAAGTCACACACCCTACCAGGAGGAGAACATGGGAGGGGGGGGGGGGGGGAAGGGAGCTGCACTAGTCGGGAGGAAATAGAAGGGTCTTGATTGCCTTACGAAAGGCAGAGAGGCAGTCTATGGAACGTATATGAAGAGGAAGAGCGTTCCATAACTTGGGTCCCAGGACCTTGAAGGAGCGACCTCCTGTGCGACAGAGCTTTATTCGAGGTACTTTCAGAAGGAGTTGGTTGGAGGAGCGCAACTCGCGGCTAGGAGCATAGGGGCAGGTGAGGTTTTGTAGCAGAGGGGGGTTTCCCTGTTTGACGATTTTAAAGATCGTAATGAGAGCTTTGAATTTTACTCTGTTTTCGACGGGCAGCCAGTGAAGTTTGCGGATGATGGCTCTGGCTGAGCATCTGCGGGGAAGACCGACCAGCGTTCTTGCCGCTGCGTTTTGGACTCGTTGAAACCTAGCAGTTTCTGCTTTGTTTGCACCTAGGAGAAGGACGTTCGCGTAGTCCAGGCGTGATAAGATGGTTGCCTGGACATGGGCCTAAGATTTCTCAGAAGACCTATACAGGTGGCTGCCACCTTTTTGGTGTGTGTCTGGAAGCTGAGAGTGGCATCCATCCAGACTCCCAGGTTTTTGACGCTAGATTTAGGGAGTGGGGTGGTACCAAGGGATGACGGCCACCAGTGCTCGTTCCAATGGCTGGTGTTTCTGCCAAGAAGGAGCACCTCGGTTTTCCCGGCATTCAGTTGGAGATAGTTGTCCGTCATCCATTGTGCCACTGCTGCCAGGCCATTTCTGAACCTGGACGCCGTGATGGAAGGGCTTTCAGTGAGGGTGACGACCAACTGGGTGTCGTCGGCGTACGACATGACATGAAGCATCCTGAAGCTAACCTGTTACTGAAATAGGGAAGGATCCAGCCAACCCTACAGACATGTGACTGACCTGAAGCCCTAGAGCAGCTTGCCCCCAGGGCAATCTGGGTCCACCAGCAAATGGAAGACTGATGAGAGTGAAACTGATATGTGTGAAGGCATTTGAGTTGCAGACTCCACCTGACTCCATATGTATTTAATTTTTGAAGGCATTGCCGGTGCCTCGAAGAAGACTGTGCCCAAGGTAGATCATGCCACCAACCATAACCTTGTGTTGAAGGGAACTTCTCCAACATGTCAAAGTTGTTCTTAGGTGGAGTATATCATCATCTAGAAGCTTATGCACTGACAGAGTGTGCATCTCTTCTTATGATTGTGCTCAGAAGGGCCATTCAGCTGCCTTTTAAACAATTATACATGAGGTGCCGAGCCACTGAAGATGTGATCCCCATAATGACTGCCCTTGCACTGCTGTGACCTCAAATGGTTCCATCACTTACTGAAACCAACATCTGCTGACAAGAACATCAGAAGCCGGCTCACACTCGCATTCTGATGTGGTACTTTCTAGACTGCGGAACAAGCCTTCAGCCAGCAGGCCTGTCCCAGAAACAGGAGTAAGGTCAGACAAGTGCTGCAGGCACCAGCTGGTAGATCCAAACTTGATCTCTGAGGCCAGAACTGGATGAGACTGTAATTCTGAGATTATATTTACCAGAGACACGGAACAGTGAGACTGAATGAAAGGGCAATCTGCAATTAAGCCTTGAGACTTGCTTGAAATACACTTAACCCCCAGGGTGGGGGGTATTTAGATTCACCTAAGGGAGGGGCAACCTTGGGCAGACTATAAGTCACAGTGACCTTAGCTCCCAAGAATTGTGGTTGGTTTTGATTATATGTTCAGTGTGTTGAATAAATATTTTTTCTTTTATTAAAGAAAAAGAACTAGATTGAACATTCAGTTATTGCACTTCTGGGTGACAACAAGTACCCCCACTATCATTGAGAGTCAAGTGCTAAAGGGATTGCACTTGGCCCAGTTTGCAGAGCTATAGGAGGATAGGACCAAGAAAGCAGAGGTATCAAACCCTAGTCCCCAAACTGAGGCCCGGTATCCCTGCTTGCCCAGTGGGCCACAGAACATGGCCTGACAGAAGCCAAAGTGGATTGGGTGGAGATCTTGTGGAGTTCTGGACTTTTTGGTTCCGTCCAGAGGTGTCAGGGAACAACACCCGAAGACCCCGGAGTTCCACCTGTCTTGGTGCACAAATAAACAGAAACACGGGCTTCTCGATGGTGGCGTCAAAGACCATAGGTTTATTACTGCAGGGACACAGAAGTCACAGAAACTACGCATGGGCAGTATCTAGGAGCCTGTTCGATTTGTACAAAGAGGGTTGCTCCTTATATACTGAAAATTGGGCTTCGGGCAAATTCTTCACATGTTAGTACATTCCCAAACCTTTGTGTCCTAAACAATAAATATTTGGCGTTGTACAGGAATCGTCGACAATATCTGATGACACAACATTACGAATGAGAGGTTCCCACTTTTCCATCATAATCTCATGTCAACTTTTCATTCAGGACCCGGACCGCCTCATCGTAAATTACGTTACCTCCCCCTAATAAAGGCCCAGAAGGAAAGGAGCAGAGCCAGGTGCAGAAGATAGAAAAGCAGGATAAGAGATGTTTGTGGGTTGTAAATGGGCAAGGCTACCAGCTTCGGCCGCCTAATTGTGATCAGGCCAACGGACACGAGAACCAGTTCAGCAGGGCTGGCCTCGGGCAGAGGAGGCAGCCTTTGTCGAGTCATGCAGCTACAGCGTGTTCTGGTCTAAGGTGCACGTGTCACTAGAGAGGTGAATCTCCGGCTAAGGCTACGTGTCCTTAATCGAAATGAAGTGATCAGAGGTTATTGCGTATGTGAGGGCAAGAAACACAAAATGGCTGCCATGATCTAAGATGGATGCCATAGGTAGATCAGAAATGTGTTGGTTACAGGAGTACTCTTGCTCGTAGCGTAGCGAAAACACCAGGATATGCTAAATGGATCATTTGCGGTTCGCTGATACCAATATTATGTATTTCCGACAATATTGAAAACACGGGTTCAAATCGTCACGGAACCTCAGACCCTCCTTTTGCCCTTACATAGGCAATTACTCAGTCTATGTCAGAGTCTAATTCTATGCTCATCAGGTCAGTGACATGTTGTTGTATCATCATCCTTTCTCGCGCCTTTTCTCCAAACGCAGGTGGTGTTCTGAAACAGGTTGCAGCACAAAGACTGCACAGAGCTGGACCACACTGGATAATCAGGCAGCATGAGAATAGGAATACTAAGATGACACCAATAACCATCAGAACCTTCCATCCCCACGCTGAGATCAGAGTCCAAAACCACTCCATGAAGGACCAGTTTCCCTTGTCTACGTGTATAGAGTCGGAAATCTTGTGTAGCTTAGAGATCGCCTCATAAACTGTTGGAGCATTATTGGGAATAAAGACACAGCAGCTCGATTGGATCATTCTGCATACCCCACCTCGATCTGCAAGTATTACGTCTAGAACCATACGGTTCTGCAACGTCATGAGTCTATCCGCCTGAAGCTCAGCTGTCAAATTGCTAAGGGCACCAGCAGTTTCGGTAATAGTAGATTCAACTACCCGTGTTAGTTGACGTATGTTTCTACTATTGGCCATAGGCCCCCAGAACGGAAGGAAACCTTTGAAGAAGTCTCCAGCTTCCTGACCAGCGGTATCTTCCTTGCTGAAGACACCTCTTGCTACTCTGGACTTGTGGTAGTCAGATGATGCAGTGTATGTTGGAGGCAATAATCGAGCAATATAACATGATCCTGAAAAGTCGGCAGGCAACCATGTATATGCCCTGTCTCGACAGATGAAGTAGGTACCCCTAGCAGTAAGAAAAGCAGGGGAAGAGTTAGACGGAAACACGTAAGTCTCTACGCACTCACTCCTCCCTAGCTGAGCTCTCGGATTTCTCCCATTACCTTGCAAACAGACTTGACCTCGGTGAGGTACGACCCAGATTGGAGTTGAGCTTTTACGCTTGCTTTCTCCCAAACTAAGGCGATACTCTGAAGAATTCCAACTCAAATATACTCGCAATTCGTCTCTAGGGTAAGATGGAGTATTATTGACGTCCTTGATCATGTCAATAATTCCCTGGACTAAGGCTTTGTTGGCAGAGTTATATTTAGTGGAACGTGGTGGACGTGGAGGATAGGTTTCAAGGGCATAAGCAAAGATGGTTTGAAGGGCCTGAAATGATCCATTATAGCTAAAAGGCAAAACCAGATAGGGAATGCCTTTATCCATAGTGTGGGGTATCAAGCCACACACCCAGCAGTCTGTAGTGTTAACTACTAGTTGGTGTTGGTGCAAGAGCTGTACAAAAGTGTTATTGATGAATTCAGAGCGTCGAGCTTGCTCATGTTCAGGAAACGAGTGAAAAGAGTGTATGGAAGAAACGGTAGAAGTAGCAGGATCAAGGGGAGGTACTGTAGTTACTGGTACAGAAATCAAACCCATACCAAAGACGATTCCACCCACCAACGTTATCAAAACAATCAAAAATGTAATGGCACATTGTATCAAAAAGCATTTGCTGTGAAGAATTTTGTAAAGTCTGTTTCTGCGGACATAAATCACATTTTCTCGTTGCAGCGCAGGAAGCTCCATCTTCTACAATCCGCTCACGACCACTGATGATGTGTACGTAGATGAAAATGCCTCTATCAGCCCTGGGAGTTCCCGGAACCAACAGAAAGATCGACCTTGTGTCAGACCCCCGCAGATTCAACTAGGCACACAGCCACGACCCTACGGCTACCCAGACGGCAAGGCAATTTTAAAAACAATAAAACAATAGCAAACTTCCTGGCTGAAGGCAAAAGTTCAAAATTTCAAAATATCACAATAGGCAGTTGCCTGCTTTATTTGTCCATATTACGAGGTCGTAAGTTGTATCTTTGTTTTGCAGGAACTGTTTGATCGGCAAATAACGTATCACTAGTAGCTGTTGCAGTGTTCAGGTTCGCAGATGACAGAGTTTTTTCTGATGCAGAGGACAAATGTTCAGAGTTCAGAGGAGTCTTTTCAGGAGGAGAGTCAGAGTTCAGAGTGTCAGTTACCAATTCGGCATCGCTGAAAGGGATAAACTTGGGCGTTTGATCGCATTCAGAGGCACCAATTCCCTTCTTCACCCAGTCGTCGTAAGGAAGTGGCAAAGGTACACGTTTGACATGAGTTGCGTGTATCCAGTGCTTACGTCCAGCCACACGAACGGCAGTTCTCGTTGCAAGCAGCACCTGGAAAGGTCCGACAAACTTAGGCTGAAGGTTCTTTGTCCTCGCGAAATTTCGGACCACAACGTGGTCGCCGGGTTTCAGCTGATGCCCTGGACTCTCCGGAGGCTTTGGCAATGCATCGAAAACCTGTTGGTGAATAAGACTCAATTTAGCAGTCAAGTCGTGAAGGTAATCGATCAACATAGGATATTCTAGAGAACAAAACTCCTTTGGCCTAGGCACTCCCCACACATTTGCCGGACGGCCAAAAACAATTTCGTAAGGACTAAGCCCTACTCTA
Source organism: Lissotriton vulgaris (assembly GCF_964263255.1). Lineage (NCBI taxonomy): Eukaryota > Metazoa > Chordata > Amphibia > Caudata > Salamandridae > Lissotriton > Lissotriton vulgaris. The sequence goes on from NC_141696.1 coordinate 304,801,610, forward strand.
GAATGTACAGTTGCTCTCGTTGATAACAAAGCCAAGGGTAGTGCGTCTGGCCAGGATAAACCTGTGGATGCCTGTATTTTAGCTAGTTTTAATTTGAGGGTGCCATTGTAACCCTCAACTAAACCAGCAGACTGGGGATGGTTTGCACTATGAAATTTCTGTTTAATGCCCAAACCGGCACACACACTCTGCATAACTTTCCCTATAAACTCACTTCCGTTATCTGACCATACAATCCGTGGCATTCCATACCTAGGGAAATATTCTTTGAGAAGAATTTTGGCAGTTGATAGGGCAGTATTGTCCTTTAGTGGATATGCTTCGATCCATCTGGAAAAAGCACAGACTACCACCAGGACGTATTTTAAGTTATTACAGCGATCCATGTGTATGAAATCTAACTGAATCACTTCAAAGGGGCAGGAAGGAGGAGCGAAGTGTCCAGCAGGAGTTGAGGTTCCCTTGCCAGGATTATGCATCAGGCATACCATACAATTTTTCACCACTCTCTCTGCACATTTACTGATCCCATCATTCTTCCAGACCGGAGCCAACATCTTACAGATTCCTTTAGAACTTATATGTGCTACTCCATGCGCCATTGTCACTACTGCAAGCACATACGCATCAGGCAACATCCAACGCTGTTGTTCTGACAAATCAATCCAACACCCACTCGAATCCAACTTGCCCGTACTTTCTTTCCATGCACGTTTTTCCTCCTCAGTTGCCTCTTTCTGAATCTCTTTCACACTTTCCACTGTATCCTCACACATTCCAGACTCGGAAATCCATCTTGCAGACGTAGCAACATACATTCTACTCATCATATCTCTAGCTGTTTGTTTAGCGGTCTCATCAGCAAAAGCATTCCCACGACCAACATCATCCGTGATTGCTTTATGAGCACTGCACTTCACAATCGCAACTTCAGTCGGCAAGGTTAGAGATTCCAACAGGTCGTTAACTAGCTGACCATGTTGAATCTTAGTCCCATGGGACGTAATGAAACCTCTTTCTTTCCACAAACGGCCAAAACTATGGGCCACACCAAACGCGTACTGACTATCTGTAAACACATTCACTCTCTTTCCCTTAGCTAAAACACACGCTCTTGTTAGAGCTATTAATTCTGCAGCTTGGGCAGAATTCTGACTCACTCTTGCAGTCTCCACAATCGTTCTTAAAGTCGTTACCGCATAGGCAGCAGTCACATCACCATTCTCCAATTTAAAGCATGACCCATCAACATACAACGTGCCATCTGGATCTGACAACGGAGTGTCTTTTAAATCAATTCGTCCTTTTGTCTCTTCCTCGGTTCTAAAACAGCAATCATGGGGCTCGGAATCACTCGACTCTTGATTAGTCGGCAACAATGTTGCTGGATTCAATACATTGCATCTTTTAATCTGAATATGACTTGCTAGCAGTGTCAGCTCGTAGCCAGATAATCTCGCACTGGTAAGGTGTTGCGTCTTGGTTCGGTTCATGAGTGTATCCACTGCATGAGGAACCATGACCACTAGCATGTTGTTCATCACCAAACCAGCAGATTGTCGAATGGAAGCCGCAGCTGCCGCTGTAGCTCTCAAACAACTAGGTAACGCTCTGGCTACCGGATCTAATGTTGATGAAAAATACGCGCAAGGGCGTTGTTTATCACCAAATTTCTGTGTCAGAACACTCAACGCGCAACCTTCTCTCTCGTGAACATAGAGCGTGAATGGCTTGCTGTAATCAGGTGTACCCAATACAGGAGCTGAACACAATGCTTTTCGTAACTCAGAAAAACTCTCCTGACATTCATCAGACCATGGCACCGGACTCGGAACATTTTTCCCAGTCAAAGCTACCAACGGTTTTGCTAAAAGAGAAAAATTTGGGATCCACTGCCTACAGTAAGAGGTAATACCTAAAAAGGCACGCACTTCTCTCTGCGTGCGAGGAACATTCATCTGCGTAATTGCTTTTATTCTCTCTGGGGTCAACTTCCTTCCCTCCTTTGACAAGAGATGACCTAGGTAGGTCACTTCTTGGCAGCAGTATTGCATTTTTGAAGGTGATACCTTATGATTCAAATTAGACAAATGATGCAATAACGAAATCGTAGCTGCTTTGCAAGTTTCCTTGTCATCGGCAGCCACTAGAAGGTCATCTACATACTGCACTAGAGCCGAACCTTGAGGAAGTACAAAAGAATCTAACTGACTTTTTAATGCCTGACTGTAAATGGATGGGCTCTCACAATAGCCTTGTGGAGCGCGTTTAAACCTGAAGCTTCGACCTCCTAGACAGAAGCCGAAAATATCTCTGCTTTCTTCGGCTATCGGAATGCTGAAAAAGGCATTCTTCAAGTCGATGACTGAAAACCATGTGGCTGTAGCAGGAATCAATGTTAACAAGGCAGTAATGTCTGGAACTACAGGAAACTGCGGGACCACAATCTTATTAACTTCTCTGAGGTCAATGACAAACCTATACACTGGAGGCTTTGTAGGATCAGTTCGTTTCAAAATCGGTAATACAGGACTGTTACAGACATTTCCTCTAGTTTCTTCAACCACACCTTTCTTAATCAAATCTTGTACAATCAATAAAAGTGCTCGTTCACCTTCACTAGATATTTTGTATTGAGGAATTCGTGGAAATTTTACATTTGCTTTCAAAGTGACTACATATGGTGGTATTTCTAAAAGGCCTACATCGTTAGGACCAGTCGCCCAAAGAGTATCAGGGAGCGAACGCAGCTCCGGCGGGAGTGCATCCATTGACAAGTACATCGGAGAGGTGATTCTTTTGCCCAAGGTAAGCTGTACTCCTTCCGGAGAACAGTACAATGTCGCATATAGTCGTTTTAACAAGTCTAAACCAAGCAGATTTTCATTACAACCTGTTGTCAAAATCAGGGGTGCTTTCAATTGACACGGTCCAACAGAAATAGACAAAGGACCAGATATGGGGTTGTAAACAGGGGCGCCTGAAAAACCTACAGAAACATTTGTTGAGCCGGACAAAGGTGCGCCAGGGAGTTTCGCATGAATGATAGAACTTTTTGCTGCACCAGTATCCAACAGAAACGGTTCGACTACACCTGATGTTGCTACTGCGACATAAGGCCCACTCTGATCCACTGGAACTGATACTACTCCCTCTCTTTGTCCATGGCTGTCCTAGTACCCATTTTGCTGAAATCCCTCATCCACTTCACAATAGTCTTCAACAAGATACTGTTGAGATCTATTTTGCTGGGCAGACTGTCCATTTCGTTGATCAAAGTGATTGGAAGGGCGATCATTCGTTTGTGGAGGCATAGCACCTCGTCCTCGACCTCTAGAATTCTGCACAAAACCACCACGACCTCTCTGAGCTGCTGCTGCATTATTTTGCGCTAGGACTGGACACTCATTTTTGTAGTGACCCTCTTTCTTACAGTACGCACACTGGTTCCACTGATATTGAGGTCTCGGTGAACTATAATCTGTCCTTTGATATGACCCTTGTTGCGTATTAGTCTGATTCATGCGAGGCGGATACGCCTGTTGCAAGAGAACTTTAGTCTTTAAGTCTTTCGTTTTCTTATCTGATTTCTCTTTCTCCTCTTTATCCCTATTTTCATAATACTGTGCAGTTGCAAGTATTTGCGCAGTTGTAGAGACAGCCCACGCACTCTCGGAATCTTTTAATTTATTGCATAACTCGGGTAACAAATTATGTACAAATTTATCGACAAACAGTCTCTGTCCTCCTTCTGTGCTCATATCCTGACCACTATGATCTACAAAAGTCTCTTCGAACCTCGTGAAAAAGTCGGAGACACTTTCGTCTTTCTTCTGCCTGCATGCGGACAACTTGTCCCAATTAACGCGCAATGCGGGCATCAGAGTCTTCATTAAGTCGATTATCCTACCTGGAAGATTAGCAATTAGAGGTTCGGGTTTGGAACCACCTATTTGCTGACCATCCGCTGCAACGATATCTGCCCAATTACCACCTAGGGCAACTGGATGATTCTCTTTACGAATTTTAGCCCAAATTGGTTGCGGAACTACATTTCCAAATAACATGTCAATGTCCGCCAGATTCATTACACAAGCCTCTACTGTCTGCGTTAATTCCTTATAGTATCCAGCAGGGTTCTTACGCGGATCTGGCAAGGCCTGCTTCACTGCTAACACTTCGGCTCGCTTCCACGGAATGTGTATCCACACTCTTTGGAATTGCGCCGGAGCGGCTACAATACCATTGGCAACATCAGCTTGTACAGCGTCGCGCCAAATTGGAGGAACCTCCCTCATTGGATATTGGCGAGTCTGCTTCGTACTACCTTTCTCTAAGTCTCTCGGTGAACGAAGTGATGGATCATTTCTATAACTTAAAATCAGTTCCATCGCTTCTTTTATATTTTGACCTACTATCATTCCTGCAGCAAACTCTTTCTGAACCTTAATTAAGTATTCCAAATTCGATTCAGAGTCATCTTCTTCTAGTTCCTCACGTAAAAGAGAGCACATCTCGTCAAAAACATATCGTTGCGTTGGTTCATTCCACTGCATAAATGTATCTAGTACATCTCTCGTGCTATATCTCCTACTCTTTGAAATCCATCTGAGAGCCGTGGAATCTAATATTCCCCGTTCCTCAGTACTCGGAAGCTGACTACGTCTTTGTACAGAGTCAGAAGTAGGAGTCTTAATTAAAGTTTTATAGAGAGGAGACAGAATGCTAGAGACAGAATCAGTGATTCTTCGACGAACAGAGAGCGGAGTCAACATACTGGCAGATGCAGAGAACACAGTAGCAGTTGGAATAGATAGCGGGACAGTAGGAGTATCGAGGAAGATAGCTTGTGGAACAGTAGGTGTAAGCGATACAGGTACAGGTATAGAAGTCGGCAACCCAGGAAGAGGAGGTGCCGTAGGAACATTCACATTGACCACAGGAGGTACAGGAGCTTGATTCTGAGGGGCAGGAATACCAGGTTGTCCAGCAACCGGCAATTGAACATTCGGTACAGGTGGAGCCGTAGCACCTTGTGCATACGGTGGAGGTGACCGTAACAAATAAGACAACAGAGGATCGTTTTCGGGGTCCTCCAGTATCTTAGCTGTTTTCGATGGCAAGACAGGATAGCACTTGTCAATCGCTAAATTATGCTCTCTAATGGCCACCTCTATGGCCTTCTCAGACTCGTTAACTTGCAGCTGCTTAGCCGCTTGTTCTAAAGTCAACTCTTCTTGCTCTTTCTGTTCTTTCTTCAATCTTTTAATTTCTCTCTGTTTAGATTCTTTTCGCCAGTAACGGAAAGAATCAAACATTGCCGGCCGGGCTTTCTTCCTAAACAATTTTGCTTCTAAATTATCGAGGATTTCGGGTTCAAAACTACCATGTAGTGGCCAACTAAGGACACCATCCTTTTCCGTATAGCGGACCCATACCTCATTATAAGATATAGGACCCACACCATGCTTACAGTACAGATCATATAAGGGAGTCCCAATCGGAGGAACCAGACATGAGTCCTCCAATCGTGAATCACTGTTGCAACCAAAACAAGACAACATACAATTTCTCCGACTTACCATTTTGCAATTCGGAACACAGAACAAACAAAACAAGAAAACAGATATGTGCACCTGAACCAAGAACTTAGGCCTACCAAAAACGAACTGATGTATCGATACCCAAACTAAACCAAAATAGATTATCGTAACCAGAACAACCAGTGACAATCTTACGAAACCAAACCAAACCAAGAACCAAAAAAAGGATTTTAACAACCCTCACGAAGTAACCAACTAGCAACCACTAAATACTTAACTGAGGCACTGAAGACGTCACCAAGGAGAAACCCGTCACGTTCCGCTGTACTAAGGACTGCACCTCGGGTCCAAGACAGGGCGACGGTCAAGGCAACGGCCCACTGCAGCCGTCCTGAACGGGAACCCTCGTGGAAGAGAACTTCGGGCCACTTTTGCGATATGCCGGGATCGATGAAGTGGGGCGCCTCCCTCAGGAATCTTCACACGAAGCTTCTCGAACTCTTCAGGCTTTTGGACCGGTACCGAATGACGTGGCCCCACGTTGGGCGCCAAATGGAGTTCTGGACTTTTTGGTTCCGTCCAGAGGTGTCAGGGAACAACACCCGAAGACCCCGGAGTTCCACCTGTCTTGGTGCACAAATAAACAGAAACACGGGCTTCTCGATGGTGGCGTCAAAGACCAAAGGTTTATTACTGCAGGGACACAGAAGTCACAGAAACTACGCATGGGCAGTATCTAGGAGCCTGTTCGATTTGTACAAAGAGGGTTGCTCCTTATATACTGAAAATTGGGCTTCGGGCAAATTCTTCACATGTTAGTACATTCCCAAACCTTTGTGTCCTAAACAATAAATATTTGGCGTTGTACAGGAATCGTCGACAATATCTGATGACACAACATTACGAATGAGAGGTTCCCACTTTTCCATCATAATCTCATGTCAACTTTTCATTCAGGACCCGGACCGCCTCATCGTAAATTTCGTTACCTCCCCCTAATAAAGGCCCAGAAGGAAAGGAGCAGAGCCAGGTGCAGAAGATAGAAAAGCAGGATAAGAGATGTTTGTGGGTTGTAAATGGGCAAGGCTACCAGCTTCGGCCGCCTAATTGTGATCAGGCCAACGGACACGAGAACCAGTTCAGCAGGGCTGGCCTCGGGCAGAGGAGGCAGCCTTTGTCGAGTCATGCAGCTACAGCGTGTTCTGGTCTAAGGTGCACGTGTCACTAGAGAGGTGAATCTCCGGCTAAGGCTACGTGTCCTTAATCGAAATGAAGTGATCAGAGGTTATTGCGTATGTGAGGGCAAGAAACACAAAATGGCTGCCATGATCTAAGATGGATGCCATAGGTAGATCAGAAATGTGTTGGTTACAGGAGTACTCTTGCTCGTAGCGTAGCGAAAACACCAGGATATGCTAAATGGATCATTTGCGGTTCGCTGATACCAATATTATGTATTTCCGACAATATTGAAAACACGGGTTCAAATCGTCACGGAACCTCAGACCCTCCTTTTGCCCTTACATAGGCAATTACTCAGTCTATGTCAGAGTCTAATTCTATGCTCATCAGGTCAGTGACATGTTGTTGTATCATCATCCTTTCTCGCGCCTTTTCTCCAAACGCAGGTGGTGTTCTGAAACAGGTTGCAGCACAAAGACTGCACAGAGCTGGACCACACTGGATAATCAGGCAGCATGAGAATAGGAATACTAAGATGACACCAATAACCATCAGAACCTTCCATCCCCACGCTGAGATCAGAGTCCAAAACCACTCCATGAAGGACCAGTTTCCCTTGTCTACGTGTATAGAGTCGGAAATCTTGTGTAGCTTAGAGATCGCCTCATAAACTGTTGGAGCATTATTGGGAATAAAGACACAGCAGCTCGATTGGATCATTCTGCATACCCCACCTCGATCTGCAAGTATTACGTCTAGAACCATACGGTTCTGCAACGTCATGAGTCTATCCGCCTGAAGCTCAGCTGTCAAATTGCTAAGGGCACCAGCAGTTTCGGTAATAGTAGATTCAACTACCCGTGTTAGTTGACGTATGTTTCTACTATTGGCCATAGGCCCCCAGAACGGAAGGAAACCTTTGAAGAAGTCTCCAGCTTCCTGACCAGCGGTATCTTCCTTGCTGAAGACACCTCTTGCTACTCTGGTCTTGTGGTAGTCAGATGATGCAGTGTATGTTGGAGGCAATAATCAAGCAATATAACATGATCCTGAAAAGTCGGCAGGCAACCATGTATATGCCCTGTCTCGACAGATGAAGTAGGTACCCCTAGCAGTAAGAAAAGCAGGGGAAGAGTTAGACGGAAACACGTAAGTCTCTACGCACTCACTCCTCCCTAGCTGAGCTCTCGGATTTCTCCCATTACCTTGCAAACAGACTTGACCTCGGTGAGGTACGACCCAGATTGGAGTTGAGCTTTTACGCTTGCTTTCTCCCAAACTAAGGCGATACTCTGAAGAATTCCAACTCAAATATACTCGCAATTCGTCTCTAGGGTAAGATGGAGTATTATTGACGTCCTTGATCATGTCAATAATTCCCTGGACTAAGGCTTTGTTGGCAGAGTTATATTTAGTGGAACGTGGTGGACGTGGAGGATAGGTTTCAAGGGCATAAGCAAAGATGGTTTGAAGGGCCTGAAATGATCCATTATAGCTAAAAGGCAAAACCAGATAGGGAATGCCTTTATCCATAGTGTGGGGTATCAAGCCACACACCCAGCAGTCTGTAGTGTTAACTACTAGTTGGTGTTGGTGCAAGAGCTGTACAAAAGTGTTATTGATGAATTCAGAGCGTCGAGCTTGCTCATGTTCAGGAAACGAGTGAAAAGAGTGTATGGAAGAAACGGTAGAAGTAGCAGGATCAAGGGGAGGTACTGTAGTTACTGGTACAGAAATCAAACCCATACCAAAGACGATTCCACCCACCAACGTTATCAAAACAATCAAAAATGTAATGGCACATTGTATCAAAAAGCATTTGCTGTGAAGAATTTTGTAAAGTCTGTTTCTGCGAACATAAATCACATTTTCTCGTTGCAGCGCAGGAAGCTCCATCTTCTACAATCCGCTCGCGACCACTGATGATGTGTACGTAGATGAAAATGCCTCTATCAGCCCTGGGAGTTCCCGGAACCAACAGAAAGATCGACCTTGTGTCAGACCCCCGCAGATTCAACTAGGCACACAGCCACGACCCTACGGCTACCCAGACGGCAAGGCAATTTTAAAAACAATAAAACAATAGCAAACTTCCTGGCTGAAGGCAAAAGTTCAAAATTTCAAAATATCACAATAGGCAGTTGCCTGCTTTATTTGTCCATATTACGAGGTCGTAAGTTGTATCTTTGTTTTGCAGGAACTGTTTGATCGGCAAATAACGTATCACTAGTAGCTGTTGCAGTGTTCAGGTTCGCAGATGACAGAGTTTTTTCTGATGCAGAGGACAAATGTTCAGAGTTCAGAGGAGTCTTTTCAGGAGGAGAGTCAGAGTTCAGAGTGTCAGTTACCAATTCGGCATCGCTGAAAGGGATAAACTTGGGCGTTTGATCGCATTCAGAGGCACCAATTCCCTTCTTCACCCAGTCGTCGTAAGGAAGTGGCAAAGGTACACGTTTGACATGAGTTGCGTGTATCCAGTGCTTACGTCCAGCCACACGAACGGCAGTTCTCGTTGCAAGCAGCACCTGGAAAGGTCCGACAAACTTAGGCTGAAGGTTCTTTGTCCTCGCGAAATTTCGGACCACAACGTGGTCGCCGGGTTTCAGCTGATGCCCTGGACTCTCCGGAGGCTTTGGCAATGCATTGAAAACCTGTTGGTGAATAAGACTCAATTTAGCAGTCAAGTCGTGAAGGTAATCGATCAACATAGGATATTCTAGAGAACAAAACTCCTTTGGCCTAGGCACTCCCCACACATTTGCCGGACGGCCAAAAACAATTTCGTAAGGACTAAGCCCTACTCTAGAATGTACAGTTGCTCTCGTTGATAACAAAGCCAAGGGTAGTGCGTCTGGCCAGGATAAACCTGTGGATGCCTGTATTTTAGCTAGTTTTAATTTGAGGGTGCCATTGTAACCCTCAACTAAACCAGCAGACTGGGGATGGTTTGCACTATGAAATTTCTGTTTAATGCCCAAACCGGCACACACACTCTGCATAACTTTCCCTATAAACTCACTTCCGTTATCTGACCATACAATCCGTGGCATTCCATACCTAGGGAAATATTCTTTGAGAAGAATTTTGGCAGTTGATAGGGCAGTATTGTCCTTTAGTGGATATGCTTCGATCCATCTGGAAAAAGCACAGACTACCACCAGGACGTATTTTAAGTTATTACAGCGATCCATGTGTATGAAATCTAACTGAATCACTTCAAAGGGGCAGGAAGGAGGAGCGAAGTGTCCAGCAGGAGTTGAGGTTCCCTTGCCAGGATTATGCATCAGGCATACCATACAATTTTTCACCACTCTCTCTGCACATTTACTGATCCCATCATTCTTCCAGACCGGAGCCAACATCTTACAGATTCCTTTAGAACTTATATGTGCTACTCCATGCGCCATTGTCACTACTGCAAGCACATACGCATCAGGCAACATCCAACGCTGTTGTTCTGACAAATCAATCCAACACCCACTCGAATCCAACTTGCCCGTACTTTCTTTCCATGCACGTTTTTCCTCCTCAGTTGCCTCTTTCTGAATCTCTTTCACACTTTCCACTGTATCCTCACACATTCCAGACTCGGAAATCCATCTTGCAGACGTAGCAACATACATTCTACTCATCATATCTCTAGCTGTTTGTTTAGCGGTCTCATCAGCAAAAGCATTCCCACGACCAACATCATCCGTGATTGCTTTATGAGCACTGCACTTCACAATCGCAACTTCAGTCGGCAAGGTTAGAGATTCCAACAGGTCGTTAACTAGCTGACCATGTTGAATCTTAGTCCCATGGGACGTAATGAAACCTCTTTCCATCCACAAACGGCCAAAACTATGGGCCACACCAAACGCGTACTGACTATCTGTAAACACATTCACTCTCTTTCCCTTAGCTAAAACACACGCTCTTGTTAGAGCTATTAATTCTGCAGCTTGGGCAGAATTCTGACTCACTCTTGCAGTCTCCACAATCGTTCTTAAAGTCGTTACCGCATAGGCAGCAGTCACATCACCATTCTCCAATTTAAAGCATGACCCATCAACATACAACGTGCCATCTGGATCTGACAACGGAGTGTCTTTTAAATCAATTCGTCCTTTTGTCTCTTCCTCGGTTCTAAAACAGCAATCATGGGGCTCGGAATCACTCGACTCTTGATTAGTCGGCAACAATGTTGCTGGATTCAATACATTGCATCTTTTAATCTGAATATGACTTGCTAGCAGTGTCAGCTCGTAGCCAGATAATCTCGCACTGGTAAGGTGTTGCGTCTTGGTTCGGTTCATGAGTGTATCCACTGCATGAGGAACCATGACCACTAGCATGTTGTTCATCACCAAACCAGCAGATTGTCGAATGGAAGCCGCAGCTGCCGCTGTAGCTCTCAAACAACTAGGTAACGCTCTGGCTACCGGATCTAATGTTGATGAAAAATACGCGCAAGGGCGTTGTTTATCACCAAATTTCTGTGTCAGAACACTCAACGCGCAACCTTCTCTCTCGTGAACATAGAGCGTGAATGGCTTGCTGTAATCAGGTGTACCCAATACAGGAGCTGAACACAATGCTTTTCGTAACTCAGAAAAACTCTCCTGACATTCATCAGACCATGGCACCGGACTCGGAACATTTTTCCCAGTCAAAGCTACCAACGGTTTTGCTAAAAGAGAAAAATTTGGGATCCACTGCCTACAGTAAGAGGTAATACCTAAAAAGGCACGCACTTCTCTCTGCGTGCGAGGAACATTCATCTGCGTAATTGCTTTTATTCTCTCTGGGGTCAACTTCCTTCCCTCCTTTGACAAGAGATGACCTAGGTAGGTCACTTCTTGGCAGCAGTATTGCATTTTTGAAGGTGATACCTTATGATTCAAATTAGACAAATGATGCAATAACGAAATCGTAGCTGCTTTGCAAGTTTCCTTGTCATCGGCAGCCACTAGAAGGTCATCTACATACTGCACTAGAGCCGAACCTTGAGGAAGTACAAAAGAATCTAACTGACTTTTTAATGCCTGACTGTAAATGGATGGGCTCTCACAATAGCCTTGTGGAGCGCGTTTAAACCTGAAGCTTCGACCTCCTAGACAGAAGCCGAAAATATCTCTGCTTTCTTCGGCTATCGGAATGCTGAAAAAGGCATTCTTCAAGTCGATGACTGAAAACCATGTGGCTGTAGCAGGAATCAATGTTAACAAGGCAGTAATGTCTGGAACTACAGGAAACTGCGGGACCACAATCTTATTAACTTCTCTGAGGTCAATGACAAACCTATACACTGGAGGCTTTGTAGGATCAGTTCGTTTCAAAATCGGTAATACAGGACTGTTACAGACATTTCCTCTAGTTTCTTCAACTACACCTTTCTTAATCAAATCTTGTACAATCAATAAAAGTGCTCGTTCACCTTCACTAGATATTTTGTATTGAGGAATTCGTGGAAATTTTACATTTGCTTTCAAAGTGACTACATATGGTGGTATTTCTAAAAGGCCTACATCGTTAGGACCAGTCGCCCAAAGAGTATCAGGGAGCGAACGCAGCTCCGGCGGGAGTGCATCCATTGACAAGTACATCGGAGAGGTGATTCTTTTGCCCAAGGTAAGCTGTACTCCTTCCGGAGAACAGTACAATGTCGCATATAGTCGTTTTAACAAGTCTAAACCAAGCAGATTTTCATTACAACCTGTTGTCAAAATCAGGGGTGCTTTCAATTGACACGGTCCAACAGAAATAGACAAAGGACCAGATATGGGGTTGTAAACAGGGGCGCCTGAAAAACCTACAGAAACATTTGTTGAGCCGGACAAAGGTGCGCCAGGGAGTTTCGCATGAATGATAGAACTTTTTGCTGCACCAGTATCCAACAGAAACGGTTCGACTACACCTGATGTTGCTACTGCGACATAAGGCCCACTCTGATCCACTGGAACTGATACTACTCCCTCTCTTTGTCCATGGCTGTCCTAGTACCCATTTTGCTGAAATCCCTCATCCACTTCACAATAGTCTTCAACAAGATACTGTTGAGATCTATTTTGCTGGGCAGACTGTCCATTTCGTTGATCAAAGTGATTGGAAGGGCGATCATTCGTTTGTGGAGGCATAGCACCTCGTCCTCGACCTCTAGAATTCTGCACAAAACCACCACGACCTCTCTGAGCTGCTGCTGCATTATTTTGCGCTAGGACTGGACACTCATTTTTGTAGTGACCCTCTTTCTTACAGTACGCACACTTGTTCCACTGATATTGAGGTCTCGGTGAACTATAATCTGTCCTTTGATATGACCCTTGTTGCGTATTAGTCTGATTCATGCGAGGCGGATACGCCTGTTGCAAGAGAACTTTAGTCTTTAAGTCTTTCGTTTTCTTATCTGATTTCTCTTTCTCCTCTTTATCCCTATTTTCATAATACTGTGCAGTTGCAAGTATTTGCGCAGTTGTAGAGACAGCCCACGCACTCTCGGAATCTTTTAATTTATTGCATAACTCGGGTAACAAATTATGTACAAATTTATCGACAAACAGTCTCTGTCCTCCTTCTGTGCTCATATCCTGACCACTATGATCTACAAAAGTCTCTTCGAACCTCGTGAAAAAGTCGGAGACACTTTCGTCTTTCTTCTGCCTGCATGCGGACAACTTGTCCCAATTAACGCGCAATGCGGGCATCAGAGTCTTCATTAAGTCGATTATCCTACCTGGAAGATTAGCAATTAGAGGTTCGGGTTTGGAACCACCTATTTGCTGACCATCCGCTGCAACGATATCTGCCCAATTACCACCTAGGGCAACTGGATGATTCTCTTTACGAATTTTAGCCCAAATTGGTTGCGGAACTACATTTCCAAATAACATGTCAATGTCCGCCAGGTTCATTACACAAGCCTCTACTGTCTGCGTTAATTCCTTATAGTATCCAGCAGGGTTCTTACGCGGATCTGGCAAGGCCTGCTTCACTGCTAACACTTCGGCTCGCTTCCACGGAATGTGTATCCACACTCTTTGGAATTGCGCCGGAGCGGCTACAATACCATTGGCAACATCAGCTTGTACAGCGTCGCGCCAAATTGGAGGAACCTCCCTCATTGGATATTGGCGAGTCTGCTTCGTACTACCTTTCTCTAAGTCTCTCGGTGAACGAAGTGATGGATCATTTCTATAACTTAAAATCAGTTCCATCGCTTCTTTTATATTTTGACCTACTATCATTCCTGCAGCAAACTCTTTCTGAACCTTAATTAAGTATTCCAAATTCGATTCAGAGTCATCTTCTTCTAGTTCCTCACGTAAAAGAGAGCACATCTCGTCAAAAACATATCGTTGCGTTGGTTCATTCCACTGCATAAATGTATCTAGTACATCTCTCGTGCTATATCTCCTACTCTTTGAAATCCATCTGAGAGCCGTGGAATCTAATATTCCCCGTTCCTCAGTACTCGGAAGCTGACTACGTCTTTGTACAGAGTCAGAAGTAGGAGTCTTAATTAAAGTTTTATAGAGAGGAGACAGAATGCTAGAGACAGAATCAGTGATTCTTCGACGAACAGAGAGCGGAGTCAACATACTGGCAGATGCAGAGAACACAGTAGCAGTTGGAATAGATAGCGGGACAGTAGGAGTATCGAGGAAGATAGCTTGTGGAACAGTAGGTGTAAGCGATACAGGTACAGGTATAGAAGTCGGCAACCCAGGAAGAGGAGGTGCCGTAGGAACATTCACATTGACCACAGGAGGTACAGGAGCTTGATTCTGAGGGGCAGGAATACCAGGTTGTCCAGTAACCGGCAATTGAACATTCGGTACAGGTCGAGCTGTAGCACCTTGTGCATACGGTGGAGGTGACCGTAACAAATAAGACAACAGAGGATCGTTTTCGGGGTCCTCCAGTATCTTAGCTGTTTTCGATGGCAAGACAGGATAGCACTTGTCAATCGCTAAATTATGCTCTCTAATGGCCACCTCTATGGCCTTCTCAGACTCGTTAACTTGCAGCTGCTTAGCCGCTTGTTCTAAAGTCAACTCTTCTTGCTCTTTCTGTTCTTTCTTCAATCTTTTAATTTCTCTCTGTTTAGATTCTTTTCGCCAGTAACGGAAAGAATCAAACATTGCCGGCCGGGCTTTCTTCCTAAACAATTTTGCTTCTAAATTATCGAGGATTTCGGGTTCAAAACTACCATGTAGTGGCCAACTAAGGACACCATCCTTTTCCGTATAGCGGACCCATACCTCATTATAAGATATAGGACCCACACCATGCTTACAGTACAGATCATATAAGGGAGTCCCAATCGGAGGAACCAGACATGAGTCCTCCAATCGTGAATCACTGTTGCAACCAAAACAAGACAACATACAATTTCTCCGACTTACCATTTTGCAATTCGGAACACAGAACAAACAAAACAAGAAAACAGATATGTGCACCTGAACCAAGAACTTAGGCCTACCAAAAACGAACTGATGTATCGATACCCAAACTAAACCAAAATAGATTATCGTAACCAGAACAACCAGTGACAATCTTACGAAACCAAACCAAACCAAGAACCAAAAAAAGGATTTTAACAACCCTCACGAAGTAACCAACTAGCAACCACTAAATACTTAACTGAGGCACTGAAGACGTCACCAAGGAGAAACCCGTCACGTTCCGCTGTACTAAGGACTGCACCTCGGGTCCAAGACAGGGCGACGGTCAAGGCAACGGCCCACCAGGATATGCTAAATGGATCATTTGCGGTTCGCTGATACCAATATTATGTATTTCCGACAATATTGAAAACACGGGTTCAAATCGTCACGGAACCTCACTTGGAGTAAGGCGAGGAATCAGATAGAATGATTATTATCCTTTTCAAGATTACTTATAAGATTTACTTTTGAATATTATGTATTTTGGTATTAATATTGATGGACTGATGGCATTTATGGCATAGACGGCCTAGGCTTCCTAACATTAATAAGCAATAGAACCCTGAAATGATCATAGAATGGTAGTCTTAGTTGCAATGGTAAGATTGTATGGACAGACTCAAAAGTATTATAACAGCTGTCTAAAATTATGTCCAGTCTGGTATTGCCTTATGATTAACTCATTTAATAATGTCTAGCCTACCATTGTCATTATATCAACCAGGGAATTAGGAAGTGCGCTACTCACTTGTAAGGGTCTCAAGGCGCCGGGGGGACAGCTCCTTTTCAGTCGAAGACCCAGGTCTTGAGGGCCTTCCTGAAGATGTGCAGAGTGGGGGCATGTCTGATGCTGATCGGGAGCTTGTCCGCATTTTAATATCAATCTGCTATAATTCCTGAAATCACAGCTAACACTACGTTATTGAATTAACTCGGTGGAATGTATGCATTGCCATTTTTGATTATTGCTGCTTAAGGTAGTATGCCTGTTTGTAAGAACAGCAGGTACATAATATGCATCTAATGATTGAGCACATTTTGTTTTTGGCCTGCTTTTAACTGATGAGATAAGTATGGCAACTGTTTTATTTGTTTATATTTGAAAGATTTTACACCTGTTTTTTTAGTATATATTGTCATGATTTCTAGTAATCAATCAATACTTACTTCGCAGGATTAACTCCTAACCTTGGTTGTACTACTCAACATATAGCACTTTAACACCGATACAAGATGTAATCAAGGCTCCATAAAGGCAATTCCAAAACAGTTCCTCATAGTACCTTACCGGTAAGAGTATTCCTTGTCGACAGGTGCCATCAGTTAATTCATCCTTTGCCCCTCGGTTGCTCCAAAGCTGTAGCCTTTCTTTTATGTTTGTGAATTTCCTGTTTTTTTTCACAACCTGGCCCTCTTAACTGTGGCCGAACCAGGGTCAGATTGGTAATGCGGGCACTCCGGAAATGGCCGAAGGGCCGGTAGCCGAGTTCTAGCTGTGGGCTTCTTTTTTGAGCAGCCTGGGGGCTGTCTGTGCTGTTAGGATGCCGCCAGCAACTCAGTGGGTGCCTGAGTGGCCTTTCTGGAGGCAGATGGATGGAGGTATCACTCCATTTCTCTCGCTGGGCCGACCCATTAATGTATGCTGATTGAGCGGGGGCAGGGGGCCTGAGCAGAAGTCTCACTTGCATTCATGTGCGGCTCAGCAGTGTGAACTAATCTGTGCAGTTATTTTTTTTTTAAGTTCAAGAAAATTTTATTAATAGTAATAAAAAAAAGGAAAACCAGGTGTCAAAACAAAGTACAGCGAGATAGCAGAGTAAGAATCTAAGCAGAATAATACAATCATACAAATGCAAGCATGATAATAAAATAACTCTGGGTGCAAAATGAGAAAAAGGGAAAGGGTAAAGAAAAAATACGATAAGCATAAAATATGAAATACATGAGAACATTGGAAAGTAATAAACAAAATTGGTACACGGAAGGATAAGTGGAATGTATCAGGCAGTTAAGGAGGTTTAGGAACTTCCTGTTGTGGAGGCGTGGGGTGAAACAAGCGTTTACTACATGAGTCCAGATAAAGTGTGACGGGAGTCCATAAATCCATGCGTTTTGTAGCCAAACATGCCGGGAAAACATGGGCAGTGTCCAGTCTATGGTTATGGCATACATTAAACCACCATGCTTTGAAGGAAATTTTGGAGAAGTCTTTCCAGTTGACTGTAATTTGTTGGAAGGCAGCGGCAAGTAATAGATCAACAATTTGAGGTTTGAGATCAATGCCATGCCAACAAGGAGAGAGACTACCCATAAAAACATGTGTGTGAGAAAAAGGGATAGAGGTGTGAAAAATTAAATTAAGTTGAGCCCAAACCTGTATCCAAAAATTACGAACATGAGTGCATGAAAATAACATATGAAATAAATTGGCTTGTGGTGACGAGCAAGACCAGCATGTATGGGGAGTAGCAGGAAAGCGTTTGTGAAGGTCAGAGGGTGTGTAGAGGAGTCTATTGTAAATAAAGAACAAAGTCTGAGTAAGGGTTGCTGCTCTGGAAGATTTGCGAAGTTTGGTCCAGATTTTGTCCCAAAAGGAGACCGACCAAGAGACAGACAAATCATGCTCCCAAGATTCTTCTACTTTAGATTTGGGCCTCGGAGTCTCACCAGCGTGGAGGAATTTGTAAATAGCAGTAGCTTTTGGTGTAGTTCGTAAGAAGGAATGGAGTGCGGTAGTGGTGGTGGATGGAGCAGGAGGAGGACAGGGCTGAGAGAGATCATTGTATTTCGTTAGAACTGTATTTTTAAGCAATTGATATTTGCGTGCAAAGGAAGTAGGTAAGTCATAGAGTGAGCGAATGGTGTCAAAAGATAAAAAGGAGGAGTGAGAAAAAAGTTGGGAGATCCACTGTAGGCCTCGAGCATGCCAAGTTTTCCAGAAAAAGGGTCTGTTACGGATGAGTAAGGAAGTGTTATGCCATATGGGAGAAGAAAGGAAATCAGCAATGGTAGTGGGAGGAGAGTGCGTAGAGGAGAGGAGTAATTTAGTGGTAAACTTATGAATCGGAGTTGAGATGGAGGTGGGTTTGCGGGAGAAGGAAAGGAACTCAGCAAAGGAGAAGGGAGAGAGAAGAAGGCGTTCAAATTTGGTCCATAGAGGACATGGGGTGTCAGAGTCTTGTAGCCAAAAAGAAGCTTGTCTCAGCTGAAACGCCTTGTGGTAGGCTGGAAAGTCAGGAAAATTGACCCCACCTTCTGACTTAGGACGAATTAGACGTGCTAGAGACATTTGCGGTTTCTTTTTATTCCAAAGAAAGGACATTAGAATAGAGTTGATCTTTTTAAAAAATTTGGAGGGAACAGGAACCGGAATGTTGGAGAGGGTGTAGAGAACAATGGGAGATAACATCATTTTAATAGTGTCGAGGCGACCCCACCAGGATAGGTAAAGGGGATGCCACTTGGATGTGAGATCTGTTAATTTCTGAATGCATTTGGTCATGCATAGGGAAACGGTATCTGGGATGGTAGGAGTGACATGCATTCCAAGGTATTTGATATTGGAGGGTTTCCATGTAAAATTAGAGGCAGCAAAATCGGGTTTGAACGTAAATTTGGTTAAGGGGAGGATCTCACATTTATCATTATTAAGTTTATAGCCAGATATTTGGGAGTAAGCGTGGACTTCAGTGAGAAAAGCAGGAATGGAAACGGAGGGGTCGGAGACAAATAGCAGAATGTCATCCGCATAAGCGGCTAGTTTGATATGGGAGTCTGAGAGTTGGAAACCATGGATGGAGGGATTTTGACGGAGCTTGGATAGGAAGGGTTCTAATGCTAGGTTAAAGAGGAAGGGAGATAATGGACAGCCTTGGCGAACTCCTCTTTTTAAATCAAAAAAGGAAGATATTTGACCGTTAGCGCAAACTGCTGCGCGTGGATTAGAATAAAGAAGTGAAATTAAGGATATAAAAACAGGACCGAAACCAAACCAACGAAGGGTGTGAAATAGATAAGTCCATTCGACCCTATCAAATGCCTTTTCGGCATCCAAGGCAATGGCCGCAAGGGGATGGGGTGAAAGGCGGGACTGGGAAAGGATATTGAAGAGGAGTCTGGTGTTATCAGTTATGAAACGGCCCTTGACAAAGCCCGACTGTTCCTCACCCAAAAGGTCTGGGAGAAGAAGGTCAAGACGTGCCGCAAGAGATTTTGCAAAAATTTTATAATCAATATTGACCAAAGAGATTGGCCTGTAGTTTTTGCAGTGTTGAGGATCCTTCCCCTCCTTGGGTATGAGGCAAATATGGGCATCTGAGAAAGAACCTGAGGAGGAACCTAAGGAAAGAAAGGTGCCGATAAGGGAATGGAGTCGGGGAAGGAGGAGCTTCGAAAAGTGCAAAGAAAATTCTACAGTGAAGCCGTCAGGTCCGGGGGCCTTGTCCTTTTGGAGGGATTGAAGCGCTTTGAACAGTTCTTGTTGGGATATATCAAGTTCTAATTGAGAGAGATCAAGTGGAAAGTGAGATGGTTTTTGAATGGAGGAGAAAAATGTGTCTAGAGAGTGGGAGGAGGGCTGGGTTTCAGAAGAGTATAAGGTCCTATAAAAGCTAGAGAATTCAGTGAGAATGTCTGCGTCTGTGTGTTTGAGATTTGAATCGGTGTCGTAGATTGATTCAATGTTTAATTTATTGTGTTTCACCTTGAGATAATTGGCTAAGATCTTGCCAGCTTTATTTTTGCCTCCATAGAACTTGGCACTGGATTTTAATAAGTATAGGGATGCATCGTCCGTAGATTTTTTATTAAACTTCATCTTAGCATTAACCAGGGCAGTTAGAGTTTGCTGTGAGCGAGAAGTGAAATAAGAATGCTCCAATTTCTTGATATCCAGAAGGATAGCCTTGGTAGAATCACGAGCAGCTTTACGTTTTTTGGCCACAAAGCCAATGATAAAATCTCCTGCCGCCGCTTTAAAGGCATCCCAAATGGTGTGTTTGGGGACAGGAGAATTATCATTTAGGGAGAAAAATTCATGAGAGAAGGAAGTGAAGGAGGCAGTAAATTTAGGGTCTAGGAGAAGAGAATTGTTGAAACGCCAACGTTTAGGGCCTGTTGATTTGGGTAGGATATCCAATTGAACTAGTGTGGGGGCATGGTCAGAAAGTAAAATCGGACCGATTTCTGCATGAGTGAGAGTTTGGGCAATATGATGGGTGACAACAATGTAATCAATCCGAGATTGGGAGTGGTGACAAGGAGAGAAGAAGGTAAATTCCTGGAGTTCTGGGTTGCAAAGACGCCAAGCATCAGTGAGTTTGTGTTGGGAAATGGCTTGAGAAAAGGATTTGTGAGATTTGTTAGGGACGAAGTGTGCTCTGGAATTCCTATCGAGAAAGGGATCTAGGGGCTGATTGCAATCTCCTGCTAAAATGAAATTGTCATCAATGAATCTGGTGATGTGTTGGGAGAATGAGTGCCAGAAGGTGGGATCTCCAGTGGTAGGGGCATAAACATTTAGGAGAGAAATTGGAACATTCTTGATAGCAAGTTTGGTATATATCCATCGACCTTCAACATCGGATTCTTGGGCAAGCAGGGAATGAGCAAGATTTTTGTGACATAAGATTGCAACGCCATTACGTTTACCATCCCCAGGAGAGTAATAAACATCGCCCACCCAACTTCTTTTCAGTTTAACAGATTCATCGGCAGATAAATGGGTTTCTTGTAAAAAAGCAATGTCCACATTTAAACGCGAAAGATGAGATAAAATCCTTTGACGCTTGATAGGGGAGTTGACGCCCTTAACATTCCATGTGATTACCTTTAGGGACATAATATCTCAAGGAAGAAGGAGAGAACAAAGAAAGAGAAAGAGGTACAAAGGAGACCCAGAAGAGTGAGGAGACCATGGAGAGTAAAAAAGTCAATGAAAGACAACGCAATATAATAATGAATGAAAGAATGAGAGAAGAGAGAAGAGGAGAAGGAAAAGGAGAATAGGAGTAACCGATGCGGAAAAAATGAGAAGATAGTCCAGAGATATATCATATCGAAGAAAAAGAAGAAAACAAAAGAGAGAGAAGGGGGTGCAAAGGAGACCAAAAGAATTGAAAAGCCAAGAAGAATAAGAGAGACGATAAAAAGCAGCGCAGTATAATAAAGAGTAAAAGGATGAGGAAAGAAGAAAGAGGGTGAGGAAAAGAAAAGTAGAAGCGAGTTGTGTAGAGGAGAGGATAAGGTAGTCCAAGAAGTACTATAGAATAATAGATATAAGACAGCAATAGAAGAGTATTCGAAAACCAAGAAAAAGAGACACCTGTGAAACAGAGAAAATTGGGGGACGTAAAAGCGAAAAAGATACAAGGAGGAAAGTGAACAACTGGGAGGAAAGGGAAAACATACTTACGAAGGGTAGAGATGGGGAGGGTTGATCACCAGGGGAAGGATACGCGAGGAGATGAATGAGGGGGGAGCGCCAGGCAAAGGAAGCAAGCGTCCAATGCAAACGAACCAACAGGTCGGGGGAATGACGCCAAACATATTGTAAAACCTGCAAGGAGAAGGGAGGAAAGGCAATAATGAATGAGACGAATGAGAGAGGGTGAGAACAAGACAATAATGAGTAGCAAAAAGGTACGCAAATAGGCGGCAGTGAACAATACTAATTAACGAACAAGGATAAAAGAAAAACGAAGGGGAGTGAGGGGAAGAACAGGAGAACATGAGAACAGGAGCCACCTGAAAACATAACAAGAACAAGCAAAAATACATTCAACAATGCACGACAAGCATGCAGATTAACTGAAATTTCAAAACTTTATCACGCAGAAATCATGGCGGGAAAGCTGACGAGGAGCTAGAGAAGTCCATATCGGAGGCCTGAGTTGCATTCAAAAAGCTTCGTAGGCAAACAGGATCTTCATATGTCGTAGTTTTGTTGTTGTAGGTCACTCGGAACAAGCATGGGTGGAAAAGACCGTATCTGGCTCCAATGGCACGAAGTTCTGGTCGCATGTCCAAAAAGGCCTTGCGTCGAGTAGCTGTAGCTCTTGCATAATCCTGTGCAAAGAAAAGGTTGGAGCCTGACCATTGCAATCGAGGTGAGGCACGGGCCGCTAAAATAACTTCGAGGAGGTCAGTGTATTCTAAGAAGTACATGATGACACCTCTTGGTCGTGAAGAAGGAGAGGAAGTAGAAGGGAGGCGACCCAACCGGTGTGCACGCTGGATGTTAAGCGTGGTATCTTCAGGCAGGTGAAGGAGCTTGGGCAGAAATGATTTGAAGAAGGCAATGGGATCATTCCCCTCACAATTCTCCGCCAGGCCGTTGAGACGAAGATTATTGCGCCTGTTACGATTCTCCAATTCTTCAACCTGCTTTTGAAGAGAAGAGATTTGAGATTGCATGTGTGTTACTTTGGAGGATGACTCCTGTAGAGCTGTTAGGGAATGTTCTACTGTAGTCACTCTGGCATCCATCTGAGACCAGTTGTCAGTAAGAACCTGCAACTTAGAATTAGTTTCTTCCATGAAGGGTCTGAGGGCGCGTATTTCTTCCAATAACAGCTCCATGGAAACAGCTGATGTGGACCCCGTTGGCGATGGAGGATCTTTTTTAGGACGTTCCGACGTGACCTTCCCTGGAGGCTGGATGGGCCGCTCCGCGTTAGACTGCGACATTTGAGTGATGATTCCTTGAGAGGCCTCGAGGTGCGCTAGTGCAGAAAAGACTTTGGAATTTTTAATGAAGACGCGGCGTGGAGGTTTGGAGGTGCGAGAGAATGCCTTCTTTTCCATAAAGACGAAGAACAATAATGTCCACTACTAGTCCAGAGGCAGTGAAGAGTATGCGTCGGAGCTTCTAACTGAAAACCTGCGCAAGGTGCAGGTATGCCATGGAGTGAGGAAAATGGATGGAACAGCAATCAAATCTCTAATTGGAGAAGTTAGGACATAGATGACGAGAACAGAGAGCCATCGTGGGGACAAAGTGTAGAGAAATGGCACCTTGAGGAGCAGAGAAGGTCCGTCAAAAAGAAGACCTCATGAGTATAACGGGAGCAAATGAAGGAGAACGCAGAAAAAAACGTGCTCTGCACTGCTCCAAATTGTAAATAGCGTTAGACATATGGCCAAGGGAGAAAGCAGCGCAGTTGATGTATAATTGAATCAGTCTGAATGCTTTTGCAGGGTGTCTGAGGAGATGGGAGAGCATTTGCTCAAAATGGCCGCCAGAGAGAAAAAAAACGCGAACCAAACTTGCCAAAATTCATTTAGAGGCAGCTCACAGCATACGCAGGCAGCGGTGGAATAAACAAGCAGAAATCACCTCACCATGAGGAGTTGGCGCTGCGTAGGGCTCCGTGGTAAGTGCGCATTGTTGTGGGACGGGAGCGCCGCAGTCCGCGCTGAGAACACACAAAATGGCGGGCGCGACTTTCACTCAGCCGCGTCCGCTATAAAAACATGAAGAACGGCCATACCGCCGCCTGGAAAGGACCGCAAACAAGAGCCCCGATGTCGCTGCAGTCTCCGGTCATAGAAAGTGAGCGTTGCAGGTACAGGTGTGTCGTTGGAAGCGGCGAAATCCCCTGGCGACCGGGAGCGCTTACATCTGCGCTGCCGTCCTCGCCGGACGCCAAGCCACGCCCCCCTGTGCAGTTATTTTTTATCTAAGTGAAGTTACTAAGACACGCCCCCACGCCCTTTCTTTTCATAAAACTTCGCTGAAGCAGTGTTTTGCTGAAATGCAATATGCAAATGTGGGCCACTTTTTGATGGTGTGCCCGGGCCGATTTTTGATCCCAATACAACCCTGGGCAGAACTCCTGATCTACTGTCGAATTTGCACAAGAGTGCATTGAAATTAGACATCATTGTATTGGGGGAAACAGCACATCACTTGCAGCTGAGAATCCTAGCCTTGGCGATAGCATCTTTTATTCATTTAAATTATAAAACCGTGAAAGAGGTAGACTATCTCCCCGAAATGAGTTTCCTCTAGAAGCCTCGCGATTTACTAACAGTTTTAATGTTAAAATGAAAAAAGATCAAAACCCCAAATCTTAGCGCTCCTTCTTTTGCCCTCTGTACAATCACATGTTTAGAATTCTTCAGCTGCTGCTGAAAAGCAGCTAATTTTCCCTTCAGTCCCCTCAAATATTACTTCTCTCAAAATAAATCACTCTGTATAGACTAAAAATGTAAACGGCACCTTCCCCTAATTTTAGAGTTATTACATAAACTGACCCCTCAAAACAAATTACACTGAAAAACATTAGAAGTGATTGCCCTACATTCCCGTTTACGGAAATACTTC
The DNA here is from genome assembly GCF_964263255.1 of Lissotriton vulgaris. NCBI lineage: Eukaryota > Metazoa > Chordata > Amphibia > Caudata > Salamandridae > Lissotriton > Lissotriton vulgaris. The sequence continues at coordinate 304,826,089 of NC_141696.1, forward strand.
CCTGACGCTATTCCGGCCATTACGCAGCGCGTAAAGTGACAGCTACTTTATGATGCTTACTTTAAAGTGCCGGGTGACCTTTCTCTGGCAGCTTCCGCGGCTTCACTGTGATAGCAATAATAACACTGCTGCGCCCGCGTCCTATCGCCGCCCAGGTCTTAATACGGCTAAAACTGAAGTAGCAGCCGCGTTTAGCTCAAGGGGATGCACTTCAAAGACAAAAAAAACAATCTGGAAGGCGGCCCAGGAGTCCCTAGACGTGTCCTCTCAGCTCGTGCAGCACCAGTGTATGATTTATAATTAGGGCTCGTGGTGTTATGGCATTTATCTTTTTGACTTTCCCATCAGAATTTATCTATATTGGTGTTTGTTCTAGCGAAGAAATTATGATGCAGCTAGTATATGGCCATATTATCCAAATGCATTATTTTGCATTTTCTCTTGGACGCCCTTTAGGGTTACATTGCGGAAAGCAGCCATACAGAATGCACCAATATACTCGCAAACAACTATGGAAAATGACGCCTGCATTTGCAAATATTTACGCTTCATAAGGGAGTAATATTTGTTTTTTAATTCCCTGTGCCAAAAGTATGTACAGCTTTTGCCTTGACAATCAAGAGTAAGAGGAAATAGTACTACTTAGAGGAATTCCAAATTTCCGTTTAAAAAAATCGGTATTTATTTGTAAAAATGAGTAAAAACATTTCCTCTGGGAGCCCCGATTGAGAAATGACCCCCTTATGATTAATCTTACCCTTGGTAAAGTTCCCGACCAGCCACGTGGCATTGACTCCTGAGCTATAGGGAGGGTACACTACCAATGTTCTTTGAACACGGCATTAGGCCAATGTAAGGTGACATTTCTAAACACTCGCCGCCGGGTTTTTGCATGTTAAACCACGTGTAGCTTGACACGTATAGTCTGCACTCTGCATACAAATTCATTGGAGCATTACAATACCGGGGTGATACTACTGGTCGAACCTCTTTGACTTCCTTGCTACAACCCATCCAAAGTTCAATATTTGTTTAAAAAAAAGCATTAATACTATTGTACCAAAATCACAATGTTGTTTTGAAATTTGCATGCATAGGGTCACTTCTATGTTTCAAGCAAATGCCCTGATTTTATCTCAGCACTTTGGGGGTATACACATTTAAATATTTACATGCGGCAAGTACACATTTCTTCATGTCTGAATGCACAAGATAAAAGCATAGTAAAAAAAAATTGTTTTCGTCTTTCTCTTTCCTCTCACCCCAACATATTTTGGAGAGCATTTTTCCCACATTTTGTTTTATAGTGAAAACTGATTTGATTTACTTCTTGTATTGTAGGTATTAAACCTGCAAACATTTTCAGCATGGATAAAACCCACCAAAAATAGTGAATGCCATCACATTTGCTAGTGTGTCCAAGTTCACCTCCTTTTACAAGTGTTCCACCATGAAACTCCCACAACCCACTCCCATGAGAAGATATACTTATACCTTAAAATACACCACACTGGCATAATTTTAAGTGTGAAGGAGTCCATAACTTGTACTAATTTGGAATTAACCTTAATGAAGACAAATTAGTTTTAGATCATCTGCCCGGTCCTATGGGTCGTTCCCCTATTTCTTCCTATATTCTCTATGAAACTCTATTAAATGGATTTGATGTGGATTTATATAGCGCGAAATTGCTGCCCGGAGGCGTCCAATTGCTGCCCGGAGGCGTCCAATATGTCAATATAAGGAGGAGCTACGCTAGCAAGCAAGATGGCCGCTTAAGCTCCCGGCTCCGCTGACCTCCGCCAGCAGCTCGTATATCCTGCAAGTAATCCTGATTTCACACCGGACTCCCGTATGTGTGAGGAGTAGCTGACTCTGAAGGCGCAACCCCAAACTTTTTATCGTACCGGGTGACAGAGATATGCCGTGTTTCATTCTTGGCCTACCCCGGAGCTGAAGCCGGGGCCTCGATTTCCAACCCATCCGGGCTGGAATTGAACAACATCGGCTGGAACCTTGGGCTTTGTCCGGTCTCCCGAACGGAGATATAATCTTCCTGGTTTTTGACAGCGATTTCGTATCCTGCCTGCAACACACACGCTACGGCGTGTCACATCGTTTGCTGGCCCCGTATCCGACGCCTGGAGACACAGTAAGCTTGCCGTGGGGGTGCGGACGGGAGCCCTGATCAGCGGCGAAGGAGCAACATCGTGAGGTGAGAGCGCCTGTTGTTGGTGTCCGCTCCAGGTTTGCTTGCTACCCCGGAGAAGCCGGCCTCCGGGGGTTTGCATCCTGATCTGTTGCTTGCGGAAGGAGATGGAGGGGACAAAAGACGCGCCACCGCTGTGAAGGACTGGGCTCTTTAAGACCCAGCGGTGCCAGGGCACAACACCTGAAACCTTCGTGGGTAACCTGCTCCGGCGTACGAATGACAGAGACACGGGACACTTCCTTTGGCGTCAAAGATTCAAGGTTTATTTACTGCAGGGAACACAGAAGTCACGACAAGTACAACACGTGCAACTTGGGGAGACTGCTTCAAATTGGTTCTGTGAATCGCTCCTTTTATACAGTTTTCTACCCATAGGACAACGTGATACACAAAGGTTTACAACCCGGTTCCCACAATTATCCCCGAGAGGGGTTTGCTCTAGTCACTTTGATACACACAAGGTCCGGAACATAAGTGCGGAAACATTTGGCGGTTCCCAACTGTAAAAACCCATCTTCCCAACATTAGTGCATTCCAATCGACAGTAAAACAGATCGAAAATAGGAACAAAGACAGGTGCAGAGGAAGATGGAGACAGTGGGGAATCGGAAAGGGTGTAAAATGGGAGGTATCGGGAAACACGAGATACAGGCATCAAAGGGACGTGCCTAATGAGATGCACGGCTGAGACAATAAACCGATACGGCAAGATGAGCCTCGAGCGGGGCCATCTGCCTTACAGTATCATCCCCCTCATCATAAAAGACACTTACAAAGAACATGTGTCTTCCGCAAATATCTTGGGAGTCCCAGGGTCGCGAAGCGGACAGCGTCCGTTCGCTGGCTACTTGAGGGCAAGAGACAAAATGGTTGCCGTATCTAAGATGGAACCCGTGGGTACAGATGAAAAACCCACGTAGCAAACTAACGGTTTAAGTTAGCACAGCGAAACTGCGCACAATTACTAAACTCGTCATTTGCGGTTCATAGATACCAGACTCGACCATATTCGTACGAGTCGAAAACACCACTAACAATTATCACGGAACCTCAGACGCTCCTTTTGCCCTCATGTAGGCAAGCACTAGTCGGAATCATACTCGATATTCATCAGACCATCTAGATGTTGCTGTAGCATAGCTCTGTCCAATCGAGTCCCCTTGGTAACAGGTGGCTGTCTCATACACGCTGTAGCACAGAGGCCACATAAGGCAGGACCGCACTGCACACAAAGGCAACACGTGAACAGGAACGCTACAACGATTCCGATGATCATCAGAATCTTCCAACCCCAAGTCGACATCAGGCCCCAAAACCACCCAAGTAGCGTCCAATCCCCTACATCCACGTGTATGGATTCGGAGATCTTATGCAACTTCGAGATGGCTTGATAAACAGTCGGAGCATTATCAGGAATGAAAATACAGCAGCTCGAATGGATCACCTTACATACCCCACCACGATCCGCTAAGATTACGTCTAAAACCATTCGGTTTTGTAACGTCATAAGTCTATCCGCCTGAAGTTCTGTGGTGATATTACCAAGGGCACTGGCAGTAATATTAGCTGTCGATTCTACCACTCGAGTCAACTGTCTCAGGTTCCTACTATTAACCATAGGTCCCCAAAATGGGAGGAAACCCTTGAAAAAGTCTCCTGCCTCTTGACCGGCAGTATCCTCTTCGCTAATTACACCTCTCACAACTCTAGTCTTGTGATAATCTGCATCTACAGTAAACGTCGGAGGCAACAAGTTTGCGATAAAACATGAGCCCATGAAGTCAGAGGGCAACCATGCATACGCACGATCATGACAGATAAAGTAGGTACCCTTGGCAGCCAAAAACACAGGGGACGAGACCATCGGCAAAATGTAATTTTCAGTGCAAGTACTCTCTCCAAGTCGGGCTTTCGATCTTCGGCCACGACCTATTAGACAAAAATTACCAATGTGGGGTACGACCCATATCGGAGGCGAGCTTTTAAGCTGTTTTTCACTAGTGAACACACTATACTCACCTCTACTCAGGACCCTATAGGCTCGTACCTCTTCTTCAGGAATAAGCGAGGGATCATAGATATCGCTATCTAAGTCTTCAATTGCTATAGACAAAGGTTTCTGATACGAGGTAGGACCAGAGTAGGGGGAACGTGGTTCTCGAATGGGGTGGAAACCTAGTGCGCTTCGAAACATTGTTTGAAATGCTCGAGCAGACCCTTGGGAACTATACGGTAACACCAGATATGGAATTCCCTTATCCGTAGTGTGTGGCATCAACCCACACACCCAACAATTAGTAGTGTTAACCACTAACTGATGCTGATGAAGGAGCTGAATAAAGGAATTGTTGCGGAATTCTGCACGTCTAGCCTGCTCGTGTTCAGGTAAGATATGAAAAGAATGAGGAGAAACAGTGGAGGTGAGTTTAAGGTCAGGGGTAGGAGTAGGTATGGCAGAAGGTAAAAGGTAAAACATCGTGTAATACACCCCACCCGCCAATAATGCAGAAACAGTCAAAAACAATACGAATATTTGGAACATAAAACATTTGGTACGACTGAGTTGCTGCAGCTTGAATCTTTGCGCTTGAGCTTCTTCCAAGTCCATCAGCTTCGAAAATGCCATCCCCTACGACCGTCCGCAACGTTTCTTGACGCACTTCGTTCTGTGTAGCAATAGTCAATCCCTAGGAGTTCCCAGGAACCGACGGTCTTTAACCTAGTGTCAAGACCTACTAACCAGAAGGAAGTACGCGCGCGGCCCTACGGTCTTTATTCACAAGTATGTGTATGCAAAGTGTCTCTCAGCTGTGGAAGCAAAAATATGAGGAACGAAACTCAATATATATATATATACAAAAATAATTACAATGATACGAGTGTTCAAACTGATCGTGGAAAACGGGATAATGCATTTATCAAGGGACAGAACAGGATCTTTTATTAGTCTTTAGTGCTGGATCGCAAAAAGTATCGGGTTTTCCCAGGACGTGTCTGTTCGTCAAACAAAGGATCCGTTGAAGAGACAGCGTTCTGTTGATCAGTTGAATGTTCTGGTCTTGAGTCTTTTGATGACAAATGTTTAACAGTGTCTTTCTGCTGTACTGAGGATTCTCCGACAGGTTGTGCGTCGCTGAAAGGTACAAACGCCGGCAATCCTTCGGTTTCGGTTGATGCAATGCCTCTCCTCACCCACGAGTCTGCTGGCAACGGAATAGGGACCTTTTTGGTATGGGTGGCGTGCACCCAATTCTTCCGTCCCTCAAGACGAACTGCAGTTCTCATGGCAAGGAGGACCTGGTAGGGTCCAGTGAACCTGGGATCCAAATTGTTCTTGCGCGAAAAGTTTCGCGTTACCACCCAATCTCCGGGCTGGAGCTGGTGGCCTGGACCCTCCGTCTGCGTCGGCAATGCTTCGTGAACCTGTTGGTGAATTAACCTCAGTTTAGCAGTCAAGTCATGAAGATAATCGATCAACATTGGATACTCAAGATCACGGAACACACCCGGCCTAGGGACCCCCCAAACATTGGCAGGACGACCGAACACTATTTCATAGGGACTGAGCCCTACTCGGGAGTGTACGGTTGCCCTTGTTGACAGTAGTGCTAAGGGTAAAGCGTCAGGCCACGAGAGACCAGTCGTAGCCTGAATCTTTGCTAGTTTTAGTTTAAGGGTGCCATTATACCCTTCAACCAAACCAGCTGACTGGGGATGATTGGCGCTATGGAATTTCTGATTAATTCCAAGGCCCTTACACACACTCTTCATCACACTCCCCACAAACTCACTTCCGTTATCGGACCACACAATTCTAGGCATTCCGTACCGAGGAAAGTATTCCTTCAGTAGGATTTTCGCAGTTGACAAAGCAGTGTTGTCCTTAAGAGGGTAGGCTTCGATCCATCGGGAGAACGCGCAAACCACAACTAAAACGTACTTCAGGTTATTGCATCTCTCCATATGGATGAAGTCTAATTGGATCACCTCAAAGGGACATGAAGGGGGAGCAAAACTACCAGGAGGAGTTGGGGTTCCCTTACCAGGATTGTACAACATACACACCATACAATTCTTAACCAAGCGTTCAGCACATTTCGTAATACCATCATTCCTCCACACAGGAGACAGCAACTTGCAAATACCTTTCACGCTAATATGTGCTAACCCATGTGCCATTGTCACAACAGCCAGCACATACGCATCGGGCAACATCCACCTTTTCTGATCCGATAAGTCAATCCAACAACCATTCGCATCCAACTTTCCCGTACTTTCTTTCCACTTCGTCTTTTCAGTCTCGGTGGCCTCATTCTGAATTGCTTTCACACTCTCGATAGTGTCCTCACACATACTCAATTCTGTAGGCCACCTAACCGAACTCGTCACATACATTCGAGTACTAAGATTTCGTGCAGTCTCCTTAGCAGTCTCATCTGCAAACGCATTACCACGACCAACATCATCCGTCACCTTACGATGCGCACTACATTTGACAATCGCTACTTGCTTAGGCAACGTAAGTGCATCCAAAAGATCATTCACAAGCTGGCCATGCTGAATCTTCGTACCATGCGATGTCAGAAAACCTCTCTCTCTCCACAACCGTCCAAAACTATGTGCGACGCCAAAGGCATATTGGCTGTCGGTAAACACATTCACACGTTTCCCTTCCGCTAACACACACGCTCTAGTAAGAGCGATCAGCTCTGCGGCTTGGGCAGAATTCTGATTTAATCTCGCAGTCTCAACAACAGTATTCAATGTTACAACAGCATAAGCAGTAGTCACATCGCCATTCGGCAATTTGAAACATGAACCATCCACATACAGTGTTCCATCTGGATCTTCCAATGGGGTGTTTTTAAGGTCCACTCGACCTTTTGTTTCCTCTTCCGTTCTCAAATAACAGTTGTGTTCTGTTATTTCATCTGACTCTGAGTTAATTGGTAACAAAGTTGCTGGATTCAGAACATTGCACCGTTTTATCTGAATGTGGCTTGCCAACAGCGTCAGCTCGTACCCAGACAATCTCGCACTCGTCAAGTGCTGGGTTTTCGTACGATTTAAAAGAGTGTCGACTGCATGCGGAACCATCACCGTAAGCATATTATCCATGACCAATCCTGCTGATTGTCGGATGGACACCGCAGCTGCCGCTGTTGCTCGTAAACAACTCGGCAATGCTCTAGCTACCGGGTCCAAGGTCGAGGAAAAATATGCACATGGACGTTGCTTACCACCAAAAGGTTGCGTTAAAACGCTCAACGCACATCCTTCCCTCTCGTGAACATATAATGTGAACGGCTTGCTATAGTCAGGGGTACCTAACACAGGAGCCGAACACAATGAATCACGTAATTCAGAAAAACTTTTCTGACATTCTTCCGTCCATGGTAAAGGAGTTGAAACATCCTTGCACGTAAGAGCTACCAATGGTTTCGCTAGCAATGAAAAATTTGGAATCCATTGCCTGCAGTATGACGTGATACCTAGAAAGGCACGCACATCTCTTTGGGTTGTTGGCACAGCCATTCGCGCAATTGCTGCAATTCTCTCTGGGGTCAACCGTCTTCCCTCCTTTGACAATAAGTGACCTAGATAGGTTACTTCTTGACAACAATATTGGAGTTTAGAAGGTGACACCTTGTGATTTAACTCGCAGAGATGTTGCAGCAACGACACCGTAGCAGTTTTGCAAATGTCCTGAGTATCTGCAGCTACCAATAAGTCATCGACATATTGGATTAAGGCCGCACCAGCCGGCAACCTAAACGCATCCAGTTGACTCTTCAAGGCTTGACTGTAAATCGATGGACTTTCACAGTAGCCCTGAGGAGCGCGTTTGAAACGGAAGCTGCGTCCACCGAGAGAGAAACCGAAAAGGTCTCTGCTCTCTGCTGCAATGGGAATGCTGAAGAACGCATTCTTCAAATCGATCACCGAAAACCAAGATGCAGAAGCTGGAATCAGAGTCAGTAGTGCCGTGATGTCGGGCACAACGGGGAACTGAGGAATCACAATTTTATTCACCTCCCGTAAATCGATAACAAAACGATAAACAGGTGGTTTCGAAGGATCAGTACGTTTTAGAATAGGCAGTACAGGGCTGTTGCACACGTTTCCCCGTGTTTCTTCAATAACGTCTTTCTCGATCAAATCATAGATGATCGCTAACAATGCTCGTTCACCATCAAGAGAGATACGATACTGGGGAATACGTGGCAGGCGCACATTAGATTTCAACTGAACAACATAAGGGGAGATGTCGAGCAGGCCCACGTCGTTGGGACCTGTTGCCCACAAAGATGCAGGAAGAGAACTCAATTCCGGTGGAAGCTTATCGAGAGACAAGTACATGGGAGAGACAACCCTCTCTCCCAACGTAAGCTTTACACCCGCAGGTGAACAATACAAAGTTGCATACAAACGTTTAAGCAAATCCAGGCCCAAAAGATTTTCACCACAACCTGTGGTTAAAATCAACGGAGCTTCTAGCTCACGAGGCCCAATTGTAAGGGGCAAAGGGCGCGAAACTGGATTGCTAACGGGGGCGCCAGAGAATCCAACGGAAACATTTGTTAAGCCAGACAAAGGTGCGCCAGGGAGTTTCGAATGCTTTATGGAACTTTTCGCTGCACCAGTGTCCAACAGAAAAGGCTCAACGACGCCCGATGTAACAACTGCGACGTAAGGCCCTCTCTGATCAACCGGAACTGATACCACTCCCTCTCCTTGTCTATGGCTGTCCTAGTAATTACTGTCATCAGTTCCCTGATCGACGTAATAATCGTCTACATTGTACTGCGCAGATCGTCCTTGCGATGATCCACGTTGATCAAAACAATTATCGGAATTTGATGAGTTATCTGAACGGTCATTCTGAGCACCACGACCTCTACCACGTGACGTCTGCTGTGAACCACCACGACCTCCTCTAGATGAACTACCACTATTACGTTCGTTTAGAACAGGACAATTAAATTTGATATGTCCCTCCTGTCTGCAATAAGCACATTGATTGTACCCCAACGAAGATCTTTGGGAAGAGGAGTCAGTACGAGTCTGTGATCGGTTCGATTGCGGCTGCGATCTATTTTGTTGCGAAGCATTCTGATTCGAACGCGGAGGAAAGGCCTGCTGTAACAACACTTTAGTTTTGAGTTCTTTCGTCTTTCTATCAGCACGGTCACTCTCTTCTTTCTCTCTATTCTCATAGTACTGTGCCGTAGCCAATATTTGAGCTGAAGTAGAAACGGCCCACGCACTTTCTGAATTTTTCAATTTATTGCTCAAATCGGGCAATAAGTTTGAAACAAATTTGTCTACGAACAACCTCTGACCACCCTCAGTGCTCATATCCTGACCACTGTGATCGATGAATGCCTCCTCAAACCTCGTAAAGAAGTCGGAGACACTCTCGTCCTTTTTCTGTTTACAAGCTGACAATTTGTCCCAATTCACCCTCATAGCTGGCATTAGAGTTTTCATTAACGTTATTATTCTTTGAGGAAGATCAGCAACCAGCTGGTCGGGTTTAGCACCACCAGTCTGTCGGGCATCCGCCGCTACTATGGCAGCCCAAGCACCACCTAATTCATTCGGATGATTTTCCTGACGAATCTTAGCCCATACCGGCTGCGGTACGACATTACCAAACAGCATGTCAATATCGGCAAGATTCATTACCGTAGCGTCTACGAGCTGCGATAATTCTTTATAATACCCTGCAGGATTTTTGCGAGGGTCAGGCAAAGATTGCTTCACCTGCAACACTTCTGAACGCTTCCATGGGAGATGTATCCATACTCTCTGAAAGAACGGCAAGATCGGCGGGTTTGCCCCAGGATTACCTGGCATCCACACTGGTGGAACCTCTCGCATAGGAAACTGACCAGACTCACCTGGCTGTCTTTCTACATCCTCAACAAACAAGGCTTGAGGTATAGGAGTGGGACGAAAAGACAGCAACCGTTCAACGGCACGTCGAACATTGGTATCCACTATCAGTCCAGTCGAGAACTGAAGCTGTAGATCAGACAAAGCGGTCAGCACCTCGGCAGGTGCGTCGGCCGAGATCTGATCACGCAGTACCTTGCACATTTCTTCAAACACATATCTTTGTGTTGGTATATTGAATTGACAAAACGTATCGAGTACAATACGTGGTGGATTTCTAAAGGGATGCGTCATCCAACCCATCGCCATATTGTATAGCGAAGCGCGTTCCCTGTTACCAGGAAGCTGACTACGTCTCTGAGGACCATCTGAACCAGCGGACCCAAGAACAGGTCCGAGCGAATGAAAGAAACTAGCCGCAAGAGGAGAATTACGACTACGAGTAGAGGGAGAAGCATAGGACACAGGACTAACAAGCGAAGGAGTAGAAACAGAAGCAACAGCGGGAGTTAACAGAGCAGGAGCAGTAGCGGGAGCAGGAGTATGTGGAAGCGGAGGAGCAGTAGGGATAGCAACAGGCAAAGGAGCAGGAACAGTCGGAAGAACGGGTGCAGGTTGAGGAACAGACAAAGGGAGAATAGGTACAGGAACAGGTACAGGGGGAATCACAGGAGCTGCGACACCCTGTACGTACGGAGGTGGCAATTTCATAAGATAAGACATTAAAGGATCCTCAACTGCGTCTTCCTTCTTTTCCGACTCAGTAGGCAAAGCAGGATAGCACTTATCTATAGTCATACGCTGTAATCTATCAAACACTTCCTTTTCCTTAACCTCCTTGTCACGCTGGAACTGCTCTGCTTTCTTTACAATGGTAGCAACACCATCTCTCTGATCTCGTTTAGTCTGTCTGATTTCTTTCTGTCGGGCTTCTTTACGCCACAACCGAAAGGCATCAAACATGGCCGGCCTTGACTTTTTCTCGAATAATTTAGCCTCTAGGTTATCTAAAATCGGAGTCTCAAAGCTACCATGAGGTGGCCAACTAAGGACACCGTCCTTCTTAGTATAGCGAATCCAGTAATCGTTAAAGGTAATCGGGCCTAGCCCATGTTTACTGTACAGTTCATAAGTCGGAGTTCCAACCGGAGGTATCGGACATGAGTCTTCCAGTCGGGAATCCGCACCACAAGGTCTAAAACAACTAAACAAAGTACTACGACCAGGCATCTTGCACACTAGCCGAGTTTCACAAACTTCAAGGGTTACGGGTTTTACCAAGTCCCAGCAAGAAGCAAAAACCCTCGTTTTTTTGGCGGCTGCAGTCGTCAAATAACACAACAAAGTACGCTAGCAAAGTGTCACCGACAAAAACACTCACACAGCGTCAACAACAAAAACACTCGCTAAAGTGTCAACAACTAAGGACTCTGGGAGCGACCCACAAATACTTAACTCAAAGCTCGATGGCGTCACCAGGAAGGCCCGTTAATCGTCTCGCTATACCAAGGTCTACGCCAGGCGCCAAAACAGGTCTACAGTCAGGGCAGCAGTCCGTCGCAGCCGTCAGGAGGCGGGAATCTTCGCGGGAAAAGTCTTCGGGCCACTTGTTTCGACAACAGGATCGATGAAGCGGAGTGCACCTTCCCTCGGAGATTTCACACGAAGTTCCTCACGATCGTCGGGCTTGGACCGGTACCACTGATGCAGCCCTACGTTGGGCGCCAACTGAAGGACTGGGCTCTTTAAGACCCAGCGGTGCCAGGGCACAACACCTGAAACCTTCGTGGGTAACCTGCTCCGGCGTACGAATGACAGAGACACGGGACACTTCCTTTGGCGTCAAAGATTCAAGGTTTATTTACTGCAGGGAACACAGAAGTCACGACAAGTACAACACGTGCAACTTGGGGAGACTGCTTCAAATTGGTTCTGTGAATCGCTCCTTTTATACAGTTTTCTACCCATAGGACAACGTGATACACAAAGGTTTACAACCCGGTTCCCACAATTATCCCCGAGAGGGGTTTGCTCTAGTCACTTTGATACACACAAGGTCCGGAACATAAGTGCGGAAACATTTGGCGGTTCCCAACTGTAAAAACCCATCTTCCCAACATTAGTGCATTCCAATCGACAGTAAAACAGATCGAAAATAGGAACAAAGACAGGTGCAGAGGAAGATGGAGACAGTGGGGAATCGGAAAGGGTGTAAAATGGGAGGTATCGGGAAACACGAGATACAGGCATCAAAGAGACGTGCCTAATGAGATGCACGGCTGAGACAATAAACCGATACGGCAAGATGAGCCTCGAGCGGGGCCATCTGCCTTACAGTATCATCCCCCTCATCATAAAAGACACTTACAAAGAACATGTGTCTTCCGCAAATATCTTGGGAGTCCCAGGGTCGCGAAGCGGACAGCGTCCGTTCGCTGGCTACTTGAGGGCAAGAGACAAAATGGTTGCCGTATCTAAGATGGAACCCGTGGGTACAGATGAAAAACCCACGTAGCAAACTAACGGTTTAAGTTAGCACAGCGAAACTGCGCACAATTACTAAACTCGTCATTTGCGGTTCATAGATACCAGACTCGACCATATTCGTACGAGTCGAAAACACCACTAACAATTATCACGGAACCTCAGCTGCACGCCGTAATGGCGGCCATTAGAGCGCTCCACTCACAGATCGTCGTCAACTACCGGGCACTGTCTGTAACGATGGACGACCTTTGCTGGAGACCGGACAGTGGCTTTTTGCCATCATCGCAGCCAGCGGTGCTATCGACGGAACATCGTATATCCGACTTCGAGGTCCCTGTGCAGGAGCCGGATTCCTTTGGCGCTGCGGATTCCCACAATACAGATCGCGCGCCCGTGAACATTGTCAGCGTTCCCTGCTTGAGCCCTATCTTGCCGAACATCACTATGGACAACCTTAACTGCCTCAACAAGATCACCTGTGACTATTGGAGAGTTTTATCATCCTGCCACGCTTTTCCTCGCTTGCTTTGTGTAGACTGTGAACTTTTATCCTTGAATTGGCTTGTTCGTACTGACTTGCATTTCCATGAAAGCTTTACCGCTCTCACTGCTGCTGTGGCCTGGGTTACAATTACTCCAGTGAACACTCGTACTGGCCAGGGTTAACTTGTGGGGCGTTTCAGGACACTGGACAATAATGTAATCGGTTGCTGGGATTGTGACCTGTGAACTGCGGGAGTCGGGTGGTATGTTTGGTACTTCCCCGGATTGATTGTGTATTTCGTTGCCCTTTCTTTTGAATTTGGTTCCGGGGGGTTGCATCTGGTGGGGGGGAGGGGAGTCTGGGAGTGTGTGTTTTTGTTTCTCCTCCTCCGTTGCTTTCTTCTTTTAGGGATGCTTCTGGGCGACAGGCACGCTGCTAGTGGGTTAGGCCGTAGCCATTGCAGGGCAGCAGGGTGGGGGGTGTGAGGGGGGGTTTGTTATTTTGCCTTTGTTGTGTTCTATGGCCCCTTTTCTTTTTCTTTTTCTCGCAGGGTCCGGTCGCGATAACTTTCGGTTTCATCCTGATGTATACGAGTGGGCGGGGTATGGAGTGGGTGGCTGTGATGATAGATAGGTAGCTTAGTTCTTTTCCCTTAGTGACCTTAATGGCGCTTGCGTTTTTACTGTTGGCGTATTTTGATCCACAACTGCTTTTAACACCTACCCACATATTTTATACCTCCGAATGTGTAGCTCCGGCTATCCTGTATTTTCTTCTTTATCTTGTTTTGGGGGGGGGGGGTTATATATAAAATGAAACCTTATTCATATCCTTGATTCGAAATGTTTCCAATACATCGTCTATCCTTTACCGCTGCCGGACCCATGGGTTGTCGGCTGAAGAGCTGTGTTATTGGCATTACTGATCCGTGTTACATGCATGTGGTACCGGCCCCTGCCGCTGCAGGGTTACTTTTGTATCTTGTGTTGAACGATATAATAAAGGTTTTCAAAAAAAAAATATATGTTAATATAGGGGGGGGGGGGGGTGGCCTGAAAGCCCAACATGGCGGACGCTCTCTAACAGAGCTTCGAATGGAACCCCTCTAATCTGGCATTTATCCAATAGTATACCTACCATCGCCCATCAATCTGCAGTCCCTGCGTTCTTTATTGCAAGGCAAAGTGGCAGATGTGACCCATGCTGTTGAGACTCCTTGCAGAGGTGACCTTTGTGCTGCTTTGTTGCTGGACTGTGCTGATTGGTAGTGAGACGCTGCTCCGAAGCGCAAGCCCTCACTACGGGCGGAGGGAGGTGGAGAATCGGTGACATGGTTCTTTCCCCCTCAACAACCTTGCACTGCGGCCCTGCTGTGGGGGTGGTCTGACTGCACCTGCTGGTTGTCTGAGCAGTGAGGTGTGGGCCAAGCGATTGGCATTGGTGCTCCACAAATAGGATCTGCTCTGCCCTTGCCTTCCTTTCTCACTGCCTGCAAACCGGCCCTAACTACTGTTGGATGCCCCTGGACTTTTGGACTTGCTGTGGTGCTTCCCTGAAAGGCTGGCAACAAGGAGGCCTCATTTCGCCACTGAGGGTGCTGGGGCCCATGAAGGAATGTGCTGCGACCTGCAAACCTGCTTCGGTGAGTCTAGGGCACTGTGCCACGTCACTCCTCACCATCACAGACATTAGGAGGGAGTGGGGGCCTGGGAGACTCCTGCTGCGGAGCACTAACTGCTTAGGCTAGCTTAGGCCCAGAGGCTGCAGGCATCTGGGCTTCCCCTGCTGTGCTCCAAGGGCCATCGGCCACAGAATTCGGGGGCACACCGAAGGAGCATGGCAGCCTGGGCCTGAGTCACAGTGGTGAGTGAAGGGCATCAATTCTCTTGAGTAGCCCATTTGTTTCTGGTGCAGGTGAAGTGAGTGGTGAGGGGTGTGGGGCCTAGACCCATTTCCAGGAGCGGCACAACTATCCCTTCCAGCACCCAGAGCTGGAGGCCCCATTACCTGTGAGACAACCTCAGCATATTATATTTTGGAGGCGGCTGGCCACCCCTCTCTCTTCTTTGCATTTATAGGTGGGTGGTGGTGGCTCTTGGTCCTGCCCTGCCTCAGTTGGACTGTTCCCATGAGGCACAGGGTCAGACTGATTTGCATATAGCCATGTCTGAACTGGGGTGGCAGAGTGGGCTAAAGAACGGTGATGGATTGAACCCGGATCTTTTGACTGGGTGTGAGTGTTTGATTGGTTCAGATGCTCCGACCATTACCACCCCCTTTGTAACATTACACTCCAGGCTTCAACACCACACCTTCTCCTCCTTTGAGCCGTGGCTGGGCTGGGGGGCTGCAGACCTTCTTCTCTCTTTGTTCCACTCCTGCCCTGCCTTTGGAGAGACCATGTGGGGTTTGTCTGTCCCAACCATGGCAGCGCCCGGCACTCATCTAACTAGCCGCCTCCACTCACTTCTCCTTGTCATGGACAACACTCTCTCCTGACGCAAGATCAAATGCTTGTGCTGCTGCAGAGCTGTGGCAAGTGGGCCGTATCTCCACTGGAAGGGGTGCTGTGTAAGGTCCCTGTGCAAGTGTCATCGGTAAAGATAAACCTGCCCGCCCAGTGACTTTACAGACTCAAATTATGCAATACACTACTGGATCTGCGAACAGACATCCTAGAAACACCAGGGGGAGGGGGATGCCACTTCAATGGTGGGGTATCTTGCCACTATCCTCCAGGCAATTCAAACTTCACAGAGGAGTTGAGCATGGACCACCAAGTGCTCTGAGATGCCATGGCCCGGATCATTGAGGCTGAGTATTGGATATCCATGATGGAGCATGAAGGCACATCTCTTAAATCTCAGGTCTCCAGTCTTCGTACGTATACATCCAAACTGCACCCTCACGCCGAAGACGCTGTGGATCGCTCCTGATGCAACAATGTGTACGTGATTGACATCCCCGAAGGCACTGAACTTCAGCAAGTCTAGACTTTTTGGAAACATGGATCAAATCCTGTATGCCCTCTGACCAACTGTCCTCCAGGTTCACATTAGAAAGGGTCCTTCGTGTTGTTACTCCTAAACCTTCCCCTGCTGCCTCTCACAGACCAGTGATTGCATGCCAGCTCAATTTCAGAGACTGGGATGCTATACTGAGGGAGGCCCACTCCCGGACGGAGCTTCACTGTTGAGAGATCAGCGTCCTTCTTTTCCCCGACTACACCCGAGAATTGCAGCAACAATAGTGCTCTTACATCGAAGTCAAGCAGAGACTCAGGGCCATGGGTATCCAATACCGCCTCTGCTTCCCCTAAGGCTCCAAGTAATCCATTTCAACAAATCCTTTTTAGATAATTCAGAGTCAGCCTGGTCATGGCTCATGGTAGAACACCCCTTTCGGGTCCATGCGGAGGCTTCGCGGCAGGGATCTCATCCCACCGGACCAACTGGGAGCACTCTACCACCCAAGCCACACAGATACTGCACTTGCTCACAGAGGGGTCACCGTGCCACTCACTGCAAATCACCCTTCAGGACTCCTCAAACACAAGGACACTCTCCTTCTCTATTGCAGCAACCCCAAGACCTCTGGTGCAGGGGAGCAGAGATCGGATAAAGAAACTCCCCTGGACGCAGCGTCCTCATTACCTGCAGAGAACCCAGCAGACACATATCTCTCTCAGAGTCCCGTACTGTAACCCTTACACTACTTAGCGTCTCCAGAACACAATTGCTTCCTGAACTGAACATTGTTAACCCTACTTCCATGACAGTCATTTATCCTTCAACTGTGGAGGGGTCCACTGCTCCTTATTCCCCCTTCATACATGTTGTTTTACTTCCTTGTTTTCCTTTTTAGGGATATAGATGCTTTTGGGATGAAAGTATTGGGTGGGGCGGGAATTGGGGGAGAGGATTCAGGATAATGTCGCTGTTGTTAATATTAAATTGTTTTATTGTTTGTTTTTTGTTTCCATTTACTCATTGACACACACTCATATATTGTTTGTACCATATGCTAAGGGTCGGCTCCTACTCATGCACTGCAGGCTGCACTCATGTCCACATATACGAGGTGGCGTGGTGAGCAAAATAACTATAGATTAAACTCAGATCTTTGTGACTGGGGTGAATATTTGCATATTTCAACATTCTGTCCATCAATTGTGCCCAAATATACGACAGGGCATCTCCCTCCTCTTCCTTCTTACTACACATGCCACTTTTTACCCCGACAATGATATCCTTTTGCATTTTATACTGGAATGATAACCGCCTCCTAGACCTTGTTAAACGTACCACAGTCCTCACTTTTACTCACCAACACCACCCCAGTTCAGACATGGCCATATGCAAATCAGTCTGACCCTGTGTCTCATGGGAACAGTCCAGCCCGAACTGCCAAGCCATGTCTTCCCTGGACCGGAAACAAGCATCTTGGGGCTGGATGAATAGCAGATTTTGAAAAATGTAGAGAAACCATGGCAGAATCCTCATTTTATATAGAGCTATATGACCCATTAGGTTTAATGAGAAGCATTGCCATTTAGCAAGGTTAGCTTTAGCTTTTCATGCCAGGGGCTCTAAGTTAAGGGGCCAGATAAGTTCATGGTGTTGCTCAACCGAGATACCCAAGTATTTGAACCTGAGATTGCAAATGGGGATAGTATCTTGCCAGTTGAAGCAGTCTTGGGCTGGTGAGGGCTGATTAGCCAGAAACAGGTCCCAGGATGCTTGTTTCCAGTCCAGGGAAGACATGGCTTGGCAGTTCGGTCTGGACTGTTCCCATGAGGCGCAGGGTCAGACTGATTTGCATATGGCAATGTCTGAACTGGGGTGGCAGAGCGAGCTAAAGAATGATAATGGATTAAACCCAGACCAATAGACTGGGGGCGAGTGCTTGCAATGTTCAACACTCCGTCCATCATCCCTTTTGGTTTTGCTTTGTTCGCCCTAAGTTGGCAGGGTATGCCCAGACTTGGGTCCCTTGCTCACTTTGCCACTGGATTCAAGCTAGCCTGGCTAATGATGGCTGATTAGCCAGGAACAGGTCCCAGGATGCTTGTTTCCAGGCCAGGGAAGACATGGCCTGGCAGTTCGGGCTGAACTGTTCCCATGAGGCACAGGGTCAGACTGATTTGCATATGGCCATGTCTGAACTGGAGTAGCAGAGTGAGATAAAGAATGATCATGGAATTAATCCAGATCAGTTGACTGGGGGTGAGTGCTTGCAATGTTCAACACTCCATCCATCATCCCTTTTGGTTTTACTCTTCATACCAAGGCCATAGTTACGGGCCCTGGACAGGACAGCGGCCTCCTTCCTGTGTCATGGCTCCTGGTCCCACTTAGCCTATGCTCATTGTCAATAAGCCCCATATTACAGTGGCCTGGATGACCAGCCTCCGCTATATGTCATTGCATTTTCCAGAAATTCATGATTGGTTTAATGGGGTTTGGTTGGATCTCGACTACCAGTTGGAACTTCCCCTTTTCGTTGAATTCTATCTATGCTTAATTGTTCCCCCTTCTCTAACTCCACGTTCTTTAGTGAACAAAATGGCTCTTTTAGCTTGGAGGGCAGCCTTATGCCGAACTCATGCTGAAAGCACCTCTTTGGCATGGTACTTGGTTGAGGGAGGTGGTGGCACAGCAGGGCTTTGGGTGATAGAACTTCATTGGGTATGTCTGGTCGGAGACATACATGTGGGCAATTCAAGAACTTCAAACCACTTAACGGCTAAGCCAATACACAGTTCTATAAATACCTCCAACTGAGATGTTCTTCAGCCTCATGCCCGCAGACCAACTCCCTCCCCAAGTACAGCCCACTAGAGACTAAACTTCTGATGGGTGATTTGGTCAAAAGCGGTATCTCCCAAATCTATCGTACTTTAATTGTCAATGCCTGGTGCACTCTCGACGATCTCAGAACCCGACGGAAGAACTGGTTTACTCCCCTTGAAAATGATGATTGGTGAGACGCACTGATGACAAGGGTTATCACAATTTCTTCCACACTGCGTTGATCTAAACATATTACCTCTAAGGTGCCTACCTATCTCCGGCTAGGTTTCACCGAGTGGGACTCCTCCCTGAGCGTACTTGCCTCCGCTTTGGTGATGCTCCTGCTGATTTCTATCACACGGTCTGGCTATGCCCAGAGATACAAAAGATCTGGACTGCGGTGGCAGGAGAGATGACTGAGGAGCTGGGATGGGAGGTTCTCTTCTCCCCTTTTAGTGCTACTGATGGGTGTCCTTGAGGGCTCTGGGGGCTTGAGGGCCGATCGGTCCTTCTTAGTGACAGCGCTTATGGTCACCAAACATGATAGTGCCACTTGCTGGAGGTCCCCTACTCATCCCACCCTTTTGTAATGTTGCTTGGGGGTGGATTGATGAGCACAACAGGAAAAAAACGGTTTATGAGGCAAGGGGCTGCCTCTTTAAGCACGGTCAATTTTGGCAGGGCCAATCAGCCTAAGGTTTCAACTAAAGACAGGAGTGCTGCAGTGGTTGCTTTACACTATTATATTGTATCAACTGAATGCCAATGCCTTGAGCGAACGCTGCATACCTTTCTCCGACAAGCTATTTGTGTGTCATATTGTTTGTCTATGTGCACACATGAATCAAATCTGTATATCAAAAAAAATATATCAGTATAGGCCTATAGGGTAAAGTGGTGAACATGTCATCAGCAGGAGTTGGCACCAAACCAACACAGGAGTATTAAGATCGGTCATGGACACGGCTTGTAAGAGCCTTCAAGTTCAAGTTCAAGTTCAGAGATTTGTATAGCGTACTACTCACCCAGAGGGTCTCAAGGCGCATTGGGGAAGGGGGGGTTCAGTTTTTGTCGAATAGCCAGGTTTTGAGTTCTTTTCTGAAGGAGATGTGGTTTTGTGTAAGGCGGAGGTGAGTAGGGAGTGAGTTCCAGGTCTTGGCTGCGAGGAAGGAGAAGGACCTGCCACCCATGGTGGATTTTCGGATGCGCGGGACTACGGCGAGGGCTTGATTGGACGATCTAAGTTGGCGGGTGGGTGTGTAGAAGGACAGTCGAGTGTTGAGGCATTCGGGTCCTAGTTTGTAGAGGGCTTTGTGTGAGTGGGTGAGAAGACGGAATGTAATTCTCTTGTTGACGGGAAGCCAGTGGAGGTCTTTTAGGTGTCCGGTGATGTGATCTTGGCGAGGGATGTCCAGTATGAGTCTTGCTGATGCGTTTTGGATGCGTTGGAGTTTCTTCTGTAGTTTTGCTGTGATTCCGGCGTATAGTGTGTTACCATAATCCAGTCGGCTCGTGACCAGTGCGTGGGTGACAGTCTTTCTTGTTTCGAGGGGGATCCAACGGAAGATCTTTTTGAGAATACGAAGTACGTTGAAGCAGGAGGATGAGACTGCGTTGACTTGTCTGGACATCGAGAGAGAGGAGCCTAGGATGAAGCCCAGATTGCGTGCGTGGTCAGTGGGTGTGGGTGCTGTGCCCAGAGCGGAAGGCCACCATGAATCGTCCCAGGCAGAGGAGGATGATCCTAGGATGAGCACCTCCGTTTTGTCTGAGTTGAGTTTTAGGCGGCTATGTTTCATCCCTTCGGCTTCTTTTTTCATGCCTTCGTGAAGGTTGGTTTTGGCGGTGTTAGGGTCTTTGGTGAGGGAAAGAATTAACTGGGTGTCGTTGGTGTAAGAGATGATGTTGAGGTTGTGTTGACACGCAATGGAGGCGAGTGGACTCATGTAAACATTGAAGAGGGTGGGACTGAGTGATGATCCTTGTGATACTCCACAGATGACTTCAGTGGCATCAGAGTTGAATGGGGGAAGTCGGACTCTTTGAGTTCTCCCGGCGAGGAATGAGATGATCCAGTTCAAGGCTTTTCCCTGTATGCCGATGTTGCTGAGGCGTTGTATAAGGGTGTTGTGGCAGACTGTGTCGAATGCGGCGGAGAGGTCGAGTAAGATGAGGGCCACTGTTTCTCCGTTGTCCAGTAGCGTTCGGATGTCGTCTGTAGCTGCGATGAGGGCGGTTTCGGTGCTATGTTTGGCTCGGAAGCCGGATTGTGAGGGGTCGAGGGAGTTGTTGGATTCAAGGAAGGCGGCGAGCTGGCTGTTGACGGCTTTCTCAATAACTTTGGCGGGGAAGGGGAGGAGGGATATGGGTCGGTAGTTTTTTAGTTCAGCGGGGTCTGCTGTGGGTTTCTTCAAGAGGGCGCTGAGTTCGGCGTGTTTCCAGCTTTCTGGGAAGGTGGCAGAGTTGAACGAGCAGTTGATGACATCACGGAGATGGGGTGTGATGATGGAGTCAGCTTTGTTGAAGATGTGGTGGGGGCAGGGGTCGGTTGGCGAGCCAGAGTGGATTGAGTTCTTTAGGCGGATGGTGTCTTCGGTGGTGATTGGGTTCCAGGCGCTGAGGTTGTTAGTTGGCGGTGTGGGAACTGAGGAGGGTGGGGAGGGTAGTTCGCAGGGGGTGTTCTCGAAGCTGTTGTGGATGTCTGCAATTTTGTTGTAGAAGAAGGAGGATAGCGCATCGCAGAGGTCTTGGGAGGGAGTGATGTCGTTAGATGCTGCGGCGGGGTGGTGAATTCTTTGACAATGTTGAAAAGTTCCTTGCTGTTGTGGGTGTTGTTGTCGAGATGATCCTTGAAAGCAGATTTCTTGGTGAATCGAATCAGTTGGTGATGTTTGCGGGTGGCCGCCTTGAGGGTGGCCATGTTGTCGGTGGTTGGGTTTTTTCTCCATGTTTTCTCTAGGGTGCGGCATAGCTTCTGGGATTTTTTAAGGTCATCATTGAACCAGGGGGCCCTTTTATTGCCTGAATTGATTTGGTGCTTTTTCAGGGGAGCTAATTCGTCAGCGCTGTGGGTGATCCATTGCTTGAGATTGGTGGCCGCTTGGTTTGGGTCCGATGAGAGGGTGGGAGGGTTTTGGTTGAGTGATGTGAGGAGTTGGTCAGAGGTGATTTTGTTCCAGTTTCTCCGAGGAATAGGTTGTGCGCAGTTGTGGGTCAAGGTGGTTTTGTAGCTGAAGTGAACACAGCTGTGGTCCGTCCAGTGGAGAGCTGTGGTGCAGTCGAAGGAAATGTGCTTGCTGGAGGTGAAGATAGGGTCGAGAGTGTGCCCGGCTACGTGGGTGGGGGTGTCCACAAGTTGTTTGAGTCCGAGATTGGCCAGGTTGTCCAGAAGGGAGTTGGTGTTGCTGTCTTGTTTGTTTTCGAGGTGGAAGTTGAGGTCTCCTAATAGAATGTAGTTCTCGGAGGCGAGGGCATGTGGGCTGACGAAGTCAGTGATGTCATCGCTGAATTTAGTGCGGGTTCCTGGGGGCCTGTAGATGAGGGTGCCTCTAAGTGTGGTCCTGGGGTCGGTGTGGATCTGGAAGTGGAGATGTTCGGCGGTAGCAAGGTTATCGTCGATGCTGGTCGTGATTTTGATGGTGTTCCTGTGGATGATGGCGATGCCTCCTCCTGTTTGGTTGGTGCAGTCTTTTCGGATGATCTTGTAAGCGTCCGGTATGGCTATAGCGATATCGGGTGCTGACGATGTGTTCATCCAGGTTTCAGTGAGGAAGGCGATGTCTGGTGATGCAGAGTCGAGTAGGTCCCAAGGTTCAGTGGCGTGTCTGTGGATCGAGCGGGTGTTTAGCAGGATGCACTTCAGGTGGTTAGATTCGGAGCCATGTCTGAAGGAAATGGATTTGGTGAGGGTCCTGGAGCAGGTGAACTTGCAGGTGCGGCAGGCGAATGGGCCGTGGGTCCGTCCTGGGGTGGCTTCGCAGCATTGTGGTGTGCGTCCAGGGTTGAGGGCGAGGAGAGTTGCGGCATCATATGTGTATCTAGTGGGCTGGGTATTGCGAGCGCCAGGGGTCTGGCGCTGGGCGCGGTCCAGGCGCGGACGGGCGTAGACGGGCTTACCTTTGGCGCACCTTTGGCGCGCATGGGGCGCGACCGCTGCGCGTGGACGCTGTGCGCAAATGCATCTGTCATAAATGGATAGTGGAGGGGGGAGGGGTGAGGGAGGGACAGCTTAGAGGCCGAGGGCGGGGTGTAGGTCCGAGCAAGGAGGCACAACAACAAACGTGAAGATGGCTGCTGGCAAAATAACCAAATTGGATTAGGCAGTACTACGCTATGCAAACATACATTCACAAAAAATTAAATAAATTAAGGCACAATGCGGACTCCCTGACTGGGCGCTTCAGATTTGTCACTTTCTAGAATCCGGCAGCAACAGACACCAATGAGCGTGTTCGAGTCAAATTAATTAATTTAAATCGATTCTGCAGCGCGGCTAAGTAAGAGCAGCACAGTTTAAAAGTACGAGCAATGCGAGGAGGCAGGAATCACAATAAATGCAAAGCGCTACGATACCACTGCAGTCGGGGTGGGGAGCTGCGTGGGGGAGCGGCCGCCTCTGGAAAGATCAGGACGGTCACAGAGGAGATGGCGGAGGGTCGGGGCAGGAGACTCAGTGGGAGGGAGGGACAGCTGGGAGGCCGAGGGCGGGGTGTAGGTCCGAGCAAGGAGGCACAACAACAAACGTGAAGATGGCTGCTGGCAAAATAACCAAATTGGATTGGGCAGTACTACACTATGCAAACATGCATTCACAAAAAATTAAATAATTTAAGGCACAATGCGGACTCGCTGACTGCGCCCCTCAGATTTGTCACTTTCTAGAATCCGGCAGCAACAGACACCAATGAGCGTGTTCGAGTCAAATTAATTAATTTAAATCGATTCTGCAGCGCGGCTAAGTAAGAGCAGCACAGTTTAAAAGTACGAGCAATGCGAGGAGGCAGCAATCACAATAAATGCAAAGCGCTACGATACCACTGCAGTCGGGGTGGGGAGCTGCGTGGGGGAGCGGCCGCCTCTGGAAGGATCAGGACGGTCACAGAGGAGATGGCGGAGGGTCGGGGCAGGAGACTCAGTGGGAGGGAGGGACAGCTGGGAGGCCGAGGGCGGGGTGTAGGTCCGAGTAAGGAGGCACAACAACAAACGTGAAGATGGCTGCTGGCAAAATAACCGCTGACTACATCCTCCTGGGGGACCTCAACTTCCACCTGGAGAACAACAATGACCGCAACACCAGCACCCTGCTCGACAACCTCGCCAACCTTGGACTCAAGCAACTGGTGAGCACACCCACCCACCTCGCCGGACACACACTCGACGCCGTCTTCTCATCCAGCAAAGACATCGCCTTCAGCCACGCCACAGAACTCCACTGGACGGACCACAGCTGCGTCCACTTCACCTTCGAAAGAACGACGATCCACCACCACCAGCAACAGGTTGCCCGTAGAAGCTGGAACAAGATCACAGCCGGCCAGCTCGCCGCCTCCCTGAGCCAGCACCCTCCTGCCAGCTCAGCGAACCCCAGCCAGGCCGCCGACAACCTCACGAAGTGGATCAGCAACTGCGCGGACGAACTCGCCCCTCTGAGGACCCCGCCCAGCAGACCCGGCAGCAAGAAAGCCCCATGGTTCACCGACGAACTCAAGAGCTCCAAGAAGAACTGCCGAGCCCTCGAGAAAGTCTGGAGAAAGGAACCTACACCGGACAACATGACCACCCTCAAGCTCGCCACCCGGAAGCACCACCAACTGATCCGCGCCGCCAAGAAAACTGCATTCAAGGACCGGCTGGACAACAACGCACACAACTGCAAGGAACTCTTCAACATCGTGAAAGAGCTCTCCAACCCCAACGCCGGAAACAACGACATCACCCCTTCGCAAGACCTCTGCAACTCCCTCGCCTCCTACTTCCACAACAAGATCGCGGACATACACAACAGCTTCAGCACTCAACCGACGCACGCCACGACCACAGCAACGCCGCCCACCACCACCCTCCGAGCCTGGACTCCGATCAGCACCGAAGACACCGTCCGCATGATGAACTCCGTCCACTCCGGATCTCCGACCGACCCCTGCCCTCACCACGTCTTCAACAAGGCCGACGCTGTCATCGCACCCCACCTGCGGGACATTATCAACACCTCCTTCGACACCGCCACCTTCCCCGAGAGCTGGAAGCACGCCGAACTCAGCGCTCTACTCAAGAAACCTACAGCAGACCCCACCGAACTCAAGAATTTCCGCCCCATCTCGCTACTCCCGTTTCCAGCCAAAGTCATCGAGAAGACCGTCAACAAACAGCTGGCCGCCTTCCTCGAGACGAACGGATCCCTTGACCCCTCACAGTCCGGCTTCCGAGTCAACCACAGCACCGAGACCGCCCTCATCGCCGCCACCGACGACATCCGAGCCCTGATGGACAACGGAGAAACAGCGACCCTCATCCTCCTAGATCTCTCCGCGGCCTTCGACACTGTCTGCCACCGCACCCTAGTGCAGCGCCTCAGCAACGTCGGAATCCAGGAGAAGGCACTGGAATGGATCGTCTCCTTCCTCGACGGAAGAACACAGAGAGTCTGCCTACCACCGTACAAGTCAGAGGCCACCGAAGTCATCTGCGGCGTCCCTCAAGGATCCTCGCTGAGCCCTACCCTCTTCAACGTCTACATGAGCCCCCTCGCAGCCATCGCACGCCAACACAACCTCAACATAATCTCCTGCGCCGACGACACCCAGCTGATCCTCTCCCTGACCAACGACCCCGCCGCCGCCAGAGCCAACCTGCACGAAGGGATGAAAGATGTAGCCGAGTGGATGACGACCAGCCGCCTGAAACTGAACTCAGACAAGACGGAGGTCCTCATCCTGGGCTCCTCGCCCTCCGCCTGGGACGACTCCTGGTGGCCCCCCGCCCTGGGCACCGCACCCAAACCGACGAACCACGCACGCAACCTGGGCTTCATCCTGGACTCCTCCCTCTCCATGACCAGACAAGTCTACGCCGTCTCCTCGTCGTGCTTCAACATCCTGCGCATGCTATGGAAGATCTTCTGGTGGATCCCCACGGAGACCAGGAAGACCGTCACCCAGGCCCTCGTCACCAGCCGACTGGACTACGGCAACGCCCTCTACGCCGGAACCACCGCCAAGCTCCAGAAGAGACTCCAGCGGATCCAGAACGCCTCAGCCAGACTCATCCTCGACATCCCACGAAACAGCCACATCTCCGGACACCTGAGAGACCTGCATTGGCTCCCCGTCAACAAAAGAATCACCTTCCGTCTCCTCACCCACGCACACAAAGCCCTACACGATCAAGGCCCGAGCTACCTCAACCACCGAATCAACTTCTACGCTCCCAAACCCCACCTCCGATCAGCCAGCCATCCCCTCGCCGCCGTCCCACGCATCCGTAGAGCGACAACAGGAGGAAGGTCCTTCTCCTACCTGGCCGCCAAGACCTGGAACTCCCTCCCGGCCGACCTGCGCCTGACCCAAGACCACCTCTCCTTCAGGAAGAAGCTCAAGACCTGGCTGTTCGAGCAGTAACGGCACCCCCCCCCCCTAAGCGCCTTGAGACCCTACGGGTAAGTAGTGCGCTCTATAAATGTCTTTGATTGATTGATTGATTAAATCGATTCTGCAGCGCGGCTAAGTAAGAGCAGCACAGTTTAAAAGTACGAGCAATGCGAGGAGGCAGCAATCACAATAAATGCAAAGCGCTACGATACCACTGCAGTCGGGGTGGGGAGCTGCGTGGGGGAGCAGCCGCCTCTGGGAGATTTATTTACCTTTATTTAGCTAAGTGTGGTATAATTTCATGAAACATAGAGAAGATAGAGTCCCTCCATCTACAGAAAAAAGTTATGTCGTCAGAATGTAGCATACATTTTTTTAGATGAAACATGGGTTTGCAAATATTTTATACATCTTGGGAATTGCTAGCCATGGCAAAAATTCCAATTCAAGTCACACCAATTGCAGTCTTGCTGTCTGTATCTCCTGGTGCTATCAGGTTGTACCCCTCGAACTTCCAATCTATGTTAGGTGTTAGGTCTACAGTACAATGTGCACTTAAGGCCCCAGGAGTGTCTCTTTTATCATGTATAGGCCCCGTAATAAAAGGACTATTGTAACAACTTGACCAGAAGCGCTCCTTATCTTGGTACTATATCGATTTTATATGTTAATAATCTAACATCAAATCCTATGCCCACATCAACATCATAATACATCTTTCCTATTTTCTGAGTTTTGACAATCAAAACATTTCCCCAAACAATGTCCTTTTACTGTAGCTCCACACTTTTGTTCATATAGTGATCAAATATTATGACCAGTAATTATTTGCACCTCATGATCTAGGTAAAACTTTATTCTTTCATAGCATATTACTTCCTCAGAAAAGAGTCACTCCAATAATCATTCATAAAAAAGATTCAGTCTTACTGCTAGTATTAGTGTCTCCATGACACAAGCCAGGTAAAAACCACCATCTTTAGAGTCCAGAATCTTTTTTTGAGAATGATTATTGGAGGGACCTTTTTCTGAAGAAGCAACATACTATGAAGGAATGAGGATTTATCTAGATATTGAGGTGCAAAGAAGAGACTCGCCATTATGTTTGATCACTACATGAACAAACAAAACAATACAGCATAGAGCTTCCTACCACAGAGATGAAATATATGGAGTTGTTCGCAAAAATTCAAAGAGAAAGAAGGGGGTTCCCCACAGGGTTTCTTTAAGGATGCAGGCAGGTCGTAGGGGGAAAAGAAACTAAGTAAAGAACAGAGCACGTACCCCGCCAATTGATCTAATGGTCCCAAAAATGGGATCCCGGTATATGAGGGGTGATGAAGCTAGGAGTTGGCACTGCACCGGACAAAATATATACAATCCAGATATATGCAAGGGAGAGAGTTTTTTTTAACCAAAAATATATGTTTTTTTTATTTATTCATCTATATATTTTTTAGACCAACATAAATAACACATAATATTGCACAATCAGACATAAGAAATTGCAAAGGGATAAAAATGACAAAGATACATTTTCACTACAAAAGCCTACCCAGCAACAATCCACACTTCATTCATACTTTCATTCTCTCAGATTCTTACCAAATATTTCTACCTAAAGTTCTATCACTCCACTCACATTCTTCATTACATTCCCATCATTCTGTTGTATGTCACACATAGATGGTAAATATGTGGCATAGAACAGAGTCTTATTCCATACAAAAACTCATTGTACGGCCCCTTATTTAGAATAACATGATATGCCGTATTTCTTGAGACATGAGCCGACGCGCGTTTCGGTGTATGGGCCCGATGGGCCACACCTTCGTCAGGGCTGGGGACTGTTGACTTGGAAGATGATAATGATCTAAAAACAAAACACAATGCCTTAGTATTTTTCTAAAATAAAGAATTCATTTATCATGATACAAATCTCTCTAATCCAATATGTTCAACCAAGGCAGTTACCGTAAACCATGATTCTTGTCATTTATATTATCTTTACATGGTTGTCATTCTGACCGTGTGCAGTAACCAACTACCTAAGAGCACTCCCACTAACAGACTCCCAAATAGGTGAGGTCTGTAAAGGCAATTAGATGGCCAAGGCTAAATAACCAATCAGGGACACAGTTTTTCTTCTTACACACTTAACAATATGTCACATTATAATAAACACTCATCTTGAGACACAAATTGACCAAAGATGGAACAAAGAGGTTATTGTAAGTCACTACAAGCTACAATGTTGGGGATCCCCCTCTGTGGCTGAAGAGAAGGGAACTTTTGAACCCAAATAGTACGTAGGAAGTATATTTACAGTCATTTTTAATTTTATTTTTATTTTAAGGGGCGAGGTAACCTGAAGGCCAGAGTAGATACTAAGACACAGAACCTATCAGGTAGCTGGTTTTCTAGGTATTTATGATGTTGCGTAGATCTATAGCAGTAATAAAAGATCAAGCTTAGTTTCAAGTCCAAGGATTACCATAATACAATTTACCTGGTGATGATATTCTAATGCAGGAATGCTTTTATATGTATTTTCAGGAAACCAGAGATCTCCTAGATGGTAAAAAGTGAGCTCTGATTATCCAAGGTCTATGATAGTTTGTTTTAGATAAATAGTGGCAAGGATTCAAAGTTTAATTACCTGGGTCCTGAAAATTATATTTCGAAGTGGTAGGCTCCACTATGTAGAGATAGGCTGCGAGGAGGAAGCTGGAGGATCACTATGTTTTCGTAATTTTGGTGGTGTCAAGCACAATTTCCCTAAGATAGAGTTATATAATCAATATATACATAGGCACTCGTTTGCATGGTAATAAGGGTAAAGTCATTAGGGGTTTATACCCACCGGGGATAGCAGGAAGATTAGACACTGAGTCTGTGTAGTATAGATCCGTCAGAAGGTATGTGGTGTACAGTAGGTAGCATACAAAAATACCTGGTGGGAGATGAGAAAAGATGCGTGATCCTCCAGCTTCCTCCTCGCAGCCTATCTCTACATAGTGGAGCCTACCACTTCGAAATATAATTTTCAGGACCCAGGTAATTAAACTTTGAATCCTTGCCACTATTTATCTAAAACAAACTATCATAGACCTTGGATAATCAGAGCTCACTTTTTACCATCTAGGAGATCTCTGGTTTCCTGAAAATACATATAAAAGCATTCCTGCATTAGAATATCATCACCAGGTAAATTGTATTATGGTAATCCTTGGACTTGAAACTAAGCTTGATCTTTTATTACTGCTATAGATCTACGCAACATCATAAATACCTAGAAAACCAGCTACCTGATAGGTTCTGTGTCTTAGTATCTACTCTGGCCTTCAGGTTACCTCGCCCCTTAAAATAAAAATAAAATTAAAAATGACTGTAAATATACTTCCTACGTACTATTTGGGTTCAAAAGTTCCCTTCTCTTCAGCCACAGAGGGGGATCCCCAACATTGTAGCTTGTAGTGACTTACAATAACCTCTTTGTTCCATCTTTGGTCAATTTGTGTCTCAAGATGAGTGTTTATTATAATGTGACATATTGTTAAGTGTGTAAGAAGAAAAACTGTGTCCCTGATTGGTTATTTAGCCTTGGCCATCTAATTGCCTTTACAGACCTCACCTATTTGGGAGTCTGTTAGTGGGAGTGCTCTTAGGTAGTTGGTTACTGCACACGGTCAGAATGACAACCATGTAAAGATAATATAAATGACAAGAATCATGGTTTACGGTAACTGCCTTGGTTGAACATATTGGATTAGAGAGATTTGTATCATGATAAATGAATTCTTTATTTTAGAAAAATACTAAGGCATTGTGTTTTGTTTTTAGATCATTATCATCTTCCAAGTCAACAGTCCCCAGCCCTGACGAAGGTGTGGCCCATCGGGCCCATACACCGAAACGCGCGTTGGCTCATGTCTCAAGAAATACGGCATATCATGTTATTCTAAATAAGGGGCCGTACAATGAGTTTTTGTATGGAATAAGACTCTGTTCTATGCCACATATTTACCATCTATGTGTGACATACAACAGAATGATGGGAATGTAATGAAGAATGTGAGTGGAGTGATAGAACTTTAGGTAGAAATATTTGGTAAGAATCTGAGAGAATGAAAGTATGAATGAAGTGTGGATTGTTGCTGGGTAGGCTTTTGTAGTGAAAATGTATCTTTGTCATTTTTATCCCTTTGCAATTTCTTATGTCTGATTGTGCAATATTATGTGTTATTTATGTTGGTCTAAAAAATATATAGATGAATAAATAAAAAAAACATATATTTTTGGTAAAAAAAAACTCTCTCCCTTGCATATATCTGGATTGTATATATTTTGTCCGGTGCAGTGCCAACTCCTAGCTTCATCACCCCTCATATACCGGGATCCCATTTTTGGGACCATTAGATCAATTGGCGGGGTACGTGCTCTGTTCTTTACTTAAAAATTCAAACCCTGATGAAGTCCAACTGGACAAAACACGTTGGCTGGGCTGATTAATTTTTGTCTAAAAAGAATATACATAAAGGAAGAATTTGCAACACGACAACGTCACTCCTTGTGTTATTGTTTTTCCCCTTTGGAGTGGAGGTCCACTAAAAGGACATTGTTTGGGGGAATGTTTTGATTGCCAGAATCCTGAAAATAGGAAAGATATATTATGATGTTGATTTGGCTTTTTGAGTTGATGTTAGATTCTTAACATATAAGAATGATATAGTACCAAGATAACATGTGTCCCTGGTCAAGTGATATAACAGTCAGTTTGTATGGTGACTACTTAGCAGTAGGATCACGAACAGTTGAGCGTTTAGATCTAGGAATTAATGTGAAGATTCATACTGGTGCGATCATTTAACAGCCCATACTGTTTTTCTTCTGATTCCATGTAATAAAATGTTAAATACAAAAACTGTTCAAATCTCACAATATTGCAGCTGTAATATAACACAAATGTAGACTGTATTTAAATAATTAGTTTCAAACTAAGCAGGGCTATTCTATTTTAGCAGTCCCTGAGTGGGACAGGTGGCATATTGAGAGCCCAGGACTTCATTTCGTCCTCCCAGCTGCACAGCAATTAGTGCCAGCTGCATCGTTTAGGCTCTCATGTGATAATCTCAGCTGCCCAGCAAGTAGTGGGCAGCTGCAACGTTTAGGTCTGCACAGTTGCGCACCCTTGACTTCCGCTGCCTTGGAAGCGCGCCCTGACTGTTGAACATAGGGCATTTGAGCCCCCCTTTTGAGATGCCCAGTTGGTCAGGGGAACTATTAGGTTGTAGGGTGCCAGGCCCTAATGTGATGATGTGGTGCTAGGAAATGTAATGTATGTACTATGTTTTATGCACCCTGTGTTATACCTCTAAATGTGGTCTTTTATGATTATGAGGTTGTACCTACTGTGGTTAGGTTTGAGATATTCTCTACTGTGTTTTATTTCCTAAATGTGAGTTATGTTTAGGAGATTAGGGTCTAATGTATTTGGACTTATGAGAAGAGTGCATTAGGTGGTTATGCTGGTGAGTTTGGCGCAGAATGTAATTTGTGCCTGATGTGTGCTGTGCATAGTGTAGTTTCTGTTGCAGGTTGATGCTAAGTACAGTAATTACCAGTGGTTACTGGGTGTACGCTTATGACATGTTTTACTTTTACTAAGTTCGCTTTGTGATGGTTCTGACAGTGGTCCAGTGGGCCCTGTCAGGTGTAAATAATCCCTTGTAGACATGACTCAGTGCCAGGTGGCACCATGCATATTATGTATTTACTATTCTAATGTGTTATGAGAATACAAAGGCTATTTTTTATATAACCTTGTGTGGAGTTCCTTTTCTAGGTAGCCTGGGATGTTGTTGCTGTGTGCGTGTGCAAATGCTGTATACATGGCCTCCGGAATAAGCCTGACTGCTCGTGCCAATCTACCAAGGGGGTGAGCAGGGGTTATCTTTGGCGTGTAACTCCCTTGCCCTGAATAGAGTGGTGGTTTCTGCCTGGCTTTGGCGCAAGCCTTAGCCAACCAGAAATCCCATTTCTAACAGGTATTAGAAGCAAACTTGAATGAATTAACATAATGTGTTGATAGGAGATGGTCAGACTACTGATGCCATGTTAAATGTGACTTTACACGTTAGGGTTAAGAGGCCTTATTGCAAAGTCATCCTGTATGCCCTGTGCAACCCCATTCTTTTCTGAAGGATATTGGTGGTAACTAACTCTGACTGTGCCCTGGGCTCTCTTGACAGGCCCAGGCCACTACTATTTTGAAAACACAAGTGAAAACACACACATGCATTAGGGTACACTATGTGTTAGGGTACACCTATAATTGACATGACCTACTCTATAAGTCCCTAGTAGATAATAGGGCAGGGTGATTAAAACTACATATAGGACCCTAGTACATGACAGGCCATGGACATTAAGAGGCCAGCAGCCTTTGTTGCACTTGTATGTGTGCACTGCTGAGTGCCTGAGGTCATTTTAAAAGCAGCCCTGCTCTGCAGCACTGTTTCTGAATGTAAATTGTGCCCAAACTGGACTTTGGTGGTAGGGGAACTCAGAAAGTGATTACCTACATTATTTTGACATATTATATACCCCCAGGGACTCCCCTAGTTGCCCCAGGTGTGTGGGGTCATGTAACTATAAGCAGAGCCTTTATAAAATACGGTTTATACACCCTGGTGATGGAGAAATTGCACATTTCATTTCCCCCACTGTAGATATCTAGTCACATACGGTAACATTGCAATAGTTTATGACAGCATAAACATTGCTAGGAATTAAAATTAAATAGCATTAAAAAACTTAGAAGAATGATATTGATAAATCCAGCTATATGCCATTGCAGAATCTATCCAAAATTGTACAGAAAAAAAGTTATAAGGCTTTCTTGTCTAAACACCGATATTAAGCCTTCCTGCAGCCTTCCCTGAATGGCCAGAGTTACCAGGATTAGCCAGGTTGCTCTGATGAAGTGATAAATAGCTCATCAGGGGAGAGGCTACTTGCTGGAGAGTGTTCTGCTACACAGGAATGTCAGACCAGTGGGAGGGGGCATAAAGCATGAGGTTTCAAAGGAGGAACAGGACAGGCAGGGAATGCGAGGCCTACCTACCCCCATCTCCTTTGACCCAGCCAGATACATGGTTCAATGAAAGAATCTGCAGATGTTAGGGGAGAAGAGAGCTATGGAAATGAGCCACACTGGACGTTGGTTTAGCTAGCTCTTGCTCCTCTGCTGAGATTTCAGCCATCGTGAATTTTGGAGGAATAGTCCTTTCTGGGACAAGAATATGACACACTTTGGAGGAAGTTTTCATGCTCTGGGATGTTGCCTTGTACCTCTTTGGACAGGAGTGCTCTCCTGATGACCCCAGAGAACACTGAATAAATATGTGAGAGGTGCAGAGGAGTGGACTCCCTGCAGCTACAGGTTAACAGAGCTTACCCGCATTACCTCCACCAGGAGTCCCCAGGCTGGAGTGCATCCAGTGGACTTTTGAAGATGTGGCCAGGTGCATTGTGGGAACTGTCGTCCCAACCTTCCAAAGACTATCCAGGGGATTCCAGACCCTTGGAGTTGTGTTTTGGACACTTTAAACTCACAAGGATGCTTTCAGGCACCCGCTCCAGAAGTTTGGAGATCTTTTTGGAAACAGCTTCTGAAATGTTTCTAAATGCAAAGGTAACATTTTGACCAGGGCCTCCCGCTTAGTCTATCTAGCCAGGGCTCCTTTACAGTTGGCCTGAAAATTTAACGTTGTCCAGGTCAAGCATAATTAGATGCCCCAGGTTGGCAATACAGGCTTTCAAGCACTATAAAGTGGTAATTTTTTAAAAATCCAAATCTCTGGTTCCCTACATTGGATTTTCGTCATTGTGGTGTCATTTAATCATGAAAATATTTCCTATTTCTATAAATGTGTGTTGCATTTTTATTGTGTGTTGTGTCTTAATTATTTACTGAATAGATATTTCTTAAATGCTTTACATACCTGTCTCCTAAGTTAAGCCTGCCTGCTTGCAGCCAAGCTACCAAGGCTTGAGCATGGAAATAATTTATTGAGACTTATTCTGAGCCCTAGACTGTGTTAGATGCCTTATTGCCAGTGGTAGATGCATATTTACCACCAGTAATAATCCACTTTTCAACAGATCTGTTTTTGCAGTAAGCTGTTGCCTTAAACAAGATGTTTTTCTCTTTCCACTGCAGATACAGTAATTTTCCGGAAGCCTTCTGTTAGCTAGTGAAGAGGCACTTATTAAGTATTGGACAATTGAGCATGAGATTCTGTCCGGGAGCAGAGGAAATGGCAGAAGATGCGACTTGTGGAAAAACATTCTGAACCACAGGATTTAATCAAATCAACCAATTATATACTTCCATAGTGCATTGTGTAGACCTAAAAAAAGGAGGGAGTTTACCTGATTCCAGAGTTTGCCAGAAACTGATTGGTTGGTGGGAACAGGCAATGTAAGATTTGTTGTTATTGATGCTTTAGTAGTACGGTTACGGTTACGGTTACGGTTGATTGCTTTATTTCGATATGCATATATCATAAAAGCGATACAAAAAGTTAAAACAGCATGCTTTAGTAGTATTATATTACTATATGTATTATATAACCCATCAGAGCCCTTCACAAACAGCCCTCCTTCTTTCAGAGAGCTTCCATATCTCACTCAGAGACTAGGTACAAGGAGCTTGCTGCAGAACTTAGGAAGCAGACCTTAGGGATATCTACTGACTCTGAGCTGAGAATACTTTCCAGCTTTTGATAAAGTGCTAAAGATTCATGCTTATGCTTTCTTTTTTATCTAATCAGACCCATTCATTTGGATTTCTGAAATAGAGACCTTACCTTGTCTCAGGAATAAATTGCCATTTATGCCTAAAAACCCCATTAATTTAGATTATGGATTTTCCTATAAGGAACACTATTGCTGCATTTTCTCTATTTTATTTGTAATTCTTACTAACGTGGTATTTTATCTTGTCTTAAAATATTGACCAATGGATTATTTGAATATATAACAATGATGACTAAATTGAATACTTACTAAATGTATACATGGATTTTAATTAATCTGTTAATAAAACACTTTAAATTCACATCAATTGTTATGAAGCCCTATAGGAAGCCCCAATCGGACTTCACTGTTCATGGTGCTTGATTTAAATGATTGCTCATTATCATTGCCCCTTGTTGTCTAGCAAAGGTCCATTCAAGTGAAGGAGCTAGGTTCCAAATTTTAGATTTAAACTCTGGAACCATAGGCTGTTGTCTGGATGAAAGTGTAGAGGGGAGGGAAATCATTACCCGATCAATCATTACTGTTCCAATGAACTATAACGCTGAATCACCGACTCCCAATTGAGTTTAATACATTTATTACAAAGGCAAGAACAATTGAAAATACAAGCACCTCAAGACGAGGGTGTAGAAATACATTGGAACTAATACAAAGCCAAGCTTACGGGTGAAGTTGACACATGCAGCATGTGCAGAAAAATCAGTTCCAGAATCAGGATACAGAAAATAATTCACATCCACATTTCTCTTTATTAGGGGCTCTTGGTTGAAAAGCATTAGTCTATCCCTACACTACCGCTAATGTGACATCCCTACTTAGCATTTCCCAGGCAAGTTCTGGTCAGGTGTCAGCACGTGAAGGCTTCCTAAGAAGTCCATTCATGTTAAATAAGTAGCATAAAGCTACAGAGCTCGTTTTAAGATGCTCTCTCTCTCAGGGCAAGGCAGAAGTCCCAGGACTCTGTCCCTAACTTCAATACATGAGCTTGTAAGTAACATCCCAAAATAAAATGCAACATCACACCATCCAAGCAAGCTGTGGAAACTTGCTGCAATGGATGTTAGCCTCAGCTGAAGCCATTTTGTTTTTGGCAGCCATTTTAGTTAGCCATGTGCTTATCCCTCTTCACTATTGCATGCCCTTGTATTCTGCTTAAGTCATCAGTTACAGTTAACTCCTTCAGTACTGAGCCAGAGCACTGTACATGCTCAGAAAGGCCTAGCTGGTAGAATGTACCTGCTCTTAGAATAACTGTCAGGCTATTTTATCTGATGTCAGCAACTCTGTCACTCCTCCTACTTTGTTGACTAAGTATTTTCTGTTAATCCTAATATGTGTAATAGCTATTTGCGTGCCCACTTGTAGTGCCTCTTTTTGAGTCTTCATGCTAACTCAGCAATAAACTGGGCATAAAAGACCCAGGGTATCTGTCCTCATTGGACTGCCTCCTACAGTGGCCTGAGGATACTGTATTGACACAGTCTCCCTCATGTGAGGTTAATAAATGCATTCTTTTGATATTACAGCTTCCGTGCCAATCTCTTCTTTGTTGGTTTAAGGACCGGTGCATCAGTGAATCCCTAAAAAGGTTTTTTATTCTACAAATTGGCACCCAAACGTGGACCTCATCGGAGACCCGGCCATCCAAGAGTGCGGTTGTTACAGAAGACATGAATCCACTCAGGAAGGTACCACTGCATGAGGAGACCCTTTTCTTTGCAGACCGACAAATTCTCCAGTTTTCCTGATCTGACCCTCTAGGTGATGGCGTGAGTATTTCAAAACGACCGTTAGGTCACTCAGAACTTGGCAGCTGGAAGCTGGAGACTTTGGTTTAGTAAGGTTGCTGTGCAACACTTTTGTTTTGGAATGACTTGGCCAAGATTCTAGTTTGTTTGTTTATTTGCTGCAGCAAATGAAGGCAGGTAATGAGGAGATTTTTCTCTAATTTTTTTAATTCTTGAAAGGTACAGTTTAAGTTAAGTTCCACTTTGTTCAAATATTTTTGGCATACCTGCTCTTAGCACACTTCGTAAAAAGTGTTGCTGTCTTGGAGGTACCAATATGGATTTAGAAAGTACTCAGCTGATTCCCCAAGAGGGGATACCTAAATAGTTTTAGGTATATTAAAAAAGGTATTTCTTCTATGATGACTAGTAGACCATGGAACAAATATATATATATTCACTGAAAAAAACATAGGTTTCACACATGTTATAGTTAGCTGGACATTTCACTCATACAAAACCATTGAAATCCCCCGTTCTAGTTAGTTCAGCTAACTATAACTTGCGCACCCGCAATGCACTGCTGATGACTTCACATATTACATCACTCATGACTTGGTCAGTGACATCACTCAAGACATCACTGATGACCTCTCAAATGACATCACTGATGACATCACTCATGACATCATCCAGTGAATATGTGTCTTTCTGAAACATAAATATTTTTTATATATGTATATCTAAAGGTCGATGGAAGAATAAATGGGTAAATAAGTGTCTCAATGGATGTTTGTTTTGTAAAATTGATTGTATAACTGACTTATTAAGTGTATCTTAGTAAATACATGTATTAGCGAGTAATGTTTAAATATGTAAATATCTGTATCATTGTCTCACTTTGTGTATAAGTGGCTGCATGGGTTGGTGAGTAGCTACATGAGTGTCTATATGGGTTATTATTAGTTGGTTTTTTGAGTATCAGTATGAGTTTCCGTATGGTTTGGTGGGGGTATTACAGAAGCGCAATGACTGACTCACTGTTTGTATGTGTTTTGAAGACAGCATTTGTGCAGGACTGTATGGGTGGATGAATGTGTGTTTGGGTGTGTTAGTTAGTAAATGACTGTCTCAATAGTATCTTTATGAGTAACAACATATGTTTTAAACTAGTATATGTGAGTATTGATGTATATAAGTGAATATATGTGAGAGTGAGAGATTGGAAGAGTTCCTGTAAAAATAAGTATGTGTTTATATAAGTGATTGTATAAGAGAGTAAGTATGTGTACGTTTCTGTAGAAGTAAGTGTAGTGGTGTGTGTATATCTGTATATGCAAGTAAATGGATGTTTGATAGTTTATTTGTGTGTGTGAGTATGTGTGTGATTAACTCTATGGATGGGTATCAGTTGGTAACAGGATATATAGATGTACGAGTACATATGATGAGTGAGTACATGTATGAGTGACTATATAGAACTGTTGGTGAATGAGTGGATGTGTATGTAGATGTTTGAATTACTGAATAGGTTGTTGTAACTGGTATTGGTGTCTCCATTTTTTGAAAATTTTAGTTTCTATTTTTGAATGTGTGTATCAAAGGTTATATTACGGTGAGAGGAGGTCTGCCACTCTTTCACAAGGATGATGTCATCAGTGATGTCATCATGTGATATCATTTGAGATGTCATCAGTGATGTCATGAGTGATGTCACTGACCATGTCATGAGTGATGTAATATGTGACGTCATCTGCAGTGCATTGCGGGCGCCCGAGTTATAGTAAGCTAAACTAACTATAACGGGGGAATTTCAATGGTTTTGTATGATTGAAATATCCAGCTAACTATAACATGTGTGAAACCTATGTTTTTTTCAGTGAATTTCTAAGGTTTTTTAAATGCTAATTACTAACTAAAACGTGGCTGAAACCTATGGTTTTTCAATGAATTTCTA
Source organism: Lissotriton vulgaris (assembly GCF_964263255.1). Taxonomy (NCBI): domain Eukaryota; kingdom Metazoa; phylum Chordata; class Amphibia; order Caudata; family Salamandridae; genus Lissotriton; species Lissotriton vulgaris. Next base: position 304,865,059 of record NC_141696.1, read on the forward strand.
TGGTTTTTTAAATGCTAATTACTAACTATAACATGGCTGAAACCTATGTTTTTTTTCAGTGAATTTCAAAGGTTTTGTAAATGATAATTTTTAAATGTATTCATTGTTATTTTTTTATACTGATTTACTACATTGTTTTAAAGTATTTATTTTTTCTTAGATATTTATTTTTTTAAATTACATTACATATTTTTTATATAAATTTAAAAAAATGTTTTTACAAATCTTGAAATTGTAATATTAGGTTTTTTATGTTATATATTTTTTAATTTATATATATAGCAGGCAATGATATCCTATGGAAGGAAATTCAAGTTACTGGTAAGTATGGTTAAAATTACTTTTCAGGATTGGTACTAAGCTGAAAGATGCAGCACTGAGCTCTCTCCTGATAACAGGTGAGTAAATCGGAATTCGTAGTTGGGCTGATTTTAGAGGAATATTTTAAAATTCAAAAACTCCACACGTAGAAGAATTTCCAAGTGAAACCAGTCAATGTTAGCCTATTGAAGAAAATTCGAGTTACTGTAAGTATGGTAGGAATTACGTTTCAGGATCAGTAGTGAGCTGAAAGATGTAGCACTGAGGTCTCTCCTGATAACAGGTGAGTAAATTGGAATTCGTACTACATCCAGTAATTGCCACAAAGCTGCGTAGTAGAGAGATGTAAAAAGGGGCACAGCATGCACCACCCCTCTGCAACGCAATGCAGTGGTGCTTCCTGGAAGCACCTGGTGGACTACTTGGCCTCCATGGTCCCTCAGGTTTGAAGTGGACATTTTTCCCCAGCTTAAAACGCGCCACAGGGTGTGTTTGCAAACATCACGTCAGATCCGTCCCCTCCCTTCACCACTGGCTAAACGTGCCCTGTCACTGTTCTAAGTTGAGAGATTAAGTCCCCTTCAATCCTAAGGATCCCTAGGGTCAAACTAGCCCACTAGGTACCTCCAGTAAGCACCACAGAGCTGCGTTTGAGATAGGTGTAAAAAGGTGCGTGGCCTCTGAACACCTGTCTGCAACGCAGCTCCCTGGCACATACTGGAGATACCTGTTGGGCTATTTGGCCCTCAGGGACCCTCAGTATTGAAAGAGAAATAATTCCCCAACTTAAAATGCACCACGGGGTGCGTTTGCACACTGATGAAGGAAGAGGGCATAGCCTGAGGTGACATGTCTGCAAACACGCACTGTGGCGCGTTTTAAGTTAGATAATTAATTACTCTTCATTCCTGAGGTGCCCTGTGGGCCAACAAGCCCACCAGGTACCTCCAGTATGCGCCAGGGAGCTGCGTTACAGAGAGGTGTTCAGAGGCCATGCCCCTTTTTACAACACTCTGCAACGCAGCTCCGTGGCGCTTCCTGGAGGTACCTGGTGGGCTAGTTGGCCCCTAGGGGACCTCTGGATAGAAGAGGAATTAATTCCCCAACTTAAAACGCGCCACAGGGCGTGTTTGCACACACATCACTTCAAGCCCCACCCCCTACCTTCACCACTGGGCAAATGCACCCGGTGGAGGGTTCTAAGTTGGGAGATTAAGTCTCCTTGAATACTGGGGTCCCTGGGGGCCAACTAGCCCACCAGGAACCTCCAGTATGCGCCAGGGGGCTGCGTTGCAGAGAGGTGTAAAAAGGGGCGTGGCTTCTTTACACGTCTCTGCAACGCAGCTCCCTGGTGCATACTGGAGGTTCCTGGTGGGCTAGTTGGCCCCCAGGAACCCCCAGTATTCAAGGGGAATTAATTCCCCCTCTGCAAACGGGCCAGGGGGTGCGTTTGCAGAGTGGTGCAATCTGTCACCTCAAGCCCCGCCCCCTCCCTGCACTACTCTGCAAACGCACCCCCTGGCGCGTTTGCAGAGGGGGAAGTAATTCCCCTTGAAAACTGGGGGTCCCTGGGGGCCAACTAGCCCACCAGGAACCTCCACTATGCGCCAGGGGGCTGCGTTTCAGAGAGGTGTAAAAAGGGGCATAGCCTCATTACACCTCTCTGCAACTCAGCCCCCTGGCGCATACTGGATGTTCCTGGTGGGCTACTTGGCCCCCAGCGACCCCCAGTATTCAAGGGGAATTACTTCCCCCTCTGCAAACAGGCCAGGGGGCGCGTTTGCAGAGTGGTGCAGGGAGGGGGCGTGGCCTCCTCCCAGATCCTTTTTGTTGTTGTTTTTTTCTAAGAAGTGGGGCTGTGTAGCCACCCTTCTTTTTCTTTTTTTTGGGCCCTGGGGACCCCATCCCCCAGGGCCGGACCCCCAATTATTTATTTATTTATTTTTTAACGGGAAGAGGGCCGCGTGGCCCCCCTCCCATGGCTAATTCCAAGCCCCGGGGACCCCATCCCCCGGGGCATAGCCAATTGTTTTTTGTTTTTTAATGGAGGGGGGCTGTGTAGCCTCCCTCCTAAGGGCCCTTCAAGGCCCCGGGGACCCCATCCCCCGGGGCCGGCCATTTTTTTTAACCTTTTTGTTTTTTGTTTTTTACCGGGCCACTGGTAGCCCCTGAGGCCCCATCACCCAGGGCTGGCCCTCACCATTGGGGACAGTGGGGGGTCCTCAATCCCCCCACGGTCCAGCCGGCTCCCCGCCTCCTGCGGGAGCCGGCAGTGCTTTTCCATATGGGGAGCAGCTAATATGCTGCTCCCCATTTGGAAAAGCATCAACTTTGCTTCATTGAAGCGAGAGCAGGTTTCCCTGCTCTCGCTTCAATGAAGCAAAGCAGTTTGCAATGGCAGGGTGGGAGCCGCGAAGTTCCGGCCCTGCCATTGCAAACAGCAGTGTCCCGGGGGTGGGCACCCCCAGACACTGCAGGATCTGGCCCTGGGGGGTGGCGGTTCCCGGGGCCTCTACAAGGCTCCAGGAGGGGGGCCGCACGGCCCCTCCCACATTTGTTTCAAGCCCCGGGGGGTGGCGGTCCCTGGGGCTGGGGGGGCATGAGAGCTCCCCCACCCAATTGTAAAAAGCCCCAGGGGTGGCGGTCCCCGGGGCTGGGGGGGCCTGAGAGACCCCCTATGTAATTTAAATATGCCCAGGGGGGTGGTGGTCCCTGGGGCAGTGTGAGGGGGATTGGGACCCCTACACTATTTTTTTACAAATGCCCCCAGGATTTGCCCCCCCTGGGGCTAAAGAATTATTATTATTTTTTTATTGGCAAGATGCACGTATCCCGCGATTTGACCTTGGGGGTCCTTGTGGGACCCCCTAAGCAGGCCTAGGGGATCAGGGTGTTTCTACCCTGACCCCTTTTCTTGTTTTTCATGTTTCTTTTTCTGTTTTCTTGTGCCTCGGTTCTACCGAGGCAAAAGATGGCTGCCAACACTTCCTGGTATGGAGTGTTGACAGCCAGTTGACAGCCAATTAGCAAGCAGCTCGTGCTCGTAAGGGTACGCGTATAATCCTCAGACAGTACTTCGTCTCTAGATATATCTATGATTTTACTGTTGATTTTCTCAGGAACTACTGCACGGATTTACACCATTTAACAAAAAGAGACATCTACGAACCAAACTCTTTTTGCTAAGTTTGGTGTAAATCCGTTCAGCAGTTCCGGCTGTAGCCCATCTTAAAGGTCCCTATGGAAAATTGCTTGGGGAAAACATGTTTTAGGACCTCCCTTTTTTCTCGGCCCCCGCTTCACGAATCACCCCCAAGCTTTCAGGATAGGAGGGGAGTAGAGCGCCCCATCTTCTTGGAGAATTTCGCGAAGATTCGTCGGCCGGCGCTAAAGTTATTCCAAATAGAATGTTGCGGATTTCCAATGGAAACTAGGTCCTAACTATGACTACCTACTGGCGACCGCCAGTAGGTAATATATATATATATATATGTGTAAAGGATCCTGACCTGCGCACTTAGTAAAATTCATAAGTGGTGCTTTTGAGTGTTCAGCTAGCCAAACTGATAATTTGGTGTACTACATGGAACAGTCTTTGGGCTGTTTTGGTGCAGTCTTTGGACTACTTTTGAGAGCTCTTTTTTGTAAATATGACTTTCAATTGATATTTACAAATGGTTTGGTTTGAGTACAGTCTCTGGACTATCTCTTGTTTTTGTCCTAAGTGTTGATTTGTGGGTTCATTGTTTTTTTTGAGTGTCTATGTGGTTTGCGAAGTAATTGTTTCAGTGAGTAGTGCCAATGTTTTTTGTGTAAGAATGGCTTGCCTTAACAAACAGTCTTATGTGTTCTGAGGGTATGGCCCCCTTCTTGAAAATGTCTGGAATGAGCTCAATTTGGTTTGTTGTCGTTATTCTGTTATGCAAATGTCATTGAAAGAACTACATTTTAAAATTCAAGGAATGAATTATGTAAAATATGCTTAATAGCTGCACGCTACCATTAGAAGTGAAACAGTAACAAAGTATAGATGTGTAAATATTGCCACAGTGGTAAAAACATTAGAATTAACACTCAATAGGGAAATAAAATAGGCCTCATAGAAAGAAAATTTTAAAAAACGAAATTGTGTGCTTTGCATAACTAGGACTCAATATAAAATGTTACATGATTATCCTTAGATATTAATATTAAAAGGCATTCACATTATCTGAAGCGGCAATAATTTTATCGCCTGTCTAGATAATATGCCCCTAGGTTTTAAATTAGTACAGCATGATATGAAGGCGTCCGTTAAAAGACTGCTGGTTTTGAAAAGATAAAAATACAGTTTCATTATTTTGGATAAAAGAGAAAGGATTCATAGTAGGGACTTTCTTGTTGCTTTTTACATAAGCACATCTGTGGTTCTGATGTTAAATAATTACTGCCCTTTAAAAAGTGGCACAAACTATTTTATGTTTTAGTACAGCTTCTGTGCTTAGTGTGATAAATACATGCATTTAAAGGCAAAAGGAAAGGAATGAGGCTTGCTTTTCATATGTGGAAACATTAAAAGAGTTAGCGATCATTATTTTTTTTTAAATTTACTATATGGAGAAAGAAAATATTACAAATAATTGCACTAAAATCATTTTGGGATTTTTTTAATATCTAATAATCCTATTGTGACAAATATATAAGCTCTTATAATCAAAGTTGAATTTGAGCAGCACATTACAACAATTAGGGTAGTGAAATGTGAAATTTCACTTTACCCAGGCGTATAAAATCTTTTTATATAATGGCGTACCTTATACATTTCTGATTCCCCACACCTGGGATATCTAGAGGAGACCCTGGGGGTCCCTAATATGCCATAACATTGTAGGTTATTCATTTTTAAGTGCCCCTAACACAAAAGTCGAGTTTGGGCACAATTTACTTTTTGAAGGCAGTTCTGGCACCCAAGGGCTGTTTTCAAACTGATCTCAGGCCTCAGAAATGCACACATTCATGTGCAGAACAAGCAGCTGTACTCTAAACTGCTAGAAAGCATAACCACACAATGCATACAAATAAAAGTAAGTAAAAAAAACAGTAGAAGTTAGATCTTAGCTTTAAAATTATTAGCACACAGGTATGGAACAGGGCTGCCTTTCAGCTGTGATTCTCCAGAGTTACTTTGAATTTCAAAGATCGCATGGAATAGCCTTGCACAGACATGAGACAGCAGGTTTAAGGGGGAGAGGTTGAGTTCTGTATTTAGCAGGCCAACAAAATGCCCACATAGGGGGGTTTTCCTAATAGGTTTGCTTTGGCACTTCGATTTCGGAAAAGATTTGAAGGAATGGATGACAGCGCAAAGAAAAAGAGAAGTTTTGCCTATTATTTTTGGCAAAAGGCCAGGCAGGTTTTGCGCGGTCATAAGAAGCAAAGGAAAGGCAGCAACGTATGTTGGCCCTGTGTAGAGCATAGCTCTGTCATGTATATAGAACTAATGCTTTTAGTTTAAAAATTGTTGTGCAAGGGCTACAATTAGGAGGCAAAGAAATTCAGTTTGCATTCATGTGCCCTCATTAGTACAATTGCTAAAGGAATTCGTAGTTGGTTATTAATGTTTTCTAGCTAGCTCAGGTAAATATTGTTGACAGAAGGTAACCTGTTTTAGGTTACCTACTATCGCATGGGGGAGAAGATTAGGGAGATTAGCTCCTAGGCAAATTAAGGGTAACTAAAATTAAGTAACAGATTGTCGTTTTTTTATATTTTTTGTGCTGTCTCTCTCTCTCTTTTTCTCACTCTCTCTTGAACCTGTCTAAGCTGTCTAGGAACAGTCAGAGACATCTAATTGGCTATTCATTAATATTGTTTCAAAATAATTGTTAACATTAATGAAATAAATAAATAAATACGCCATGTTGCTGCCCATCCTATCTGATGAAATTATGAAAGGATGAGTAGTCTAGATTGCTGTTCCCTTATCTGACCTTTAAGGGGAACTATATGTGGGTACTTTTTGTTTTAAAATTCTCAGGTGATAACATCATTATTGTTTATGTTATTCTCATGCTACATAGTCCAGATCGTAAAAAGTAGAATGCACAAGGGTTCACAATGTTATAAAAGATGTCTGTGTGATCTTCAGCACGCATTTTGAAGGAAAATATTGCTTTATAGGAGTTTGTTTGCCCCAATAGGTTCTGCTGGAGAAAGTCATGTACCCACTATGTTGAGGTTTTGTTAGTTATTTATGTAATAAGAATCCCTGTTAAATTAGCAGTTTTAGGTTTTCCTGCTGCGGTTATTACATGAGAGCATTGTCCTAAGTGTAAAATGTAGGTGTTTTTTACGTAAGAAAAATAAAATCATTTTAGAAGTGTCTGCCATCCTGTACAAGTAGTGAAAGGTTAATGACTTATGAAATACAAGCTTGTTAAGAAAAACAGCACAAAAGAATGCTTGTTCTAAAAATTCCCTTTCTCGAGGTTCTTCAGATGAATAATATAGGAATACAAATGTAAGGATTTAGAGTATGTCCGTATTGTTTTTCTTTTTCCCTCAGAATTTAGTAAATAAACATAGACTTCCTTGGCTGCTTTAAATAATGTACTCTTGTCAGTTCACCAAAAAGTTCCTTTTATACTCGCTAATTGGGCCAGGTTTATTTTTACTCTCAGATAGATGAAGTGGTTCTTGGGTGCCTTGCTAATGTATGGGGTGCCCCAAGACTAAAAAAGTATTTTGAAATAGACTATCCTCTCTGTTGATAGATTATTTGTATGCCTTGTCTAAAGATTTTTTGTTCTGACCACCAATAGACATCTGCTGCCCTAAAACTATTGCCAGAGGGGTCCAGACATCAGATCCACCGCCAGTCCAGCTTGAAGCCAAGGTGAAGGGAACCAGCACAGACGTTGCTGGCAACTATAATAGCAGTGAAAGTGGAAGACTGGAAGAAGTGTGTACCCCTGCTACTGTCTTGGGCGAAAGACAGAGTCACAAATCAGGCTGGAAAATTATTTGCGTGGATCCAGTTTTTGATGCCCAGCTGAGAGAGTCATAGACCGACAAGGACGGCAAGGAGGCTTTTGCTTGAGGTGACCCCTTTTGAAACAAGGGTTGCATCAGATATCCCAGCATCAGGCCTTCAAGTGAATGCAAGTCTGCACCTCTGTATGTTGATCAAGAGGTACCTGGGCATACTGGGTACAATCTGTTGCCCCGACAAAAATGCAGTGTGCCAGCGGAGCAACACAGGAGTTAGGGAAAGATTTGAGTTCAGGGTACAGGTGCTGTGCCTTTGGTGTCTGTTAGATTAAAGTGAAGAAAACTGGTGCACTGCCTTAGACACTGGACAGGATTGTTGAGGGCATTTACCCCTGAGGGTGATCGCCCTATCCTGAAAGAAAAAACTTTTCCCTTAAAACTGGGCCGTGATTGTTTTCTTGAGTTGCAAGTTGTGCAGCTCCACCGTTGGAAAATAACTTTTGATGAACGATAGGAGCCTACCTGTGAGGCTAGACGGACACAGGGAGAAGACTCCCCTCTAGCTGGTTGTACAGCGGCCTCTATTTCTTCCATTATTTTCTTCTGCTATCTGTGTGTTCATTATGACCCAATGCTCTGTTCCCCATGTATTTCTACTTGTATCTCACCAGTTAAATGAAATGTTCAAATGTAAATGCCACCTAGCAATGGATCAGGATATTAATGAATTTATGAGAATAAATGTGCAAAATATTTCCTACATTTCTGCTAATTCATAGCGGATATCTTCAGCTAATGCTAAAACGGCCATCCGTGGAAACTAGCTGCAATGGCTGTTAGAATCAGCTGAAGCCATTTTATTTTTGGCAGCCATTTTAGTTAGCCATGTTCTCGCCATGTGCTTCTCCCTCTTCACTATTGTCTGCCCTTGTATTGTGCTTAAGTCATCAGTTACAGTTAACTCATTCAGTAATGAACCAGAGCACTAAACATGCTCAGAAAAGGCCTAGCTGGTAGAATGCACCAGCTCTTAGAATAACTGTCAGGCTATTTTAACTGATGTCAGCAACTCTGTTACTCCTCCTACTTTGTTGACTAAGTATTTTCTGTTAGTCCTTATATGTGTAATAGCTATTTGTGTGCACACTTGTATTGCCTCTTTTTGAGTCTTCATACTAACTCAGCAATAAACTGGGCATAAAAGACCCAGGGTTTCCGTACTCATTGGACTGCCTCCTACAGTGACCTAAGGGTACCCTATTGACGCAGTCTCCCTCATGTGAGGTTAATAAATGCATTCTTTTGATATTACAGCTTCCGTGCCAATCTCTTTTTTGTTGGTTTAAGGACCGGTGAATCAGTGAACCCCTAAAAAGGTTTTTTATTCTACAAAGCCACCTCTTTGTAGGTAACTTTCCACCTGGCAGCAATGCTCCCAGGCCTCAGCTTGATGACCTTGATTCACGACTATCTCCGAAAATGAAGTATACTGTTCCTCATTATCAGCATCACCTTTCAATGTATCTTCTCCTCCAAAAGCCTGACTCCTAAAACAAAGACATTATTCTTTCCACAGGAGTCAAGTGAATCCACTTTTCAACCACCCCCTCACTTGACTCCTGTGGAAATATCCACTTTTGAACAGGCAGTCTTTAATGACATAGAACAAATGCAAGAAGAAAAACCCTTCTGCAACACGAACAACAACGAAAGACTAGCTCTAGAAAATCTGAAGAACTGTGAGGAGATCGTAATTAAACCCACCGACAAAGGGGGAGGCATAGTGGTATTGGATAAATTAGCTTACCAAACTGAATGCCTCCGCTTGTTATCTGATAGTAATAACTATCTACCACTGTCCGCCGATCCCACACAGGTTCTGAAGCAAGAAATCGAAACTTTAGTCAACCTGGCTGAAACATGCGACTACATAACCAAACATGAGGCCGACTTTCTAAGAACCAGCGAAGGAAAAATTCCATATTTTTATATCTTACCAAAGATGCATAAGAACAAACTGCCACCACCAGGAAGACCTATCTTGTCCGGCATAGGATCCCTCCTTGAACCTTTATCACAATACTGTGACTGTTTCTTCAAAAAGATGGTACAGGGAACTGAGATGTATCTTCAGGACACAAAGAGCCTGTTAAAAATGTTAAAAGACATCAGAGTGGATGAAACAACTATACTACTGAGCTTAGACATTGAGAGCCTTTACACCAGTCTCCCCCAGAACAAAACCCTGGAAGCTCTCGGCAGAGTACTGGAAGAAACAACATGGCTCTATCATGTCCCCAAACAGTTTGTCCTGGAATGTGCCGCCCTTGCACTAAAAAATATTTTTTTTTGAATTTGAGGGAGCACTGTTCCTACAGGTTGGGGGTACCTCGATGGGGAGCACTTTTGCCCCCAGCGTGGCGGGCCTCTACGTTTTTGATTTTGAGAAACAATTCATACTGGGAGAAGCTAATCCTTATGGCCATTTGGCAAGGACCGGAACAAACGCTGAGTGAATTTATTACATGGATAAACACCTGTGATAACAACCTAAAATTCACTCACTCAGTTGACAGAAAAACCATGGTCTTTCTTGATTTGGAAATAACCAAGGAGGATGGAATACTACATACTAAAACTCATCATAAACCAACTGCAAAGAACAATGCACTAAGATATGAAAGTTTCCATCCACGGGCCCTCAAGGAAAATCTCCCCTATGGCCAATACCTCCGCCTGAGACAGAATTGCAGCAAACATGAGGATTACAAAAACCAGCCGAGGGAACTAACGGAAAAACTGTCCGACCGGGGCTATCCCAAACACATCCTGTAAAGGACAGAAAAGAGCCCGCAACCAGCCGAGGGAGGCCACTCTGGAAGACAGAATAAAAGAGGACAAACCACCACCATTAACATGTGTCAATAGTTTATCTAATAAAATGACAAAGTCAATCAATAAACATTGGAACATTTTAAATACCGGTAATCTCCACTGGGAAAAACCTCTGTTTTGATTTAAAAGAGCCCGCAGTATCAGGGATACTGTTGTGTGCACCCGACCTTGAAAAATTAACACAGCTGAATAACCAACAGTACTGAGTGTGTGGGGCCTAACAAGAGTGACCGGACACCATCCATGCGGTAACTGCAGTGTATGCCACTTGACAACAGCAACAAAAACACTGCATTTGGCAAACAGAGAAATTTGGACACAACGCACACATACAAACTGCAATAGCGCAAATGTGGTGTATCTGATAAGATGCCCATGTGGGCTACAGTACGTGGGCATGACTGGAAGGAGGGTCAAGCAACGTATTTGCGAACATAGACGCTCAATAAGGTGCAAAAAGATCGCCACGAAATTGACAGAACATTTTTGGACAGTGAATCACACTACAAACGATCTAAGGTGGACATTAATTGAGCAATTACAACCTGGTGGTAACACAACCCAACGCCTCTTTGAAAAGGAGCAACGCTGGATATATCGATTATCCACTCACATATCTGGACTGAACGAGAATATACCATGGTCCACTGTGAAAAACACATGACTATTGTTACCAACACTACAGTACATAATAAGGTCTCTGTCAGAATTCCTTTTTAACTTAAGACTGATATTCTCCCTTCAGTGGTATTTTCGAATGCTCGTACAACCAAAAAATGCCGCCAGAATACAAAGAGGCTCATCACTAGAAGACTAAATTTGTCCCCTTTTACGGTGCGAATAAAGTTTTTGATACTGTGTTAAATCAGGCATCCATAACAGTGTAAACTATCCTCTAAATACCTGAATAACTGTCACATGCTGGATATTTCGGCTATCCACTCACAATCATACCTTGATCTATTGTGAGAAAAAGGTCTCTGTCAAATTCCTTTTTTCGTAAGATTAATATCCTCCCCTCACTTGTAAAAAGAATGTTCTTACAAATAAAATATGCCCGTCAGAACACTGAGAGCGTAATCGCCATAAAACTAGTATTGTTCTCTTTTACAGTGCCAATAAAGTTTTGACAGTCGCTGAAGCAGGCATCCCTAACTGCGGATACCTTTCCTTTAAACACGCTCCCTTAGAACGGTCACATGTTATAGTACCATGTGTCCCCACTGCCCTATCATGGAGCTTCTGTTTTAAATACACGGAAGCTTAGACGGCAGTATCCTCGGGACGCCGTGCGGGAAGGATAGGTTTCCGGAGGGCTTTCGCCTCATGACAAGTAAGTGACATAGATTCGAGAGCACTTGAGCTACTTGAGTGCAAAATAACCGAGTGCCTCGGGTTACGAGGTATCGGTAGTAATCACAATTAATTTTGGCGTTTTATTTCAACAGAACACTCATAGGTGGCCCCCCCCCCACGGTATCCATGGGGCTCGATTAGCACTTAAAACAAGTAAGTCCAAAATGTATGCCCCTTAACTGTTTTGCAGTAATGAAATTCACTATTGATGGACACTTTGATTTCTCGCCCTATTTAACACAACAAAAGTATATATGAGTCTGAATATACTGAGTGACTACATATATACCTTGACTATTTTTAGTCACTTAAGCGCCCTTAAAAAATCTTCAAGGTACCCTTGACACCCACGATTGAAAGAATTGGGTATGGGTCTGTATGCAACCCAGCAAAAGGTTTTAACCTGGGTAACAACTCCACTACAGGTCACGATTAATGCATGCTGAATATGGTGAATTGCATGCACAAACGGAGACACATCATAAACGAATAACTATTGCATCACTTCCATGCTGTGTTATCTTGTTTCAGATTACCTTACACAGAACGCTGTAAGCAAGCAAAAACCTTGAGTACGCGGTATAGCACATAGGTGGGTCTGGGAAGGGTGCACCTTAGCGTGTGCAGACCTCCCATCTCACCTCATTTGGTCCTGAAGAAAACCTAGAATTAAACAAGGTTGAAACATGTCGACCACATTTTTATTCACACTTTGATACTTTTTGGCCAATATTACCATTAGAAGTATCTCACTAGTTTTTAACCGTGTTACACTGGCCCCAGAATAAAATGTCTTGAGGGAGCACATGCTGTACACTTTTTAAATTTCACGATTTCTTCTTTTTACACATTCACTCACAAAAGAACCAGCTCCGCTGCAGTTGCAGGCGTCGCAGCACACCCAAGTGGCACTCGGTCACTTAGGTGGACGAAGCATGTCACCGACTAGGTCGGTGAGTGAGGGGATTCTTAAAAAAGAAACAAATCTGTTTTCTTTTTTCACATTTCTCCGTTTTTAAGTACTAGGACCTCCTGTCCTGGGACTACTCATTCCTTTGTTTGTTTATTAATGTATTTCTAGGGGCCTAAGGAGTAGGAACCCACAGAATACCCTCACTCTCCTTTTGGTATAAACAATATTCTTCAGTACCCAGTTTCTTGCCTTGTCCCTGTTCCCTAGCCATGCCATTACCTTTGTGGCTTTGTCAGCTATTTTATACATTCTCCTCTGGGACCCTCAAGCATAGTCCCTAACCTTTCCTTCTGCAGTATCTCACATCTCCTGCTGCTTAAAATGTATTAAGTTATTAATTTGTGGGTCTAATTCTCCAGATTCCCCAGCTGTTGCCTATAATCAGGTGAGTTCCAGTGCCTCATATTGAAGCTGTCGCTCTTTCTTCTGTACCCCGCCAGAGCCTGCACGTATCCCCTTATTACCGTTTTATAGGGTTTCAATAGGACTGTCTCCTGAATGTCCTGAAAGTAGTGTTCTGTCTGTTCTCAAATTTTATCCATCATTTTTTGTTTTTAGGCAGCCATGGGTCTATGTGGGGTGTCAGAACACTAGTTTTAGTCGATCCCAACATTCGCACCTCTACTGGTGAATGATCTAATATACCTCTTGCCCAATGCACTTTCCCCCTGAACCGGTCTGACATGACAGAATATGTTATTAGATACTCGAGCCAGGAGTATCTTCCATGTGGTGCCGAGAAGAAGGTGTGTTTTGTAGCTATTGGGTTTTGTTTGCACCTAAGATCCACTAGGCCTAAGGCTTCTACAAACTTCTTTAGGGTGTCATTTCCCACCTCTCTCCCTGCACTTGACAGTCTATTTCTGGAGGGATCCATTACTGCATTGAGGTCTCCACCCAGTATCAACACTCCATATCAACACTCCATATGGTAGTTCTAGCAGTAATGTACTTGTCTGCGGCAATGTGTTTGAGTGCATTCTGGGTGGTACGTATACTGAGCACCATTTAACAACCTGACCCTCCCACATCCCAGTGGTGGCCACTTACCTTCCTAGGTAATCCTGCTATGTCCTACGGGGTGTAAATGGCAAAGTTGTTCTGATAATTATACCCACCGAGACCCATCTAAAGCAATAAAGTGTTTCTCATCAACTGCATTTCTTGAGGCAGGACTATATCTGGGGTATGTCATGGAACATATTGCATCACCATAGTATGTTTGATTTTAGTCCCCAAACCGTTAACGCTCAAAGTCATGACCATAAGATCTCTCCCTGTGAGTCTGGGTCTAGTGGGTGGCATCAGAGGGAATGTATCAAATGTTTGTGAGTACATCAATTCCGCTCAGCAGGATTCTTATTTGGACTGCTGTTGTTGCAGTGATAGTGTATTGAGGAGCGGCATCATTGCTGCCCTCCCCCGGCCCCATCTCTCACTATGCATCAAATCTATTCATCTACTGTATTGAGAAAAAAACATGCAAACTTCTAATTCCAAATGTTATAACTTCCCCCTCCCTGCTACCCTGCATGGTAGGCACAGAACCTCCCACACCCCCCCCCCCAACTTGCAGAGTGACTGTCACCCCATAACTGAATTTTCAAACATAGAGCCATTTGCAAGCCTACCCTGATCCCCCTGTTAGAACTATGGGCGTACTATTCATCTTGCAGAGGCATGTTCCCTTAGTGTTACATGAAATCAGGTGCAATTGCAGTACTGGTAAGTACAAATCATGTTCTTATCTGTATCTCCATAGTCTGTTGAAAGTTCTGGTCCCTAGTATTGGGGTTGTTACCCAATTCTTCAAGCCTCCAAGAGCCACCCTGCTGCTGGTCCCTGCTGGGCATTGTTCCTTACACCAACTTCAGTCGTCTGGGCTTTCCAGAGAGTTGCTGAGTTGAGGGGACTGTCACTCATCGTCCACTGGTACTTGCATTGCCTGGTTCACCTCCCTGTTGTTGATTCTATGTTGCGTCGTTGCTTTCCGACTGTTCACCTTCCGTCGAGCCAATCCCAGGTTTCTTCTGGTGTGGAGAATCTCCACATTTTGCCTTCTGTTGTTACTGGGAACGTTGATGGAAAGAGCACAGACAATTTAATCTCCTTTGCCCTCAAGGATTTTTTAACATCAACGAATGTGTGTCGTGCCTGCTGCACCTTTATGGTGTAGTCTGGGAAAAAGGTGATCACAGCATTGTCTATTTTAAGTGGTGGTGCACTGCGGGCAGTCTGCAAGATCACATCCCTGTCCTGGTAGTTAAATATCCGGGAAATGGGTCCTAGGTCATGGTGGATTGCCCGGGACTCTGTGGGTCCTTTCCACTGAATAGTATTTGGATGGCCCCCTCGGCTGAAGCAACTTCAATATGAGATCCTCTGCGTATAGGTCCACGGCTGGCCCCGCTGTCCTCTCCGTGACTCCGATAATGCAAACAATGTTGCAGAGGGAGCGGCACTCTTGTTCTTCCAGCTTCACCTCTAGATCTCTGGCTGTGACAGCAAGGTCTTGCACTTTTTCTGGGGCTCCTTTTTATTGAATACTAGAGAACTTGTAACCTCCTCCACCTCTTTCACTTGGGCGCTCATGTTTCTCAGGTCCTCCCTAATCAATGAGACTTCTGTCGTCACTGTGTCTATCTTCCCAGCAAGATCTGTCCTTACTCCTTGTAATGTTAACATTATGTCTCATAAAGTGAGTGCTGCCTCTGCTGCGGGCGGTGATGAGGCAGGGTTTTGATCCGCCTTTGTCATCTGTCTGCCCCCATCTCCTTGGGCAGTGTATATCGGTCCAATTTTGTTTGATGACCGCTTTGAGGCCCTTCTCTGCCCGTCATGGCTCAATGCTTGTGGGTCCACCAGCGCCGTCCCTCACAGATCAAGTGCACTCATGGTTAAGAGGGAGGTGTCTCCAGAAGAAAGCATCGCCACCTGCCCAGGTATGTACCACTCTCCTGGTGGCCTGTCAGGGTTCCTGCCGGTGACCTGTTCCGGTTCGTCTGGTTATGTATGACAATGCCCTGTCTAGGCCTTATTTAGATCAGCACATCGCCCAGCCTTAAACTTGGTGTGTCTTCCGCTTAGGGACTTTTTTCTGTTCAACTGCCTCTATTTAACTTTCTTGATAGAAAACGACCAGCAGAGGTCAGTAAAATACCAGAATCACTTTAGCATTCTCTAGATTCCAGGACATAGATATTGTCTTTCACAAGCACCCGAAGAAAATAATATTGTTTTCAAATCTTGTATTTTCAGTGATATGACCACTGAAGGCCCTGATTTTATATTAAAATAGAGCAATGGACTATACCATTTCCCAATGAAAGGCAATATTTCTCTCCATGTGATCCCATACCGGGTGTGTCACGCAGTTTGGTGCTCACTTTCCATCCATGTTAAAGAACAGTAGATGTTTCAGCACCCAGGCAAATGTGCTGCATAACTAAATATATATAAGGTCCCAAAGGCGAGACCGATTGCATTGCAAATGCTTGTTTCTTTATTATGTCCCATTCTTCCATGGTGGCAAGGTCTGGAACTGTCAAATGAAAATATTGCAATATAATTTTGCAATATTGCCCGGATTTTATGTATTAAGAGAATATGAGAAACATTTCTTTTTTTTCAATAAAAAAATATCCTAGTTTGTGATTTGTGGTTTTTGTTCATTTTTGTCATATATGCAAACATCTGAAACACACTACCTTTATGGAATTTATTTATGATTAAACAATCTTTTTTAATTTGCCTTGTTAAAATGTATAATGGAAGTAAAAAAATTGAACAAATTGAGAGAAAACACACCAGCCTTTTTTTTTATTCAATAAAACCAAATGAAGTAAAACAGGATGTTAACAAAAAAAACGAACAAAAACATAAAAGGTTAATCATGGTGAATGAAACTAATCCTGAAGGGCCTACATTGCTTGGAATCCAATGTTCAAAACACAACTGGCATGAAAAAAGTAAATGTGTCCATAAATGAGTCCCCGCAGTGAATGTTTATCTCACACTGTAGGAAATTAGGTTCTGCTCCTCTAGCTAGTGAAGGTCTGGCCATCCTCTCCTGCGAGTCAGGCTGGACATCTCCTCCTGAGGGGAGCTGCTGGATCCACATTTGCAGGGATTGAGGTGGGTGCAGCTGTTTCCCCTTGTGGCAGGCATCTCTTTCTGTGGCTGTACCAGATGTCGTTGGCCCAGATGTTGCTGGACCACAAAAAGGGGTAGATGTTGCTGGGAAAACCCTGCACATATGTGTGAAAATACCATGCGGCACCCCAGTCAGGGAGCCCAAATGGAGTTCAGACTCTTCATATGTACATTGTGCTCTCTCTGCAACTGCTTCATCTCCTAGAACTCTGGCAGGATCTGACTTTGGACTGATGGAGAGATCCCAAGACTTGGTTGATGGTGGCCTGGGTTCTCGATAACGATTCGAGGAGGCTAAGGAAACGTGATGTTGGAAAATTGGATATTTGATTTAAAGAACTTTATATGAAAAGATACCAACATTTGGTGATTGATTGAGAAAAGAAAAGAAAGACTTTGCATGCAAGAACTGAAATCAGAAAGAGTAATTACAGCTACAAGCAACTGAATCTGAATGTTCAATGTGAACAAAGATATCTTGTTGAAAAAATATTCCTGTCAATCCTTCCGGATGTAGGATATTCACGACCTTCGCCTCCTAGGGGAAAAGTGTAAAGGTGGACTGGGGGAACCACCACCAGTTCTCCGGGATTCCAAGTCATGCTTGGAGGCCAGGTAACAAACTCTACCCTGCAGGTAAACTCTTCCATGGAGGGACAAAGGGAGTCCTGCCAAGATCTAAATTTGGCCTTGTCTATTTATTGGGGCTTTTCTTTCATCGCCTTGCTCATCAGTGGGTCCTTGGGCTTCTCAGATCGGAAGTTTAATTAAAAAATGGTGGCCTGCTGCAGCAGAATGCCTCTGTGAGCCTCTGGAAATCTTTGTCCTTGACTTCCACAGCGAGGAGCTCTGAAGCTTTCAGCAGAACAAACCAGCATGGTTACGCCATTTCAGGATGCAACAACAATGGCTTTACTCTCGCCAACGAGCCGATCTCCTCCTGGAGCTTTCCCGCAAAAGTTTTCTGAAAATTTCCAAACTTTAAGATATGGCTGTTCCTGAGTTCCTTTGGGGGAAAATAAGGGTCCAGTAGCTTCAGGTATCGGTTCACAGACTCTGCATGCTTCTTGTTGGTTAGGATTCAATTTCCCACACTACACCTGCACAGTCCAGGAAAAATCCAGTTGCAACTGGTCAGCGTGGGTGAGCTTCTCTTTGGCTTTGCAGGTGTCTTCTTCCAGCTCTCTTGTATCTGTTGCTGATCATGGAGTCCACTTCTTTCTTTTGAGTCATACACAGTCCTGTTTGTGTGGAGCCTTGTGAGTGCAGCAGGTACAGTCCTTGTGAGTGCAAGCCTCCTGGGGTACAGTCCGGGGGTCTAGCAGGGCCGTACTTCTTTTGTTCCAGGCGGGTGTTCTCAGGAGTTCAGCAGCTCTCCCATATTTATCCTCCATTCTGCGTTGGCAAGAGGGGGTCACCACAACAGATAGAGGCAACATTACCTTCCTCTGCCATGGCCACTTCCTGCGAAGTGTGGCATATTTTAACCAGGCACTATACTCCAAAAATCAAAATGGAGAGAATCAAATCTCTTCTTGGCGTGTGTTTGTAAAACCTAACCCAAAGGTGTGGCTAACATCTGACTACACTCTCTTTAGAAAACCTCTCCAAATTTAGTTGGGGTGGCTCCCATCTGGCAGGGGATCAAGGAAGTGCAGCGGCCCTGGATCTATGACATCTGTGCTCCTGCCTTTGAAGTCCAGCTTATCTCTCCAGCTCCCTTGCTCTCCCTGTTATTATGCCGGGAGACGCCATTCGGAATTGAGCTCACATTGCTACGTAGGAGCAATATAAAGCGCCCTTTCTTCGTCGACCCTGGACGTAATTATCCGTCAGTTCAGCTGGATTACCGTTGCAACTAGGAGCAGGTGACTTTCAATTGGTAGACGAATATACACTACAAGACCCCCAGCTACTTACTTATCAACTGTTCCACCTGACACTGATTTGTTTTGCCCTGACGAAGTTCCGCCAAAGGAACGAAACGCGTTGGCTGTGTGATTTGCCTGGTATAATTACCAAAATAAAGAAGTTTAACGATTTGGACACACAAATCTGTCTGTCATATTTCAATTGAGTGCGCCTTCCACCATTCAATGCAATTGATTAATGTGACCCTTAATTTGAAACTTTGAATGACATTGCTAGCTAGCACCCATGCAAAGACCGACTTTATTAAGTTTATTATGTTTAATAAAGCCTTCCCCCCATTAGCCTATGGAGCTAGCAGCACTACAATAGGGAAAACATGCCTTGGCTGTTTTTTCTATACCAGAGTACATAAAACATATTTTATTTTTTCCCTGCCTATTATAACTATGCACCCTAGCTATGGGGTACCTAGGGCAGACCTTCCGGGTGACATATAAGTAATCAAAAGATAGTTGTAGACTTTGGAAGTACTTTTAATTTCAAATTCGATTTGGGCTTAGTTTTCTTCTAAAACCAGCCTGAAAGGTAGGCCTGGCTTTATAATGACACTAGACACCACAGCATTGGTTAAGACATGGGGGTGATCGGGGCAATAGGATAACTTTCATACGCATAAATATCAGGCCTACCTGGAGGGTTAGTCAAACGTTTGTGGTCTGCATATTACGCAGGCACCAGTGAAGCAATTCAGGTTACTATAGCAATCAAGTTTTGATGCAAGTGAGACAACATGCATGCTTGTCTCACCACCGGAGGACCTATGGAGCAAGACTATTACTTTTTTATATATAATACAGAGCCTAACACCGAGTAGGTGTATGGTTTATTTACATTTACATGCAGAGTGTGTGAAGGCATAGCACTTTGCTTTTACACTCATTTGAACTTGTATTAGTCTCAGGGAGTATAATTCCTTGGTCCTGACGAAAGCCACAGGGAAGGGTGGCTTGAAACATGTAGACTGATTGGAAAGTAGGGTCTTTAAATCCAAGAACACTTTCTACTTTACTTCCCATTTTTAATTATACCATCTGGAAGACAGAATAAAACAGAGTTTTCCCACCAGACAGGTATTTTTAACTTCACAAAAAACAACTTATATCCTCCATCACTTTGTGTATAATATACAGTTCTCCAGTGTAAAACACAGGTAGCAGGATGCCCGATTCCGCAGCATAATGGGAAGTTCCCAGTGATGAAGCATGCCATCAAGGGGTTAACACTGGTGGATGAATGTTATACAACAAAAGCCTTGCCCTTTTTCCAGAAAGGTAGATTAATCCACATGTTTGAGTAGAGGTCCTGTTTAAGATGTACTTTCGAATAAGGAGGATGAGCCCTCCTTTGCAAATACCTCTTATCTCCCCCATTTCATACATCTATCAGTTCTCCATGCCACTAGGAAGTATACAACACTAATATTCAAGGGGGTCAACAGTAGTATGCACCAAGATGACTTTCACCATTTCTTTCTTCCTCGCCCCCCAGAACCATAGAAACATGGATGCCCTTGCTTAGCATCCTGTAGAAAAAGCCATGTCCGTCCCCTTTGCTTTCATAGTGACTTGAGTGATGTGAAAAATAAATAGAGATTTTGATGTATTTTGAACGATTTTTGCGAAAGATTTTTGGGGAATTGTAAAGTGAGTTCCATGTCTTTGGGATGAATTCTTGTAAGAAGTTGGCCTGGCATATGCTGTCCACTATTCTAGTGGGCACCTTGCACCAGTCCAAACGACCCTATTGATGGTAGGTTTAAAGACAACCTATATAGAAAGCTATCCTAGTGGTAGCTGTGGAGAGCAGCCTTCAGGCTAAGTCTTGAAGGAATGTAAAGCAGCTTGTTTTACCAGTCTATAATCTCATGAATGACCAAATGAAAGGAGCACCACACAAGGTATATATATATAAAGTATATGTATTTATTCTGAACACATCCCTCTAGTCTCTTTATGAGGCTAGAGGCAAAAGTACATTCAGTAAACTTATTTAGCACATAGTAAATTAGCACAATTTATGATTAGCCCTAAGGGGGGTCACAAACCACATACTAAGAAAGTGGTATAAGAACCACAACTGACATAGATCCAAGGCCCAGAGCCTGTCGAACCGCTAGTGCCACCAGGAACCAGCCAAGGTAGAGACACAGGGGACCCACGGGGGACTTGTGCAGTGTCTAAACACAGCCGCGAATCACCATTAGCTTTTATGAGGAAAGTCGCGATTGGAAAATTACAGATAAAGGACACTTAGAAGAAGACTTGGAGGGAGCAAACCCCTTTAGAACTAAGCAGTTCTAGAGTCATTACGTACGGGAGCACCGGAGTACTCGAGTTACCTCATCCAGGGAAGCCGGGTGCATAGGTGTCTTTTGGTTTCGGGTTTCGTCGCCGTTTTCAATGGCGATCTGCTGCAAAGTACTGATGACAACCAAGTCGAAAGTGTCCGGATGGATCCAAGGGTGTATCGAAGATCTGAAGAACCTCAAAGCACAGAGGACAGAGTCTGGGTCACTAGCCAGTGACCAGGAAGGCGATGAGAAGATGCCAACCGATGCCGGGTGATTTCAGGTGAAGAAGGTGAAGCTTGACTCTTCAGCCACGAGGACCAGGAGGTGTTGAGGAAAACCAGGAGCTGGATTTGAACTGTCCCACAAAGGTTGTCGAGTGCTGCGGTTTCAGATTCCGGATGGGACCCAACAAGCCTTGGCAACAGCAACCCACACAGAAAGCAAAGATTGGCTTCGGTGCAGACCAGCAAGGTCTGAGGGACTCACCCTTTGGAGGGGAGTCAGCACACGTCTGGAGCAACCAGGAAAACTCAAGGAACAGAAGAGTTACCTTTGTGGGGACCCACCAGGTGACAGACCAGGCATCACAAAGGAGCCTCAAGCAGAAATGCTAGAAGCGGGCCCACGGAACACTCGTAGAGTGTAGGCCCTCAATCTTCAGTGCAAAAGGTGCTCGGGGTTTGGACTATAAGTAGCCCCATGCACAATTTCGGGAAATCTCAGGAAGTTGATGCACTTGCAAATGTGTATGGTGTCCAGGAGTTCCGGTCCCACATCACTCGTGAGGGCAGCGGGTCTCAGCTTTGCTGGGATCCAGGTCGGCCTCTGAGAAGTCTGGAAGTCTGTATCCTGAGTCACAAATCAGTTGGGATCCAGTGGGAGCCTTGAAAATGCAGACCGGCAAGATGCTTCTTTGGTGCCTGTTTGAACAGGGGAGTCACTCCTTGACCCCAAGGGAGATTCTTCCATCTTCTAGTCGAAATAGAATGTCGAAGTTCCAGGATTTATGTTGCATAGTTTCGTCCAGGGTAATCTAAAGTCCTAAGGACTGGGTTCCTATACTTATACTAAAATAGGGGGTTGGACTTACTCTAGGGACCCACCTATGGGTGGATCCAGGGAGAGGGTGGTTACACCCCTTTCCCTTTGTCCAGTTTCATGCCAGAGCAGGTGTGCCCCCAGCACTGTCTGAAAAGATTTCTCTGAATACACCCACCCAGCCCCAATACACTAAAGCCTGTCTGAGAGGTGGTTACACCTCCCTGTGACAGGAAACCTATTGTCCAGGCCTCCCCTGCTGGAGTTTCGTCCAGCGGTACAAAAGGGGGTGGTGATGGACGGAGTATCTGAATCAATCAAACACTCACACCCAGTCAAAAGATCTGGGTTTAATCCATCACCGTTCTTTAGCCCACTCTTCCACCCCAGTTCAGACATGGCTATATGCAAATCAGTCTGACCCTGTGCCTCATGGGAACAGTCCAGCCCGAACTGCCAAGCCATGTCTTCCCTGGACCGGAAACAAGCTTCCGAGGACCGGTTTCTGGCATTCCAGCCGTCTTCAGACCGGCTTGCTTGAATCCAGTGGCAAAGTGAGCAAGGGACTCACGTCTGAGCATACCCTGCCACACTTATGGCGGCCAAAAGTGGTACAAAAGGGGGTGGTGATGGACGGAGCATCTGAATCAATCAAACACTCACACCCAGTCAAAAGATCTGGGTTTAATCCATCACCGTTCTTTAGCCCACTCTGCCACCCCAGTTCAGACATGGCTATATGCAAATCAGTCTGACCCTGTGCCTCATGGGAACAGTCCAGCCCGAACTGCCAAGCCATGTCTTCCCTGGACCGGAAACAAGCTTCCAAGGAACGGTTTCTGGCATTCCAGCCGTCTTCAGCCCGGCTTGCTTGAATCCAGTGGCAAAGTGAGCAAGGGACTCACGTCTGAGCATACCCTGCCACACTTATGACGGCCAAAAGCGGTACAAAAGGGGGTGGTGATGGACGTCCAGCAACAGGAGGTCAGACTCTTGTCTGTGGCAGCAGCATCCATTTTGTGATGCTGGGGCTCTTTTAAACTATTACCGGTTAGGTAAGTGTGTACATGTCTTCTCCCTCTAGAAGGGTGGATTCTACCCCCCGCTGCCAGGACTGGCAGGGGGTAGGAATGTAAAGTGTTTGACACCAAACACAACATGTTTCCATGCAACCATTCCAAAGTTAGCTTCAACCGCAAGGTTATAATGCACTTAAGAGTATATGGTTGGCTGCATCACAGAACAGCTACAGATAAGTGA
The DNA here is from genome assembly GCF_964263255.1 of Lissotriton vulgaris. Taxonomy (NCBI): domain Eukaryota; kingdom Metazoa; phylum Chordata; class Amphibia; order Caudata; family Salamandridae; genus Lissotriton; species Lissotriton vulgaris. The sequence goes on from NC_141696.1 coordinate 304,888,245, forward strand.
TTCCGAAAGCTGCAGAGGGGTCCTGCTCATGCATGGGCACCCTCTCACACAAAACCAAGCATTCTGCCTTCAGGATTGATAAGGCCTGCCATAGGAGTGACTTATAGGTTTATATGTGTCAGTGATTAAAGGTAAATATAGGTAACCTATATCTTAGTAAGGGGTGCATGCACCACCTTACCCAGGCTGCAGTAGCAGACCTGTGGTGCCATTTTGGAAGGCTTCCCAGGGGTGGCATAATACATGCTTCAGGCCCTGGTAGGCCTCTGGGGTACCTATGCCCTTAGTACCTAAGGTACCATATACTAGGGACTCACAAGGGTAACCCAGTAACGAATGTGGAGTGTACCTAATGTACATGCAATCCATTTAGAGAGGAAGAAGCTAGGCTGGGGTCCTGGTTAGCAGGGCCCCAGCCAGACTAAATTCGAAAAACAGTGAAACAACAGCAAAAGTGGGGGTAACCATAGTAAGCAGATCCTACTCTCCTACAATTCTCATCACAAAAGCTTAAGTTCTAGCAAAAGAAAGGCCAACTCTAACTAAGGAGATTAAGTGGGATGGTGCCAGACTGTAAATTCTCACTCAAATTTAGCAAATGTTTTCACAACGTTGTACATAGTAGTAAGCAATACCATCCCTGAGGCATGTGGTGCAATCTCAACTATGACTTAGAGACCATGGGGCACAATTATAAGGTCCGTGCACCACCGAATTGTCACTTTTTTTTATGCTCCGGTGGCACACAATGCAGGGCCATGTTTACAAGACAATACTAAGCCCCTCTGTGTGGCTTTTCATGGCCTTGTAAATATGGCACCCTTTCACATATTGGGGCAGATTTATGAGGCCGTTGCGCCTCTTTGCACCGCAATTGCGTCACTTTATTTGACGCAACTGCGGCGCAAACAATGCGACCTATTTACAACGTGACGCATCTAGGAGATGCATCACGTTGTAAAGCACTGCGCCATAAGGAGGCGTTCCTGCGCAGGGGGGGGCGTTCCTGCGCAGGAACGCCTCCTGAAAGTGGCTGAGTGAAATCTATGAAATTTCACTCAGTCACTTTCAGGGCAATGCTGCGTCAAAACCCTGCGCCTGCTTGACGCCTGCTTGACGCAGCATTGTGCAGATGGGGCACCCCGAGTCTTGCTGGAGCTGCATCGCGCTTGCGACGCAACTCGAGCAATGTGCCACATTTCCGGCACAGATGCGTCACGCATCTGTGCCGTTTTTGCACCATGGTGCGCCGCATTATAAATGCGGCGCACAATGGGTGGCGGAGCTGTGGCGCACTGTGGCGCACGTTAACAGGCGCATCCCTGGGGATGCGCCAGTTAACATAAATCTGCCCCTTAGTATTTAATTTATGACCATGTGGCAGCTGGTTGTTTGAGGTGGGCAATACACAAGTTGTGACATATGAGTGACTATACTGGGTGGTGCAATTTTTTGAGCCTTGCTTCCTTTCTCTGCCCTCAACCTTTCATATATTACTCTGCCAGAAAGGGGTGTTCAATGGGTGTTGCTCTGTGTCTTCCCACAGAAAACCTACAGATTCTGACACATTATCAGATTTGAAAGGTTTTGTAAACCTGGGAATTCATCAGATGCCAATGCCTCCCCAGGGGAGGCATTAATGTCGCACAAGGAGGAAAAATATCTGTATTTCTCCTTGTTTTTTTTACTCTTTCTATGTGTACTGCATTCTGCAGCACACGCAGTAGCGCCACTCACATTACAAAGTGGTTTGGCTGGGGGAATCAAAACCAAAAAAATCATGGAACACAGAATTATAAATATATAAAATTGCACTAACCTGCCACTCTGACAGCCGCCACCTTTTCCTGATCCTCCAAAAACTACTGCACACTGCGCAGGCTATCAGATACCAATCCCAGTACTTCTCTCATGCTGGGAATACTATTCCCAGCATGAGAGCATTGCTGGTTGTGTTCTGAGCACCCTGGTTCAGCACTCAGACAGGGACTGGGAGCCTGTGTTGGTTCTCCACTCGGCTGTACACCCAAGCTCAGGTTGAGAAAGGCCAAGTGCGCATGACGGTTTTCTGGTCCCAGACGGCTGTGAAACCGTCATGCAAACTTAACAGTGCCCATTACTCCCCCTTCCTCCCTGGAGCTGCAGCTGCAGTGTCAGCATGGCTGGCCCCGCCCCTTCCTCGGCTCGGCTGGTAGCTTGCAGGATGAAAAATAAAATGATAATACAATTGTTTTATTATCATTTTCTTTTTCTTGTTTGCCTCTGCTGGCTTTCAGTAGGGGGGGGGGGGGTTACACCCCGTCGCCATGACGGACGAGCCGCCCCTGAGCACACATAGAAGGAGGATCCACATCAATCATTGTTTTTGTGCAGGAAGATGTCCCTTCCTGCACAAAATCATTCATCCCTGCAACGCAAGCACAGATGAACCATGGTGCATGAGTGCCTGCGGTGGCGCTAGGCAGCCAATTGTGCACCAGTGCAGAGGAAAGCACAGGGATGCGTCGTATTGCTGTGAATACAACGCATCCCTGGCCATTTCCTAGTGACTGCAATTTCCCAATGACGCACCTTGTCGCAGCAAGATGGCTTGCAGCGCGGCGCTGTGTCATTTTCTAGTAAACATGCCCCTATATTTCTGGCTTAGGAAACCTGTTGACAAAGCAGTAACAGCAACAGAGGGATAGATATTAAGGCGATTAAATAATCAGAGCAGCAAGAGCATTTTCTAACAGCACTGTAGCGGTTCTCATGTGTTTTCATAATATTAGGCGAGGAGACCATAGTCCAGCAAACCGAGTTCATTTGACAAACGATCCTGTCATCTTGGTATTTGAGGCTAAATTGCATCACTGAAGAAAGTACACTCCAGGGCAGCAAAGGATGTGACACTTCACAGAAAAAAAGGAAAAGCAAAGGCTTGCATACTGCACCCGAAAGAAGAGTATATGCTGATTTTATCCTGTCGGATCATGACTTGGGTTACAAATCAGCACTTACTGCACAGTCTGAAAAGAATATCACAAGGCCTCCATAAAACATACTGCATAGTTTTTCTTTTGCTTTTATTCACGCTGATTTTTAGTTTTGCACATTGTTTGTCCTGAGAACCATTCATATCTAGAGAAATAAACAAAAAAATAAAGCATATTTTCAAGGCTTGGCCCCCTGTGTCCCCTTCCATTCATAGCAATGTATTGATTTCAACGAACCAACATACAAGAGTCTGTCGGGAATGGAAAAGAAATACCAGTTTTATTGTTGGTTTCATTAGTCCTCTTGATTGTGGTTTCAAGAATGTTGCACCACACATGTTTACTGCCTCTCTCAAGTGGGCCTTCACAAGTGTGCCATTCTAATTTTGTTTTGTGTTCACCTTTCATTCAAACACTGTATTGTATCTGCCTGGGCAGCTTTATTTGTGACTAGCGATATGCCAGGTATAAGGAAAATGCTTCACTTGTGTCACATCTGGCTATGGGGGAAATATGGGTGAAACGCAGAAGGATAATTCAGTGGTAGCTGCCGCTGACCGTGATGCTCAGTTTACTAGCCCTCTAAACATTGAGGACAATGGTAACCTAGGATGTGAGATTGAATCATCTTCGTCAGGGCAAGACTGGGTAACTCCAACAGAATTTATGGGGGAAAATTTAGGGGAATCCAGACTGCGCTTAATTTCGTGGAATATCGCAGGTCTGGCGGGCAGACTGGAGGATGAAGCCTGGCTGGATTATGTGGGTAGCCAGGATATTCTGTGTCTACAGGAGACGTGGAGTCGGACGGCTCAGGACATTGAGGGTTTTCAATCTTTTAATGTTTTGGCGGTTCCCTCACCAGCTGGGAGGGCTAGGGGTGGGATAATGACAGCACTATCTATTAAACTGCAGAATTTGACAACTTCCAAGATAGTAGATACTCCCTGGTATCAGTTGCTCTTGTTGGAAAACCTGTTCCCTGAGCCTTTGTTGTTGATCAATTGGTACCACAATGTTTTTGATGGGAATGATGTATCGAAAATTCAGAGTTTGGAGGAAGCAATATGTAAGGCGCGTAGTGAACGACCTCTACTGTCTGTTATCTGGGTTGGTGACTTTAATTGTTCGATGTGTAGATTTGGTTGTTCAAATGTGTGTGGTTTAGAAGATCTAAACGAACAGCCTTTAATGCTTTTTAAGCACACGCCCCAGGGAGACGCCTTAAATAATATCATCGTCTTAAATGACTTATGTATGGTGGAACCCTGGGTTGCCTCAACTTCACTACCAATACCAACCTTTCAGGGAACAAGAGGTGTGATGAGCACTATTGATTTTGTATTTGTGTCTAGCAGTTTTCTCCAATATGTTAATTGGCTAGAGGTAGTAGCAAATGCTGCAAGTGACCATAATCCTTTAATGCTGTCTTTATGTATCCCTGTAAGTAAAAAACTGCCGGTTTGGGAACACCCCATAAAATATAACAAGAATCAGGGCATCACCCTGAAGTGGGGGAAAATAGATGCGGCTGGCCTAGAGGCAGAGATTCTTAACACCTGTAAAACCGAAATTGAATCGTGTTTACTCCCAGTATCTGATCCTGAAAAGGTCATTGAGAGTTTCGAAAAACTATGTGGGCATGTGGCTGAGCACCTTAGAAAACCAGCGGGGAGAGAAAGTCTAAAGGGTCAAAGGGGTTTTAGATGGTTCGATTCTGTGTGCTCCGCCTCACATAAATCCTTAAGAGTGGCCCTACAACAAAAACCAAGGAACAGAGAACTGATAAGAACAAGTAGAAGGGCCTATAAGGAGGCTATTGCAAAGAGGAAGCAGGACTTAAAAAACCGTGCCTGGGAAGATCTAGAGAAGGCCTCTGAGCTAAAAGATAGCAGGCTCTTCTGGGAGGTATTAAACCGCCCCCTATTTAAGAGTGATGCCAAGGAAACCATAGTGATGCAGGTCACTAGTGAAGCATGGGAATCCCATTATGGCAAAATTTTTAATCCAAAATCCCTACAAATTGTGGAAATATTGGATAATACAGGGGATTTGGTGATTCCATCTACAGCTTTGGTCCTTAGCCCTTCGCTTACATTGGAAGAGGTTGAGGAAGCTTTAAGGAAAGGCATATCATTAAAAGCCCCAGGTCCTGACGCTGTCCCTTTGGACTTTTTTAAACACAACATTGAGGCATGGGCTCCTCTGTTATTAAATGTGTTTAAGGATGCTGTTGTTGGACGTATTCCTGTGTCCTGGAAGGAGGCAGTGGTGGTGCCGATTTTTAAGAAGGGCGATAGGTGTGATCCCCGATGCTATCGCCCCATATCCTTAATAGATGCATCATGTAAAATACTGGGAAGGGTTGTTTTGGCCAGACTAGAGACATGGGCAGATTCTGTTGGCCTAATTGTGAATTCCCAGTACGGTTTCAGGAGGGGAAAGGGCACAGTTGAGCAGTGTCTAAATTTGGCACTAATTATTGGCAAGTACATGAAGGCAAGGAAGTCTGCAATACACCTTGCCTTCATGGACTTGTCAAGTGCCTTTGACACTGTTTGCAGAAATAAGCTGTGGCAGATGATGAATGACATGGGCTTTGAGGAACCCCTGGTCACACTACTCCGTAGACTACACGCAGTCACAACCGTGTCCATAAGGTTTGGACCTGGAGGGGAAATGACAAATTCCATTCCATCAACCGAGGGGGTGCGTCAAGGATGCATTTTGGCACCTTTTCTGTTTTTAGTATACACAAACGGATTAGAAAAGTACTTGCTGGACCACTGTTGCGATTTTCCAAAAGTAAATGGTAAGAGCATTCCTATGCTCTCTTATGCAGATGATACTGTTTTAATGACTCTTACAGGAAATAGTATGCAGGTGTGTTTAGACGCTTTTTATACCTTCATGCTGGACCTTCACCTGAAGGTTAATTTTACAAAATCCTTTATAATGGCCTGTGGTCCAAAATGGTCGAAAATCAGGAAATTTGTAGTGAATAACATTACCATTGAAAAGGTGGACAATTTTAATTACCTTGGAAATCTGTTTAATAATAAACTAAGTTGGGCCCCACTAATGAAGGCCCGAGCTCAGAGTGCCAGCCGGTCCATAGAGGGCCTCTTCCGTTTTTGTAGTAAGTTGGGCCAAAAACCCGTTGCGCACCTCAAAACCCTCTATATATCTAAATGTTTATCTGTGGCCACTTACGGGGCTGGGGTATGGGGGACTGAAAACCCCGCTGTAATACAGGTGATGGAAAATAAATTCCTAAAGCGGGTTTTATCGATCCCATCTGGCTCGTCAAACAGTTTCTGCCACAGCGAAATGGGTATGACCAATGTGACTGATATTGTTCGTCTGTCGCCCCTATTATTGTGGGGTAAAATATGGTTATCCAACGAACTCCAGCTCACCAAAGAAATTCTTCATGACTGTATGACCCTAGACAATGCAAAGCAGATCCCTTGGTTGTCATATGTCAGCAATATGTTGCACAAGATAGGTCTGGGTCATCTTTATAATGACCCGAAAAAAATTCAGGGAAACATAAAAGCCCAAATAAAAGCAAGTTATTGGAAATCTTTAAACACACCATGCTTGGGTGATGTAACTGTTCATGTCAAGTCTCAGCACCAGTTCTATTTAACTTTTACAACTAATACGCAATGGCGGTTTTATCTTACAAGGTTTAGGCTAGATATCCTTCATTTTTTGTTTGCTTTTCCCAAACAAGGGGGATGGTGTGAGAGGCTGCCCCCTTGTCCTTGCAATAACAGAGTTAACCAAAGCACCATACACCTTGTCCTCTTCTGTTCTCTTTATCAGGAGCCAAGGATTAGATTTATTAAACCCATCCTGAAGGGGCGGCAGCCATGTACTTATAAAGAAGGTTATGACTATCTGTTATCGCTATCATCTGTTGAAGTCTGTTGTGCCATGTTAAACTTCATAAGAGTACCACTTCAGATTAGGAAACGCTACGGATAATTTAGCCATAGACCTGTATTCTGCCATGGGAATGTGTATATATGCTGTATGATTTGTAATTAACATTGTGTGTAAAATTACTTGCTAATAGTGGGGGACAAATGTGGGTCCCACTATCAATTGTTCTTATATCCTGATAAGTGACAAATGGTCATTTAAAAAATAACTTTTAATTACTTTTTTTTTAAATGTATAACTATAGTGGTTCATTTTAAATTGTGTATCATGCTTTTTAACTTTGAACTTTTATGATTCATTGTATGAATCGAATAAAGATTTTGAACCGAACCGACTAGCGATATGTGCACTGTGCATCTTTGTAATACCAATTTCAGTAAGGGGTAGGGAAAAAGACAACCTCTTCTTAAGAATTACAAGGAAGTTTATCAGTGTAACGGCACTGCGTGTGAAATGTGGATGTTATCTCTACCTCCTCGTTTCTTTAATGATACTGTCTGTTCTGACTGCTGAAATATTTCCCAGGACCTTTCAATATGAATCCCAGAATTTTTGTATTTTGAGACCCTGCAAAGTGAGTTGAATTTCATTCTAAATTGTATTATGTGAAGATTTATTTTTCTTCTTTTTGTATGTAATAGTCCTTAACCACTTGGGTGCTAAGGATGTGGTGGACACATCGCTAGTACCACCTCTCAGGCGCTAATATGCCCAGCACGTCCAAGCAATCACCCATAGGGAAGGTGCTACATCCACACATTAACCTTTCTTGCACTCCTCTACTGTAAGTATTCCACTGCAACTTCTGACCTTTCCCTCAGGGAGATTTTGCATGCAGGGTCCCCAAATGTCACAATAGTAGTCCGAAAAAAACTGGAAGTAGTTTTGCATCCAGCACATCTCCAGCAGAATCTACATTTGCTAAGGTAAGCTCACTAGGGAGGGATTGGGAGGAGAAGGACACACTGAGGGAACTGTCAGATTTTCTTATTTCTCCACTTTCTCTTTTTAGTGATTCTATCCTCAGGATCGTGAGCTTGACCACGATTCTTGAGCAGGAATGTCCCACTAGACCCACAGGCTATTTTTGTTAGTGGAGGGATTGGCCCCTAGCTAATGGCCATTCCCCCTAATGTGATGAATGCCCATGCTCTGCTTCTTTTCCTGAAAATGTATGCCTGTCAATGGTATGCTGATAATGGTGTTTGTAAATTGTGTCCTTGCAATTTAGTTAAATTGTATTCTGGAGTAGGTTTTGCTTCGAAACATATTTTTATTAGTGTTCCCCAATTCCTTACCACAATGCTTTAACTGAATGCTGTATATGTGATATCACAATTTGATTTAACTCCATCTCCTCTTTCATGTTTGTACCTCTGATTTTCTGTCAGTAATTTGTGGTGGTAACTTCAAAATCAATTTATGTTTTGCCCTTGGGACTACAATTAAATAAATGGTTGTTTTGTGTTATGGTGGTTTGTGTATTTTATTTCCTAGAGATGCACCACCAACATTCAATGTTTCTTTGTAACTTCACTGAAAGTGATAAGTGGCTGCTATTTTGAGATTGCTTTGTGATATGTGGCTATACGATGAGAGAAGGCAAATAATTTAATAGTATCCTGCATACTTGTGCAAGTCGTGCTTTTTCACATTCGTAATATCTTGTGTTTTGATTAGCTTTTCTTTTTTTTTGCTTTGTAATATCTTAAATTGTATCTTTTTTTGTTCTTCCCATAATTGTTATTTGTTTGTGAATTTAGAGCCTAATCTAGGTTTCTTTCATCCTGGAGAGACTGATCTGTCCATCAAGTTGACGGATATCCATCCACCATGTTTAGGGTTTGGCCTGACTATCCAGGGTTTCTTGAGGATAAACCATCAGGGTAACCCAGGCCTCTATTATCAGTCCCCTTGTCTCCCATTAACGGACATCAAAGTGTGATGGAGGGATTTTCACAACAGAGGATAGTAATGGAGGGTAGGGTTTCTGAAAATGGATGCATACATCAACATTGACGGACTTGTCTTCCACCATGCACCTGATCAAAATATATTTACTCAGCAACACCACCTGCAGCTCCCCCTCCAAAAACATTCCTTAAAACCACAAATCAATTAGCGTTTACAACAGACAATACAAGGTACCAGCAGCAGATGTACATTTTTTTACAAAGTCTGAACGATACCCCATATGGTGGATGAGATGTTAGGGTGCGATACAGTTGTTTTGATCACTGGTCCAGGCAATAACCATGAGCCCGAAAATTGAAATATGGACCAGAAATGTGGGTAAGGTGAATGTTGTCTCCAACACCAGATGCTCATAGAAAGATATCTACAAGCAGTTAAATGACCTGATGGGCATACCCTCACATCCAGGGCAAACCAAGACACCTGGCATCTGGTGGTGGTTCTCCCAAGCCTCTCAACCTCCACTCTGGGAGTAGACAGTGTTGTTCACACTGAAGGCATTGGGTAAATTCCAGTACGAACACACTTCTCACATAATTAATTCACCTTATCACTCTCAAACATCTAATCCATAACAAAAACATCTTCACTAATGAAAATCTATTAGCACAAGTATGCTAACTAATCCCTATCACAACTCAGTACATTCTCCATGTATACATATTCTCTCAGTTACTCACTCTGGCACAACATTTTCCCTAACCCAGCTGATATAAGCACACTCAAACAAGTGTGATCATACATTTAGCCAACAAATAATCCTCCCACAATGTACGTTTGACCCGCTCGTATCACATTCATATAACACACACTATCTTCTTTCTCTTAATCTGATACAACATAAAATGTAAACTTTGCGGTAATACAAGTTGCTAGTGGTTAGATTTATTGCAGGCAATCCCACTTAAACCCGACTGAAGAGTCCCAATAAGGGCCAAATTGGTGTTAGATTGTTTGTGTATGGGTATAAGGAACACATGTCCTGGCAGTTTGGTCTGGTCTTTTCCTATTGCTGCAAGGAGAAGACTAATTTGCATACGGCTGGGTCCTAACTGAGGTGGCATAGTGGGAAAAAGAACACTGGGTTGGAATGCAACCCCAAGTGATTGCCAGCAGTTAGAATTGTTGCAAGTATTTTCCTCCCATCACTTTTTCTGTGCTTATACTGCAAATCGGAAAAGATCAATCCATATCGTAAGGACACAACTGTGTGGTTCTAGATTCTCGATTTGGAATTAACATATTGCTGCATTTTGTGTTTTTAACCTGTATGTTTTTATTCCATGTTTTCATTCTTAATACCACTGCGCTGGTATTTGTCCTTCAATTCAATATGGCTCATTGTGAAAGTTGATGTTTTAAATGGACTACGCCATCAATGTTGTGATCATATTGTGCTGTATGTATTCAATAAACTCCATAAGAAGGCAAGGATTCTCCTACCTGTGTAATATTAACATACAACTATTATAGGGACTACAATTCACAGGCTGTTTCTAAGACAGTATAAGGAACCCTGGTTTGACATCTCTCTCACACAGCTGCAGCCTTCAACTATAATTATCATCACTTCACTCAGGATTATTCTGTTTAATACAAAGGATGAAAACTGTAAGGACCTTCAATTGGATCAGTAGTCTAAAAAGACATTGAAGTGTAGTTTGACTTTATAAACATTAATAAAGGCCAAACAGTTTAGAGGTAATATATTACTTTAAAAGAATTAACAATATCAATGCCTGAGTATTTCTTATGTATTTTGTAGAAGATCAAGGACTAAGAACTCAATTATTAGCCTCAACCATATTGGCCCCTATACCCGGGGAAGGAAGATCACAAGCCTTCTGTGGGAGAAGCACTACTGGCAATGAGGCTGATCGTGAAGAGCAGCCTGATCTATCAGGTTTGTTTGGAGAGAGCACTATGCCTTTTCCTCTCCCTCAGCACAAAATGTCTATTCTATCCAGCAGAGCCCTGTCCTCATTGTGCAGATCATCAATCCCACAACCCCCCCCCCCCTGTAGCGCAACACCAAGACCAACAGTGGGCACCTCTGTCCTGGCTCCTGCAACAACTTCCGCCCATAAAATCGGCTGTGCAGGCAGGACACACTGTAGGTCTGGCACCCTACTCAAGGTTACAGGGTGGTTTGTAAAGGGTTGAGCAGAGTCTGCTGTGGGGTGGAAGACCCTCGGTGCAGCAACAAATGTCAACACAAGGGGTTGAAACCAGATGGGTGCTGCTACATGGTAGGAGGAACAGTTGGGCTCGATTAGTGAACATTTAAGGCCTAGAATTATGTCACGTTGCCCAGAATTATCTCTTGGAGCACCACTGGAATGTCCATACTTTACATTCTGGAGTGGTGCAGGACACAGTCAAAGTATTGACTACAGCAATTTAACTAACACTTTCAATGGTCAAGCACCATCTGCTTGCAGCTCATTCCAAGATATATCCACAGATGGCAGCTTCATGAAAAGGTGAACACCGGTACATACAAAGACATCTGCCACCAGCTTCCCCCAGTGGCATTAAGGCTGATTTAGTGGCCCTTCGATGGGCATTTGACCAGGTATGGTTGAGGACGACTCCTAAGAAGCCAGCACCAAGAGATGCAAAAAGTGATGTTCAAATGAGAGCATCTAGACTATTCAGCTTATCCAGGTTAGTTCCACACATTTGCAATCAATTCATTGACTGTTATCTGGAACAAGACGCTAAGCAATTGCTGGCTTGTCTTTAACTTCTCAACCAACATGCATGCTACTTGATTTTCATAAAATCCGAAATGTGATTTTGTGTTATTTTAGGGAATTGCTCTGCACCTCCCATTTTGGCAAGATGACCTATCCTGTTAACCCTAGTCCTCCTTTGACACAATGTCTGAGAGGAATACACAAAGGCCAACTATTCATAGTCAAGAGCCCCAGCACACAAGCTACAAGCCCCAAATGGTTAGGACAGGAAAATGCCAACTTTCTAAAAGTTGCATTTTCAGAATTCTGAAATAGAAATCCAGCTTTACCATTCAAAAGGGTTTGAAATACCAATTATGTTGAGACCAAACATAACATTTCTATCTGTTCCCAAAGAAAAGTTAGCCCTTATTAAATAATTTAATAAGGTAACCCAGAGTTATCCTATGGGAGAGGCTGGACACACAACAGTAAAAAACAAATTTGGGATTTTTTCACAACCTCGACATGTACAACTTAGAAACACATGTCCTACCTTACCTTTTAAATACAATGCACCCTGTCCTAAGGACTTTATAAGGCCTATCACAGAGGTGACACATTTAATACAAAGGGAGGGTTAAGCCTGGCAAAAGGTTTATTTTGACAGGTGGAATTGGCAGTTTAAAACTGCACACAGGCCACAATGGCAGACCTGTGACAGGTTCTAAAGAGCAACTACATAAGTGGGTGGCACAATAGGTGCTGCTGGCTCACTAGTATCATTTAATTTACAGGCTCTAGGTATATCAAGCACCATTTTACTAAGGACTTATAAGTAAAGTAAGTATGACAATCTTGTGAAAGCCAATTTTACCAAGTCACAGTGAGTGAGCACAAGTACTTTAGCACTGATAAAGTGCACAGAGTCCTAATCCCAACAAAAACAAATTTCAATAAATAGGAGGGAATAAGGAAAAATTATGAGGGAAACCACACCAAAGGTTGTCAGGTCTAACAGTTTCAGTAGAGGAATGATAACATTTTCCACAGAATTGTGTCAAAAGAAATTATACCACACGTAAAGTGATTTGTTCTAAAAGCACATCTAAAAGCACATCACAAGGACAATCAGGTCAGTAGGTAAAGGTGTTATTTTTATCTTTAAAAGCTACCAATAAGTGTACTAAATTGAGATGAAATCTAGTAAATAAAATTAATGATGTGTATTTGTCACAGTGCCAATATAAGGCTGAATTTGAAAGTTCTAACAAGGGGCCACACTTTTTTTTTTTTTTATTCTCTGGGCAAAGGTTGCAAGCCTATCTGAGGCACATCAAAAGCTCTGTCCACTAGAACCATCACAATATTAATTATGTAGAGGATAAAGAGAAACAGGGCCAGAATACATCACTGCATGACTCCTGGCCCAAATATCACCAGGAACACCAAACACCAGGCAAGAGGTGCCAACCACATACACGACATAGTATGAACAAGAAAGTGGACAAAACATCCCGCTAATCTTAACATCAACCGGCGGAAGGAAGGAACCCGTATCCTTTTCATACGAAAAGCACCTCGAGTTCGATGAGTGCGAACTGAAATTGTCTTTTATCCCGGAATATTCATCAAAGGGCACCCAAGACACTCTAAATAGGCGAAACCTTCTGAGACTCTTCCACGAAATCCCTGAATTAAAAGGAATCCGTTCGTGTGACCTAACTTCGGTGGAATTCAAGGAAACAACTGGGAGGGGAGTGGAGGAGACTCTGACAACCTGGTCGTCCAAGAATGTGGTGGACAAAATTGTAGCTATGAGTGGAAGATTTGTGGCATGGGGCATTAGGCTTAAGGCATATCAATGCCCAAGCTATCCATATCCCTTTCTTAAAAAACTAAACGAATGGAAAAGCCCAGGAAAACATAAGCCCACATGCGTACGAGGTGCACGTTCCAATTCACTGGTAGCTCCCTCTAGCAAGAACAGGCACCCCAAAAGCGAACATCCTGGTAATACAGGGGGAAGTCTACAGGAAATTAAGGACTGGTCCTGGATCTCAAGAACGCTGAACAACAAGCATTCCTAACCAAGTAAGAAAAAGTTTAACACTGGCGAAGGAAGATGTCCAAATGACCAACATCTTGCTCTGTTCGTGGAACATGCATGGCTTCAGGGACATGGGACAAGATCAAAAAACTGTATCATTCCTTATGCAACAACAAATATTCCTGCTCCAAGAAACATGGAACATGGGGGCAAGCTCAATACCTGGTTTTATTGAACATCACTGCCTGGCTAAAAAACATTCAATTTATGGCCATCCAAGAGGGGGCCTATCAACCTTTATCACTCAAAAACTGAACTGGGCAATGGAAGAACTAGACACGGGGGCAAACATGATCCAAGTGATCAAGGTAAGCGGCAAGGAACCAACCAGCCAACTCCTTTTAATTTAGTCTAGATCTACCCGGAGAGAAAAAAGCAGAAGGGTAAACATCTAACCCTAACAAAGTTATTGAAGTCATTGCAGAAAAGCCACGTGAACTCCCAAATAGTGATCTCAGGCGACTTTAATAGCAATCTTCTAATGACTGAACGGGGAAGAAACAATAAATCCTCCCAGGGTGCGACCCAGTTTGTTTGCAAATTAGCAGCACTCGGCATGACAATCATGAACGGCAAAGCTCCGGGGGATTCGCCAGCCGCAGCAACACATCTGAGCGGAAAGGTCGCCTCAACAATAGACTTCATAATTATCAGCAATAACCTGCTCCCACAAATTAACAACTTTAGAATGATCGCACGAGCCGAAAGTGACCATCTTCCGTTGACGCTGAACTTGAAGTACAAAGCAAAAAGCGCTCCAAACTGCAATACCATCATGCAGCCGACAGAAACGTTTAATCTTCGTAAACTAAAATGGCGAGGAGTAGCCCCGCAATCCATTCAGGAAAAAGTCAAGGCTTTCCAAGAAATCCAAGGCCCCGTACTAGAACATGCTCACGTGATCCACTAGGAGCGATTGGCCAAGATTTTGGTCCCAAATTTCCCAGTTTCCACAGGACGGATCTTAATAAAAGTCACCAGAAGGTTCAATCTAGATCTCAAAATGCGAAAAAGAGAGATCGCGAGAGAAGTGCGACCCCTATCTCATGTTGGAGAAAAGGGACCAAAACAAGAAAAAACAAAGCTGCACGCACTAAGACGCACGTACAGGAGGAACCTGGAAAGAGCAAAAACAGAGTACAAAGTGTCCATCTGGCTGCAACTATTATCTGCCGGTAAAAAGTCCAACAGCAGCAAATTCTGGGGTATTGTAAACACTTTAACATCTGATCCTATACTTCAGCATGAGGCAGGAATTGGTTCTGATATATGCCCACGACAAAACCCTGTTTAATAAATCGCCGACGGGTCCCTAAACATTACCGCACGGGCCAGATCACGAACAGGAGGAAGTCCAAGCCTCATCTACGAAGGGTCCCCAAAAATTACCTCACGGGCCAGACCACGAACATACGGAAGTGCAAGCCTAATCCACTCCGGTCTCTACAGAAGACAGCACACCTCAATCAAACTCATCCATCAATGAGCCAAACTCCCTGACAAACGTGAAAGAGCTAAGAGTTCTCATAAGGAAACTAAAGTCTCAGGGAGCGGCCGGGCCAAATGGTATACCGAACGCCATTTTTAAGAATAACCCAGAGATGTGGTCTTCCATCCTCACCCCAGTCTTAAATGAGATTTATTCACAGTCTAACATCCCGGCTACCTGGAGGGGGACCATCATCCACCCCATATTCAAAAAGGGAGATCATTGTAAGCCGGGAAACTACAGACTAATCTCACTGATTGATGTTGAAGCAAAACTGTACGCTTCGTGCCTGCTAATCCAATTGCAAGGTTGGATGGAGGAAAAAACATCATTCCCAGATTCCAGACAGGATTTAGGCAAGGTATGGGTACTCTATCCAACCTCGCAACACTAGCACTTTTGACAGAACAAGCGCAAAGAAGAAAATCCCGCCTTTTCGCCTGTTTTGTGGGCATTAAATCCGCATTCGACAGAGTGAACAGGAATCACCTATGGAAAAAACTTAACAGATTGGGCTTGCCGAACGTACTGCTCAATGCCATTATCACCTTGTACACGGATACATGGGCAAGAGTCAAGCTGGGAAACGAACTGAGTACTACCGCAAGTATTCACATCAAAGCGGGCTGAAACAAGGCTGTGTTATAGCCCCCAGACTTTTTAATCTGTATTTATCTGACATAGCTCCATACATAGAAAGACCAGACTGTCACCCCCCGAAATTAGCTAATGAGCCGGTTGCAATCCTCCAATACGCGGACGACATAGTCTTGCTGAGCCAAACCCCAGTGGGGTTACAGAGATCAATAAACAATCTGGTATCCTACTTGGACAGGAACAGCTGGAGCTAAATAAGGAGAAAACAAAAATCATCCGCCTGGTTGACAGTAGAAAATTAAAGTTCAAATGGATGGTCAACGGGGCTTACGTTGAAGAAAAAAGTTCATATAAATATTTGGGCGTAACAATCGGGCAGGGTACAATTCACAAAAAACATAACTGGCCCTCAGAGCTAAGGCCCAATCACTCATTTACGCCTATAGATTACTACGGAAAAAATTGGACTGCCCAAACTATTCCCACTTGCTAAAAGTAATGACTGCCCAAATTCAATCTAGCTGTTTTTGATCTGCCGAAATGTGCTTCGCCTGCCCAGGTTAGACTGGAATTTGGTCTCCAGCATCAGAAATTCAGGGGAATGAGTAACTTTTTAAAATGTTGCCATACTCTCCGTTCCTCTGACTCGGGCACGCTGAACAGCCTATGCTGGGACGAAATTAAGTCCCAGATGGAGCAGGAAACTTCAATCTCCTGGGGGAATTTCCTGAGTACCTCTCTGGTTGAGATGGAACTTGAACCAGCATGGGACAATGCGATGGATAGAGGAGCCTTTAATAAAAAAGTAAATGTCACGGCCAAAAAGAAATCTCTACTGGAGTTTAAAACGGCGCTCACCAAGAGGTGGCACGGATGGGCAGTCATAAACTCGTACAGGTTCTCAAAGCCACAAGCTTACTTATCTGTCCATTTCAGCTCTTGCCTAAAAATGTGTTTTTTAAAATTTAGAATGGGCGTGCACGACTCCAAGGACCTATACCCCTCATGGAAACCTGCTTTTAATTCAGAATCCTGTCGATTATGTGGATTTAAAAAAGAAACCCTAATCCACTTGCTATGTGCCTGTCCATCCACCCTAAACCAAAGGAGACACTACCTGAAAGCTATTTTTTTTTTTTTTTTAATTTCAGTAATTTTTTATTGAAAATTAAGAGCATATTTACATGGTACTGGGTGAAACACATGGGGAAAAGAAAGAGAGGAAGAAAGCACCGGGGGGGGGGAGGGGAAGGAGGGGGGGGTTGTCAAGCATTGTCTACATTGGCTTAAATTAGTTTGGCTCTTGACAGTCCATTCTACAATTGTTACATCTTCTTATCTTCGTTCTTGCACGTTCCATTTTCACCCCCGTGTCCCCTTGCAACCAGTATGGTTATCTCTCTGCCCCCCTGGTGTTGAGAGTAGATATAAGATCCAAAGAAGAAGAAGTCTGAGTAGAGAGAGTTGTAGGCGCTATATGTTGTTGAGTAGGGTGCCTGTGTAATTTTGTAGTATTGTCTTGTCTGGGTGGTTAGGGTGGCTTGTGGGAGGACAAATAGTTGTCTAGTGACAGCCATATCTCGCTCTTCTTCCCTGAGTCCCTTTCGTTGTTGGTTGTTATGGTGTCGGCTCCCCTTAGGAAAATGACCCAGTTGAGCCAGGCTTTAAAGGTAGCCTTTGCTGTGTCCTTCCAGTTAATCAAAACCGTTTTTGATTAACTGGAAAGCTATTTTTAACAATCTGAACATCCGGTCGAGCAGGCAAACAGTTATACGCTGGTTGGAGGGCTCGTCGTACATCCTGACTTGCCGAGGAGTCAAATTCATGAAACTCGTAAACAGTTTCCTATTGCAAGCTGATGAATAACTAAATATAAATCCATGTAAAATTGCCCCACACCCTTTTCAATGGGGTTGGATATTTAAAAAAAAAAAAAAGTTTTATTATTTTGAGTTTTAACACTGTCAAATTACTATTTTTAACAATTGGATTTTATAGACTTGTAATTTTTGTAAGACAAAATAGTGATGCATTTTGATCTTTTTCATTGCATGATAATCTTAGTTGCATGTGCAGAAGTATTCTATTTTACTAGGGGGGTCTTTGTAATGATTTTAACTAATCAAACAATAAACTTGAACTTGAACTTGAACTTGACTCCTGGCACTGATTTCATTGTTATGTCATTAAACATTTGTGTCCTTTTTTTTAACTGATCTGCTGTATTTAACTTGCTTGTGCATCTGTCAAAATTTTACTGGTTTATTATTAACCACACAGTAAATGTATTATTAAATGGCATGCCTTACTCCTCTTCATATGCTGAACTGTCCAGCGGATTTGCCATTTTTACAATATTGCACTGAGGTCATGCGTTCATCATAAAATTGTCTTAAAGTTTATATTATGCCACACCCACACCCATATCACACAGAAACCCAACACAATGGATCTATACACAGTTGAACGCACTTGGCCAGACTTGAAAGCAATATTTTAAACAAACCATTTCTTGCTTGAGTATGCTTACTCGTTAAAAGACTTCAAATCACACACTGTGTGACAGTGCTTATCTCCTTTCGAAATCCATAATGGACATCATATACCTTATTGTTTTCTTCTACCCAATATTGTTCCCTGGCCAAAAGTATCCTTCCAACCAATATAAGAGTGGAATCAACCAGCAAGATAGGCCTTTAACAACTTGGGTCAGCTTTATTCCCTTTTTTTAAAAATGGAACAAATTCCAGCTGTATCTTATTGGGCATAGATCCAGATTATGACACTGCATTCAACACAATAGCAAACAGTGATGCCCATAGATCAATAATTTCTATGAACAACATATCTAACAGGACCCATTTGGGTCCGGGACTTTCCATTTCCTACCATTCTTAATCCCATTAATTACTTCCTTTAGTTCAAACACAAGTGGATTAGGTGATGTGCAAACGTCCCCTTGTGAACTCTCCAGCACACCCATACTCTCCTCATTAGGACCGGGTGAGTAAATAGAAGGAAAATGCTTTAACCAATTCTCAGGCAGTATAACCATCTCCAACTACGGGCTTGAATTCTCCCTTAAATAGTGGGCAGTTATGACCTTTCAAAATGCTGCATTGTTTGCTTTCCGCTGAGTACCACAAGGACTTCCCTAGCTTTGATGACCCATTTACCACTAGCTAGTGTAATCTTTATAATACCACCTACTTGGTTTTACCAGCTCCATATTTCGTGTAAAACTGGTTAAAGCCTTTTTAATGGTACTGTGGGATTTTGTGCAGGCTGTATCAAACCACCCATTATTTTTTCATAGTGATGTAGTGCAAATTTTGCCCATTCATTCGTAGGGATGCATCATAATCACGGGTAGTCTGCACCCGCATATAATCATTTGTTGTATTACCTCAAACAGTAGAACTTGAACTGTAATAATGTGAATTGAAGGGTATTAGGGATATTTTTCAAATAAACGTGTAGAAATTACATTGAATTCACATGTGATTGCTGAATACATTAACATGCAGAAGTTGTGTATGCTGCTGAGAATTATTCACGTATTTGATGTGCTTATGTAATGAGTTGATATAGAAGTGTTTAATAAAAAGTGTTCATTTATATGTAATTGTGTAAAGTCTGTGTGCTATTTCTTATGTTGGCCGATTTCTGTAGGCCTTAAATGCATTTTCCCTGAAAGCTCTCGCATTGCATTTAATAGTTTCATTTCATGTGCATGTTGGATTTGCTCTTTCTCATGTTTCTGTTGAAGGTAGAATAATCATCCTTGTTAGTTAGAATAATGTCTTTGTTTTAGGAGTTATGCTTAGAGAGAAGAGGATACATTGAGTGCTGATATTGATAATGGAGAACTGTTGTACTTTCTTATTGGAGCAAGCCTGGGAATAAAGGTCATTTTGCCAAGGCTTGGGAACATTGCTGCCTAACGGAGAGTTACCTACAAGGAGGTGGTCTGACTGTATGGGGTGATTTTACAAAGGATCATGGAATACTACCTGTGGCATTGATGTATCGTAACTAGGGAAAGTGCCCGGGGACTTCTGACTTGCAGAGAGAGAGAGAGAGAGAGAGAGAGGTAGCATCTAGGAACAAGCTCTGTAGCTTCATGCTATTTGACTCAACTGACGTGAAGAAACTTCTTAGGAAGGCTTTACATGCTGACACCTTAAAAGAGCTTGCCTTGGGAAATACTATGTAGAGATGTCACGCTAGTGACAGAGTCAGGACAGATTAATGCTTTATACCCATGAACTTCCGATGACGGGAAATCTAGATGTCTGCTCAATTATTTTCTCTCTTCTGATACTCCAACTAATTATTTTGTGCATGTTGCACCGCCTTAATTTCATCCACACATTTGGGTTTGTCTTCGTTTCAATGTATTTCTACAACCTCACCTTGGAGTGTCTGTATGTCCAGTTATTTTTGGCTTTGTAATAAATCCACTAACCTTAATTGAGAGTCTGTGATTCTTAAGAGTCATTGTAAATTGGAACTCAAATAATTGATTCGCTAACAAATGTTTCCCCTCCCCACACTTTAATGCTGTTAAAAAGTCCCAGACCTGAGGTTCCAAAGCAGATCTGGAACATGGAACTCGGCTCCTTCAATCGCATCAACAGACGCCTAATGGAGGCTTCTTGGATGTTTGTCATTGATGACACAAAAGCTTGAGTACTAGAAACTGCTGAAGCTGTATCATGAAGGCAAGTTTTAACATGCTCCGACTGAGTCATTATCACATGAGTGAAAAGCCTACATGTGTCCATATAATTCACATTTTTCACCAGCCTATTCAAGCACTAGACCCTGACATGACAATGTGGGCTTTGTTCTCACAGCAGCCAACTTAAATGGATTATGATCACTCATACATGATGGAAGTAAGTAACTGTGGAGAAGTGTGGCTCAATGATTAGAGTGGCAGACCCTGATGCAGAGGTCTAGCCTGGGACCAGGGTTCAATTCCCTGCCTCGGCGGGTCTTGGGCTCAAAATTTCACGGACCTGATAATTCTCACCTCGGTGCCTATTCCAATCATGGAGTCCCACTCTGCAACTCTGGCCAATTGCTTGCTTAATCTCCACAACGGCCCCCACAACGCTAAGGATGCCTGGCCTCCACCTTGGGGGTGCCCAGGAGTGGACGCCTCACTGGGAAAGCCAGGATGGGTTCCACAGCGGTATTTGTACAAGCGCCTTGAGACCCTTGCGGGTGAGTAGTGCGCTATACAAGTATCAATTTACATTTAACTAGTAATTTCTATATGTAGAGAGTGAACATATCACCCCTAAGGGTTTCAACGTACTGAGCGTTGTCTGGTAGGTTAAGTGAACTGTTCCCCATAGTCACAGGATGTTGAGCTGATTTGCCACCGGGGATCGGACTGTGAGCCCAGTGCTCCTGAGTCAGCTGCTCTGGTGGCTGCGCCAAACTTCTCCCTAAGAAGAATCAAGAAATCTCCCATTCAGGGTTTAAGATTAGCTTAACTAAAATAAAATCTATAGGTTTGCCCAAACATGGTGGCAGTCACTTATGCAACGAGGCACCGAAATCACTGGCAAACAGAAAACTGTCTATAATTAAAAAACTATTTAATGCCTCCCCATAAATAGTATGAATAAAATGTGCCAGATCCGCTCCGTCTATGTTAGTCAGGCCACAAGCCTCTCTAGCATTTCCTGTACACATATTACATTGGGTGGGATAAAGTCACCCATCCAAATATAAAAATATAATTCTTAAGGTGTCTTCATTCAGGTCTTTTTCAAGAGACATGACCAAATCAATACAGGGATAATCAAAGATGTTGCTATAATAATTGATTATCAAAAGGTCCCATCCTTTCTTAAATAAATGTCTCACAAACTGATAATAAGGAGATAATGAAAATCTATTTCTTGCTTTACCAAGTATGTTTGTGGTATTTAAAATCACTAGGCCACCCTTAGTTTTGTCGTGATTTGATGGAATCGCAGATGAGCAAAAGGAGTATATATCTCTAAGTGAAAGAGTCTGATGAACACAATTCTTTCCATAGTCATATTTACTGTTTGATACATTCACTGACTATTAATTTGAAATAATTTACTGTTATCACCTTAATTTTACAGTTTAATTAGTGAGTGCCCATAGGTTGAGTGCCCAGAAGGTTGCTGATTAGAATTTTTAATCTGCCTCTGAACATGACTCTGAGACTGACTAAATGTCTGAGGCAGAAGCCGAAGTGCAGGTTTTTGGAAGTGGAATGGATCCATTACTATTGCAGATGAAGAGGCTTGTTTACATAGAAAGGCCTTTTTGTAGCAGGAGAAAGCTGGATTGCAACCAGGGGTCTAAGGGCTTCCCAATTTGAGTGTTGATATCTGCATTGCCCCTAACATGGAGTAATTCTGTTTTGCCTACATTTAGTGGTGATGTCTAATGCAGAACTACTATCAAATCTGATAAGATTGAACTGAATGGTATCACACATTGGATGAATGAACATGTAAATTGTAGAACATCCAATGTCATATACCTGTTAATATGCCCCTGCCAAAAAGGTTTTATTGGGGAAACAGGTCGAGAGGTGCGATTACGTCTGTCAGAACATAGATCCGCTCTCAAAAACAAAAAGAAAAATGCCCCATTAGTCGAACATTGGGTGGCAGAAAATCATAAAGAAGATGAACTTAAATGGTTCATTGTGGAAAAAATTAAGACATCAATGAGAGGAGGAGACACTGAAAAAAGACGTAAACAAAGAGATCAATTCTCTATGTCAAAATTTAGAACATATACCCATGGCCTGAACAGTAGGGAAGAATGGGAAAGGATGGTCAGGTAAAACTAGCTGCCCTCCAAATATACACACTGGAGGAATTGAATGAGTTAACTGATGAGGTTAAAAATAAGGACATTGAGATCGATCTGATTGATTTATGAAGTGGGATAAGGTGTAGAAATGTTCAATTGTTTGACCAAATAGTGATGTTACCATTCTTATGTACTGAGAAATAGTATAGAACGTGGGAACATGTGAGCCCGGATAGTGACAAAGAATATGTGATAATGTCAATGTATATAACAACGTATATGTGCAACAAAGTGGCCTGTGATATATGCATAGACAAGTATTTTTCGAGAGACTTATTGTAGAGGGGTGAATAACATGAAAAGCATGTATAAAACCATGATTATGTGATACGATGTACATAGGATGTTGATAATCTATACTACTATTATAAAGAGAGAACTTGCACCTTTTGGCCAGGTAAACTCGGGAGCCACAGCGCCAATCTACACACCCGATACATCTATGAAAACGTCAGGGTGTGTAGATGGACATAGGCTATATAAATTTTAAAAAAAGTAAATTAAAAAAATTAAGTTTGTAAACAAAGTAGTCCCCTGAAAGTAGCGCCGGCCGGGACCTAGCGCTGGCCGCGACGTGACGTGCGTGATGACCGCGACACGACGTGCGTGATGACGACGAAGGAGTAGCGGCGGTGCAGTGGCGGGCGGCTGTGCAGTGAGGAGCGGCGGCACAGGTAAGGAAAGGGAAAGTTCAGTGCGAGACTGTGTGATGCAGGGGGAGGCAAGAAGGACCTTGGCAGTGCTATTAGCTGGAAGAGGCAGCAGTAAAGGAAAATGGTGCAGCGCTAGTGAGTCGGGCGGGAGGGGGGCGCGATTGAGTCGGGCGGGAGGGGGGCACGAGTGAGTCGGGGCGGGAGGGGGCGGGAGTGAGTCGGGGTGGGAAGGGGGCAGGAGTGAGTCGGGCGGGAGGGAGTCGGGGCGGGAGGGGGGCCTGGTCGGTGTCCGTGCATAGGCATGCACGGACAATGTCGGGGCGGGCGGGGGCCTGGGCGGGCGGTTGGCCCTGAAGCCTCATTGCCCCCGGGCAACGCTGGGGCGGGCTGCTAGTTTCATATAAAAAGACCAATAGAAAGTTGATTGGTATTGTGTAAACTGAACTGGTACGATTTCATTGTTAATTGTGTGAAAATAAGAAGATGAAATTTTGATCCCTTGATTTAATGTTCACTGTCTATACGGAGTGCGATGATTTGTTACCACTAAGGCACTATCTTCCAGTGTATACGAAGTGATTGATCACTCGATGCATAGGCAGTATGTACTGTAATAGAAATGAAATTGATTGTTGAAAATTCAGTAAAGCTGGAGTTTGTCTGAAAAATTATATGTCAATGTATCACACAAACCAAATTAGCTGGATATAGGTAGCTTGAAAATATTGAAACTACATTTTAATTTAAAAACTACCAAAATGGTGGACAGTTGTCTGCGGTATTATTGGCCGCCGTAACCAAACAATCTAACACGAGTGTAACATTTCTTAAACAAACTAATTCAATCATGTTCATTCGTTTGTATCAACATATATATATACACATTATATGTCAGTGTATTACATATATTAAATTAACTGGATACATGAGTACGGACACGGTGGCCCATCTTCGCTGTCTATTTGTAGGTAGCTTGAAAAAATTGGAACTACAGATGAACTTAAAAACTACCAAAATGGTGGACAGTTGTATGCAGTATTATTGGCCGCTGTAAAAAATCCATCAAACACGAGTGTAGCATTCCTTAAACACACTAATTCATCTTGGTTCGTTCGTTTGTATAAACATATATGTATAAATTGTTAAAATACGAAAGATGTGAAGGGAAAAGTAAATACGGAAGGCTTGCGTTCCCGCGAGGTAGTTAGTGGAAGTACTTCTTCCATTTCAGGTTTGAAAACTACACGCATAAACTACAACAATGGCTGCGAAAGCTAACAAGTATCGCTCAATGGAACACAGCTGTTTGTTATTGCCCAATAATTACAAACGTATCGGGTATAAAAAGAGAGAGCTCAGTGAAGTGATTTATATGACACGGGCAACCAGGGAGACCGGGCAGGCAGACCGTTACGTTTCGAATGAGAGGAGAGACAAACTCGGTCCGTAACGCTGAGAGGGAGGTTAACTTGTTTTGTAAATCCTTTTCATCTCCTCGAATTCCGTCTACAATCCGGGCTGTTTACATCATAAGTGGGAGCCCGAAGATTTCGTGTAAACTAAGTCAGCAATCACTGAAATGATTAGAATATCAAAACTGTGTAACGGAACCACGATATACATCGGGTTTATGATTTTAATTGGGAATGAGCATGGAATCCACGCGCCCAGCCTAATAACTAGGTGGATCGCATACAAATATAAAGAACAATATACCCACATATGTGATTAGGAAGTTATCAGTAGGCACCAACAAACAGGATTATACAACACTATTCCTGACATTATATATTGTTTATTTAGACGCTGAAGATCCCCTCAAATAATAAAGAGGCAGGATTATTGCGTGAGTCCAGGAGGAGGAAAAGAAAGGAACTCCACCGGCTAAACTAAATACAGAAGAAACAAACTTCAAAAGCCTGTGGAAACATAGCTCTCACAATTGAGCGTAGTGTTCCTATGCAATTAATAAGTAAGTGACAATGAGAAATGTCCTTATTCATCGGACATCTAATCAAGCATCTGTCTGTCTAAATTCTAAAACTCATGTTATTTTATGTACAGATCCTCTGATGATATACAGAGTGAAAGTGGAGGTTCTATACTCACTATAACCCCCAGGATGAATCTGGTACCTGAAAGACATGTTTAGACCTTTTACTTCAATAGTTTAAAAAATAACTTTCCCATATAATATAAGTTGACTAATTATATGAATTTATTTTAGAAAGAATATGTTTTTAAATCTGTCCTGAGGAAGGTGTTCTAAAAAAACGAAGCACCGAAACGCGTCAACACACGGATTTTTAACTGAATAATCTTTGGTTCTTTTAATGATGTATTGAGAAACATGTATTGATTTATGGTGAAATTTAGGAACTGTGTCTAATATGTTGTTTTGAAAAAGCTGTATGATTTTGTTTTTAATGAACTGTTTATACTGATTATAAGAACATCTTTTTAATAAATAAAAATCTACTTAGTGACATAAAATTTTATGTTTTGATTTAAATATACTGGACAGCTCTTGGGTTCTCTTCTTACCACACTTTAGCCCCCTGATTGTTCTATCTGGCAGACTCTCTCAAGTCTTCATGAGATAAACCAGTTCTGGGGTTTGACTTTTTTATGGGATTAGTAAGGAAGCTATCATTATCTTGCCTGATAATCCCTTGATGGCAACTGCTACTTTTCATTAGGAGAGATAGTTAATTGCTTTTGCAGTGGATGCTCCATTTTGTGTGCAATATTACTGCATGTCCATGAGATCACACTGAATGTGACCGTTGATTCAAAATTCTGTCTGTCCTTTACCATTTAATTGATAGTTTCTCAGAAACCTATGTTCAGGTACAAAATGCCTGTGGATGAGTTTCTGGTAAAGTTCAACTGCCTTTTGGTTTTCAGACAGTACATCCAAGCAAGAGAGCATATTATGGCATTAAGGTGAACATGTTGTCTTTGTTGTGTGACAGCATCATTGGATGTGTATAATTTCAGGGTCTACACTGGTATGGATTTTTCAATTGACTTCCCTGTTCTCCCTCTATGTTTGGAATCAGTGAAATAGTTGTGTGGGTACTTCTCAGAACACTGTTTCACAAAGGTCACCATTTGTACATTGACATTTTCTACACAGGAGTTCAATTATTTAAAGATTTTTTCATTGCTGTACTGTAGCATGTGCCAATCAATCAATCAATCAATCAAAGCATTTATATAGCGCACTACTCACCCAGAGGGTCTCAAGGCGCTAGGGGAGGGGGGGCCGCTACTGCTCGAACAGCCAGGTCTTGAGTTGCTTCCTGAAGGTTACCATAAACAAGTTGTGTGAAAGGAACTTCAAAGGGGGTAGAGCAGTGCCTTGTACAGCAATGATGTACTTGCTTTGCAATGTCTGGCTGAAGAGATGTCCACACCCCAGAACTATTCATGGTGAAAGCACTTTACCTGTGTCTGTTTGAAATCAGGAAGTAGATGTGCACCAACCAGTGTATATTCTACACTGCAGCCAGAACATGGAAGGTGTAGATCGGTCAGATCAAAGGGTGCACCCTTACAAAGCAACTCAAATGTCGTATGCCTGGTACAAGATGTTGGCCGTGCAATTCTGTCCTGTGGCATTCTTTAATGCTTATGTTATTTTCAAAGAAAGCTCCCCAGATACCAAAATGGCCTTTTTACAGTTTTAGATGGCTGTGATAGGCAGCCTGTTGCAGTGGAGCAAGCAACAACTGCTACAAGAATTGGAGTGGTTGAAGATGTGGTGGGATTGAAAACTCACCAGTTATCTGGATATTTTACTCCAAAACTCCAAAAGCTACTCCTTGTCACAGATGTTGAGCCTCTGTTAGAAGAGGAATATGGAAGGAGGGTACTATCTTCTGCCCGAGTGTCACTCTAAGCCTGCCCTTTTTTGTGCCCACATGTTTTAAACTATACCATGAGCAACTGAATTATTGAGAGCAGACACGAGAACAAAAGATAATTGAAGACACTGGTTTGAATTACTATATTTGTGGGGTTCAAAACCAGTTTGAAAATTGCTTAATAGGTTTTAGTAACACCTTTTGTTCATGCAAACTTACTTGATTATCTTCTGCTATCAAAAGAGGAGTTAATTAGAATTTGAAAAAAGTGAGCTGAATGTTTATTTTTAATTTCTTTGTTCATGTTTTGTGTCTTTGTGTAATATGTCAATTTTGAAAGTGTTTTAGAAATTAAAGTGTGAAATGGCTTAATGCTGCTGATGGCAGGATTTGATCAAACCAGGGACCGTCTTCACATGGGCCCCGGTTTGATCCATTGCTGTCATAGGGTTAGGCCCAGCCACATCAAGGAGTGCAGCAGTGCTTGGTGGAGGAATTATGTGCATCCCTACAGCTTCCAGAACTTTTTGTCTAATGAATGTGAAGAAAATGGATGTTTCTGCCACAGTTTAAGATGTGCAAGAGCTAGATAAGAAGCCTTGTGAGATCCACACAAGCTAGACCAGCTACTGCTTCCCTGGATGCTTAGCTTTCATAAATGTCTGTGTTTGGAATATTTCCTGAGTAATAGCATAGCCTGGACCCAAATTCTGCAGCTACCCTTATCATCAAACCAGGTAATTTTAGTTTCAGAACATTTTATGTTTGCATACTGTGTTTTGGTGTCTTCGGTTTTGCAGACTCTAAGCCCAGCCACATAATTGGAGGATAATTTTTATCAACTAGATTTCTCTCCATTATTCGTTTTCAAATGAAAGCCAGTGTGCAAGAGAAACTAATTTTGAAGATTCTCTCCGAATAGTACAGGTAACCCCAAATTCAGAGATGTCTAAATGATCACTGTTCCTAAACTCAGTCTCATGTGCACATTTAAAAAATATATATAGGTTTCTTTCACACGCCTTTTTCATGTATTAGATTTTACCATATGGATTGATGCATGGTAGGTACACAATACACAATTACAAATCATGATGAGCTATAGCTAAGTTGCTAGTGCTGGGTGTTTTTGAACAAGCAACAAACACTGTGGGTCTGATTTTGCAAGCAGTTGTGTCACCCATGTGCCAAGCACTGGGGTGCAAGGGCAACGCAACTACTAAGTTAGATATATCAAGCCATGCAAGGCCACACTGTGTAGCCCTGCATGGCTGAATACATCTAGAATAGCGCCAACCCCTGCATTGCGTTACTCTGATTCAGGGAAGCGTTCCATGGGTGGAGCGTGGGGGCTCCCATACATTCACTTATGGATTGTGGCACATTCCCAGATTTACAGTTACTGGTAGACCTGGGAATGCATCAAAATGTTGTGCCTCCCTAGGTAAGGTGTAACAAGGAGAAATATCTTTATGTCTCCTCGCTATTCCTCTTTCTATATATGCTGCATTCTGCAAAACACAGAAAAAGAGGCAAGTGCCTCTCAGGATTGTGTTTTGTGCAGGACGATGTACAAAAACAATCCCACTAGCAACGCAGGCGCCCTTGCTTTATGAAGCAAGAATGCAGCATTGGCTTTACGCAGCACATTGGGCCGGCAGGACAAGGAAAAGACAAGAATGTGCTGTATAATGTTAAATACAGTGTATTTCTGCCTTTTCGCTATCATGCAACGCAGCACAGCAAGGTGTATTGCTGTGTTGCATGATATTTTGACAGATGTGCCCCCAAATTTCTCTGTAACCAGAAGGGCCTGGCAGGCATAATGGTATATTACTGTTCTGAATTTCTTATTTCTTTCAATGATTATTTTCTTTGGGAAAACTATGACTAAGAGCCCTGCTGAATTTAGTATCTTGTCTAGTTTTCAGAAATGTATAGCTTTCTGGGATTACCCATGTGTTTCGCACCTGTTTCCACCACAAACTGCAAGTAGTTTGAAACCACTAGTTAAATCAGATTTCTACTTAGAAAATGCAAAAACTGTGGTAAAAAATGTTTTCTTTTACAACTCTGCTTTTGGGTGAAAGCTTTGAAAGATGGTGATCTTAGCATAGCAAGCCATTGATGCCAATCATAAAAAATATATGCTTTATTGCACAGCACTTTTACCCCCATTAAATAGAAACAAAAACATGTTGCCTTATTTGGCCTGAATACCTCTTTTGGGGAAAAAAAATATTTAGGCTAATTGGGAAGCTAACCCAAATCTATACTACTATTATAAAGAGAGAACACAAACCTTTTGGCAAGGTAAACTCAGGAACCACAGCGCCAATCCACACACCCAATACATTGTTGTAATCCTCAGGGTGTGCAGATGGACATAGGCTATTGAAAATAAAAAAAACGTACATTTAAAAATATAAGTTAAAAAAAAAAGAAGTGCCCTGAAAGTAGCGCCGGCCGCGACGCTGACGGCCACGACGTAGCGATGGCCGCAACGTACGTGATGACGAGGAGGAGCGGCGGTGAAGTGAGGAGCTCGGGGAGGAGCGGCGGCTCAGGTAAGGCTCTGGGACACGGGACGGGAGGGAGCCGGTGCGGGAGGTTGGCCCGGAACAACTGCGGTAAGGCTCAGGGCCTGGGGGCAGCATTTCAGGCTTGCGAGGAGGAGCAGCGGTGATGTGAGGAGCTCGGGGAGGAGCGGCGGCTCAAGTAAGGCTCTGGGACACGAGACGGAAGGGAGCCGGTGCTGGAGGTTGGGCCGGAACAACTGCGGTAAGGCTCAGGGTCTGGGGGCAGCATTTTAGGCTTGCGTGCACTCCCGCCCCGGGCCCCGCCCACCACAAATTTGTCTGGGACACAGACAATGTCGTGGCGGGCGGGGGCCGGGGCGGGAGTGCACGCAAGCCTGAAATCCTGCCCCCAGCCCCCTTCTGCCCCAGGCAACGCTGGGGCGGGCTGCTAGTGTCAAAATAAAGGGCTTCACATTCTGCAGGGAAAAGGCATAGCAGCCACAAGGTTAATTGTGTCTAGCATTCTAGGAGGTTTAGACTACATTTTAATCTGGCTGCTCTTTGTAATGGTTACATATGCGTTCCCTTCAAGGCTTGGCTTTTTATGATCCTTTGGTATGAGACTTTGTCAATCACATCTTTGTTTAGTCTAGAATAATATTTATTTCTCACCTGATGCTATTAGTTGTTAGGCTGCATATTTTCACCTCTAGTATAGTGCTTGCCTATAACTGCGCAAGGCAGCACTTCACAACTAAAACTGTCTCTGTATGCTCCAGCTGGTTCCCTCCCTTGTGTCTCGATATTCATGCACCTTGTACCTCTAGTGCACTCCTGATTAGCCCACTCACCACCCTCTTGTAACATCATTGCCCTATCTGCTCCTTATTCCGCTGCAACCTCCTGTCATTACCACTGCTGGCTTCGTGTAAATATATACGTAGGACTAGGTATATAATTTTGGGGTTTCACAGAAATGAATGGCAGGCTATACTAATGACTGCTTTACCTTCAATACACTCTCTTTTTGTTTCTCTGTCAAAAGAAGTACTTGTGTCAAAAGAAAGCTTTTTCTTTCTCTCTATATCATAGGTACCCAAAAACGAATAAAATGAAGGCTCCCTTGTCTCGTACTTTGATTTGACACAGAAACAGTACTGTATAAAAGTCAAGGGAGCCTTCAATAGTCTACGACATCCACGACAGCTTCAACACCTAGACCTCGCCGACAGCCACAAACACTCCAAACTCACTGCTCCCCAGTCACACCGGTCGCCTGATCTTCTGGAACCACATCAACTACGAAGACACCATCAAGACCATGTACACCATCCACTTCGGCTCACTATCAGACCCCTGCCCCACCACAGCTCAACAAAGCGAGCTCCGTCATCGCACCCCAACTCCGTAAGATCTTCAACAGTGCATTTTTGAGAGTGCAACCTTCCTGGAAAGCTGGAAACACGCAGAGATCAACGTCCTACCAAAAAAAACCAAGGCAGGCCCAAGAGACCTCAAGAACTTCCGGCCCATCTCCCTGCTCCCGTTCCCGGCGAAGGTCATCGAGAAGATTGTCAACAGACAACTGACACAATTCCTCGAAGAGAACAACACCCTGGACTCGTCTCAATCCGGATTCCACAGCAACCACAGCACTGAAACCGCCCTCATCGGCGCCAACGAAGACATCAGGGCCCTGCTGGACAACAGCAAAACTGCTGTTCTCATCCTCCTGGACCTCTTGGCCGCCTTCGACACCATCTGACACCGCACCCTGCACACACGACTCTACAACGCGGGGATCCACGACAAAGCCCTGGATTGGATCACCTCCTTCCTCACCGACAGAACCCAGAGAGTCCGCCTCCCTCCATTCCGATCCGCAGCCACCAAGATCACCTGGGGCGTGCCCTAAGGATCATCCCTCAGCCCGACCCTCTTCAAAGTATACATGACACAGTTCACCAACATCGTCCAATCACACAACCTCAACACAGTCTCATACACTGAAGACACCCTGCTGATCCTCTCCCTCACCAAAGACCCCACCACCGCCAAAACCAACTTCCACGCAGGGATGAAGGCTATCACCGAATGGATGAAGAGCAGTCGCCTGAAACGGAACTCAGACAAGACGGAGGACCTCCTCCTTTGTTCCACCCCTTCTGCCTGGGATGACTCCTGGTGGCCAGCCTCGCTGGGAACTGCGCCGACACCCACTGACCAAGACCCGCAAACTGGGGTTCATCTTGGACTCAACACTCTCAATGACCCAACAAGTCAACGCCTCTCCTCCGCCTGTTCAACACACCCTGTATGCTTTGCAAGATCTACAGATGGATCCCCACCGAAACCAGAAAGACGGTCACAAAGGCTTTCGTCACCAGCAGGCTGAACTATGGCAACGCCCTCACAGCCAAACTCCAGAAGAGACTCCAACGCATTAAAAACGCCTCAGCACCCCTCATCCTCGACATCCCACGCCACAACCACATCACCACCCACCTGAAGGACCTGCACTGGCTTCCTATCAACAAGAGGATCACCTTCAAACTCCTCACCCAGTGACTCACTTTCTATCACATAAAAAATGAGACAACAGCAGTTCAAGGGTATTTTAAATAAGCCCCTCAATTCCCAGCATTAAATTTATCTTTGATTCACATCTCCTGAGTTCAAATCCTCGATCAGCCCCATCCCCCTTGCTGATTGCGCCACATGTTTTATAGCACAGTACCTCAAACCCTCTAATGACTTAGGATGTCTGTTCGTAAAGTGCTTGGCTACTTGATAAGATCTATTTTGATTCTTAATGGCTCTTATGTATTGGAGAATGCTCAGCTGAAGTTATTTATATTTGTAAACTCAGCATATCATTTTATACAGTCACATTCAAGGACATATGCATCAAACTCTGTTTCACAAATTATTCTTTCTCAAATCCTCATCTCATCCTTTGGTCTTTCGAACTGTACTAATCCTTTTCATTCATGCCTTGCAAGTAGTAATTTCACAAAACCATTATTTTTATTTTTGAAACAATTACTTGTTCTCTTGGTAGGATCACAGTGGCTCACCATTAAAATGTCACCAAGGATGGTTCTTTGATGCTGAGATATAGGCTAACTATTTTCTTTATGTGCTTAAAATGTACTAAATATATGGCAGTTCTTTCTCACATTTGATTTAAGTGTGGAATCGGCCAGAATATATTCCATGAAGAACCTCCATATAATGTCCTGATGTCCATCTGATGTTCTTCCCTTCACTGACATCCTCTCGATCCTTATGCGTAGCCCATATCAAGATATCATCAAGGACTTTCCTCAAGAATTCACTCAATGTTTATCATGGCAGTTTCCTCACTTTCAAACCTTTCTTCCTTGGTACATATTCTCCTAGCCCTTAGCAGCTGGCCATATGAAATACTCAATTTTTAGATGATCACTAATGGCATTTAGGATACAGTTTGCAGAGGTTGCTTCCCCATAGATCTTTGTGCAGATTTCGTCATTGTTAGCTTTCAAATTCACATTCAACAATTATATGCTACTCCAGCTGTATGTTTCTATGAACTGGATATCAAGCTAATTGGTGATGAGGACCTGTGTATACTTTTCGAGGGTCAGCTAATCCCCATTCCAAATCATGAAGAACTTGCCAATAAAGCTCATACAATTAAATTTGTAAGCACAGGTGCACCACAAGTAGAAATTGTACAAACTGAGTCACATGTTTGTCACAAAAAGATACTGAGAGTAATGTCCAATTATTTTCAAACATTTTTTTTCTTTATTGTTCCATTTGTAAGAAAGTACAGCCGATGCGTTTCGTCCCAAATGGGACGAAACGCGTCGGCTGTGCTTTCATTTTGGTTAGGTGCATTTCTTAAGAAGGTTCCACCATCCATTTTTCTTTAATAAAGCTCATACAAGTAAATGCTTAGTCCATCTGGTGGTCATATTCCTCAGCAGGGGACAACTCCTTTTCCCACCACTCCTTAATACAATTGCATAGGTGGGGTAAAAGATGTATCCATAAGCGTTCCTATTTTCTGTAAGTAGAGCTTGTTATCAAACAAAAATGGATTATGGCTGAGGCAATTTTCATACATTTTCAGAAACATTTCCATACCTTAGTATCCCTACTCTAACTTTGAGGAAGGCGAGCTGGCATGTTTTATTCACTCTGGCTGTTAGTGCAAGTTCTTCAACACCTTACTAGAGCTGATGCTTGGTCAAAATACATTGCTGAACATATTTACCCAGTATTATTGCATCAAATCTAGTCCATCTCTCTCACCACTTGGGGAATGAGACATCTTAGGGCCATATGTATCATACTTCCGTTTTGCGAATTTAAAATAGTGAATCTTAAGGAATCGCTATTTGGAATCCGCAAAACGGTATGTATGAAGGTAATCTAGGAATTTTATTGATTCCTTAATATTCATTATTTGCGAATTCGCAAATTGCGAATTCGCAAATAATGAATACTTCCCATTCATTTCTATGGGCCAGGAGGCCCATAGAAATGAATGGTAAATTTGCTAATCGCAATTTGCTAATCGCAAATTGTGCGAATTTTCAAGGGTGCAGGGGGTGTCTCAAGAACACCCTGCTGCACCCCTGAAAATGACATGTGTGCGCATATGGCGCACATACATGCCCTAAGGGCATGCATGTGCGTCACATGCCACAATGAAAAATGCCAATTTGTGCTTATTGAAAAGGAATCACAATTTACCACCAACTTTCAGTTGGTGGTAAATTGCGATTCCTTAAACCAAATTCGCAAGAGAAAAAAGCTTCTTACAATTAAGGAATCGCAAAATTGTGATTAAATGCTATGGCAAAATAAGGAATCGCAAAATTTTGCAATTTTGCAATTCCTTATTTTGCTACTTTTTCATACATTGCAAATGTGCAAAAATGGCCGTTTCCGATTCGCAAAGGCCGGAATTCGGCGAATTTCGGCCTTTGCGAATCGAAAATAGCTTCATACATATGGCCCTTAGAGAGACCTCGGATTTGACAAATACAAGTAGTCCTGAGGATGGTCTCATGCAATCAATACTCTACAGACCAAAACAACAACACATTGAACTGCGTTTCTGTAATTTACTTACCATTAGAACAAACTTAACAGCTCATAGATATGCACTTCTGATTATTTTTTTAGAGTGGAGTTGACATACATTTTGATCATATATGTGATTATTATGTGATTACTGCAACACCAAACTGCACACTGGATATTGTTGTGCCTGATTGATTTTCTCCATACCCCTACTAATGTTTGGTATTCTGTAATATACATAAAGTCAATGCAATAGCTTTATTTTTGAATGCCTGTTTTTTGATCATTTTTACATTAATTTTGTTATCCATGATTGATTTCATTTATCCAATTCAATTGATTTGGGTATTTGCTTTAATATAATTCGTATGAATCAATTCATTGCACCATATATCTTAGACACCTAAATATATGGAATAAATATACTCTTTTATATGAATGACTCTCTTGTTGTCCATTAGCTTCAGTTAATTCTGCTAACCATGCTCGCCAGAGGTTATTGGGTTGCCCTTCCTTTGTAAAACATTGTTCCAAGTGTGGGCAGGAGTACATTTAAGCCTGTTTAGACATCATTGGAGCTGTAGCAAATCTACAGGTGTATTTTGTGAATTGCAATGGTCTCTGCTAGATGAAGTAGGGACCACAAATCTAGTCAGGGTAAGGCAGATACACACTAAAAGATTACCGGTGCTCATCCTAGCTTGGCACAGAACAGTTAGGCTAAACTAAAGAGGCAATGTGTAAAGTATTTGTGCACAACACACACAGTATCACAGTGAAAACACCACAAAAAAACCTCCACACCAGTTTAGAAAAATAGAGTATTAGATTCAGAACAAACCAAGACCAAAATGACAAAAATCCAATATGTAGAAATGAATATATACATTTTTAGGGAATAAGTGTCAAAATAGTGCTTAGAAATAAATAACTCTTAAAGGGTTAAAATGGGTGCACTGTACCAGGACAGAGTCCAAAGTTCAGGCGGCCTGTGATGGAGCGCAGGCACAGTACAGGACCCACACAGGGCCTGCTGAGCAAAGTACCTTTATCCTTGTCACAGCACGACGTGCAGCTCCCAATGCAGCTGAGAGGTTGTGCTGAATTGTGCCATGCAGTAGTGGCGATTCTTCGGTTCGATGGATAAAGTGCCAATTCCAGAATGTGGCAGTTCCGAGTGTGCTGCGCCGGTCCCAGTCCCTGCAGCAGCAGTGATGGGTCCATGCACAGGTTCTTACAGATGCAGCACTTTAGACTTACTTCCAAAGGCCCTGGACTGGATTGGCACCTCTTGGCAGAGCAAGACTTACAGCAAGTAAAGTCCAGGTCCTGGGCTGAAGATAAAAGTGAAGTCTCTGATACCCCTGAGACTTCAGCAACAGGAGGCAAGACAACAGGCCCTTGGAGAAACCTAGCTTCTAGGATGTAGAGTTCAGGTCTAAGTCCTTCTCCCTTCAAAGCCAGAAGCAATGTGCAGCAGGCCAACACAGCAAAACAGTCTAGTAAGGTGGCAGTCCCTCCTACAGCACAGCAGTCTTATCCATAGCAGCAGGCCAACTCAGCAAAGGAGTTTAGCAGAGTGGCTTTCCCTCCCACAGCACAGCAGCTCCTCTTCTTGTTAGAATGTCCTTAGTTCCAGTAGTGCTCTGAGTTGGCTCGGTCAGAGGCCCAGTACTTATTCCTAGTTTGGCCTTTGAGATAGGGAGACTTCAAAGAGATGCTTTGAAGTGCACAATACCTTGATGTTCCTGCCCTGGCTCCAGTCTCGCTACAGGAGGTATGCAACCCTTTGAGTAGGGACAGGCTCCAGCCCTTTCAGGTGTGAAGTGTCAGCTCCTTCCTCCCGTCCAGGTTCAGGATGACCCATCAACATGCTGATGGCTACTTAGTCACACCTACCCTTCCTTTGTGTGTGGCTGTCTCTACAGAATGCAGGAAGCTAGTTGTCACCTACACCAAATGTGTATTCCAGAGACAGACAGGCAGCACCAAAAGGCTTAAGTAAGAAAATGGCAACTTTACAAAAGCGACATTTTCAGGACTGCAACTGAAAAAACAACTTCTCCATAAGTTGTGTTTTTGAATTGTGAGTCCAGAGACACAAACTGTGGCTTTCCAATCTTTTCCCAATTGAAAACTACACTTATGAAAAGGCATAAGGCCATCCCAATGTTATCCTATGGGAGAGATAGGCTTCGCAGTAGTGAAAAACGAATTTAATAGTATTTCACTACCAGGACATGTAAACCTGGAAAGTACATGTCCTACTTTTTAAATACATTGCACCGTACCCATGAGCTGGCCAGGACCTACCTTAGGGGTGCACTATATGTAATAAAAAAGCAAGGTTTTGGCCTGGCAAGTAGATTAACGTGCCAGGTTGAATTGGCAGTTTAAAACTGTACACACAGGGTTTTCAGTGGCAGGCCTGGGGCATGTTTAAGGTGCTACTGAACTGGGTGGCACAATCAGTGCTGCAGGCTCACTAGTAGCAATTGAGTTCTATACCCTGGGCACATGTAGTGAACTTTACTAGAGACTTATACATAAACCAAATATGCCAATTCTGAATACACCAATGCTACCATGTTCTAGATACAGAGTATATGTACTTTAGCACTGGTCAGCAGTGAAAAAGTACACAGAATTTTACAGCCAGTTAAAAACAGGAGGGCCGAAGGCAAAATGTTTGGGGAAACCACGCCAATGGTGCAAGGTCTAACAATATCCCTCGGCCAACCTATCATTATTATTCTCTTAACCCCATCCACCTTATAATAATTATCCCTCATATTCCCACCACTCTCATTGGTTGCTTCTACATGTCCTACAAAAAAATAAACCTATGTGTGCCGAGATCTCCTCCATGGGGCAGAGATCTCCATGCAGATAAGATAAGAGAGGGAACTGTGGAAATCTCCACCTATACAATTGTGAATTGCATATAGTATAGTAAGTAAACCGTAAAAGTGAATGTAAGAAAGTGGATTATTACTTGAGGTGGCTGGTCACCCACCTCATGGAATAATAACAATTTTTTGTCAGAGTAGACTCCCAAAGGTCACTAAATTAACCTGAAATCAACGCATCGGTACATATGACACAGAACGGACAGGCTTAACTTAGGGCACTGTTTAAAGTAATTATACAGTACCAAAACAGTAAAAACAGCAAAAAATAAAAATCCCAAACCTATTTAGCAAAACAGCGTACATTTTAATCAACAAAATGAGACAAAAACAACAAAAATACAATCAGGGAAACTGGAGATATCTGTTTTTAAACTTGTAAGTGCAAATAGCGCCAAAAAATGGCAAGCACCAGTGAAAGTCTATAGTAACCGTAGACTACGATCTAGGAGCACTTTCAGGCTGACTGCGATGGATCCCGAGTTTAGTGGCGCAGGGCAGCACAGAAAGTCACCTTGCTTTACTGCCCTGCGTCACAGGCAAAGGGCAGGAAAGCACCATATTTATCTAATACAGCGCATTGCTGTCCTTTTCCCTCACGCTGGTGTCGCTGTGGCAGCCTAGCCCCAATGCAGGCACCCTTGTACCACGGTGCAAGGGTGCCTGTGTTGTAGGCAGGATTGTTTTTGTTCAGAAAAAAGCACTTTCCTGCACAAAAACAATCCTGACAGGCATTTCACTCTTGATATATGTGTTGCAGAATGCAGCACACATAGAGAGAAGAAAAAACAAGGAGAAATAAAAATAATTCTCTTTGTTATGCCTCTCCTGGGGAGGAGTATATTTACTGGCACATTCCCAGGTTTACAAAGTCTTGTAAATCGGGAAATGCATCACAGACCATCAGAGTGGCATGGAACGCCCACGCAACTCCCATGGAACGTCTATTACAGACAGAGTAATGCAACCCATTGATTTGCTACTCCATTTTTTGTAGTCAATCCTAAGCCATGCAAAGTGGCTTTGCGTGGCTTAAAAAATATGACGTCATTCTTGCACCAATTTGCACATTGCAAGAGCAATGGATCCCGAGTTTAGTGACGCAGGACAGCACAGCTAGTCACCTTGCTTTACTGCCCTGCATCATAGGTAAATTGCATAAAACACCATATTTATCCAATACGGTGCATTGCTGTCCTTTTCCCTCATGCTGGTGTCGCTGTGGCAGCCTATAACCAATGCAGGCACCCTTGCTCCATGTTGCAAGGGTGCCTCTCTTGTAGGTTGGATTGTTTTTGTGCAGAAAGGAGCACAAAAACAATCCTGACAGGCTTTTTCCTCTTTCTATGTATAGAAAGAGGAAAGAACAAGGAGAAATAAACATATTTCTCTTCGTTATGCTTCTCCTGGGGAGACGTATCTTTATTGGCACATTCCCAGGTTTACAAGGTCTTGTAAATCTGGGAATGCATCAAAAACCATGGGAGATGCATGGAACACCCACACAACCCTCATGGAATGTCTATCACGGGTACTGCAACGCAGGGATTTGCTACTCTATTTTTTTGGAGCCAATCTAATCCACTCAAAGTGGCTTTGTGTGCCTTCATAAATATGACTTAAGGTTTGCGTCATTTTTGCACCAATTATTGTGTTGCAGGAGCGACTCAAACCAGGTCATAAATATGACTCTGAGGGTCCGATGTAGGTAATCCCAGATTACCGATTCTTAAATACCAAATCATACCGATTCGGTATTTAAGAACAAACAAATGGGATGTAGGTAATTTTACCGGAAAAATTACCGAATCGGTAAGTTTCAGTAATTACCGAATCGGTATTTACCGATTCAGTAATTGGGGGAAACATTGAAGGGTGGCAGGTTGTCCCCTTGACACCCTGTTGCACCCTCAATTTTGCATGGGTGCACATGTTGCAGAAATACATGCCCTAAGGGCATGTATGTCTGCAACATGACACTGTAGGAAAAGCAAAAAAAATGCTTTGTAAAGGGTTTTCATTATTTACCAAATAATCACAGGGAAGGATCACTTGTCCTGCACATTGATTTTACTTTGACACTCACCTTGATTCCCAGAGCAGCTGAATATTAGCTGTTGGGAAACGGAATTCACTCGTTTCTTGGCGCCATTGCTCGCCGAGGGAGACGATAGCCACGCCCATCTCTTGCTGGTCACGCCCCCTCCGCAAAGATAAATAGGGCGCGCTGAACTCTAGCGCTGCTCTATTGCTGTGCTACTCCTGAGGCGAAAAGCCGGGAGGTGTTTACTGCTCTTTTTTAAAATTGTATGCTGTGTATTGCTCTTATAATACTTGCCGATTTGCACATTGATTTTACTTTGACACTCACCTTGATTCCCAGAGCAGCTGAATATTAGCTGTTGGGAAACGGAATTCACTCGTTTCTTTGCGCCATTGCTCGCCGAGGGAGACGATAGCCACGCCCATCTCTTGCTGGCCACGCCCCCTCCGCAAAGATAAATAGGGCGCGCTGAACTCTAGCGCTGCTCTATTGCTGTGCTACTCCTGAGGCGAAAAGCCGGGAGGTGTTTACTGCTCTTTTTTAAAATTGTATGCTGTGTATTGCTCTTATAATACTTGCCGATTTGCACATTGATTTTACTTTGACACTCACCTTGATTCCCAGAGCAGCTGAATATTAGCTGTTGGGAAACGGAATTCACTCGTTTCTTGGCGCCATTGCTCGCCGAGGGAGACGATAGCCACACCCATCTCTTGCTGGCCACGCCCCCTCCCACATCACTTGCTACCACTATAACTCATGTGTCAATACCGAAAGCGCAGCGGACGAGCGCAGCGGGCACGCCGATTGCGCGCCGAAGGCGCGCTTAAGGCAAGCTCGTCTGCGCTCGTCCGCGACGAGGACGCGCCTAGCGCCACTTACTCTGCCCAATCCAGCCCTCAATCCCCCTGCTACACCCGGGATGCACTGCTCAATCTACGAGGGTATGCGCACGAAGGTAAGCTCACCTTTGAAGAGACTGCTTCTCCCTTAACTGACTTCACCCACAAGGACTTAATCGTAGGAGGCCTCTTGAATGTCAGATCTCTACCGAAGCATGCCACTGAAATCAATCTCCTTATAGATTCACACCATCTAGATGTACTTTTTCTAACTGAGACTTGGACACATGCCAATTGTGAGACCGATTTAGCATCTGCCTGTCCTCTAAACTTCAACGTTCTACATCTCCCCAGACCCAAAGGCCGCGGCGGCGGAGTTGGCGTCATCTTCCGAGCCTCTTGGCAAATGAACACCATTGACATAGATCCTGTACCTGGAATCGAGCTCTTTGGTCTGACTATAAACTGCCACCCAGGAGTCACCTTTACGGTGATCATCTGCTACCGACCGCCAGGGGCATTTTCCCTCCCGCAACAACAAGCTCTCCTCACGATCATCACAAACATGGCAACCTCCCATAACAAACTTATTATTCTAGGAGATTTCAATCTCTGGCCAAACGGCAGCCAAGATACAGGTTTAGACAACCTTCTGCTGTCTTGTGACAGCGTGGGGCTTCACCAACTGATAAAGGACCCCACCCACTCCGCAGGCAATCGTCTTGACCTTATTTTTTCGAGTCCTGATCTAACTCAAGTAGGCGACATTCTGCCTATGAGCTGGACGGACCACTCGCTCATTAAACTTTACATCACCAACGCCACAATAAGAAAGCCCAAGAATTACTCTCCACCACAATTTTCTTATCGAAACTGGAAAGCTTTAGAAAAACTCAGCACCTCCACCAAAGTCTTTGAGGTGCAGGATAGTTTCTCTCCTACCAGCTCGGTGGAAAACAATTACAGATCCCTCAGCTCGAGAATCACCTCCATCACGAACTCGGTTGCCCCTTTAAAACACTGCAAACCCAAAGGTAGAGCACCTGCTCCCTGGTACAATGACTCCCTGAAAACCCTCAAATCAGCCTGTAAACAGGCCGAGAGAAAGTGGAGACACGGATACTGTGACAACAATAAAGCCCTCTGGAAAAACTCACTCCGTGATTACAAATCTGCCATCGCAGAGAGCAAATCGAACTACTACTGCTCCACTATAGCTAACGCTGCTAACAGCCCAAAAAGTATATTTCAGATCCTGGATAATATTATACATCCTGACTGCGTCAAGAACTCCATTCCCCCATCTCAGACCCTCTGTGACAACCTCGCTCAGTTTTTTACCGACAAAATTGAGACCATCATCAACAATCTGGCAACGCCCCCGTCACATAACCACCCAACCCCCCCCGGAGTTGGCTCCACCAACTCTGATTCTCCGAGGTCAGCGTGCCCTCCTATGAATAGTCTCCTAGCTTTCCCCCTGATCTCTCAAGCAGAATTTGAGAAATTGGCACTGGGCATCACCTCGGGATCTCCCCTTGACCCTCTGCCCCCGAAAATCTGGAAAGCATGCAGGCACGAGTTATTCCACACCCTCCGGATGATCTGCAATCAATCTCTCAGCTGTGGTTTCGTCCCCATCCCCTGGAAGCAAGCGCTCATCACCCCGCTACTAAAGAAACCTACGCTGAATCCAGAATGCCTGTCCAACTTCCGCCCCATATCACTTCTGCCATTTCCGGCGAAGGTGCTTGAACGTTGGGTCAGCAACTGCCTCTCAACCCACCTCGAGCAGCATCACGTTCTGGACGAATTCCAATTTGGTTTTCGCCCAGCCCATGGCACTGAAACTGCAGTGCTCACTGCCATGGAAGAGCTTCGAATGCGCGCAGACAGGGGCCAAGCCGTGGCCTTGATCTTCTTAGACCTGTCTGCCGCATTCGATACTGTCAATCATGGGACCTTGCTTGAGAGGCTGAGAGAGGCAGGGATTGATGGCACGGCCCTGCTCTGGTTTCATTCCTATCTCAGTGACAGAAAACAGGCTGTATCCCTCCCCCCTTTCCAATCGGTCTTCTCCCCTGTCCCTCACGGTGTTCCCCAGGGCTCCTCCATCAGTCCGATTCTTTTCAATGTTTACTTGAAACCACTGGTCACTTTAATTAAATCGCACAATATGACTACAGTAAACTATGCGGACGATACCCAGCTCCTTTTCTCTTGGGAGGGCGAAGATTCCATCTCTTTAGAAGCCTTCCATAACTGCCTAAGAGACACCGCAGGCTGGTTACACCAGAACTCCCTCCAGTTTAACTCCTCGAAAACCGAGGTTCTGTTCTGTCCCGCGAGCCACATACCCCGCCCTCTGCCTGCTGAGTTCTGGCCCCCGGAAAACTCTAACAACCCGCTACCTGTTACCAGTGTTCGCAATTTGGGCGTCATGCTAAATCACCAACTGAGCATGGAAACGCAGGTTTCAAGAACAGTCGCCACCTGCTCAGCCCTTATGCGCTCACTGCGCAAAATCCTGCCTCTACTACCACCTTCAGCCCGAGCATTGATAGTCAGGTGCACTATTCTTAGTCGCCTTGACTATTGTAATGCCCTCCTGTTTGAATCCCCTGCGACACTGCTGGACAGACTCCAACGAGTTCAGTCGGCAGCAGCCAAACTGGCTCTTGGTTGGACCAGGAGATCCTCGGCCACCGCTGCCTTGGCCGAGCTGCACTGGCTTCCTTTGAAGCAACCCTTTGCTTTCAAAGCCCTTTGCTTGGTCTTCAAGGCACTACACGGTGCAGGACCTAGACCTCTTCAACGTCTGTTCTCGTGGTACATCCCCACCAGAACACTTAGGTCCGCAACCGCCTGCCTTGTGAAAGTACCCAGATGCAAGAAGGCCAGGACTGGGGGAAGATCCTTCAGAGTAGCTGCGGCCAAGCTTTGGAACAGTCTGCCTGCCGATATTCGCCAAATCCCTCACCTCCTACCCTTCAGGAAGCGAATCAAAACATGGCTCTTCCCCCACTCCTCTAAGCCCACTCGCCCATAGTTCACCCCCCCCGTTTAAAAACCCAGGAGTAGTTACCAGCGCCAGGATACCTGCCAGGTGACCGCCGCGCTCTATAAATGTTTTAAATAAATAAATAAATAAATAACCAGGGTATGCAGGAAAAAACGTGGGTGTCTCAAGATAAAAGACCCTCATGCATGTGATGGTATGATCGTAATAGCGGTATATGTTGATTCTCCACTCTTCATTCACGTGTGTGCATAATCATTGGGTCAGTATGGTTATGCAGCCTCCACCCGGAGGATCTTACCCATGGTTAAAAACAGTAGTCATCAAGTGATGTGGATAGTGCTAAGGTAAGAAATTAAAATACCCAGAAACCCAGATAACAATTTTTTTAGGTCTGGATTGGGATAGCCCGTTAGGGAAGAGTTAGAGTTGTGCGTTTCTATGAATGTATAAGGGGTTCTAAACGCACTCAAAAAAAGTGAACTAAAATATGGCCGACATGTTTCAG
This sequence comes from Lissotriton vulgaris, assembly GCF_964263255.1. NCBI lineage: Eukaryota > Metazoa > Chordata > Amphibia > Caudata > Salamandridae > Lissotriton > Lissotriton vulgaris. The sequence continues at coordinate 304,932,337 of NC_141696.1, forward strand.
CCCAGTCTGCCTGGTTAGGTTTTATAGGGCTTTCTTCAGGACCAAAGGTGCAAAAGTGATGGTGAGTGTTTATAAAGAAAATTATTCGTTATAAACAAGATAAGAAAAGGAGAAATTCAACCTGCTTCTTGTTATGGAAGGTCACACTGAACCTGTAAAATAAAAACAGCAATGTGCACACAATGTAGGGGTAGAGGGAATGGAGACACACAAAACGATACAATACACTCATTGTATTTCAAAATCTCTGTTTGATTTTGACAAACTTTAAAATGGCAATACTTTGTGGACCAAACAGTCCATGGCAGTGTCAACTCTCTCATAATCCGTCTATTTGTGATACATGCTGGTGATGTAATACATTGCGCTTAGAATCATACATCTCACTAGTGACTCTATACAGCATGCTGTGAGAATATAATAGCTATAATCACGTTTTTAGCAGCAGCTCCTCGCATGCGTGTGACTCATGTTTGTGTTTACATGTGGCTTTGTGATAAAGTTAAGAAAACCCATCTCGTTTTTGTGAATAGTGTGAAATTGAGACACTCACTCGTACACTTAAATGAAATAGTGAACGGTCAAGAGACTCCATCCGAAACACTCTTGTTTTCGACATGTAGTGACCCGCTTATTCTGTCCGTGGTGCATGGGGCTTTCATTGAGGAACTTATCTTAAATGTCGGCTTTCATAGAGACGTACCTCAAGTGTTCAAATTGGACACTTCATCAGATATAAGGGAATTAGAGGGGGCTGTAGCTAAAAGAGTAACATACAAGTTCAGTCGGCATACACTTACGGTTCCGTAAACTTGGATACGGGATGTGTTTCTCTCGGCTACCTGCAGCTCCTGGCCTCTTGCGCTACTTGTGCTGTCGCTTCCACTCAATACCCGGAATCTAGAGCTGGAGCGTTGCCGGGTCTATTGAGGAACTGTCAGTCATAGGGACTGAAGATAGACTCAGACAGTAAGAGCGAGTCTGTTTATTAAAGGAAATGAATACCACTATTTCAAAAAAAGTAATGTAAGGTGCGAATAGCTAATGCCGATCTTTGAAGGGCATTAATTAATAATTAAGTAATCTTACGTTGCCGGGTTTATCGGCCATGGCAAATGAAGAAAGACTCTGTCTATGGGTGCAAGTCTGGTTTTTTTTTGGTTTAAATCTTTTATTGAAATTTTAACACAGTAGACATAGGATACATCAACATCTCGGGCGAGCATGCGGTCGCCTTGCCTTGAACCGCTACCCCTCTCCTCCCACCGGCAGGGTTCCCGATGGCTACAAGGTGCATGCCCTGCCGCGCCGAATAGGCCCTGCATACGAAAGTGAGTGATTATCCTGTCTTCCAAACATGCGATGGTATCAGTTTGTCGTATTTGGCGCGGCCGCAGCGCCTAGGTAGGTGAGCCAGGTTCCCCCTGGAAATCCCTCGGAAGTCTAAGTACCCTAAGATATTTCGGGCAAGTGATTTCGTGGAACTCCGCTGACAGGAGGGAGACGAAGGGCTGCCAGATGTCCAGAAATGTGTCCCGTGTTTGGGTGATGGAGGCCTGTATTTTCTCCATTCCGATAACATACCATAATCGATGAAGCCATCCTGTGTGTGTGGGTTTCCTGGAGGTGCCCCAGAGTGACAGGATATGTTGGGTGGCTGCTCCCATCGCCAGCCCCATCTGCTTGCCCCTGACCGATCTCAAAGGGAACGTGATGGCGTTGGGGAGGCCGAGGAGTGTGTAGGCCGGGAATCGGGGGATTTCTGTGTCGAAGTGTTTGTCAAAGCTGTGGAGCACCTCCTCCCAGTACCCCTGAACCTCTGGGCAATCCCATAAGATGTGAGTGAGTGTCCCTCTTTGCCCGCATCCCCTCCAGCACCCGGGGTCTCTGCGTGGGTTGCCCTGATGTAGCCGGGCCGGCGTGAGGTGCCAGTAGTACGCTATTTTCACCGCTGCTTCCTTACTGGCTACATTGCGGGCGGTGTGGTGGGCCCTGAAATAGATGTCCTGCCACTCCCCGTCGGTGAAGGTGCGCCCTAGTTCGTGTTCCCATCTGTTCTGTCCCGCCGACCGAGCAGCGGGGGGAAGGGGGCCGAGCATCGTGTATAGATCTGTGATTGCGTGTCTGTCGTTTCTTTTCACGTGAAGCCAGCGCTCATAGACTGTCAGGGGTCTGCCCACATGAGGTTGCACGTCTTTCTCTAAAAGCCAGTGTCTAATCTGGAAGTATTGGAAGCGTTGTATCTGTGGGAGCGTATAATAGTCCTGCAGAGTGCCAATTGTCATAAAGCCCTCGGGTTTGAAGAGGTCGCCAGCCGCTTTGCATTCCGAGTCGCGCCACTGCGGGAATGACCGAGGGGCCATACCTGGGGGGAACGCTGGATTCTCAAAAAGGGGGGACATCGGGGACGGGAACGTGGTGAGGCCTTTTGGCACCGCTACCCTGCCCCAAACCTGCATCACAGTTCTCGTGATGGGGGACTTCTTGAGATAGGAGAGCCTGTCCTTGCGGCTCAGGAACGGGATCTTCCATAGGGACATCTGGCCCATGGCGCGATCCTGAAACAGCCACAGTTTTTCAGATTCGGGTCTGTTCCATTCCAAGAGGTAGCGAAGCTGTGTCGCTTGAAAATAGCGAAGGAGGTCAGGCACCCCGAGACCGCCTTCCGCTGTGGTTCGTGTGTTGAGGTCTCTGCGGAGGCGAGGACGTTTACCCGCCCACACAAAGTGGGTGATGGAGTCTTGCAATTGTTTAAGCACTCCGATCGGGGGCGTAACTGGGATGGTCTGAAAGAGGTATAGGATCTTGGGGAGCAGGGTCATTTTTACTGCTGCCACTCGTCCCAGCCAGGAGAGCGGTTGACGCCGCCATCTCTCATCTTGAACCCCGACACCTCCCCGAAGCGCTCCACCGACGTCGAGGGGTCCTCGAGGGCCGCCAAGATGTCATCTGCATACAGGCTCACCGTTTGTTGTTCACCGCTAAAACGAACGCCGTTTATGGACCCGTTGTCTCGTATCCGCTGGGCCAAGGGCTCGATGTACAGAGCGAAAAGCAGGGGTGAGAGAGGGCACCCTGTCTGGTGCCCCTTCTGATGTCTCGGGGATCCGAGCGCACTCCATTGACCGAGATCCTGGCCTGTGGGGTGGCGTAACAGCTAGCAACCCACGTGCGGAACCTGTCTCCGAACCCATAGCGCATCAGGACGGCGTCTAAGTAACCCCAGTCCACCTTGTCGAACGCCTTCTCGGCATCCACGGACAGGAGGACCGCGTCGGAGCTGTTGTAGTGAGTTTTATCAATGACATGGAGCTGTCGTTTAGTGTTGTCCGTGCATTGTCTGTTGGGAACAAATCCCGCCTGATCCGGCTCAATAATCCCCGGTAGACATGGGCCCAATCTAGCAGCCAGCACGCTTGTGAACAATTTCAGATCGATGTTGAGAAGGGAGATGGGTCTGTATGCTTTGCACTGGGACGGGTCCTTACCCGGTTTAGGGATAACCACAATGTCCGCGTCCAGCATGTCCTGGGGGATAGAACCTCTACCCTGGAATGAGTTGAATAACCTGGTTAGCAGCGGAGCGATTTGGGGGCAGAAAGCTTTATAAAAGGTGGCCGAGAAGCCGTCTGGGCCAGGGGCCTTCAGAGGCTTGAGGCGCGCGATCGCGGAGATGACCTCTTCGGTTCTTATAGGAGCGTCAAGGGAGGCCTTGCGTGTGCGTTCAGGGGCGTTATGTTCGTGTCGCGGAGGTAGACGTCGGTGAGAGTCTGTTCGGGTGGCGGTTCCGCAGTGTACAGTGAGGCATGGAACCCGCGAAAAGCTTCTGCGATAAGCTTCTGCGATTTGGACATCGTCTTGGGCGATCGTTCCGTCCTGAGCGTGGACAGGGGGTACTCACGCCTTCAGGGTCTTAGCCTTGAGGCAACTTGCCAGTAGGCGTCCCGTTTTGTTCCCCCCCACGTAATACGTGTGGCGCAGCCGTAGGGCCGTGTACTCTGCTCTGTCCATGTCCAAGCTGGCCAGTTGAGCCCTAGCCCCTTTAAGCTGTCTTTATATCCTGGGTGCCCCGGTTCGGCTATGGGCTTGTTGGAGATCAAGCACCCGTGCCGACAGGGAGAGCCTTTTTTCCTTTCGAATCTTTGCCTCTGCCGCGGCCACCGAGATCAGCTCGCCCCTCACCACCGCCTTAAGCGCTCCCCACACCGCAGTCAGGGAAACCTCCGGGGTGTCGTTAGTCTGTAGATAGTCTATGATGCGGTCTTGGAGTTTTTGCGTCACCCCCTCGTGTTGCAGGAGGGCGTCATTGAGACGCCATCTGCCCCTGCGTGTGCTAAGCGCCGGGGTCCGCAAGTGCAGTAGGAGCGTGTCGTGATCCGAAAGCGCCGCTGGGAGCACCTCTACATCCTCCATCAAGGAGGACACTTCTGCGCTGCCAAAAAAATGATCAATGCGTGGGTAAGTGCGGTGTACGTGGGAATAAAAGGTGTACCCCGGGGAAGTGGGATGGTGCGCGCGCCACAGGTCCGTGAACCCCTCCTCTGACAGCCAACGGCTCCCCTCACGTGTGATCGCCCCCGCAAACCCCTGTCGGTGGCCTGACCTGTCTATGTCGGGATTAATTATGGGCGAATTTTGCGAATCTCGCGTTCGCGAATTTTGCGGATTTGCGAATTCGCAATCCGCAAAATCCGCGAATTCTCGCAAATTTGCGGATTTTTTTTTTTTTGTGTTCGCAAGTGTTTCTGCCAGTTCGCGAGGATTTGGTACTAGTTCGCAATTGCGAACTTACTTGTCGGCTCGCAACGGTCGCGACTATGTTGTTTCTACGTCTGGTTCATCATCACAGCCTCCCAGCACCCTCTGTTTCACCACTGGCACCCTCTCTTTGACCCATGCCACCCTCTGTTACATCAATGCCACCCTCTGGTTCATCATCACTGTAGAAGATGGGGGGGAAAAGCAAGCCCACCTGCCCTGCTTGAACTGACATGAATTAATTTGGGGTTAGTTTATTAACAACACCTGCCCTGCCCCAACTGACAATAATGAATTAGGGGCTAATTAATGTGTCACTGAAAGAATTTGAAGTTCCAGCCTGGCACCTGCTTGTCTGCTCCTTTAGCTGTAAATCAGGACCTTTGTGGCATACAGTTAAGGTCAGAGCAGGGTCACACAATAGTTGCAAGCAGGCAACCGAATTCTGGAGGGCCCCCTCAGGAAGCACTACAGGGAATCGTTACAAATCATGAGGTTGACCTTTTGCACCTGCTCATTGCTTTTGCTTTTGCAAAAATCGTTTTTCGGTTTTTTCGCGCTATTCGCGGGGCGCGGCGTCGTGCGAAACCGACCGCGGAAGCCGCCAATTCGTGCGAATGAGCTTTTTATTTTTTTGCGGCTTGTTGTTTCGCGAGTTTTTTTGCAGTATTCGCGAGCCGCTTGCAGCGCAACACGCGAATTTACCCCAAGGTCGAGTACGGGCGCGGCCATTTTGTTTGCGTGACGTATTTCCGTTTCCGCCCGCTATGTATAATCTCGCGCAGTAAGCGCATTGCGAGTAGAGGTTCGCACGAGATCGCGAGGAAAATCTTGCGCGAACTTACTTTCGCGCTCGTGAACGGGCGCCGGCCATCTTGTTTTTCATTCATTTCCTGTGTCTGGGCATGGTGTTTAATCCTCTTGCTATCTTTGCCATCCTTTGCTTGTTTTCAGGTTTTTTTTTACGATTTTGCTTCTTATCTATCCCTCTCTTTTCCTAGCTGTATATTTTTGTCTTTTCTGCTATTTTTCTTTACTTTTAAACTACTTTTTTAAACTCTTTTCTTTTCTTCTTCCCTATCCTATTCCTTCCTAATTTTCTACTTCCTACCTTACCTGCCCAGACCATGGTGAAGCCAGGCGCCGTGAAGCTGCCCAGGCACTTGAGGGCGGCAGCGGCGGCGGGGAGGAGGAGTCCTGGACCCCGTGCCAGGACACCATGCGGTCGATTGAGGGGGGAGCAGGTGATGCGACGGGAGATCTTCAGCCCGGAGGAAGTGGGCGCGCTGGTCTACTTCGTCCAGCGCCGCCTGCCCAGGACCATCGCGGGAGGCGGCAGGATCGCGGCCGGCGGCTACAACATGCGGGAGCGCCGGAAGCGGTGGGAGAAGGTGTGCTGGGCCATATCCCACCTCTACGGGGTCCAGCGCACCTACAGCCAGGTCACCCATCGCTGGACGGACCTCCTGGACCGGGAGCGCGACCTGCTGGACCAGCTCAGCTTGGAGATCCCCGGGCTTGGTGAGTAGTAGTAGCCATTTCATCACTCACTACTATGATGTTTTCTCCTGCTCTGTGTTGTTGTATTGCAAATATTTGTTTTTTACATGGAGCAAGCCAATAATGCCGCTGATGACGATTACATTGTAGTTAAATTATATTTCAAAATCTTCTGTGCATTTCAGGTGCACTGCTCTCCTTCTCAGTGGCGTTGCTACTATGCTTATTTGTTTTCTATTTTGTGGTCTCATTGGCCTGAGTAACTATTATGTATGAGTGTACTTTACAGAACTGCGTAATGCTAGACACTAGGGGGCAGATTACATTTACAAGCCCCTTGCGCCACGTTTACGTTGCCTTGCGTGACGCAACAGCGGCGTAAACGTGCCGCATCCCTGCGAGTCATTTACAGCATGACGCATCTAGGGAGATGCGTCACGTTATAAAGCCATGGGCCTGCACCACAATGGGTGCGTTCCTAGTACGCAGGGTGGGCGGTCCGGCTCTGTGCGCCTCGCAAAATTGCCTGCGTGAAATCTACAAGATTTAACGCAGGCACTTCTGCGACGCTGCTACGTCAATTCAATTCCTTATGCCTGCTTGAAGCAGGCGAAAGGACTGACACAGCATGTTAAGTATTGGGTGGCCCTGAGCATTACTGGAGTTGCATTGCGTTGGCGACGTGACTCCAGCGATGCGCCGCTCTTACGTGACGAGATGCGTCACGCAAGTGCCTACCCTTGCGCCAGGGCGCGCCGCATTGTAAATGAGGCGCATCTGCCGTGTCGCAAGGGTAGTTTTGCGTGACGCATTTGATCTGGCGCATCTCTGGAGATGCGCCAGAACGCGTAAGTAAGTATGCCCCTAAGGGGCAGAATTGCAATTACCGTCGCATCCCTGCAAAGTAGCAGGGATGCGCCATTAATTGTGCGGCCCGCTACCACCACCAAACATGGTGCGCCGTATTTGCAATGCGGCGCACCATGGGCCCAAAACGTCACCGAAGCTTTACTGCTGGAGTTGCGTCGCAACGATGGCGCAGCTCCAGCAATGCTCTGGGGTACCCTATCTCCCCAATGCTGGGTCAAGCCGTACGTCTGCTTCAAGCAGGTGCAGGGTTTGTGTGACGCATCATTGTCCTAAAGGTGACTGATTGAAATTTTGTAGATTTCCCTCAGCCACTTTTAGGATGTGTTCCAGCGCAGGAATGCCCTCCCTTGCGCCGGAACGCCCCCTGATGGCGCAGGGCTTTATAACGGGATGCATCTCCCAAATGCGTCACGTTGTTATAATATTATACGCCGCACCATGGCGCCCTTTTTTGTTTAGCTGCTGCGTCACAAAAGTCACGCAAGAACGGAGCAAAAGAGCCGCAAGGGGCTTAAATCTGCCCCTTCCTTTGTACCCCTGACAATAAGAAAAATAGTGGCGGTGGATTGATAGTTTGACTATTTAAATGACTGGTAATGTAGCAGGCAACTGTTAGTGTTGTCACTGATCTGACTGAAATCACAATGGAGTTTGTCTGTCACTTTGCGTCTTGCCTGCGGACTGCTGCCTGCCAGTCCTAGGTGAACCTTTCAGTACTTTGTTTAGTGAGTTACGTGACTTTTGAAGTCACAGGTCCGCAAATAAATGAAAACTAACCCTAATCAATATATTTCGCGGAAATATTTTGTTATTGTCCTTTTGAAATGTTTGATTTGGTTGACATTGACAAGCAACAATCATCCATGTTTTCTGTTCTTTCTTTCATGTTGTACGTCAGCTCCCCCCAGGGGCGAGGGGAGGACACAGGAGCAGCAGGCGGCGGATGCTGTTCAACAGGGCCAGGATCGGGCAGGCGAGGGCTCCTTTGCTGGCCCCAGTAAGTTTTCATTTTAGACTAGTACCTATTTTTCCTAGCGTTCCTCATTTGATTTTTTCAAAATCGTCTTTGATCTTCTTGTAGACTGTATCTAAATTCTTATCCTGCCTCTACTATGACTCCCTGTGGTATTACTAGATTATTCTTATTAGTCTGTCTCTGTAGCTAACTAAGATTGCACGGTTGGCGAAACTCCCATTCTAGTCAGCAATAGCTCTATCAACTTAGTGCAGTCCTCTGGGATTGTCCATAATGTCTTTTGAAGTGTTCTATCTGCTTTGAAAATTCCCAACTATAAAATGTGAATGACCACCAGGAAATAATAAGATACTACCTTATGGTTTGGATAGGAGAACAATCCATACCACTACAGTGGCGCGGACAATTCTTCTGCAGAAACAGAACTATGGACAATAAATAGTGCATTGCTTATGAATTATAATAGGCGCTGTTAGAGTTTCCACATACCTCTGTGATAACAGACTTTGAACCCCCAATGTCCTTACTGACTGACTACTACATAGTGTGGCACAGTCATTTACCTCCCGAATTCATCGATCATTGATCCCCAATGATGATTATTATCCAACGTAGCTGAAGAGTACGGAGTCAGAGTCAAGAAGTGTCAGAGGCACGGACTCATGCTTGCAAAAATTGCAAAACCTTTCGCTCAGTCACTCTAGTCACTCTGGACCAAAAAACACAGAGTCTCTCTAAGTTTAAAAGCTTTATTAAAAGTAAACACATTTATTAAAAGGAAGTCATAATAAAAAAACGAAACGTTTAACTGAGAATGTAAAAGTGGTTAGTGCTGACGATTAATTGAAGACAATTCTTGTGGTCGAGCCGAGCTCTCACCTTGTTTCAACTTGATCTTGTTGTTAGAAGTCCATCTTCTGTCTGTGTGGAAAAAAATGGTGCGTGTTAAAAAGCCAGCCTTCATCAGTTGTGCCAAAAAGTGCTGCATTACATTGTTTTCACATGTCTTCATTCCTTGACCAAATACTAGTGAGTGGTTTATTCTAACATTCTTAAATGTACTTTGTAGGTGGAACATCTGGTGGCGGGGCCAACGCGGAGGTGGTGGTGGTGCTCGACACGGAGGCGGAGGGCAATTCCTCAGGGGAGGATGCGGCGGTTCCAGTGCCGGCTGTGAGAGTTCAGACGGTGGTGGTGGCGGGCAGAGGTAAGCTCTTATATATTCCTTACTTATTGAGATTGAAGACGTGGCTGGGAAGGAAAGAATATGAGATGCATGGCTGGGTGAATGATGAAGCAATGATTGGTGGAAGGACAACAGCCTGGGTGGGTGACACAGAAACTGTATGTGTCCATATACCTGGATCATGCTACTACTATCTGACTCTTAGATAGCATATGTGTATCTAGAGCAGGGGTACTCATAGTACGGCCCGCGGGCCGGTGGCGGCCCGGCAATCCTTCCTTGGCGGTGTGCAGACCTTGCAGACAATCACTGCTCCCCCGGCCCCCACAGAGCAGAGTGGAGATGCAGGGCCACAAAGAGGTGAAATAGAACAAAGCCTCTGCTCTGTGGGGCCGGGCAAGCAGTGATTGTCAGGGTGGAGATGCAGGGGCGCTACAACAAACAAAGCCTCAATAATATGTTAATGGTCTTTTAAAGACCTGTTAAGTACTTTGGTGTGGCTGTCTGTGTGTGCGCGTTGAGGAAGCTGTCTCAGCCCGGGCTGAAGGCTGACACAGACAGACACACACACAGTGAGATGACAGAGGGGGAGGGAGAGGGAGGGCAGGAGGGAGAGAGAGATGGAGAGGGAGGGCAGGAGGGAGAGCATGAGTGGGAGAGATGTATGTAAATGCTGGGTCTGGTGGCTCAGTGGATGAAGGCATCTGCTGCAGGGACCTGTGTGCAACCTCATGGTCACAAGTTTTCATTTTGCTTTAGCCCCGCCCCCTCTGACTCCGCCCCCTCCAGTGCAGCCCTCGGCCACAAACTACACTGTAAATTTAGCCCCTGAGAGAAAGTTTGTGAGTACCCATGATCTAGAGAGAGTAGACGGTCAGTGGATGAACTAAGTGTAACTTTGAAGAGCATGTAACACTGCACCCGCACGTCCGTTCCAGTGTAGGAAAGGCAAGGAAAATAAGTTTTAATTTTGTCCAAATACTACCATCAATAGTAGCAGTAGTTTGTATTGCAAGCACAGCATAGATCCGGTTATTAGGGTGGCCACTCCCTACCTCTCTTAATAAGTTTAGTAGTACTCAGTCATTCATGTGTGGATGTATCACTGGTCACTCAATAAAAAGCAAAGCACCTAAAGTCATCCCATATATAAGCAAAAACATCCCATGTGAAGTGATAGATAATCCGATTATTTATCTTCTTCAATTTTCCATTTCTAGTACTCATTTCCACTGTAGGGTGAAAGTTAAATTAATTAAGCAGTAGCCCTTGAGTTGTAACAGAGTATTCTCAGTGCCACCCGTAATAGAAAAGTAAGAGCTTCACCACCTGCATGTACTGGACGGGTACAGTAACGCAACGCAAGTCTAGGTCACTCCTCATGGCGTGCGTCTCTTTTTCTCGGGTGCAAGTTTACTGCGCTGGCATTATGCCGGCTTGCAGAAGATAACGTACCAATTTTCCTAAACAAGAGACAAGAAGAAGAATAAGACTGGTGTACTTTCATAGTCGACTCCAATGGAAGTCCATAGTGCTCGTAGAATTTGTTCCTTAAACTCCCACTAATGTTAGAGCAAGGATGAAGAAGTGTGAGGTTAGATAGATACTGGCCTCAATAGTTATGTAATGCGCTTGCAAGTTGCTAGTTGTAGTGCAACACAAATTTCTGCTGAATGATTGAGTTAATCTTAAAGAGCATTGGTTACAGACTATGTCTTTCTTTCTTCATATAGGTTCTCCTTCCAAACGAACAAGGAGGAAGGAGCTGGCTAGAGCGGCCCGGCAACGGAGGATCGATGCCACTGTGGCCGAATATCGGCGGCTGGTGGCCCTGGAGGACGAAGAAAGTGTGCAGTCGACCACAACAACTACGTCGTCTGCATCGGCCTCCGTGCCCCCACGGGCTGCCACCCAGCACAGTGGTCCACCCAGACTGAGCCGGGCTGCCAAAGCCAAACGCCACCGCCGAGTAGCAAGGACAACAGCTTCCTCTCACAGCCGTTGCACCTGCAAGGCATTGAAGGCACGCCTGCGCCGCAGTACCCTGATGGTGTCCCGCCTCCAGCAGGAGCTCCACCACTTTTCAAACGAGTTGGAGGGGCTCCGCGTAGAGCACGCCTTGCTCCGCCAGGAGCATGATGCCCTGGCCCAAAAAGTAGACAGCATCCACCCATAGTGTCCCTTGCCCCTTTTTTAGAGACTTTTGGGGGGTGGGAATTGGGAGTTGGGTTTTTGGGGACTTTTGAAGGACAATCGTTGGGGTTAGGGAGGGTCTTGCGGGAGATTATTTTGTTAGGGATATAAATATACTTTTTCAAACTTTATCTGAGCATACCCGTTTCTTACTGCTTGCCTGGTGGGTGGGGGTTTAACAGTGACTTTGTTTTCCTGAAAGTTTAGTTCCATGTTCTTCCTTTAAGTGTAAATGCCCAAATGTTTTCAACACTAAGTGCCTCTCACTGAGTAAGTGAAGTGAATCCAAGAGTCCTAGGACTTTAGTAGTACTACCGTCAGTCTCTCGTCTCTCCTACTAATACTCCATTATACCCCCAAACCACCAAACGCTTATCTTACCTGTAATTTGTGTTTGAAAGTAGGGCTAGACCCAGGGCTGGCTCCACGGGAAACAGCGAATAAGGTTGGCAATCTTGGTCGGATAAAATTTCCTCATAGCGGTGGTACTAGTGGTGTGACACAGTGGCAGTTGCATGCCTATGAAAAAAAAGAAAATTAAATCTGGTTTGTCCTCCTGAGCAATTCAACGGTACAATAGAGAATATAGCAGGTGACAGAAGTACACTAGAACAGTGCCACATTGTAGCCTAACAAATGGTAAAGTATAACTACTAATTCGGTTGAAGTTCTTTGACATTAGCCATGGGTCTTTGTCAAGCAGAGTAAGAATATATCCTCGGATTTCTTCACCAGCCTGTTGCTATCACCTTATCCTCCCCAGCAAGTGTGTGGATTTATTGCTGTAATTTAGTCACACATCAATCAAAACCACACAGCCCGGGGGAAGAGGGTTAGGGTTTGAAAAATGGATGGGTACGGGGGGTTTTGGGAAAGGTTTTGGGAGACAAGAAAAAATAGCACAGCATGGACAAACAATAATGTGAACATAAACAAATCTTTGGGTACAAACCTATCCATCAATCTTTGAAAGTGCATGCACTACTGCATGCATGTCAGTGAAAAGTAAGTAGTACTTTCGACAACTGTGGAAGAAAGAATGCGACAGTACAGGGCCTGTGTGGAATTATTCATAACGATATTCAACATAAGGTCTCTGTAGCCAGATACCAGAGAGCCTTGCTGGTCACTATAAATCCATTCACAACAACACTCAATGGGGTTGGTCTGGAAGGTATAGTAGATAGAAAAGGAGAAATTGCTTTTTTTCTAGGTGTCCCCTCACTCACCAGGGTTGCCCCTTGGTGACATGCTTCATCATTGGGGCCATCCCAGTCCTCTACCGGCTGGGGCGTGCTGCGACTTGCGAATTACGTAGGAGCACTTACAAATGACTATGTGTGGTGCCGATGTGATAGTGGAGTGGACTAAGTGATGTGTTAAGGGATCAATTTAGAAGCAGAGAGAGATCCAAGAAATGCAGTCACAGTCAGAGAAAAAGGCAAGGGATACTGTATCTATGTTGTTGTAGTTGTCCTGTTGGAAGTGGTAAGTAAGTTGCCTGCAGAAAAAAAATCCTCTTATTAGCGGCACTCCTCCATTGCAGCCGACGCTTCGTCCATCGATGTTGGTCACCAGAAGACACCCTGTAAAAAAAGCACAGCATAGACAAACAATTGAACATAAACAATTATTTGGGTACAAACCTATCCATCAATCTTTGAAAGTGCATGCACTACTGCAATGCATGTCAGTGAAAAGTAAGTAGTACTTTCGACAACTGTGGAAGAAAGAATGCGACAGTACAGGGCCTGTGTGGAATTATTCATAACTATATTCAACATAAGGTCTCTGTAGTCAGATACCAGAGAGCCTTGCTGGTCACTATAAATCCATTCACAACAACACTCAATGGGGTTGGTCTGGAAGGTATAGTAGATAGAAAAGGAGAAATTGCTTTTTTTCTAGGTGTCCCCTCACTCACCAGGGTTGCCCCTTGGTGACATGCTTCATCATTGGGGCCATCCCAGTCCTCTACGGGCTGGGGCGTGCTGCGACTTGCGAATTACGTAGGAGCACTTACAAATGACTATGTGTGGTGCAGATGTGATAGTGGAGTAGACTAAGTGATGTGTTAAGGGATCAATTTAGATGCAGAGAGAGATCCAAGAAATGCAGTCACAGTCAGAGAAAAAGGCAAGGGATACTGTATCTATGTTGTTGTAGTTGTCCTGTTGGAAGTGGTAAGTAAGTTGCCCGCAGAAAAAAAATCCTCTTATTAGCGGCACTCCTCCATTGCAGCCGACGCTTCGTCCATCGATGTTGGTCACCAGAAGACACCCTGTCCACTGCCTGCCTGATGCTGAATTGTGGCTCGCTAATGTGAAGCCTGACTCCATCCTTTTTTCCCCATTGCAGAGACTGAAACCCGGCCTGTAATTATTCAACGAAAAACAGGAAGTGATATAATATTACAACACCACTGATAAATAAATATAAGGTATGAAGGCTGTGGAGTGCAAAAAGTCACAATTTGATTTTCCTAGTAGACAGTACAATATTTTTGAAAGTGCGTACTCTGTCTGAGTCACCTTTTGAAGGATAAATAAGTAGGGGCAAATTAATGTAGCGGATCTTTCCCCTCAAGCTAGGTGTACTGTAAACTGTGTTTTAGAACAAAATTAGATCTTCCTAGCAGTGCTCTCACCCAGACCCTTACTAAAGCCAGTCGCAAAAATGTAGAAGACCCCCAATCAAATCTCAAAAAACGAGGCCTAGCAGAAAACTGGTGACAAAACTTACTTTGAAAGTAAAAGTAGGCCGAAGTACCCCCTTCCTAATTACCCCTTACCCACCGTGGATTGCATTCAAACCACTTGCAAGCAACCAAGCAAAAGTATCCATAGCCAGCATCGCTCCAAGACGCGAAATCCCCCCCACTCAAACACATGCAATAGAAATACTGCTAACCCTAACGAACCCTAAGTTAAGAATAGTGGCAAAGGCTTTCTTTAACTATGCCAAATCCCCCCTTTCCCACCATGGATTTTCTTCAAATGACTTGCAACCAAAATTACACATTCTCACGAGTGCTCTAAGACCCCAGAACTCAGTTGCAAAAATCTAGAACACCCCGAAACACATGCAATCCTGCTGCTAGGGCTAACCCTAACGAACCCTAAGTTACAAAAAGTGCCAAAAGGCTTTTCCGCGAGGATTTTGTCCCAACCACTTCTACCCGGTATTAGACCTTCCCAGGAATGCCCCAAGACCCGCCAACCCACCCGCCAAGAAGCATAACACCCCCAAACAGGCCAAAAGCAAAATCTCATACTTGCAATATTTCTCGGCCTTCGGTCCAAACGCGCTGCGTAGCTAGGCCATAAGTCGGGGTTGCCACGACGGATTTCCTGAAAAGCAAATGCAATCAAGATTAGAGTGTCCCAGCAGTGCTCCCAGACCACGAAACTCACCCACAAACAGACGGAACCCCCCCTAAGAGCACCTCAAAGGCAAGCAAGTCATCAAAAACCCCAAAAAAATTCCGCCTGGGATTTGGTCCAAACCACTTTTATCCGGTATTAGAGCTTCCCAGCAATGGCCCCAGAGCCGTCAACCCAGGAGAAAACGAGTAGAAGACCCCCAAACAGCCAAAGAGCAAAAGTACAAAAATGGGGACTTTGTCAGTTTTTCACAAATTTCCCAAATCACTCCGCGCGCGCTCTGCAGCTAGGCCCTAACCCCCCTCTGCCACCATGGATTTGCTTCAAACCTCTTGCAAAGTAAAGTATATATAGCCAGCAGTGCGCCCAGACCCCGAAACCCACCCACAAACACCAGGAAGCCCCCCAAACAGGCCCCCGAAAACGCTACATTGAGCAAAATGTCAGAAATAGCCCAAAAAAAATCGGCCTGGATTTTGTCCCAACCACTTCTACCCGGTATTAGACCTTCCCAGGAATGCCCCAAGACCCGCCAACCCACCCGCCAAGAAGCATAACACCCCCAAACAGGCCAAAAGCAAAATCTCATACTTGCAATATTTCTCGGCCTTCGGTCCAAACGCGCTGCGTAGCTAGGCCATAAGTCGGGGTTGCCACGACGGATTTCCTGAAAAGCAAATGCAATCAAGATTAGAGTGTCCCAGCAGTGCTCCCAGACCACAAAACTCACCCACAAACAGAAGGAACCCCCCCTAAGAGCACCTCAAAGGCAAGCAAGTCATCAAAAACACAAAAAAAATTCCGCCTGGGATTTGGTCCAAACCACTTTTATCCGGTATTAGAGCTTCCCAGCAATGGCCCCAGAGCCGTCAACCCAGGAGAAAACGAGTAGAAGACCCCCAAACAGCCAAAGAGCAAAAGTACTAAAATGGGGACTTTGTCAGTTTTTCACAAATTTCCCAAATCACTCCGCGCGCGCTCTGCAGCTAGGCCCTAACTCCCCTCTGCCACCATGGATTTGCTCCAAACCTCTTGCAAAGTAAAGTATATATAGCCAGCAGTGCGCCCAGACCCCAAAACCCACCCACAAACACCAGGAAGCCCCCCAAACAGGCCCCTGAAAACGCTACATTAAGCAAAATGTCAGAAATAGCCAAAAGAAAATCGGCCTGGATTTTGTCCCAACCACTTCTACCCGGTATTAGACCTTCCCAGGAATGCCCCAAGACCCGCCAACCCACCCGCCAAGAAGCATAACACCCCCAAACAGGCCAAAAGCAAAATCTCATACTTGCAATATTTCTCGGCCTTCGGTCCAAATGCGCTGCGTAGCTAGGCCATAAGTCGGGGTTGCCACGACGGATTTCCTGAAAAGCAAATGCAATCAAGATTAGAGTGTCCCAGCAGTGCTCCCAGACCACGAAACTCACCCACAAACAGACGGAACCCCCCTAAGAGCACCTCAAAGGCAAGCAAGTCATCAAAAACACAAAAAAAATTCCGCCTGGGATTTGGTCCAAACCACTTTTATCCGGTATTAGAGCTTCCCAGCAATGGCCCCAGAGCCGTCAACCCAGGAGAAAACGAGTAGAAGACCCCCAAACAGCCAAAGAGCAAAAGTACAAAAATGGGGACTTTGTCAGTTTTTCACAAATTTCCCAAATCACTCCGGGCGCGCTCTGCAGCTAGGCCCTAACTCCCCTCTGCCACCATGGATTTGCTCCAAACCTCTTGCAAAGTAAAGTATATATAGCCAGCAGTGCGCCCAGACCCCGAAACCCACCCACAAACACCAGGAAGCCCCCCAAACAGGCCCCCGAAAACGCTACATTGAGCAAAATGTCAGAAATAGCCAAAAAAAAATCGGCCTGGATTTTGTCCCAACCACTTCTACCCGGTATTAGACCTTCCCAGGAATGCCCCAAGACCCGCCAACCCACCCGCCAAGAAGCATAACACCCCCAAACAGGCCAAAAGCAAAATCTCATACTTGCAATATTTCTCGGCCTTCGGTCCAAACGCGCTGCGTAGCTAGGCCATAAGTCGGGGTTGCCACCACGGATTTCCTGAAAAGCAAATGCAATCAAGATTAGAGTGTCCCAGCAGTGCTCCCAGACCACGAAACTCACCCACAAACAGACGGAACCCCCCCTAAGAGCACCTCAAAGGCAAGCAAGTCATCAAAAACACAAAAAAAATTCCGCCAGGGATTTGGTCCAAACCACTTTTATCCGGTATTAGAGCTTCCCAGCAATGGCCCCAGAGCCGTCAACCCAGGAGAAAACGAGTAGAAGACCCCCAAACAGCCAAAAAGCAAAAGTACAAAAATGGGGACTTAGTCATTTTCTTTCCAATTTCCCAAAACACTCCGCGCGCGCTCTGCAGCTAGGCCCTAACTCCCCTCTGCCACCATGGATTTGCTTCAAACCTCTTGCAAAGTAAAGTATTCATAGCCAGCAGTGCTCCCAGACCCCGAAACCCACCCACAAACACCAGGAAGCCCCACAAACAGGCCCCCGAAAACGCTACATTGAGCAAAATGTCAGAAATAGCACAAACAAAATCGGCCTGGATTTTGTCCCAACCACTTCTACCCGGTATTAGACCTTCCCAGGAATGCCCCAAGACCCGCCAACACACCCGCCAAGAAGCATAACACCCCCAAACAGGCCAAAAGCAAAATCTCATACTTGCAATATTTCTCGGCCTTCGGTCCAAACGCGCTGCGTAGCTAGGCCATAAGTCGGGGTTGCCACCACGGATTTCCTGAAAAGCAAATGCAATCAAGATTAGAGTGTCCCAGCAGTGCTCCCAGACCACGAAACTCACCCACAAACAGACGGAACCCCCCCTAAGAGCACCTAAAAGGCAAGCAAGTCATCAAAAACACAAAAAAAATTCCGCCTGGGATTTGGTCCAAACCACTTTTATCCGGTATTAGAGCTTCCCAACAATGGTCCCAGAGCCGTCAACTCACCTGCAAAGAGGTACAACAACACCCCCACAAGTGCTGAGTCTTTCTTCAATGGGCGTAAACCAGCCCTCTGGTTTGATGGAAATAGGAGTCTGGAGGAGGAGGATAGAGGAGCATGTTCTTCTGAACTTGTGAACCTGAGGAATGCAGACTGCGGCAACTTCAAATCAATTAGCAAACCAGTGAAGACAGTTCTGCTGATGGGCTTGATTTTGTGATCATCTGATTAAAGTTTGAAATATATTAACTATGCACAACAAAGAAAGACAGACACAGGAATAAAAGTGAATAAGGACGAAAAAGAAAGTTATTGATTCGTTGTCTCATTTTCAGGGCTCGGTATCACGGTCCAGGAATAAGAATAAGGCTTCGTCATCATACTCTGCGAATTCAGGCAGGGTGAGCTCAGTGTCACCTGACAGAGTAGAAATTCCCTCATCTATGTTGCTGGCCACCTCCTCTTCATCCGGCACGCTTTCTCGTACTCTGAAATCTGGTGGTATGAGGTGCTGATTCATCTTGATCATTGTTAACCTCTCCACATTTTTGGGCGAGAGGCGGCTCCGTTTGGGAGTTACAATGCCACCAGCAGCACTAAAAACCCGTTCAGAAGACACGCTTGCGAGTGGGCAAGACAAGTAGTTTAAAGCCAGGTTGGTGAGCTGTGGCCACAATTCTTTTTTCCCATGCCAATACGCCAATGGGTCAGAATTAACATAGACCTCTGTTGAGTCATTCAGATAGTCCTTCACCATCGACTCAAGGTCCTCATCCAAGGTTCCTCCACTTTGCTTAGCTCTTGCTGTGCCTCTGACCTTTTGAGAACCAAACCCACGCAGAGCTAGCCAATCCTCTTCAGCCTCCAATGTTTCTGTTGTGTCTCGTGCAGATGATCCGGTTGCCGGTGTCTGTAACGGCTGAGAGGTCACTTGTGCCACAGCCACAGGTGCAGAAGTGGATTGTTTTGACTGGGGATGGCCTGCTGATGTACTGCCATTTCCTTCAATTTTCAGCCGTTCTCTTTCAAACCTCTTGGCTGACAAGGCTAGCCAATGTTTGTACTTTGGAACATGTTCATCATCAAAAGGAAAGAATGCTTGGCCTGTCAGCGCCTTTTTGTAGTGTGGATCCAGAATAGTGGCACAAATGTAATGCTCTTCTGAGTGGATCTTTTTAAGACGTTCATCACCTTGTAGGAGCTCTAATAATTTCTCAGCCAGAAGCAAAGAGTCTTGGTTTTTTTCATCTTTTTCAAACACAGAACACACCTCCTTCAGTTGGTCCTCCAGCATGTACAACAATGGGATAGCTTTTCCCAAATTAGAGTCCTCCTTGCTGACTGCACGCGTGAAGAACTCAAAAGGACGAAGCATGCGTGTCAGGCTTTGAACTATGTTCCATTGCGCCGCACCCATCCTCAGCTCCTCTGTACCCTCTGTAAGGAAATATTGATCGAGTTCCTTATACTGCTCATACAGACGCTCAAGCATGTAGAAGGTTGAGTTCCAACGTGTTACCACCTCCTGGATGAGTGCTTTCACTGGCATTTGACGTTGATATAGCAGGCTCCTCAGCTGCTTCCGGGCCTTAAAAGAATGGCTGAAATGCTTGCACATTTTTCGGCAGGTGTCCAATACACTGTACGCTGCACTGCCTTTATTACCCAAGAATTTTTGGACAACCAGGTTTATACAGTGCGCCAAACACGGCACTCTGAAATGGTCACCGTCCCTCATGGCCTTAACTATATTGGAGCCATTGTCCGTGGAAACATAACCAACCTGGCGTTTTAGTGGGGACAGCCAGTTAAGGACCTTTGTGTTAAAGACATCCAAAATGTTTTCTGCTGTGTGACGTTTCTCCAAACCAAACATGGCTAGTGTTGCATGTTTCCGAGCAGCTTTAAAAACAATGTCCGCGTCAACACCTGCGTTTAGCTTTGCTTTAGCCCCTGAAAAAGAGACCCAGTGTGCAGTGATGCACATGTAATCAGCGCCTGCGCCACTGGTCCACATGTCTGTTGTCAGATGTATAGTGTGAACAGCACTCTTCTGCAAAGCTGCCCCAATCACCTTCAGAACATCTTCATGTAGTGCTGGAACCGCAACTCGGGCAAAATAGAACCGGCTAGGAACCTTCCATTTAGGGCAGAGCGCTGCCACTAATTCTAGAAAACCAACCCCTTCTACAAAAGAAAAAGGGAGAAGGTCCAGAGCTAGCATTTTAGCCAGCTTAGTGTTATACAGACGCGTCAGTGGGTGGTTGCGTTCATATTGCGCTTCTGTAAACAACATCTTTTTAATGTTGCCCTGGACCAAGGATTTACGGGATGATGATGATATCTTCGACCCAGTTACGCTCGCTGATGAACTTTTCCGCATTGATGTCTCACTCTCTCCCACACTCTTAGTGTGCCTCACATGGGGTGTGCTGCTGACAGGGGTACTGGGTGTAAGTGAAGTGTTTGAATCGTCTTCTTCCTCCTCGTCATCATCAGATGAAAAATCAACGTTTTCATTACGTGCAATTCCGGCTTTCTTGAACGCCTCTAGGTGCGGAAACCATTGGACAGGGTGCGCTCTCCTAAGATGACCTCTCTGGCCTCCGGTACCATAGTTAGAACAAAGCTTACCACGACTAACTCGAAGCTTACAAATGCTACAAATGGCTACGTTTTCCATTTTTGGGCAAACACTAAAGAAGTCCCAAACTGGAGACTTGAAATGTCTTTGGGGGCCGGAGGAGGCGGCGATACTGGTGGTGGTGGTCCTGCTGCTAATGCCAGATGAAGTGGAGGATGTGGATTGCCGAACTTCAGTACGTTTTGCACTTTCACCAGCACGAATTGAGGTCGAGGTGGGTACCTTCTTGCGAGGAAGAAATATGGAAGCGGTAGGTGTTGGTGTACTACTTAACTCCAAATCTAATGATTGTTGTGTTTCCATTTCCATTGCCTCCTCGTCGACATCATCATCACGCTCAGCAGCTTCTCGGGATAGGGTCAAAATGTCTCTTTGCTGCATGCCCGGTGGGGCTGCAGTGACCTTTGTGATGACTGGCTCGTCGTCATCGTGAGAGGCTTCATCACCAGCAGTATCTGTCACTTCTTGTTGAGCCTCATCACACTCCATAGGTATGAGTTTTTCGACAACCTTCCTTTTACGCTTAGGTACCTTTGTCAGATCATGGTGTGCCTCACTGTCAGACCGCAGTGTTGGTTCCCAAGATGGATCACTTGCATCAGAAGGAGGTGGGCTTGACGAAGATGTAGACACCCCCCTTGATCTTTTCCTTGCTAGGGATGTGGAAGACAATGAATGATCATCAGGAGGAGTGGCTTCCAATGATACCTCGGCTTCATTGTCGATTTCCTGATGTGCCCCTACTTCGGGAGGAACAACTATTGTGGGGACTTGTGACCCTCCATGCACCTCTGCTTGCGCATCTCCTTTTGCTGCCTCTCCTTCCACATGTACTTGGGCGTGTACTTGCACATGGTGTTGTTGTTGCGGCTGTGGTTGTTCAACACTTGTCAGATGAGTTACAACAACCTGTGTTGATTCAGGGACATTGCTGCTACTTTCTTGCGATGAGCCAACATCACTGGTCGATGGTGATTGGAGAAGTACACTGACTGCCTCTGAAGCACTCAAGGGCTTTCACTTAAGTTGGCGTGGTGGTGGAGGCACTGAACTCAATGGAGCAGGGGTGCTGCTCCCAGCTTGGTCCCCAGCAGATCCTGCTGCTGCTGCAGGCGTACTTTTTTTTTTTCTCCCAAAAAACGTGGCGGTTGGCACACCAGCCTCCTTGGTAACTTGCTTCTTCTGCTCCTTACTAGCAACTTTCTTGCTAGAGGAGCTACGGAGAACTTTTTTTGGGGCCATCTTCTTCAGAGCAGGTCAGACAGCAGGCCGCAGTTGCACGAATTGTAGAGTTGTCTGAGGCCAGACGTGACGTCGCGTGACGTTATGCTGCACACACACACCGCTGCAGGACTTCTTCCTGGCACTGGTGGTTCTCTTGAGTCTTGTGCACCTAAAAACAATGGAAGACAGAGGAACATCAGTTCAGTTATACACCACAAAAAAAATCGGAAAAAAACAGAAAAATCAGCACAATCCCATTCCATCCATGCCCTCCGTGATGTTTAAGTTCAAGACAGCCCACAGAAAGACTAGGCCCATGCTAGACTCAAATACCCCTGGTGAAAAGGCCACAAGTACAGCCCCAAAAAACGAAAATCACTGAAAAATCAGCACAATCCCAATCCATCCATGCCCTCCATGATGTTTAAATTCAAGACAACCCACAGAAAGACTAGGCCCATGCAAGACTCACTACCCCTGGGCATAAAGGTTGAAAAGTAGGCAAAATGGTTGCAGGCCTAACAACAAAGCCTGCATTCGAAATGGCCACTTGCCTCTCCCAGCACATGGCCAGTGCCTGTAGAGGCACTCAAAATGGCCACCAGCCACATGGCCTGTCCCTCCCCATGAACACCCCCAAAAATCGAAAAACACTGCAAAATCACCACAATCCCAGTCCATCCATGCCCTCCATGATGTTTAAGTTCAAGACAGCCCACAGAAAGACTAGGCCCATGCTAGACTCAAATACCCCTGGTGAAAAGGCCACAAGTACAGCCCCAAAAAACGAAAATCACTGAAAAATCAGCACAATCCCAATCCATCCATGCCCTCCATGATGTTTAAGTTCAAGACAGCCCACATAAAGACTAGGCCCATGCTAGACTCACTACCCCTGGGCATAAAGGTTGAAAAGTAGGCAAAATGGTTGCAGGCCTAACAACAAAGCCTGCATTCAAAATGGCCACTTGCCTCTCCCAGCACATGGCCAGTGCCTGTAGCAGCACTCAAAATGGCCACCAGCCACATGGCCTGTCCCTCCCCATGAACACCCCCAAAAATCGAAAAACACTGCAAAATCACCACAATCCCAGTCCATCCATGCCCTCCATGATGTTTAAGTTCAAGACAGCCCACAGAAAGACTAGGCCCATGCTAGACTCAAATACCCCTGGTGAAAAGGCCACAAGTACAGCCCCAAAAAACGAAAATCACTGAAAAATCAGCACAATCCCAATCCATCCATGCCCTCCATGATGTTTAAGTTCAAGACAGCCCACAGAAAGACTAGGCCCATGCTAGACTCAAATACCCCTGGTGAAAAGGCCACAAGTACAGCCCCAAAAAACGAAAATCACTGAAAAATCAGCACAATCCCAATCCATCCATGCCCTCCATGATGTTTAAGTTCAAGACAGCCCACATAAAGACTAGGCCCATGCTAGACTCACTACCCCTGGGCATAAAGGTTGAAAAGTAGGCAAAATGGTTGCAGGCCTAACAACAAAGCCTGCATTCAAAATGGCCACTTGCCTCTCCCAGCACATGTCCAGTGCCTGTAGCAGCACTCAAAATGGCCACCAGCCACATGGCCCTTCCCTCCCCATGAACACCCCCAAAAATCGAAAAACACTGCAAAATCACCACAATCCCAGTCCATCCATGCCCTCCATTATGTTTAAGTTCAAGACAGCCCACAGAAAGACTAGGCCCATGCTAGACTCAAATACCCCTGGTGAAAAGGCCACAAGTACAGCCCCAAAAAACGAAAATCACTGAAAAATCA
The DNA here is from genome assembly GCF_964263255.1 of Lissotriton vulgaris. Taxonomy (NCBI): domain Eukaryota; kingdom Metazoa; phylum Chordata; class Amphibia; order Caudata; family Salamandridae; genus Lissotriton; species Lissotriton vulgaris. The sequence goes on from NC_141696.1 coordinate 304,955,829, forward strand.
GCACAATCCCAATCCATCCATGCCCTCCATGATGTTTAAGTTCAAGACAGCCCACATAAAGACTAGGCCCATACTAGACTGACTACCCCTGGGCATAAAGGTTGAAAAGTAGGCAAAATGGTTGCAGGCCTAACAACAAAGCCTGCATTCAAAATGGCCACTTGCCTCTCCCAGCACATGGCCAGTGCCTGTAGCAGCACTCAAAATGGCCACCAGCCACATGGCCTGTCCCTCCCCGTGAACACCCCCAAAAATCGAAAAACACTGCAAAATCACCACAATCCCAGTCCATCCATGCCCTCCATGATGTTTAAGTTCAAGACAGCCCACAGAAAGACTAGGCCCATGCTAGACTCAAATACCCCTGGTGAAAAGGCCACAAGTACAGCCCCAAAAAACGAAAATCACTGAAAAATCAGCACAATCCCAATCCATCCATGCCCTCCATGATGCTTAAATTCAAGACAACCCACAGAAAGACTAGGCCCATGCAAGACTCACTACCCCTGGGCATAAAGGTTGAAAAGTAGGCAAAATGGTTGCAGGCCTAACAACAAAGCCTGCATTCAAAATGGCCACTTGCCTCTCCCAGCACATGGCCAGTGCCTGTAGCAGCACTCAAAATGGCCACCAGCCACATGGCCTGTCCCTCCCCATGAACACCCCCAAAAAAATCGAAAAACACTGCAAAATCAGCACAATCCCATTCCATCCATGCCCTCCATGATGTTTAAGTTCAAGACAGCCCACAGAAAGACTAGGCCCATGCTAGACTCAAATACCCCTGGTGAAAAGGCCACAAGTACAGCCCCAAAAAACGAAAATCACTGACAAATCAGCACAATCCCAATCCATCCATGCCCTCCATGATGTTTAAGTTCAAGACAGCCCACAGAAAGACTAGGCCCATGCTAGACTCAAATACCCCTGGTGAAAAGGCCACAAGTACAGCCCCAAAAAACGAAAATCACAGAAAAATCAGCACAATCCCAATCCATCCATGCCCTCCATGATGTTTAAATTCAAGACAACCCACAGAAAGACTAGGCCCATGCAAGACTCACTACCCCTGGGCATAAAGGTTGAAAAGTAGGCAAAATGGTTGCAGGCCTAACAACAAAGCCTGCATTCAAAATGGCCACTTGCCTCTCCCAGCACATGGCCAGTGCCTGTAGCAGCACTCAAAATGGCCACCAGCCACATGGCCTGTCCCTCCCCATGAACACCCCCAAAAATCGAAAAACACTGCAAAATCACCACAATCCCAGTCCATCCATGCCCTCCATGATGTTTAAGTTCAAGACAGCCCACAGAAAGACTAGGCCCATGCTAGACTCAAATACCCCTGGTGAAAAGGCCACAAGTACAGCCCCAAAAAACGAAAATCACTGAAAAATCAGCACAATCCCAATCCATCCATGCCCTCCATGATGCTTAAATTCAAGACAACCCACAGAAAGACTAGGCCCATGCAAGACTCACTACCCCTGGGCATAAAGGTTGAAAAGTCGGCAAAATGGTTGCAGGCCTAACAACAAAGCCTGCATTCAAAATGGCCACTTGCCTCTCCCAGCACATGGCCAGTGCCTGTAGCAGCACTCAAAATGGCCACCAGCCACATGGCCTGTCCCTCCCCATGAACACCCCCAAAAAAATCGAAAAACACTGCAAAATCACCACAATCCCATTCCATCCATGCCCTCCATGATGTTTAAGTTCAAGACAGCCCACAGAAAGACTAGGCCCATGCTAGACTCAAATACCCCTGGTGAAAAGGCCACAAGTACAGCCCCAAAAAACGAAAATCACTGACAAATCAGCACAATCCCAATCCATCCATGCCCTCCATGATGTTTAAGTTCAAGACAGCCCACAGAAAGACTAGGCCCATGCTAGACTCAAATACCCCTGGTGAAAAGGCCACAAGTACAGCCCCAAAAAACGAAAATCACTGAAAAATCAGCACAATCCCAATCCATCCATGCCCTCCATGATGTTTAAATTCAAGACAACCCACAGAAAGACTAGGCCCATGCAAGACTCACTACCCCTGGGCATAAAGGTTGAAAAGTAGGCAAAATGGTTGCAGGCCTAACAACAAAGCCTGCATTCAAAATGGCCACTTGCCTCTCCCAGCACATGTCCAGTGCCTGTAGCAGCACTCAAAATGGCCACCAGCCACATGGCCCTTCCCTCCCCATGAACACCCCCAAAAATCGAAAAACACTGCAAAATCACCACAATCCCAGTCCATCCATGCCCTCCATTATGTTTAAGTTCAAGACAGCCCACAGAAAGACTAGGCCCATGCTAGACTCAAATACCCCTGGTGAAAAGGCCACAAGTACAGCCCCAAAAAACGAAAATCACTGAAAAATCAGCACAATCCCAATCCATCCATGCCCTCCATGATGTTTAAGTTCAAGACAGCCCACATAAAGACTAGGCCCATACTAGACTGACTACCCCTGGGCATAAAGGTTGAAAAGTAGGCAAAATGGTTGCAGGCCTAACAACAAAGCCTGCATTCAAAATGGCCACTTGCCTCTCCCAGCACATGGCCAGTGCCTGTAGCAGCACTCAAAATGGCCACCAGCCACATGGCCTGTCCCTCCCCATGAACACCCCCAAAAATCGAAAAACACTGCAAAATCACCACAATCCCAGTCCATCCATGCCCTCCATGATGTTTAAGTTCAAGACAGCCCACAGAAAGACTAGGCCCATGCTAGACTCAAATACCCCTGGTGAAAAGGCCACAAGTACAGCCCCAAAAAACGAAAATCACTGAAAAATCAGCACAATCCCAATCCATCCATGCCCTCCATGATGCTTAAATTCAAGACAACCCACAGAAAGACTAGGCCCATGCAAGACTCACTACCCCTGGGCATAAAGGTTGAAAAGTAGGCAAAATGGTTGCAGGCCTAACAACAAAGCCTGCATTCAAAATGGCCACTTGCCTCTCCCAGCACATGGCCAGTGCCTGTAGCAGCACTCAAAATGGCCACCAGCCACATGGCCTGTCCCTCCCCATGAACACCCCCAAAAAAATCGAAAAACACTGCAAAATCAGCACAATCCCATTCCATCCATGCCCTCCATGATGTTTAAGTTCAAGACAGCCCACAGAAAGACTAGGCCCATGCTAGACTCAAATACCCCTGGTGAAAAGGCCACAAGTACAGCCCCAAAAAACGAAAATCACTGACAAATCAGCACAATCCCAATCCATCCATGCCCTCCATGATGTTTAAGTTCAAGACAGCCCACAGAAAGACTAGGCCCATGCTAGACTCAAATACCCCTGGTGAAAAGGCCACAAGTACAGCCCCAAAAAACGAAAATCACAGAAAAATCAGCACAATCCCAATCCATCCATGCCCTCCATGATGTTTAAATTCAAGACAACCCACAGAAAGACTAGGCCCATGCAAGACTCACTACCCCTGGGCATAAAGGTTGAAAAGTAGGCAAAATGGTTGCAGGCCTAACAACAAAGCCTGCATTCAAAATGGCCACTTGCCTCTCCCAGCACATGGCCAGTGCCTGTAGCAGCACTCAAAATGGCCACCAGCCACATGGCCTGTCCCTCCCCATGAACACCCCCAAAAATCGAAAAACACTGCAAAATCACCACAATCCCAGTCCATCCATGCCCTCCATGATGTTTAAGTTCAAGACAGCCCACAGAAAGACTAGGCCCATGCTAGACTCAAATACCCCTGGTGAAAAGGCCACAAGTACAGCCCCAAAAAACGAAAATCACTGAAAAATCAGCACAATCCCAATCCATCCATGCCCTCCATGATGCTTAAATTCAAGACAACCCACAGAAAGACTAGGCCCATGCAAGACTCACTACCCCTGGGCATAAAGGTTGAAAAGTCGGCAAAATGGTTGCAGGCCTAACAACAAAGCCTGCATTCAAAATGGCCACTTGCCTCTCCCAGCACATGGCCAGTGCCTGTAGCAGCACTCAAAATGGCCACCAGCCACATGGCCTGTCCCTCCCCATGAACACCCCCAAAAAAATCGAAAAACACTGCAAAATCACCACAATCCCATTCCATCCATGCCCTCCATGATGTTTAAGTTCAAGACAGCCCACAGAAAGACTAGGCCCATGCTAGACTCAAATACCCCTGGTGAAAAGGCCACAAGTACAGCCCCAAAAAACGAAAATCACTGACAAATCAGCACAATCCCAATCCATCCATGCCCTCCATGATGTTTAAGTTCAAGACAGCCCACAGAAAGACTAGGCCCATGCTAGACTCAAATACCCCTGGTGAAAAGGCCACAAGTACAGCCCCAAAAAACGAAAATCACTGAAAAATCAGCACAATCCCAATCCATCCATGCCCTCCATGATGTTTAAATTCAAGACAACCCACAGAAAGACTAGGCCCATGCAAGACTCACTACCCCTGGGCATAAAGGTTGAAAAGTAGGCAAAATGGTTGCAGGCCTAACAACAAAGCCTGCATTCAAAATGGCCACTTGCCTCTCCCAGCACATGGCCAGTGCCTGTAGCAGCACTCAAAATGGCCACCAGCCACATGGCCTGTCCCTCCGCATGAACACCCCCAAAAATCGAAAAACACTGCAAAATCACCACAATCCCGGTCCATCCATGCCCTCCATGATGTTTAAGTTCAAGACAGCCCACAGAAAGACTAGGCCCATGCTAGACTCAAATACCCCTGGTGAAAAGGCCACAAGTACAGCCCCAAAAAACGAAAATCACTGAAAAATCAGCACAATCCCAATCCATCCATGCCCTCCATGATGTTTAAATTCAAGACAACCCACAGAAAGACTAGGCCCATGCAAGACTCACTACCCCTGGGCATAAAGGTTGAAAAGTAGGCAAAATGGTTGCAGGCCTAACAACAAAGCCTGCATTCAAAATGGCCACTTGCCTCTCCCAGCACATGGCCAGTGCCTGTAGCAGCACTCAAAATGGCCACCAGCCACATGGCCTGTCCCTCCGCATGAACACCCCCAAAAATCGAAAAACACTGCAAAATCACCACAATCCCGGTCCATCCATGCCCTCCATGATGTTTAAGTTCAAGACAGCCCACAGAAAGACTAGGCCCATGCTAGACTCAAATACCCCTGGTGAAAAGGCCACAAGTACAGCCCCAAAAAATGAAAATCACTGAAAAATCAGCACAATCCCAATCCATCCATGCCCTCCATGATGTTTAAATTCAAGACAACCCACAGAAAGACTAGGCCCATGCAAGACTCACTACCCCTGGGCATAAAGGTTGAAAAGTAGGCAAAATGGTTGCAGGCCTAACAACAAAGCCTGCATTCAAAATGGCCACTTGCCTCTCCCAGCACATGGCCAGTGCCTGTAGTAGCACTCAAAATGGCCACCAGCCACATGGCCTGTCCCTCCCCATGAACACCCCCAAAAATCGAAAAACACTACAAAATCAGCACCATCCCATTCCATCCATGCCCTCCATGATGTTTAAGTTCAAGACAGCCCACAGAAAGACTAGGCCCATGCTAGACTCAAATACCCCTGGTGAAAAGGCCACAAGTACAGCCCCAAAAAACGAAAATCACTGAAAAATCAGCACAATCCCAATCCATCCATGCCCTCCATGATGTTTAAATTCAAGACAACCCACAGAAAGACTAGGCCCATGCAAGACTCACTACCCCTGGGCATAAAGGTTGAAAAGTAGGCAAAATGGTTGCAGGCCTAACAACAAAGCCTGCATTCAAAATGGCCACTTGCCTCTCCCAGCACATGGCCAGTGCCTGTAGCAGCACTCAAAATGGCCACCAGCCACATGGCCTGTCCCTCCCCATGAACACCCCCATAAATCGAAAAACACTGCAAAATCAGCACAATCCCATTCCATCCATGGCCTCCATGATGTTTAAGTTCAAGACAGCCCACAGAAAGACTAGGCCCATGCTAGACTCAAATACCCCTGGTGAAAAGGCCACAAGTACAGCCCCAAAAAACGAAAATCACTGAAAAATCAGCACAATCCCAATCCATCCATGCCCTCCATGATGTTTAAGTTCAAGACAACCCACAGAAAGACTCAGTCCACCCACCACTGAGTACCCCTGGGCAAAAGCCCCCAAAACAGCTCAAAAATCGAAAATTCCAAAATTGTAGTTGCAGCAACTGTAATGCCCCAAACAAACTAACTTGTGAAATTTCTAATCCAACAGTGATCCAAAGAAAGTCAAAAAGGCCTCAAATCCAAAGATCCAGCAGCATCCACAAAAAGTAATCCTTCCAGCTCCAGATCCAAATGAAAAGTGACCAGGAGATGGACAAAGCACTGGGAGGAGCCTGCTGAACAGGAACAGGAAGTTGAAGACTGTGGGGCACTTCCTTCCTCCCACCCCCCTCCCCCCCTCCCCAAAATGGACTCCTCGCTAAAAAAGTGCAGGCAAATGTCAACCTAAGGAGTTATTCAGATAAAAATCATCATTTCAAGAATGTTTATGCTGCTTGCTGGTGGATTTCTTGTGCAGAATTGCAAATTTTATGTTTTCGCTTGTGCGAGATTCTTGCTGCTCGCCGCATCTCAAATCTCGCAATTGCGAAGTACCGCGAGACGTGATCTCGCCGTACTCGCGTTGACAAACTCTCGCTGTGCAAGTTGGCAAGCCGCGATGACGTAATCGCGCTCGCCAAATTCCCGCGGGATCACACAGCAAGATCCAAAATGGCGCAGCACTCGCAAAATATCGAGAAAAACAACTCGGCAAACGATGATAAACGCCGCGCGCCGCAAAAATTGTATCACCAACGTCGCGCGCCGCAAAAAAAATCCGCTGCGTGCGAATTTGCGGATTTTGCGGGAAATTCGCAAATCTCGCGGATTGGGAATTTCCCAAAAATCCGCAAAATCCGCGAGCGTAACGGATTTTCCGCCCATGCTTAGTCGGGATTCATCACTAGGTTTGCATCTCCTCCCACCAGTACCGCCTTAACATTGGGTTGCAGAGCCTCTGCTAGTGCCCCTTTAAGAAATGGTTCCTGTTTGGAGTTTGGAGCGTATAAAGACCCAACCACCATGTCCAGCCCCCCTATGTGAAGTGTGTAAGCCAGGAATCTCCCTTTAATGTCGGCTACTTTATCTCCTATAATCCGCTTGAAGTGACATGCTACCAGAAGAGCAACCCCCGGCTTCTTCTCAAGGGTCGAGGAGTAGTGTTGTGTCGGGAATGCCCTGGAGCGCATCTTGTGCCAGTCTTTGGAGAGCAAGTGCGTTTCTTGGAGCAGACAGATGTCGGCCCCCGAATTTTCTAGAAAGGACAGGACGGCTCTGCGCTTTATGGGATTGTTAAGCCCTTTCACGTTTAGGGTGAGGATTTTCAGCGGGGGATTAGCCATTCACAGGGGAAATGTGGACTTGGCATTGCATGCTATGTGCCCTATGTGCGCCTGGCCTCCGTGCCAGTGTGCGTCGACGTAAATGAGCCACGCCGAGAGGAATCCGGAACCTCCCATCCCACCCCTCCCAAGCCCCAACCTCCCTCTCCCCGATCCCCTTCTCCCCCCAGTTCCCCCACATCCCCCATCCCAACTCCCCGCCCCCCCCCTGCCCGCCCTAACCCCAACATGTAACTCCCGTCCCCAAGTCATAGTCCCAGGCCTATCCAAAGTCAAATCAGGCCTGTAGGTAAAGTAGATGAAGAGGAATGTGGCAGTGGCAGCCATTGCGGCCCCCGCCCCTCCACCCCCCCATTACGGAGTCGCAATGCAAGTGTGGCCCCCCATCAATGCATAGTTCAGGGTATAACGGTGGTGTCTTTAACGACCTCCTCGATGGCCGCGGCCTTGTCCTTTGCAATCGTTCCTGGGTCTGGGCGGTGGGTGTGCCTGGGGCCTCGGCGTCTCCTCACTTGCTGCCAGGTGCCCTCGGTCGAGCGGGGTCGGGTTGCTTGCGATAACCCCGGAGAGGAGGCCTGGTCCGACCATTTGAAGATCAGCCGGAATGGGTGACCCCAGGAGTAGGGCACCCCCTTGTCTCTCAGGAACGTGGTAACCACTCTGAAATCCTTGCGCTTCTGGAGAGTAATCGCCGAGAGATCCTGATATAGTTCAATGGGATGGTCACGGAATCTGATGGGTTGTGCCTTACGCGCTTCTCGTAGGATCCTCTCTTTCAGGGGGAAGTCCGGGAGGAACGCCAGAATGTCCGGAGGGGGGGCAGGAGCACGGCGAGGCAACCCCACCTGATGAGCACGGTCAATGCGGATGGGGAAGTCGGCTGCTTCGCTGAGAACCTCTCGGAAGAGGTCTTGGAGATATTCCGTAACGCTGTTCCCCTCTGCCTTCAATGGCACACCCCGGACCCGTATATTGTTCCTCCGAGAGCAGTTTTCAAGGTCCTCCGCGTGGGCTTCCTGCTGGAGGAGCACCAGATCGTCCCCCCGGGTCTGATTCGATTCTTCTACCGCCATAACTCTGTCCCCCAGGCCCTCCAGGTCCCGGCGCAGTTCCCTCTGCTCACTCATCATGTCCTGCTTCAGAGTCTGGAAGTCCTCGCGCAGGGTGTTGAAGAGGGACTCTAGGAACGATTTTGTGATGGGGGCTTCCGCAGGTTCCTTGGTCGGGGTAACAGTTTGAGTCACCGGCATTGTGGGCGATTGGGTTTTCCCCGATTTAGAGGAGGATTTCAGGAAGAGTTCATTGATTGGGCGGCCCCCTCTGCGCATAGTGCTCGACATAGGTGGGTCGGGAACCGGACTGTTCACGTCCCAGCTCAGTGAAGGTGTCTTATCAGGGGGGCCCACCAGCTCCGGCACCCGTGTAGCACAGAACGCCGGGGAGTAAGGAGTGCGGCCTACCGGGCTCGGTCCCCACCACGTGGGCCGTAATCGGCCGTGTAGAGAGAGGATAGCCGGTGCTTCAGGGTGCAGTGCAAGCCTCGGGGTGCAGTCCATGCACAAAAGTGTCTCAAGGTCTTCCACCGGATGGATCCCGGGCTCCCAACTCCCATCCCTCCGCCGGGGGCGCAACCACAGGCCCCCCGAGTTCCCAGCTCCTCACCTTAGATGTCGTTGGGTTGTCTGTGGCTCTCCCAGCCACCTGCGGGGCCCGGTGGTTCAGCTCGGGTGGGCCTCAGCCGGTGCGCAGGGTCTGGGGGGGGGCCGGGCCGTGCACCAGGTCCTGTGTGTGCCTTGTTCCTCTCCTCCTCAAGGCCCAAGCCGGGGCCCAGCGTGAGGCGTCCTTCGGGCCCAGCTCGCCTCAGTTGCCGGTTGCTTTACCGATTGGAAGTCTGTATCGGCCCAGGGGCCCCCGGGGCGGCGTGCCGAGGCCCCCCCCGGTCCGCTGTCTGCCTGTTCGTCGGGGGGGCCAGGCCGCACACACCGCCGCTGGCCGGTCCGGGGCCCGCGTAGGCCCAAGCCGGGGAGCAGAGTAGTGGCGCTCCCGGACAGCACCGCGGGACAGTCCGGGGGCTGCCCGAGCTCTCCGGAGGCAGAAGATGGGGCCTGTTCTCGCCGGAGGGGGTCGCGTCTCCAATCAGCAGTCCTCGACCCCCTCCCGTCACTTCGTAGCAATGCCCGGCACCTCGAGAGCGGGGGAGAGCCGTTGAGTGCGGGGCCCGGTTCTTGGCGTCTTCCCGCCCTGCAGAGCGGCGGTGGCAAGGGTCTGCAGCGGTCTCCCTCCGCGGTGGTTTCAGGGGTCTCAGGGTGCTCCCCACAGCGTGTCGCGCTGGCAGCGACGTGTGGGGGGGCCAGATGCGCCAGAAACTAGGGCTGCAGCGGGGTTTTCAGGGGATCAGGGCGAGGAGCTCCGCGGCTACACATCCGCTCTGGCCGCCATCTTAGCCACGCCCCCCGCAAGTCTGTTTTTTAACCAGAAAGAATCCCACTCGAATATTTATTGTGAGATATGTTGGACACACTGTGATGGGCATTAATTATTAATCGCAAAGGGCCAGAGGAGGAGGGGGGAGAGATAATTATTTCTCATCCCAATTATGACAGGTCTTCTAGTTGCTGGTAAATAACGAATCCTTAACTGAGGAATGCACTAACTTGAGTGCTTCCTACATCCTGGATTCGGTATTTTACCGAATCGATATGTTAAGAATTTGGTATTTTACCGAATCCTTAAATTAACGATTTGGTAAAATACAGAATCCTTAAAAAATGTCACCTACATCTGGATAGCCCAATACCTGTCGGTAACGGCCAAAATTACAGAATTTCGGCCGTTACCGACCAGTATTTGGCTACCTACATGGGGCCCTGAGTCTGCAAAATCGAACTCAGACTTTTCCAGGGGACAAGGCAGGAGTCTGTATCCGAAGAGGGCTTTATAGGGTCTGATACTTCCTTGATTAGGGTCTACTAAAATGGATTTGCCGCTGTGGGAAGCACTTTTTCTTCACCCCAGCAAAGTTGTAGCTTTGCCAGACCCAGATAGTTGGTCCGGGTCCTCTCATAGCTGGAAGTCAGAATTTTTCTAAATCCCAAATCTTTGCACTGGTAAGCCCCTTTTTCCTCAAATCTTAGGCTTCAAGGTGGGTGGGATCTTAGAACGTCAGGGCTTGGTACACCTAAAGCCTTGTACAGGGTTTAGTGTAATGTGACTAGAAAAGTCATCCTCCAGGAAAAAGTGGTTCTTTAGATTGTGTCTCTCTAGCCACATAGGAGATCAGCCCAGTAAGTCTACCTCTTTATCCTAGGTGTAGGAGGGAGCAGGTCCTGGCCCTCAGAGCTCCTCTCAGGTTACAGCAAGAGGGTTCATTTCTCTTCTGTTCTTCTACAGGTCCTGAAAGTGCTCTGAGGAGGGTGTCTTGACGTTCCATGTTTATTAATGACACAAGCTAGTGGGATGGGGTGGCTCCTGGGTCTTTCTTAATGGAACAAAAGCTCAATGGGGCAACCTTACCCATTTTTTTGCAGTTCCTGATTGACCCACTGTAAACAATACACAGTGTATCTTACTCCTAAATTCTCAGAATTTTTGCAGAGCCTGTGTGCCCACTCAGAGGTGAGGCCAGGGTGGTTACACTAACTCATCAGTTCTGGGGGCAGCATCCCCCACACTGGGTGTGCTACAAACGTGACTGGGAGGACAAAAGGGCCTGATAAATTGCAATCTACATTAGTTTTTGATTTGGGAGGTCCCTTTAAATTCAATTAAGCTCCTGGACGCTGTCCAACTGGACTTCCCACAAGAGTAAAACAAAACACCCTCCTGCACCTAGGGTCAGTGTCTCTGCCCCTAAGCAGTTTTCTCGCCTCATCAGGATAATTAACCAGTTGGGTGAAAGTTAAAGGCGAATGCAAATTCATGTGATTCAGGCAAGGAAAATGTAACTTTAGCATTGAGTCAGGCTTTTAATAAAGATTAAAAACAGTGCTTGAATTATTTTTGTAGCTGCAATTGTTTCTCTATGAGCCAGCCAGGCTTCATACAGTGAAAGTAGCTTTTGGGGGCTAGTCACCATCAGGATATGTTAACCTTACATTTCCACATGTCCAGCTTTTAAATACCATTGACCCTGCCTTGTGTGATACAAGGCATTCATAGGGTGACTTGCAAATATTTAAAAGGGAGATTTTATCATGTCAAAAGTGTTTACTTTGACAGGTCGTGTTCCAGTGTTACAACTGCAGCAGGCAGGCTACAGTGGTAGGCCTGAGTCGAATTTACCTTATCACACTGGTGGGTGGAACAGTGGTGCTTTAGTCCATAGCTGACGTTTAACATTCCATACCATGGATGTATTTTAGGCACCATGAACATGGCCTTATAGCAAATTTAAATATTCCAATCAGGGATTAGCCAGTTTTGATATGTTTTTTGGTCAGAGCAAATACACTGGGCACTGTACAACAGTGTCCCTGTGTGCGGAGTTTATAAAACCAAAATGCCATTGAGCCAAAATGGATATGAGGATGCAAAAAGGGACATTTTTCATAGCCCTCGTGTTTGGTCACTCAGGACTGGTTCTTGGGGATAGCTTCCCTTGCAATGTGTTTGGAGCCAGACTGGCTATGGGAATAAAGGTTTGCCTTCACCGGATCACACCCTATATTTATTTGTGAAAGAGAAGTTTATGGAGTTCCTGCATCCATCCTAACTGTTCTTCCTGCAAGTTGATAGAATGGAAAACACTTTTCCACACATACGCCATTGTTTTTGCTCTGAGAGAACTTTTCACACCTCAATAATATCAAGCACTGGCAGTCCAACTGTGTATCGGTTGATGGTAACTGGCCTTTCAGAAGAACAGGAAGGCAAAAAAGTAACTCTCCGAACCTTGCTTTTCATACACATCTATTACAATTAACATTAAATATAGCCATGGAATGACTTTTGTTTCCTGTCAAACGTAACAGGTTAAGGTTTAAAATCTGTACGTTGACATTTTATAGGGTTCAGTTACAGGCCTGCCAGGGAAAAAAACTTTTGGGGGACAGTTATTGGAGGAACATGCCAACTTTAATTTAGCACATGTTCCACCTCTACATATCAGGGACCCTACCTAGTGGGAAACAAGGTGTACTTAGGGGTGCTTGAATAATATACGAAAGCAGGGTTTCCTGCCTGTTAAAAGGGGTTATTTGGGCAAGTTTGACAGCAGGTCCTTAGGATGTTGCAGTCAGTCCACACATGGTAGGGATGAAGCAATGTTTTACAAGCCACTGTTGGCATTTAACTTCAAGTCCCTGTGTGCTTTTTCTACATTATATACTGGGGTTTTGTATGTATGTTACATATACCAATCAGTCATGGGACAAGTTACCTTGTTTAACCGCATCGCTGCGGCGGCTTTTCCCGCTGTGTGCGGCGTTTTTTAAAATACCGCGTTACATGACGAGCTCAGCTCGTCATCAGCATACGAGCGCCGTAGCTGATGACGAGCTGAGCTCGTCATCAGCATCGAAGGGGTTAATGGCGCAATAAAGGTTCTTTAATCCTCCCATAGCAGGGACGGGGTAAAAATTCACAGTCCGGCAAAAATAGGGTCCAGAAAAAGGGGGATGGACGGAATCTGGGACAACCTTGTCCAACAGATGGATTTGTTACACTGGAGTACTACTTTACGAACTCCAAAATGCAATTTGTGAATCAGGCCCATTGTCTCATAAAGTGTGGGATACAATATGAAATCAGTTGCTCACAATGTTTAAGATTTTCATGCCATGCTTCAGTTGCAAGTTTACTAAAATGTTCTCTGGTAACTTAATAGGGTGATTATATTTCCATCAATTTCAAGTGCAAATGCTAAAATAGCATTTGCACTTGAAATTGATAGCCACTGCTCATGGGCATAGTCTATTTTAATAACATGTGAATATTATCAATACCAATATTAACCAGTCCTAATGATGAGTGGCACTATCTGCTTTCAAATGTCTTACTGGGTTCAACATTACTCAAATCACAGTCATGTAAATTGTAGGATGAGTTTTCTCTATTCGTTGGAAAGATTCGTAAATGTTCAAATCTACATATGATGCCTTATGTTAACAAGTCTGCTGTTAACCGCTTCCATACTAATGACTTGCTAGAGCCACCCTGTGCAGCAGCGCTTGGTTCTGAGGACAGCTCCAGCACTTCCTAGCTCTTGTGGCAGAAGGTATTCCCTTTTCACTTAACTTCAGGCTGCGAGGGAAGAGCCTAATTCTCTTTTTTGAAATTTTATAATGACAATTGGCGCGCATGATGCGTTGACATCATTACATTGAAAGTGAAAGGAAAATCAGCTCATTTCACTTTCACTGCATGATTCAGATGAGGGAGGTATCTTGGGAAAGGGGAGAATCTCTCCTTTCCAATGGTATTGTTACACATTAGATACAAGCAGGGATCCAATCACTAGCCACAAAAGACTCTTTTTATGGGGGTAGCTGCTGCATGGCAATGGATTTGTACATCAGTTGTTTGAATTGAAGGCGTTTACCCAAAATATGCCTCGACAGAAACAGAAAGGCCACTAGATGCCAGAGATTTCAACAAGGTGCCAAACCTAGGGTCACCTACTCCTCACTTTTGTGGCTGGGCCTAGTGCCTGCGTCAGGCAAGCATCAAACCAAGGTCAATGGGAGTCTATTATTGACTCTTGTTTGATTTGGGCCTAGGCAATATTTTAAGGCTAACACTGCATTGTGTGTAAGAACACCTCAGAGATCCACAAAAGGCTCACCACCTAGAACTACCCTGTATTCAGTTTTTAGAAATGTCTGGGTTTTGTAGGTTTCACTAAATGGCTGCAGAGCCTGGGCCCAAATACTGCAGCTAACCTCATTTACAGGTGCAGGCACTAAGCCAACACATACACAAGTGAGGTACCATTTTTATCGGAATACTTAAGGGAATGCTAAGTATTAGGAAATTAGTAGCTCATCACAAATTCCAGAACTTTTCATCCCAGTAATGTGAGGAAAATTTGTTTTTTTTTGTCAAAGTTTGATGTTTTCAAGGGCTTCTAGGTGAGAAACCTTATTAGAGCCATGCAAGTCACCCAACCCTGGATTCTCCCGGTGTCTAGTTTTCAAAAATGTACAGGTCTGCTAATTTTCCTTAGGGGCTGGCTGAGACAAGGCCAGAAATCTACAGCTACCCACACTACAAAAGAAGGGTCTTTTTTCAGTGCAACAAAATTGATACGTCCATTTTATATTTTGTGGCCTTTCCTGTGGTATACAACGTTTACAAGGAAGTTTTTACCACGCACTACCATTACAACGCAGGCATTACCACGCATACCATTACAACGCATTGCGCTGGGGGGCGCTCTAGGATAGGGAATAAGTATAATTTTATATCCAACCCCTTCTCTAGTGTCCACGGGGACTGGAGTTGGAATATAAAATTATACTTACCAATATCCAGCACCTCTAAGCGCAATGCGTTGTAACGGTATTCGTTGTAAATACCGCGTTGTAATGGTATGCGTGGTAAAAGTATGCGTTGTAACGTCATACATCCCTTTCCTGTTGCTGCCCACACAATTTAGGCACTATTTGTATCTGGAAATGTAGGGGAATGCTCAGAGGTAGGAAATGCTTGGCTTTCTACAGATTCTGGAACTTTCCATCAGAGAAGTGTGAGGAAAATGAGTTTTTTTAATCAGAGTTTGATGTTTGCAAGTTTCTGGGTAAGCTTCCCAACCCTGTATTCCCCTGGTTGTCCAGTTTAAAAAAAATGCAGATTTGCTACATTTCTCTAGGTGCCAACTGAGAGAAAGAGCAAAATCCACAGCTAACCAGATTGCAAAAAAGGGTCCATTTTCAGTGGAAAATGTGTTGTGTCCATGTTGTGTTTTTGGGATTTTTTTGTCCCTGGCACTAGGCCTACTCACACAAGTGAGGACTATTTTTATATATATATATAACAACAAGGGGGACAGATAGAGGACAATGTTTACCGGGGTCCACTGTACGTGTCCTAAAACTGGGTAATCAAAAGAGTGTACAGAGTTCCCCACAGAGGGTTGGGTAGGTGAAGGGAATGACTCTCTCTCTAGAAGGTGTGTGGTTGGGATTAAGGTAATCCCTTGACGGAATCAAGGACGCCTCACACAATTCAAAGGTTGGACGACTGTTGCCATCCCACCCGATGATTGTTTTGTGTCATCATTGGCCTCCTGCTCCAACAGCAGGCTGGCGGTGCAATGCCTGTCGGGTAGCACTGGGTGCTACTCTTTAGTGGAGATCTTCTATTCCTCAGCCATTAGATGCATGTGTGTGAGGGGCCAAAAGGGGAGTGCAGTTGTGAGCGTGAGTGAAAAGTTAGAAAAGGTCAGTAGAGTCCATTAAGAACCTTTAATGATATGGCTCACTGCCTCGTTAAAAAGTGGTGAAGGGAGGGGTACCGAGGCACAGAGGGTAAGGTGATCTTGCCTCGTTCAACCCTCACCTATGGTGCGGTCAACATGTTTCATGCCACTAGGGCAATTCTTCAGGACCTAAATGCTCATCAACATGTAGAGATTTTTAACCGTTGGCAAAAGTTAGATATACAACCTGCAGGGTATCGCAGGATGGGATCCTGCGTGATTTCCCGCCCTAGGTGTTGGGAAAGAAGGAGAGAAAGGCACAGTCAATGTTGTGCCTTACACCTAGAAGATTATACAAGTATAGTCAACATGCATAAGAGGTAAGGTACAATAAACCCTACCAAAAACGAAGTGTAGGTGCTGGAGAGAGAATTTACTTACAAAACAAAGTAAGCGGGGAAAGGGTTTGCATTTTAAGTGCCAAACGTCATCAATGGTGAGGTTGCATACAGACGATGTACATAAAGGCTATACACTCCATGCTTAGTCACTCTTTTGTGGTTTACAGCCAAGGGGTAGTGTATTCGTTAAATAGGGAGTTGAAAATTTAAAAATCAGAACCAAGGCACTTCAATCGGTGACAAACGGGAACACCAGGGTCGAATATTCTCAAGAGGTTCTTACCCTTAGTCCCTGGTAGACGGACCCCACTGACTGTCCTTGTGGGGCCTGAGCTGTAAGGTAGTTACCTGAATAGAATAAATATTCTGGTTATGATTGTGGTTAACGGAGCAAGACCGCTCTGAGTTGGTCCCAGGTGGCTAAGCCAAGGGGAAAACCAACTGATGGCACACAGAACCATCGTGTCCGCAAACCACATCTTACCTTGTATGCTCGAGGCACTAGGCTTGTAAGCACCTACCCCTACCACAGCGGCGAGATCGCAGGACAGCCGGTGAATCGGTGTGTGGCTAAGCTGCAAAAGAAGCAGAATGCCGCGGGCGCCGTGAGTGGGCGTGTGTGCAAAGCGTTGCTAGGTAACGCGGACAAGCGTGGTGTGGAAAGAGAGGGCAGCCACAGTCCGAATCAGCGTTCAAAGCAAAGCGCCATCTTGGAATGGAGTAACCCCAATTGGGAAAATGCTAGGAGTGCCATTCAATAGGTATAGCAGGATAGTACTTAGTCTTGGGTAGGAACAATCCAAGGCTGGATTATCTGGCTAGCATATTCCAAGGCACAGAATCATTTAGACCATGTTCATCTGTTTGGAGACGATGCACCCATCGCTGTTCCATTCTGAATAATGCCTGTTGGTTAATGGATGGGTGGCATTCAAGGATAGCCCATTTTATGTTTTCCGCCAGGTGGTTATGTTGCTTACAGTGTTCATACAGCCTGGTGTGTGTCTTTTTACAGCGGATGTTGCTGTTATGTTCCATGATGCGTAGTTTCACAGTGCGCATCGTCATGCCGATGTAGATCATCTTACATGGGCATGTCAGCATGTAGATGCATCTTGCGCTGTTGCAGTTTTTATGCTTGTTGAGGTGCCAGGTGAAACCGTTTGGAAGTTCTATGGTTTTACCCTGGATGGTCTGAGGGCAAACAACACAGGAACCACAACGGTAATGTCCCGTAACTGGTGGCATGTCCCAAAGTGTATTAACTGGGCGGGTGCTCGTTTTCTTCGGGCGGGTATGGATCAAAGTGTCCTTGAGGTTTGATGTCCTCTTAAATGCAAAGCGCCGCCGGGGTATTTCAAGGCCCGCCGTATTGAGGATTCCCCAATGTGAGTTCACAGTCTTTTTTATGAAGTTGGAGTTTCTTGTGTAAGATGTTACACATGTGATTGTGTCGTCTTGCTCCTTAGTATGGACTTCCAGCAGTGAGTCTCTATTATTGTTGAGAGCCCTTTTGGATGATGACTTAAGAAGTCGAGTCGGGTACCCCCTATCCTGAAGCTTGTGTTGGAGATTATTAGCTTCTTGTTTGTAGTCTGTTATTGATGTACAATTTCTGCGGAGCCGCAGGAATTGCCCAAAAGGCAGGTTGTCCTTCAGGGCTCTGGTATGAGTATGAGTATGAGTAGGTTTTTATAAAGCGCGCTTACACTCCAAGGAGCATCTTGGCGCTAGACATCACTGTCCCAAAAAGAAGATGGAGGAATGCTGTTTGAGGTAGAGCATATTCATAGATCCTGGTTTATGAATAAAGTGAAGGGTTAGATTAACGCCAAACAGAATGAGTCTTCGGATTTGAAGATCCATGTTTTGAGCGTTTTGCGAAACAGTTTTTCGGAGTGGATCAGGCGCATTTGTGGTGGGAGTTTGTTCCAGGCTTTGGCTCCAAGTACTCCGATGGATTTTCCACCTTTTGTCGTTAGTCTAAATTTGGGGATTGAGAGTAGGTTTAGGTTGGATGATCTAAGTGACCGTGAGGGGGTGTATCTTCCAAACCTTTGGGACAGGTATGTCGGTCCCGACTGGTGGTAGGCTCTGAATGTGATGAGCAGGATTTTAAAAAGCACTCTTTTGTGGATGGGTAAGCAGTGCAGGGTATTGAGCGCTTTTGAGGCAGATGATTTCCTAGGTAGTCTTAGTACTAGGCGGGCGGCGGCGTTTTGCACCATCTGCAGTTTGTGCAGGACGGCTCTGTTTGTGCCTGCATAGATGCTGTTGCAGTAGTCTAAGCGGGATGTGATGAGGGCTACTGCCACAGTCTTTCTAGCTGTTAGGGGAAGGAGATCGAAGAACCTTCTAAGCCCTTTGATAATATTAAAGCAGGACCCTGCCACTGTGCCTGCTTGTTGTTTAAAGGATAGGGCTTCATCAAACCTTATCCCGAGGTTGCGGGACGACGTGATGGTGTTTGGTGGGATTTCGGCGTCTTGAGGCCACCAGTTGGTGGGGGAGAAAAGGTTGTTTTGACCAAAAGGGAGGATTTCAGTTTTACCTGAGTTACATTTAAGGTGGTGCGTACGCATCCATTCAAAGGTTGCCGTCAGGCAGTTTCTTAAATTTTCCTCCGCTTTAGAAGAGTTGTTATCCAATACTAGGATGAGCTGGGTATCGTCAGCGTAAGATATCGTGTTGATGTTGAAGGATGAGATAAGTTCGATCAGGGGGGTCATATAAAGGTTGAACAAAACCGGGCTTAGGCTCGAGCCTTGTGGTACCCCTGTCTTTATGATTTTTTCATCCGAGCAGTAGTTTCCTAGCATGGTGACTTGTCTCCTATGGCTTAGGAAGTTTTTAAGCCATTCGAGGGCAGTTCCTGCTAGTCCTGACTCTGTCAGGCGGCCTATCAACACGGGGTGTGAGACCGTGTCGAAGGCCGCCGACAGGTCGAGTAGGATCAGGACGGCCTTTTTCCCCTGGTCCAGTGCCATCTTGAGGGTCTCTACAGTATGTAGGAGGGCTGACTCCGTGGAGTGTTTGGCCCTAAAACCAGCCTGGTTTGGATGAAATAGGTGGTTTTCCTCTAGGTGTTTAGTCAACTGTTTATTTACTGCAGCTTCGGTCAGTTTAAACAGTAGAGGGAGCAACGAGATGGGACGAAGGTTGGAGAGCGTAGTGGGGTCAGGAAGGGGTTTTTTCTGCAGAGGTCTAACTGCAGCGAGCTTCCACTCAGCCGGAATGGTTGCAGTGGCCAAAGAGGAGTTTATGATGGAATTTATGGCTGGATTTACCGTGTCCACCAGAGCGTGGAGCAGCATTGGGGGGCATGGGTCAAACGGGGAGCCTGATTTGCTGGAGAGAATTGCTTGCTGGGATTCGTCGAGGCTAATGTGAGTAAAATTTTTCAGCTGGGGTTTGTTGTCGGGTGGTCGTGTTGCGTCGTAGGGGGGGGGGTTCAGGAAGGTCCGGGAAGTCTGTGGTAAGTTTAAGTATTTTCTGTTCGAAATAGTCAGCTATATCGTTACAGAGAGCCAGTGAGGGTGGTATTTCTTGCCTGAGGATTCTGGGGTTCATGAACTCATCAACAATTTTAAAGATCTGTTTTTGATTATTGTTGGACCGATTAATTCTTTGGAGGAAATGGTCTTTTTTGGCGTTTTTTATCATAGAGTGATAAAATTTCCTAGCGATTCTGTAAGCAAGGGCTTCCTTTGGATCATAATTTTGGCGCCATTTCTTTTCAAGAGTTCTGATCTCTGTACGTTTGGTTTTTAGCTCGGGGGAGAACCAGGGTGCAGATTTTCTGTTCTGTTGTTTTCTTACTTTCTCTGGGTTGGCCGGATCGCAGCACTCAGAGATCCAATTACAAAATATTTTATAGTCGGATTCTGTGTCTCCAGATAGTGATGGTCTAGATTTCTCTGCAGTGAGCAGGAAATTAGGTGAGCTGGCAAGCTTTTTCCAGTCTTTTTGCATTGGGACTTCGATTTTTTGGTTGGCAGTATTTGACATTTTCTTGTTGGTGGTTAGATTAAACGGAATTAACCAGTGGTCGGTCCATGTTTGGATCAGCGGGTTTTCGACCATTAGGGTTTTGGTATTGGTGCAAATGCAGTCTAGTATGTGGCCTGCTTTGTGCGTGGGCATTTTGGTCAGTATTTCCAGACCTAGGATATTAGTTAAGTCCTTGAGCCATATGGTATTGGGGTCGCTAGGTTTATCTAGATGGAAATTTAGGTCACCCATAATTGTGAAGTTTGCGTATTTT
The DNA here is from genome assembly GCF_964263255.1 of Lissotriton vulgaris. Lineage (NCBI taxonomy): Eukaryota > Metazoa > Chordata > Amphibia > Caudata > Salamandridae > Lissotriton > Lissotriton vulgaris. The sequence goes on from NC_141696.1 coordinate 304,976,234, forward strand.
AGTGTTAAAGTGCTGAGAGCATCTCCGAAGCTTTCAAAGAAGCCATTTTGGGGTCCTGGGGGGCGGTAGATCAGGGCTCCCGCGAAGGTATTTTCCTCATTTAGTTGGATGCAGAAACCCATACTTTCTGCCCCTTTTATGTCTGAGAGTTCGGTGGTAGTACATTTTAGTGAAGCTCGATGGATGATGGCTAGGCCACCTCCTCTGAGTTCTTGTCTGTCGATCCTCTGAATGAGATATCCTTGGGGGACGTTTTGGGCTATGATTGGGTTGCACCATGGTTTCAGCCATGTTTCAGTAATAAAAAGCATGTCAAGGTCGTTCTCCGTAATGAGGTCAAGAATGTGCTCCCCATTTTTGCAAATAGACCTCGCATTAATCAAGGCTCCTCGAAGCGAGGTTGCATTGTTAATGTTAAGTGACTGTTTTTCCGGAGTGAGAAGAGTTCTGCAATGGTGGCAGCATATGGGTCCCAACCATGTCTCGACATTGATAGTGTTCAGACAGTGGTTTTTATTGTGGTTAAGTGCGAGTAGATCAGCTCGGGTATAGGTAAGCAATTGATTAGTACGTACCGTAGGTTGGGCAGCGTGACCGGCCCTAGGCCCGGCCGTGGCACGGACGGGCACAGACGGGCTTGCCTTAGGCGCGCCTTCGGCGCGCAAACGGCGCTCCCGCTGCGCTCGTCCGCTGCGCTTCCTGTGCATGCACATTTGTAGGGCGGGGGGGCGTGGCCTCTAGTGGGCGTGTCCGGCGAGCGCGCCTGCTCTAATGGCGGCCGCTTTGTCAAAGAGGAAAGCATGGTGGCTGTTGTACAAAAGCAGACTGTTCGTGTCTGTCCCTTTCTTAAACAGCGTTGTTGTGATTGCTGTGGGTTCCAGCTTGATTGTTAGGTCTAGAAAGGGTACAGATTCCTCAGAGATCGTGCCTGTAAATTTCAAAAAGGGGTCTTGCAGGTTAATCCACGCACAAAATGCTTCGCAGCTGGTCCGATCACCTTTCCAGAAGACTAAAATATCGTCGATATATCGACGCCAGAGTGTGAGATGTTCTCGGAACGGGTTCTGCTCAGGTGGGTAGATGTGATTTTTTTCGAAGGTTGCCATATAGATGCAGGCCAGGCTCGGTGCAAACGTCGAACCCATCGAGGTGCCGCGGATCTGGTGGTAGAGTTGCGACTCATACCTGAAGAAGTTTTCAGTCAGGGCTATATGGGCTAGTTCCATGATGAAGGCTATCGGGGTGGAGGAGGACCACACTTCCTGCCGCAGAGCGGAGTCCACGGCCTCCAGGGTAGCTTGTTGCAGGATGTTGGTGTACAACGCTTCTACGTCTAGAGTTAGGAGGAGATCAACATCTTCTCTGCCGTCCACTTCATTAATTAGACGGAGGACGTCTCTGGTGTCTTGTAGGTATGAAGGGATCTGCTTCACCAAAGGTTGAAGGAAGGCATTGCAGAATTGGGATAGTGGCTCCAAAAGTGATCCAATTCCGGAGACAATGGGTCTCCCTGGGACCGGGGTAGTCCCTTTGTGGATCTTGGGGAGGGTGTAGAAGTAAGGCGTGACGGGTTCCGTGGTTGTCAGGAAATCAGCCTCTTTCTTACTGATCCATTTGTTGGTCTCCGCTTCGATTATGAGGCTCATGATGGTCGTCGTAAGCCGTTTAGTAGGATCCTCGGTGAGAGGTCTATAGTGGGTGGTATTGGACAGTTGTCGTCTACATTCACGGTCGTAGTCCTCATAGTCTTGGATGACTGTTGCTCCCCCCTTGTCTGCCTGTTTGATGACGATTGATTCATCCTTTCCCAGGTTGATGGATGCTTGTCTTCCTGCAGAGGTCAAGTTGTGAAACTGCTTGACGTATGGTTTACTCTGCAGGCTTGTCAGGACAGCTCGTTCAAAAGTAAGGACTTCCGGGGGGACCATCCCGTCAGTGGGGGTGAAAGTGGAGGGTTTCCTCAATCCACTGTCTTGGGTGGTGGGCTCAGGTTTGTTTTCAAAGAAGGCACGGAGCCGCACTTTCCTAAATAGTTGTTTTACCTCAATCATTTCTTGGAAGCTGTCTGGGGTTGGTGTTGGAACGAAACCGAGGCCTTTTTCCAATACACTTTTCTCTGTTGGTGAGAGGACTTTCTTAGAGAGATTAACAATCAGGCTTTTCTCCCCCTGGAGGTTGTGCTCCTGGTTTCCATTGCTGTTGGTGCTGTCGGCTGATCTTGCCAGTGGACTCCTTTTTGCCCGCCTCGCTTTCGCCCTCTTCCTCTGCCCCAACCTCTGCCTTGAAAAGGTGGCGGATTCAGAGGGTAAAACTGTGGAGGGCCTTGTGGGAAGAATGGGTATTGCCAAGGTGGTGTCATATGGGGCGGGCCATGGAAGGCTGGGCCCTGTTGGTAGCCGTGATGCCAGTTGGTACGTGGTGGGGCTCGAGGGTTTCTCGCAGGATAGCCACCACTAGATTCGCTGCTTGTTGAGCCACGTCTGTTGTTGTTGTCTGATTTCTCGTCAGAAGAGTAACTACTCCGTTTCCCTTTAAAACCATCTTTGAGATAGGGGTAGACCTTCTCTTTCTCAAATTTGGTGATGTCTTTTTGAAGTTTGGTGGTTTTTTGTTTTAAGAGAAACTCGTGATGGTCGGCCATTTCTTGGTTGATCTCGGCTAGCTTCGTAGTAAAGGCCGCTTTGTTATTTTTGTGAACGGCACTCTTCATTGTGGCTTCTAAGGTTGAGATTTTTTCCAATAGGGCGTCAGAGAGGTGCTTCGCTGTTTGCGAAATCAGGAATAGAAGGTCTTTAGTACATTTCCAGGAGACCTGGCACCAGTCGACTTTGAACTGCTTGTCCTCCAGAAATAGTCGTGGAACTATGTTGACGATTAGGCCCTGTGGGGCTATGTTACTCCTAAGGTATTCGGTCATCATAATACCGTGGATCGTGATTCTTATAAGTTCTTTTTTCATCTCCGTTAGGGTTGCCCACTCGTCAGAGGACGTGCCAGATGTGGAGGCAGGGGGGTTAGTCAGTAATGGTGGCGCTGTTCTTAACGCCTCGGCTATGGTATCCTCGTCGAAACTCAGGCCTGGAACATCCTCCATGTTGTCGGGAGATGATCAGGGTGCGAGAGAATATGCCAGCCAGAATAGTGCGGGTTCTGATTATGGGGTAATCAGTGATACTGATTAGGGATGGACCAAACTAGTGAGAATTTGTCACCGTTGGTAACCCAAAAGGTCCCGTGGGGGAAACCCACGCTGAGAAATATAACAACAAGGGGGACAGATAGAGGACAATGTTTACCGGGGTCCACTGTACGTGTCCTAAAACTGGGTAATCAAAAGAGTGTACAGAGTTCCCCACAGAGGGTTGGGTAGGTGAAGGGAATGACTCTCTCTCTAGAAGGTGTGTGGTTGGGATTAAGGTAATCCCTTGACGGAATCAAGGACGCCTCACACAATTCAAAGGTTGGACGACTGTTGCCATCCCACCCGATGATTGTTTTGTGTCATCATTGGCCTCCTGCTCCAACGGCAGGCTGGCGGTGCAATGCCTGTCGGGTAGCACTGGGTGCTACTCTTTAGTGGAGATCTTCTATTCCTCAGCCATTAGATGCATGTGTGTGAGGGGCCAAAAGGGGAGTGCAGTTGTGAGCGTGAGTGAAAAGTTAGAAAAGGTCAGTAGAGTCCATTAAGAACCTTTAATGATATGGCTCACTGCCTCGTTAAAAAGTGGTGAAGGGAGGGGTACCGAGGCACAGAGGGTAAGGTGATCTTGCCTCGTTCAACCCTCGCCTATGGTGCGGTCAACATGTTTCATGCCACTAGGGCAATTCTTCAGGACCTAAATGCTCATCAACATGTAGAGATTTTTAACCGTTGGCAAAAGTTAGATATACAACCTGCAGGGTATCGCAGGATGGGATCCTGCGTGATTTCCCGCCCTAGGTGTTGGGAAAGAAGGAGAGAAAGGCACAGTCAATGTTGTGCCTTACACCTGGAAGATTATACAAGTATAGTCAACATGCATAAGAGGTAAGGTACAATAAACCCTACCAAAAACGAAGTGTAGGTGCTGGAGAGAGAATTTACTTACAAAACAAAGTAAGCGGAGAAAGGGTTTGCATTTTAAGTGCCAAATGTCATCAATGGTGAGGTTGCATACAGACGATGTACATAAAGGCTATACACTCCATGCTTAGTCACTCTTTTGTGGTTTACAGCCAAGGGGTAGTGTATTCGTTAAATAGGGAGTTGAAAATTTAAAAATCAGAACCAAGGCACTTCAATCGGTGACAAACGGGAACACCAGGGTCGAATATTCTCAAGAGGTTCTCACCCTTAGTCCCTGGTAGACGGACCCCACTGACTGTCCTTGTGGGGCCTGAGCTGTAAGGTAGTTACCTGAATAGAATAAATATTCTGGTTATGATTGTGGTTAACGGAGCAAGACCGCTCTGAGTTGGTCCCAGGTGGCTAAGCAAAGGGGAAAACCAACTGATGGCACACAGAACCATCGTGTCCGCAAACCACATCTTACCTTGTATGCTCGAGGCACTAGGCTTGTAAGCACCTACCCCTACCACAGCGGCGAGATCGCAGGACAGCCGGTGAATCGGTGTGTGGCTGAGCTGCTAAAGAAGCAGAATGCCGTGGGCGCCGTGAGTGGGCGTGTGTGCAAAGCGTTGCTAGGTAACGCGGACAAGCGTGGTGTGGAAAGAGAGGGCAGCCACAGTCCGAATCAGCGTTCAAAGCAAAGCGCCATCTTGGAATGGAGTAACCCCAATTGGGAAAATGCTAGGAGCGCCATTCAATAGGTATAGCAGGATAGTACTTAGTCTTGGGTAGGAACAATCCAAGGCTGGATTATCTGGCTAGCATATTCCAAGGCACAGAATCATTTAGACCATGTTCATCTGTTTGGAGACGATGCACCCATCGCTGTTCCATTCTGAATAATGCCTGTTGGTTAATGGATGGGTGGCATTCAAGGATAGTCCATTTTATGTTTTCCGCCAGGTGGTTATGTTGCTTACAGTGTTCATACAGCCTGGTGTGTGTCTTTTTACAGCGGATGTTGCTGTTATGTTCCATGATGCGTAATTTCACAGTGCGCATCGTCATGCAGATGTAGATCATCTTACATGGGCATGTCAGCATGTAGATGCATCTTGCGCTGTTGCAGTTTGTATGCTTGTTGAGGTGCCAGGTGAAACCGTTTGGAAGTTCTATGGTTTTACCTTGGATGGTCTGAGGGCAAACAACACAGGAACCACAACGGTAATGTCCCGTAACTGGTGGCATGTCCCAAAGTGTATTAACTGGGCGGGTGCTCGTTTTCTTCGGGCGGGTATGGATCAAAGTGTCCTTGAGGTTTGATGTCCTCTTAAACGCAAAGCGCGGCCGGGGTATTTCAAGGCCCGCCGTATTGAGGATTCCCCAATGTGAGTTCACAGTCTTTTTTATGAAGTTGGAGTTTCTTGTGTAAGATGTTACACATGTGATTGTGTCGTCTTGCTCCTTAGTATGGACTTCCAGCAGTGAGTCTCTATTATTGTTGAGAGCCCTTTTGGATGATGACTTAAGAAGTCGAGTCGGGTACCCCCTATCCTGAAGCTTGTGTTGGAGATTATTAGCTTCTTGTTTGTAGTCTGTTATTGATGTACAATTCCTGCGGAGCTGCAGGAATTGCCCAAAAGGCAGGTTGTCCTTCAGGCTCTGGTATGGTGGCTGTTGTACAAAAGCAGACTGTTCCTGTCTGTCCCTTTCTTAAACAGCGTTGTTGTGATTGCTGTGGGTTCCAGCTTGATTGTTAGGTCTAGAAAGGGTACAGATTCCTCAGAGATCGTGCCTGTAAATTTCAAAAAGGGGTCTTGCAGGTTGATCCACGCACAAAATGCTTCGCAGCTGGTCCGATCACCTTTCCAGAAGACTAAAATATCGTCGATATATCGACGCCAGAGTGTGAGATGTTCTCGGAACGGGTTCTGCTCAGGTGGGTAGATGTGATTTTTTTCGAAGGTTGCCATATAGATGCAGGCCAGGCTCGGTGCAAACGTCGAACCCATCGAGGTGCCGCGGATCTGGTGGTAGAGTTGCGACTCATACCTGAAGAAGTTTTCAGTCAGGGCTATATGGGCTAGTTCCATGATGAAGGCTATCGGGGTGGAGGAGGACCACTCTTCCTGCCGCAGAGCGGAGTCCACGGCCTCCAGGGTAGCTTGTTGCGGGATGTTGGTGTACAACGCTTCTACGTCTAGAGTTAGGAGGAGATCAACATCTTCTCTGCCGTCCACTTCATTAATTAGACAGAGGACGTCTCTGGTGTCTTGTAGGTATGAAGGGATCTGCTTCACCAAAGGTTGAAGGAAGGCATCGCAGAATTGGGATAGTGGCTCCAAAAGTGATCCAATTCCGGAGACAATGGGTCTCCCTGGGACCGGGGTAGTCCCTTTGTGGATCTTGGGGAGGGTGTAGAAGTAAGGCGTGACGGGTTCCGTGGTTGTCAGGAAATCAGCCTCTTTCTTACTGATCCATTCGTTGGTCTCCGCTTCGATTATGAGGCTCATGATGGTCGTCGTAAGCCGTTTAGTAGGATCCTCGGTGAGAGGTCTATAGTGGGTGGTATTGGACAGTTGTCGTCTACATTCACGGTCGTAGTCCTCATAGTCTTGGATGACTGTTGCTCCCCCCTTGTCTGCCTGTTTGATGACGATTGATTCATCCTTTCCCAGGTTGATGGATGCTTGTCTTTCTGCAGAGGTCAAGTTGTGAAACTGCTTGACGTATGGTTTACTCTGCAGGCTTGTCAGGACAGCTCGTTCAAAAGTAAGGACTTCCGGGGGGACCATCCCGTCAGTGGGGGTGAAAGTGGAGGGTTTCCTCAATCCACTGTCTTGGGTGGTGGGCTCAGGTTTGTTTTCAAAGAAGGCACGGAGCCGCACTTTCCTAAATAGTTGTTTTACCTCAATCATTTCTTGGAAGCTGTCTGGGGTTGGTGTTGGAACGAAACCGAGGCCTTTTTCCAATACACTTTTCTCTGTTGGTGAGAGGACTTTCTTAGAGAGATTAACAATCAGGCTTTTCTCCCCCTGGAGGTTGTGCTCCTGGTTTCCATTGCTGTTGGTGCTGTCGGCTGATCTTGCCACTGGACTCCTTTTTGCCCGCCTCGCTTTCGCCCTCTTCCTCTGCCCCAACCTCTGCCTTGAAAAGGTGGCGGATTCAGAGGGTAAAACTGTGGAGGGCCTTGTGGGAAGAATGGGTATTGCCAAGGTGGTGTCATATGGGGCGGGCCATGGAAGGCTGGTCCCTGTTGGTAGCCGTGATGCCAGTTGGTACGTGGTGGGGCTCGAGGGTTTCTCGCAGGATAGCCACCACTAGAATCGCTGCTTGTTGAGCCACGTCTGTTGTTGTTGTCTGAGTTCTCGTCAGAAGAGTAACTACTCCATTTCCCTTTAAAACCATCTTTGAGATAGGGGTAGACCTTCTCTTTCTCAAATTTAGTGATGTCTTTTTGAAGTTTGGTGGTTTTTTGTTTTAAGAGAAACTCGTGATGGTCGGCCATTTCTTGGTTGATCTCGGCTAGCTTCGTAGTAAAGGCCGCTTTGTTATTTTTGTGAACGGCACTCTTCATTGTGGCTTCTAAGGTTGAGATTTTTTCCAATAGGGCATCAGAGAGGCGCTTCGCTGTTTGCGAAATCAGGAATAGAAGGTCTTTAGTACATTTCCAGGAGACCTGGCACCAGTCGACTTTGAACTGCTTGTCCTCCAGAAATAGTTGTGGAACTATGTTGATGATTAGGCCCTGTGGGGCTATGTTACTCCTAAGGTATTCGGTCATCATAATACCGTGGATCGTGATTCTTATAAGTTCTTTTTTCATCTCCGTTAGGGTTGCCCACTCGTCAGAGGACGTGCCAGATGTGGAGGCAGGGGGGTTAGTCAGTAATGGTGGCGCTGTTCTTAACGCCTCGGCTATGGTATCCTCGTCGAAACTCAGGCCTGGAACATCCTCCATGTTGTCGGGAGATGATCAGGGTGCGAGAGAATATGCCAGCCAGAATAGTGCGGGTTCTGATTATGGGGTAATCAGTGATACTGATTAGGGATGGACCAAACTAGTGAGAATTTGTCACCGTTGGTAACCCAAAAGGTCCCGTGGGGGAAACCCACGCTGAGAAATATAACAACAAGGGGGACAGATAGAGGACAATATTTACCGGGGTCCACTGTACGTGCCCTAAAACTGGGTAATCAAAAGAGTGTACAGAGTTCCCCACAGAGGGTTGGGTAGGTGAAGGGAATGACTCTCTCTCTAGAAGGTGTGTGGTTGGGATTAAGGTAATCCCTTGACGGAATCAAGGACGCCTCACACAATTCAAAGGTTGGACGACTGTTGCCATCCCACCCGATGATTGTTTTGTGTCATCATTGGCCTCCTGCTCCAACGGCAGGCTGGCGGTTACCTTAATCCCAACCACACACCTTCTAGAGAGAGAGTCATTCCCTTCACCTACCCAACCCTCTGTGGGGAACTCTGTACACTCTTTTGATTACCCAGTTTTAGGACACGTACAGTGGACCCCGGTAAACATTGTCCTCTATCTGTCCCCCTTGTTGTTATATTTCTCAGCGTGGGTTTCCCCCACGGGACCTTTTGGGTTACCAACGGTGACAAATTCTCACTAGTTTGGTCCATCCCTAATCAGTATCACTGATTACCCCATAATCAGAACCGCACTATTCTGGCTGGCATATTCTCTCGCACCCTGATCATCTCCCGACAACATGGAGGATGTTCCAGGCCTGAGTTTCGACGAGGATACCATAGCCGAGGCGTTAAGAACAGCGCCACCATTACTGACTAACCCCCCTGCCTCCACATCTGGCACGTCCTCTGACGAGTGGGCAACCCTAACGGAGATGAAAAAAGAACTTATAAGAATCACGATCCACGGTATTATGATGACCGAATACCTTAGGAGTAACATAGCCCCACAGGGCCTAATCGTCAACATAGTTCCACGACTATTTCTGGAGGACAAGCAGTTCAAAGTCGACTGGTGCCAGGTCTCCTGGAAATGTACTAAAGACCTTCTATTCCTGATTTCGCAAACAGCGAAGCGCCTCTCTGACGCCCTATTGGAAAAAATCTCAACCTTAGAAGCCACAATGAAGAGTGCCGTTCACAAAAATAACAAAGCGGCCTTTACTACGAAGCTAGCCGAGATCAACCAAGAAATGGCCGACCATCACGAGTTTCTCTTAAAACAAAAAACCACCAAACTTCAAAAAGACATCACCAAATTTGAGAAAGAGAAGGTCTACCCCTATCTCAAAGATGGTTTTAAAGGGAAACGGAGTAGTTACTCTTCTGACGAGAACTCAGACAACAACAACAGACGTGGCTCAACAAGCAGCGATTCTAGTGGTGGCTATCCTGCGAGAAACCCTCGAGCCCCACCACGTACCAACTGGCATCACGGCTACCAACAGGGCCCAGCCTTCCATGGCCCGCCCCATATGACACCACCTTGGCAATACCCATTCTTCCCACAAGGCCCTCAACAGTTTTACCCTCTGAATCCGCCACCTTTTCAAGGCAGAGGTTGGGGCAGAGGAAGAGGGCGAAAGCGAGGCGGGCAAAAAGGAGTCCAGTGGCAAGATCAGCCGACAGCACCAACAGCAATGGAAACCAGGAGCACAACCTCCAGGGGGAGAAAAGCCTGATTGTTAATCTCTCTAAGAAAGTCCTCTCACCAACAGAGAAAAGTGAATTGGAAAAAGGCCTCGGTTTCGTTCCAACACCAACCCCAGACAGCTTCCAAGAAATGATTGAGGTAAAACAACTATTTAGGAAAGTGCGGCTCCGTGCCTTCTTTGAAAACAAACCTGAGCCCACCACCCAAGACAGTGGATTGAGGAAACCCTCCACTTTCACCCCCACTGACGGGATGGTCCCCCCGGAAGTCCTTACTTTTGAACGAGCTGTCCTGACAAGCCTGCAGAGTAAACCATACGTCAAGCAGTTTCACAACTTGACCTCTGCAGAAAGACAAGCATCCATCAACCTGGGAAAGGATGAATCAATCGTCATCAAACAGGCAGACAAGGGGGGAGCAACAGTCATCCAAGACTATGAGGACTACGACCGTGAATGTAGACGACAACTGTCCAATACCACCCACTATAGACCTCTCACCGAGGATCCTACTAAACGGCTTACGACGACCATCATGAGCCTCATAATCGAAGCGGAGACCAACGAATGGATCAGTAAGAAAGAGGCTGATTTCCTGACAACCACGGAACCCGTCACGCCTTACTTCTACACCCTCCCCAAGATCCACAAAGGGACTACCCTGGTCCCAGGGAGACCCATTGTCTCCGGAATTGGATCACTTTTGGAGCCACTATCCCAATTCTGCGATGCCTTCCTTCAACCTTTGGTGAAGCAGATCCCTTCATACCTACAAGACACCAGAGACGTCCTCCGTCTAATTAATGAAGTGGACGGCAGAGAAGATGTTGACCTCCTTCTAACTCTAGATGTAGAAGCGTTGTACACCAACATCCCGCAACAAGCTACCCTGGAGGCCGTGGACTCCGCTCTGCGGCAGGAAGAGTGGTCCTCCTCCACCCCGATAGCCTTCATCATGGAACTAGCCCATATAGCCCTGACTGAAAACTTCTTCAGGTATGAGTCGCAACTCTACCACCAGATCCGCGGCACCTCGATGGGTTCGACGTTTGCACCGAGCCTGGCCTGCATCTATATGGCAACCTTCGAAAAAAATCACATCTACCCACCTGAGCAGAACCCGTTCCGAGAACATCTCACACTCTGGCGTCGATATATCGACGATATTTTAGTCTTCTGGAAAGGTGATCGGACCAGCTGCGAAGCATTTTGTGCGTGTATTAACCTGCAAGACCCCTTTTTGAAATTTACAGGCACGATCTCTGAGGAATCTGTACCCTTTCTAGACCTAACAATCAAGCTGGAACCCACAGCAATCACAACAACGCTGTTTAAGAAAGGGACAGACAGGAACAGTCTGCTTTTGTACAACAGCCACCATACCAGAGCCCTGAAGGACAACCTGCCTTTTGGGCAATTCCTGCGGCTCCGCAGGAATTGTACATCAATAACAGACTACAAACAAGAAGCTAATAATCTCCAACACAAGCTTCAGGATAGGGGGTACCCGACTCAACTTCTTAAGTCATCATCCAAAAGGGCTCTCAACAATAATAGAGACTCACTGCTGGAAGTCCATACTAAGGAGCAAGACGACACAATCACATGTGTAACATCTTACACAAGAAACTCCAACTTCATAAAAAAGACTGTGAACTCACATTGGGGAATCCTCAATACGGCGGGCCTTGAAATACCCCGGCCGCGCTTTGCATTTAAGAGGACATCAAACCTCAAGGACACTTTGATCCATGCCTGCCCGAAGAAAATGAGCACCCGCCCAGTTAATACACTTTGGGACATGCCACCAGTTACGGGACATTACCGTTGTGGTTCCTGTGTTGTTTGCCCTCAGACCATCCAAGGTAAAACCATAGAACTTCCAAACGGTTTCACCTGGCACCTCAACAAGCATACAAACTGCAACAGCGCAAGATGCATCCACATGCTGACATGCCCATGTAAGATGATCTACATCGGCATGACGATGCGCACTGTGAAACTACGCATCATGGAACATAACAGCAACATCCGCTGTAAAAAGACACACACCAGGCTGTATGAACACTGTAAGCAACATAACCACCTGGCGGAAAACATAAAATGGACTATCCTTGAATGCCACCCATCCATTAACCAACAGGCATTATTCAGAATGGAACAGCGATGGGTGCATCGTCTCCAAACAGATGAACATGGTCTAAATGATTCTGTGCCTTGGAATATGCTAGCCAGATAATCCAGCCTTGGATTGTTCCTACCCAAGACTAAGTACTATCCTGCTATACCTATTGAATGGCGCTCCTACCATTTTCCCAATTGGGGTTACTCCATTCCAAGATGGCGCTTTGCTTTGAACGCTGATTCGGACTGTGGCTGCCCTCTCTTTCCACACCACGCTTGTCCGCGTTACCTAGCAACGCTTTGCACACACGCCCACTCACGGCGCCCGCGGCATTCTGCTTCTTTAGCAGCTCAGCCACACACCGATTCACCGGCTGTCCTGCGATCTCGCCGCTGTGGTAGGGGTAGGTGCTTACAAGCCTAGTGCCTCGAGCATACAAGGTAAGATGTGGTTTGCGGACACGATGGTTCTGTGTGCCATCAGTTGGTTTTCCCCTTGGCTTAGCCACCTGGGACCAACTCAGAGCGGTCTTGCTCCGTTAACCACAATCATAACCAGAATATTTATTCTATTCAGGTAACTACCTTACAGCTCAGGCCCCACAAGGACAGTCAGTGGGGTCCGTCTACCAGGGACTAAGGGTAAGAACCTCTTGAGAATATTCGACCCTGGTGTTCCCGTTTGTCACCGATTGAAGTGCCTTGGTTCTGATTTTTAAATTTTCAACTCCCTATTTAACGAATACACTACCCCTTGGCTGTAAACCACAAAAGAGGGACTAAGCATGGAGTGTATAGCCTTTATGTACATCGTCTGTATGCAACCTCACCATTGATGACATTTGGCACTTAAAATGCAAACCCTTTCCCCGCTTACTTTGTTTTGTAAGTAAATTCTCTCTCCAGCACCTACACTTCGTTTTTGGCAGGGTTTATTGTACCTTACCTCTTATGCATGTTGACTATACTTGTATAATCTTCCAGGTGTAAGGCACAACATTGACTGTGCCTTTCTCTCCTTCTTTCCCAACACCTAGGGCGGGAAATCACGCAGGATCCCATCCTGCGATACCCTGCAGGTTGTATATCTAACTTTTGCCAACGGTTAAAAATCTCTACATGTTGATGAGCATTTAGGTCCTGAAGAATTGCCCTAGTGGCATGAAACATGTTGACCGCACCATAGGCGAGGGTTGAACGAGGCAAGATCACCTTACCCCCTGTGCCTCGGTACCCCTCCCTTCACCACTTTTTAACGAGGCAGTGAGCCATATCATTAAAGGTTCTTAATGGACTCTACTGACCGTTTCTAACTTTTCACTCACGCTCACAACTGCACTCCCCTTTTGGCCCCTCACACACATGCATCTAATGGCTGAGGAATAGAAGATCTCCACTAAAGAGTAGCACCCAGTGCTACCCGACAGGCATTGCACCGCCAGCCTGCCGTTGGAGCAGGAGGCCAATGATGACACAAAACAATCATCGGGTGGGATGGCAACAGTCGTCCAACCTTTGAATTGTGTGAGGCGTCCTTGATTCCGTCAAGGGATTACCTTAATCCCAACCACACACCTTCTAGAGAGAGAGTCATTCCCTTCACCTACCCAACCCTCTGTGGGGAACTCTGTACACTCTTTTGATTACCCAGTTTTAGGACACGTACAGTGGACCCCGGTAAACATTGTCCTCTATCTGTCCCCCTTGTTGTTATATTTCTCAGCATGGGTTTCCCCCACGGGACCTTTTGGGTTACCAACGGTGACAAATTCTCACTAGTTTGGTCCATCCCTAATCAGTATCACTGATTACCCCATAATCAGAACCGCACTATTCTGGCTGGCATATTCTCTCGCACCCTGATCATCTCCCGACAACATGGAGGATGTTCCAGGCCTGAGTTTCGACGAGGATACCATAGCCGAGGCGTTAAGAACAGCGCCACCATTACTGACTAACCCCCCTGCCTCCACATCTGGCACGTCCTCTGACGAGTGGGCAACCCTAACGGAGATGAAAAAAGAACTTATAAGAATCACGATCCACGGTATTATGATGACCGAATACCTTAGGAGTAACATAGCCCCACAGGGCCTAATCGTCAACATAGTTCCACGACTATTTCTGGAGGACAAGCAGTTCAAAGTCGACTGGTGCCAGGTCTCCTGGAAATGTACTAAAGACCTTCTATTCCTGATTTCGCAAACAGCGAAGCGCCTCTCTGACGCCCTATTGGAAAAAATCTCAACCTTAGAAGCCACAATGAAGAGTGGCGTTCACAAAAATAACAAAGCGGCCTTTACTACGAAGCTAGCCGAGATCAACCAAGAAATGGCCGACCATCACGAGTTTCTCTTAAAACAAAAAACCACCAAACTTCAAAAAGACATCACCAAATTTGAGAAAGAGAAGGTCTACCCCTATCTCAAAGATGGTTTTAAAGGGAAACGGAGTAGTTACTCTTCTGACGAGAACTCAGACAACAACAACAGACGTGGCTCAACAAGCAGCGATTCTAGTGGTGGCTATCCTGCGAGAAACCCTCGAGCCCCACCACGTACCAACTGGCATCACGGCTACCAACAGGGCCCAGCCTTCCATGGCCCGCCCCATATGACACCACCTTGGCAATACCCATTCTTCCCACAAGGCCCTCCACAGTTTTACCCTCTGAATCCGCCACCTTTTCAAGGCAGAGGTTGGGGCAGAGGAAGAGGGCGAAAGCGAGGCGGGCAAAAAGGAGTCCAGTGGCAAGATCAGCCGACAGCACCAACAGCAATGGAAACCAGGAGCACAACCTCCAGGGGGAGAAAAGCCTGATTGTTAATCTCTCTAAGAAAGTCCTCTCACCAACAGAGAAAAGTGAATTGGAAAAAGGCCTCGGTTTCGTTCCAACACCAACCCCAGACAGCTTCCAAGAAATGATTGAGGTAAAACAACTATTTAGGAAAGTGCGGCTCCGTGCCTTCTTTGAAAACAAACCTGAGCCCACCACCCAAGACAGTGGATTGAGGAAACCCTCCACTTTCACCCCCACTGACGGGATGGTCCCCCCGGAAGTCCTTACTTTTGAACGAGCTGTCCTGACAAGCCTGCAGAGTAAACCATACGTCAAGCAGTTTCACAACTTGACCTCTGCAGAAAGACAAGCATCCATCAACCTGGGAAAGGATGAATCAATCGTCATCAAACAGGCAGACAAGGGGGGAGCAACAGTCATCCAAGATTATGAGGACTACGACCGTGAATGTAGACGACAACTGTCCAATACCACCCACTATAGACCTCTCACCGAGGATCCTACTAAACGGCTTACGACGACCATCATGAGCCTCATAATCGAAGCGGAGACCAACGAATGGATCAGTAAGAAAGAGGCTGATTTCCTGACAACCACGGAACCCATCACGCCTTACTTCTACACCCTCCCCAAGATCCACAAAGGGACTACCCTGGTCCCAGGGAGACCCATTGTCTCCGGAATTGGATCACTTTTGGAGCCACTATCCCAATTCTGCGATGCCTTCCTTCAACCTTTGGTGAAGCAGATCCCTTCATACCTACAAGACACCAGAGACGTCCTCCGTCTAATTAATGAAGTGGACGGCAGAGAAGATGTTGATCTCCTTCTAACTCTAGATGTAGAAGCGTTGTACACCAACATCCCGCAACAAGCTACCCTGGAGGCCGTGGACTCCGCTCTGCGGCAGGAAGAGTGGTCCTCCTCCACCCCGATAGCCTTCATCATGGAACTAGCCCATATAGCCCTGACTGAAAACTTCTTCAGGTATGAGTCGCAACTCTACCACCAGATCCGCGGCACCTCGATGGGTTCGACGTTTGCACCGAGCCTGGCCTGCATCTATATGGCAACCTTCGAAAAAAATCACATCTACCCACCTGAGCAGAACCCGTTCCGAGAACATCTCACACTCTGGCGTCGATATATCGACGATATTTTAGTCTTCTGGAAAGGTGATCGGACCAGCTGCGAAGCATTTTGTGCGTGGATTAACCTGCAAGACCCCTTTTTGAAATTTACAGGCACGATCTCTGAGGAATCTGTACCCTTTCTAGACCTAACAATCAAGCTGGAACCCACAGCAATCACAACAACGCTGTTTAAGAAAGGGACAGACAGGAACAGTCTGCTTTTGTACAACAGCCACCATACCAGAGCCCTGAAGGACAACCTGCCTTTTGGGCAATTCCTGCGGCTCCGCAGGAATTGTACATCAATAACAGACTACAAACAAGAAGCTAATAATCTCCAACACAAGCTTCAGGATAGGGGGTACCCGACTCAACTTCTTAAGTCATCATCCAAAAGGGCTCTCAACAATAATAGAGACTCACTGCTGGAAGTCCATACTAAGGAGCAAGACGACACAATCACATGTGTAACATCTTACACAAGAAACTCCAACTTCATAAAAAAGACTGTGAACTCACATTGGGGAATCCTCAATACGGCGGGCCTTGAAATACCCCGGCCGCGCTTTGCATTTAAGAGGACATCAAACCTCAAGGACACTTTGATCCATGCCTGCCCGAAGAAAATGAGCACCCGCCCAGTTAATACACTTTGGGACATGCCACCAGTTACGGGACATTACCGTTGTGGTTCCTGTGTTGTTTGCCCTCAGACCATCCAAGGTAAAACCATAGAACTTCCAAACGGTTTCACCTGGCACCTCAACAAGCATACAAACTGCAACAGCGCAAGATGCATCCACATGCTGACATGCCCATGTAAGATGATCTACATCGGCATGACGATGCGCACTGTGAAACTACGCATCATGGAACATAACAGCAACATCCGCTGTAAAAAGACACACACCAGGCTGTATGAACACTGTAAGCAACATAACCACCTGGCGGAAAACATAAAATGGACTATCCTTGAATGCCACCCATCCATTAACCAACAGGCATTATTCAGAATGGAACAGCGATGGGTGCATCGTCTCCAAACAGATGAACATGGTCTAAATGATTCTGTGCCTTGGAATATGCTAGCCAGATAATCCAGCCTTGGATTGTTCCTACCCAAGACTAAGTACTATCCTGCTATACCTATTGAATGGCGCTCCTACCATTTTCCCAATTGGGGTTACTCCATTCCAAGATGGCGCTTTGCTTTGAACGCTGATTCGGACTGTGGCTGCCCTCTCTTTCCACACCACGCTTGTCCGCGTTACCTAGCAACGCTTTGCACACACGCCCACTCACGGCGCCCGCGGCATTCTGCTTCTTTAGCAGCTCAGCCACACACCGATTCACCGGCTGTCCTGCGATCTCGCCGCTGTGGTAGGGGTAGGTGCTTACAAGCCTAGTGCCTCGAGCATACAAGGTAAGATGTGGTTTGCGGACACGATGGTTCTGTGTGCCATCAGTTGGTTTTCCCCTTGGCTTAGCCACCTGGGACCAACTCAGAGCGGTCTTGCTCCGTTAACCACAATCATAACCAGAATATTTATTCTATTCAGGTAACTACCTTACAGCTCAGGCCCCACAAGGACAGTCAGTGGGGTCCGTCTACCAGGGACTAAGGGTAAGAACCTCTTGAGAATATTCGACCCTGGTGTTCCCGTTTGTCACCGATTGAAGTGCCTTGGTTCTGATTTTTAAATGTTCAACTCCCTATTTAACGAATACACTACCCCTTGGCTGTAAACCACAAAAGAGGGACTAAGCATGGAGTGTATAGCCTTTATGTACATCGTCTGTATGCAACCTCACCATTGATGACATTTGGCACTTAAAATGCAAACCCTTTCCCCGCTTACTTTGTTTTGTAAGTAAATTCTCTCTCCAGCACCTACACTTCGTTTTTGGCAGGGTTTATTGTACCTTACCTCTTATGCATGTTGACTATACTTGTATAATCTTCCAGGTGTAAGGCACAACATTGACTGTGCCTTTCTCTCCTTCTTTCCCAACACCTAGGGCGGGAAATCACGCAGGATCCCATCCTGCGATACCCTGCAGGTTGTATATCTAACTTTTGCCAACGGTTAAAAATCTCTACATGTTGATGAGCATTTAGGTCCTGAAGAATTGCCCTAGTGGCATGAAACATGTTGACCGCACCATAGGCGAGGGTTGAACGAGGCAAGATCACCTTACCCCCTGTGCCTCGGTACCCCTCCCTTCACCACTTTTTAACGAGGCAGTGAGCCATATCATTAAAGGTTCTTAATGGACTCTACTGACCGTTTCTAACTTTTCACTCACGCTCACAACTGCACTCCCCTTTTGGCCCCTCACACACATGCATCTAATGGCTGAGGAATAGAAGATCTCCACTAAAGAGTAGCACCCAGTGCTACCCGACAGGCATTGCACCGCCAGCCTGCCGTTGGAGCAGGAGGCCAATGATGACACAAAACAATCATCGGGTGGGATGGCAACAGTCGTCCAACCTTTGAATTGTGTGAGGCGTCCTTGATTCCGTCAAGGGATTACCTTAATCCCAACCACACACCTTCTAGAGAGAGAG
The DNA here is from genome assembly GCF_964263255.1 of Lissotriton vulgaris. Lineage (NCBI taxonomy): Eukaryota > Metazoa > Chordata > Amphibia > Caudata > Salamandridae > Lissotriton > Lissotriton vulgaris. The sequence continues at coordinate 304,994,555 of NC_141696.1, forward strand.
TCATTCCCTTCACCTACCCAACCCTCTGTGGGGAACTCTGTACACTCTTTTGATTACCCAGTTTTAGGACACGTACAGTGGACCCCGGTAAACATTGTCCTCTATCTGTCCCCCTTGTTGTTATATTTCTCAGCGTGGGTTTCCCCCACGGGACCTTTTGGGTTACCAACGGTGACAAATTCTCACTAGTTTGGTCCATCCCTAATCAGTATCACTGATTACCCCATAATCAGAACCGCACTATTCTGGCTGGCATATTCTCTCGCACCCTGATCATCTCCCGACAACATGGAGGATGTTCCAGGCCTGAGTTTCGACGAGGATACCATAGCCGAGGCGTTAAGAACAGCGCCACCATTACTGACTAACCCCCCTGCCTCCACATCTGGCACGTCCTCTGACGAGTGGGCAACCCTAACGGAGATGAAAAAAGAACTTATAAGAATCACGATCCACGGTATTATGATGACCGAATACCTTAGGAGTAACATAGCCCCACAGGGCCTAATCGTCAACATAGTTCCACGACTATTTCTGGAGGACAAGCAGTTCAAAGTCGACTGGTGCCAGGTCTCCTGGAAATGTACTAAAGACCTTCTATTCCTGATTTCGCAAACAGCGAAGCGCCTCTCTGACGCCCTATTGGAAAAAATCTCAACCTTAGAAGCCACAATGAAGAGTGGCGTTCACAAAAATAACAAAGCGGCCTTTACTACGAAGCTAGCCGAGATCAACCAAGAAATGGCCGACCATCACGAGTTTCTCTTAAAACAAAAAACCACCAAACTTCAAAAAGACATCACCAAATTTGAGAAAGAGAAGGTCTACCCCTATCTCAAAGATGGTTTTAAAGGGAAACGGAGTAGTTACTCTTCTGACGAGAACTCAGACAACAACAACAGACGTGGCTCAACAAGCAGCGATTCTAGTGGTGGCTATCCTGCGAGAAACCCTCGATCCCCACCACGTACCAACTAGCATCACGGCTACCAACAGGGCCCAGCCTTCCATGGCCCGCCCCATATGACACCACCTTGGCAATACCCATTCTTCCCACAAGGCCCTCCACAGTTTTACCCTCTGAATCCGCCACCTTTTCAAGGCAGAGGTTGGGGCAGAGGAAGAGGGCGAAAGCGAGGCGGGCAAAAAGGAGTCCAGTGGCAAGATCAGCCGACAGCACCAACAGCAATGGAAACCAGGAGCACAACCTCCAGGGGGAGAAAAGCCTGATTGTTAATCTCTCTAAGAAAGTCCTCTCACCAACAGAGAAAAGTGAATTGGAAAAAGGCCTCGGTTTCGTTCCAACACCAACCCCAGACAGCTTCCAAGAAATGATTGAGGTAAAACAACTATTTAGGAAAGTGCGGCTCCGTGCCTTCTTTGAAAACAAACCTGAGCCCACCACCCAAGACAGTGGATTGAGGAAACCCTCCACTTTCACCCCCACTGACGGGATGGTCCCCCCGGAAGTCCTTACTTTTGAACGAGCTGTCCTGACAAGCCTGCAGAGTAAACCATACGTCAAGCAGTTTCACAACTTGACCTCTGCAGAAAGACAAGCATCCATCAACCTGGGAAGGGATGAATCAATCGTCATCAAACAGGCAGACAAGGGGGGAGCAACAGTCATCCAAGACTATGAGGACTACGACCGTGAATGTAGACGACAACTGTCCAATACCACCCACTATAGACCTCTCACCGAGGATCCTACTAAACGGCTTACGACGACCATCATGAGCCTCATAATCGAAGCGGAGACCAACGAATGGATCAGTAAGAAAGAGGCTGATTTCCTGACAACCACGGAACCCGTCACGCCTTACTTCTACACCCTCCCCAAGATCCACAAAGGGACTACCCCGGTCCCAGGGAGACCCATTGTCTCCGGAATTGGATCACTTTTGGAGCCACTATCCCAATTCTGCGATGCCTTCCTTCAACCTTTGGTGAAGCAGATCCCTTCATACCTACAAGACACCAGAGACGTCCTCCGTCTAATTAATGAAGTGGACGGCAGAGAAGATGTTGATCTCCTTCTAACTCTAGACGTAGAAGCGTTGTACACCAACATCCCGCAACAAGCTACCCTGGAGGCCGTGGACTCCGCTCTGCGGCAGGAAGAGTGGTCCTCCTCCACCCCGATAGCCTTCATCATGGAACTAGCCCATATAGCCCTGACTGAAAACTTCTTCAGGTATGAGTCGCAACTCTACCACCAGATCCGCGGCACCTCGATGGGTTCGACGTTTGCACCGAGCCTGGCCTGCATCTATATGGCAACCTTCGAAAAAAATCACATCTACCCACCTGAGCAGAACCCGTTCCGAGAACATCTCACACTCTGGCGTCGATATATCGACGATATTTTAGTCTTCTGGAAAGGTGATCGGACCAGCTGCGAAGCATTTTGTGCGTGGATTAACCTGCAAGACCCCTTTTTGACATTTACAGGCACGATCTCTGAGGAATCTGTACCCTTTCTAGACCTAACAATCAAGCTGGAACCCACAGCAATCACAACAACGCTGTTTAAGAAAGGGACAGACAGGAACAGTCTGCTTTTGTACAACAGCCACCATACCAGAGCCCTGAAGGACAACCTGCCTTTTGGGCAATTCCTGCGGCTCCGCAGGAATTGTACATCAATAACAGACTACAAACAAGAAGCTAATAATCTCCAACACAAGCTTCAGGATAGGGGGTACCCGACTCAACTTCTTAAGTCATCATCCAAAAGGGCTCTCAACAATAATAGAGACTCACTGCTGGAAGTCCATACTAAGGAGCAAGACGACACAATCACATGTGTAACATCTTACACAAGAAACTCCAACTTCATAAAAAAGACTGTGAACTCACATTGGGGAATCCTCAATACGGCGGGCCTTGAAATACCCCGGCCGCGCTTTGCATTTAAGAGGACATCAAACCTCAAGGACACTTTGATCCATGCCTGCCCGAAGAAAACGAGCACCCGCCCAGTTAATACACTTTGGGACATGCCACCAGTTACGGGACATTACCGTTGTGGTTCCTGTGTTGTTTGCCCTCAGACCATCCAAGGTAAAACCATAGAACTTCCAAACGGTTTCACCTGGCACCTCAACAAGCATACAAACTGCAACAGCGCAAGATGCATCTACATGCTGACATGCCCATGTAAGATGATCTACATCGGCATGACGATGCGCACTGTGAAACTACGCATCATGGAACATAACAGCAACATCCGCTGTAAAAAGACACACACCAGGCTGTATGAACACTGTAAGCAACATAACCACCTGGCGGAAAACATAAAATGGACTATCCTTGAATGCCACCCATCCATTAACCAACAGGCATTATTCAGAATGGAACAGCGATGGGTGCATCGTCTCCAAACAGATGAACATGGTCTAAATGATTCTGTGCCTTGGAATATGCTAGCCAGATAATCCAGCCTTGGATTGTTCCTACCCAAGACTAAGTACTATCCTGCTATACCTATTGAATGGCGCTCCTACCATTTTCCCAATTGGGGTTACTCCATTCCAAGATGGCGCTTTGCTTTGAACGCTGATTCGGACTGTGGCTGCCCTCTCTTTCCACACCACGCTTGTCCGCGTTACCTAGCAACGCTTTGCACACACGCCCACTCACGGCGCCCGCGGCATTCTGCTTCTTTAGCAGCTCAGCCACACACCGATTCACCGGCTGTCCTGCGATCTCGCCGCTGTGGTAGGGGTAGGTGCTTACAAGCCTAGTGCCTCGAGCATACAAGGTAAGATGTGGTTTGCGGACACGATGGTTCTGTGTGCCATCAATTGGTTTTCCCCATGGCTTAGCCACCTGGGACCAACTCAGAGCGGTCTTGCTCCGTTAACCACAATCATAACCAGAATATTTATTCTATTCAGGTAACTACCTTACAGCTCAGGCCCCACAAGGACAGTCAGTGGGGTCCGTCTACCAGGGACTAAGGGTAAGAACCTCTTGAGAATATTCGACCCTGGTGTTCCCGTTTGTCACCGATTGAAGTGCCTTGGTTCTGATTTTTAAATTTTCAACTCCCTATTTAACGAATACACTACCCCTTGGCTGTAAACCACAAAAGAGGGACTAAGCATGGAGTGTATAGCCTTTATGTACATCGTCTGTATGCAACCTCACCATTGATGACATTTGGCACTTAAAATGCAAACCCTTTCCCCGCTTACTTTGTTTTGTAAGTAAATTCTCTCTCCAGCACCTACACTTCTTTTTTGGTAGGGTTTATTGTACCTTACCTCTTATGCATGTTGACTATACTTGTATAATCTTCCAGGTGTAAGGCACAACATTGACTGTGCCTTTCTCTCCTTCTTTCCCAACACCTAGGGCGGGAAATCACGCAGGATCCCATCCTGCGATACCCTGCAGGTTGTATATCTAACTTTTGCCAACGGTTAAAAATCTCTACATGTTGATGAGCATTTAGGTCCTGAAGAATTGCCCTAGTGGCATGAAACATGTTGATCGCACCATAGGCGAGGGTTGAACGAGGCAAGATCACCTTACCCTCTGTGCCTCGGTACCCCTCCCTTCACCACTTTTTAACGAGGCAGTGAGCCATATCATTAAAGGTTCTTAATGGACTCTACTGACCTTTTCTAACTTTTCACTCACGCTCACAACTGCACTCCCCTTTTGGCCCCTCACACACATGCATCTAATGGCTGAGGAATAGAAGATCTCCACTAAAGAGTAGCACCCAGTGCTACCCGACAGGCATTGCACCGCCAGCCTGCCGTTGGAGCAGGAGGCCAATGATGACACAAAACAATCATCGGGTGGGATGGCAACAGTCGTCCAACCTTTGAATTGTGTGAGGCGTCCTTGATTCCGTCAAGGGATTACCTTAATCCCAACCACACACCTTCTAGAGAGAGAGTCATTCCCTTCACCTACCCAACCCTCTGTGGGGAACTCTGTACACTCTTTTGATTACCCAGGACTATTTTTATCACAAGACTTGAGGCAACACAGAGTACAATGTTAGTTATTGCGAATTCACTGACTGGTTCGAGCCATGCATTTTCAAACTGGAGACACATTCGAATAAAGACTAGAAGGGTGCCTTAGTTTATCAAACTCCGAGTCCCGCAAAAAAAATTCAGTAATAAATTGATCGAAGGCATCGCTCCGTACAGTTTTGCGTCTGACAATTTTGTGCTGATTGGGGATTTTCACTACCATGCAAAACTTGACACAGATCCAGAAACTGCACTTCTGCTTTCAGACTGTGAATTGCTAGGACTGTATCAGAAAGTCTCAGGCTCCACATGTATAGTGGGTCAAACTTTGGACTTTGTTTTTACCAATTTGTCAAATTTACAGGTAGACCCTCCTATCCTGCATGTCTGGACAGACCACTTCTCCATAAACTTCCATATGGATATTGGGGAATCTAGGGGATACAAGACAGCAGCACAAAACTTATGAAACTGCGGAGGAAGGTATCACTTTCGTGCCACAGTTTCCCACTCTACCCTCCACATTGCACTCAGATATTATTTTGCACTGGAAGGGGGAGCCCCACTGCTCATCCTTGAAACCCATTCCCTTTCATATCTGTGTGGCCCCCTGGCTCAAGTGGGGTTTGAAGTAATCTCTTAAGCAGAGGACACACAATTAATTATCTCCATTGGACCCAATCCTGAATCCACAAAGATGAGATGTAGTGATTTCCCAAAGAAAATTGCTCCCTGGTTGTCGTCCAACTACCTACGATCAAACAGTAGAAAAAAAGAGATCCTGATTTATGGTGAGGCTCAGGCTCACTCCGTATACCAATGGTCAGGGGATTGGTGGTCTTCAGAACAGGGGCAGGCCCCCTCCTTAAAAAGGTAGTGAGAAATCTGGGCATCCGGATTGAAGACAGCCTTTCTTTGAAAAAACAGGTTAGCTCCACCTATGGTGCATGTTTTGGGATTATGTGCCTACTTAGAAAAGCTTTCCAATAGCTGCCCCTCAATATCAGTAAATCACTCACTCAAGAACTCATTTTAAGCCACGGAGACTATGGCAACGCTTTTTTAATAGCAGCAAATTAAGCTCTTTTAGCTAAACCTCAGGTAGTGCAGAACTTTGTCCGTAAACCCCCAGCCCGTACACCCTCTGATCCTACCCTCAAATGTCTGCACAGGGTACCGATAAAAATGTCTTCCCTTCTCAAACGCCTCTGCCTAGTACACAAGCCTCTATCTGGAAATGGCCCGCTTTACCTTCAAAACAAACTGCAGATCTACCTACCAACACACAACCTTAGATGCAGTGGGCAATCGCTACTATGCCCTCGCCTCCTATATCCAGCCAGTTACAGGTTAAGATCATTCTCATATCTTGCTCCTCACCACTGGAACAGACTACCCTTACACATATAGGCTTGCCCTGTCTTCAAAAAAGTCTTAAAACTTGGCTCCTCTGATTATCTCTTCAAGCCCTCTTTCCTGTTTATGCTTCTTAGTGCCGTGAGACCCTTTCGAGGGGAGCATTCGTTTGTGCTATATAAATAATAAAACATAACATTTATTTATTTAAGAGTTTTATATAGCGATGGCCAGACGCAAAGGTATCAGAGCGCTTTACAACATTTATTGTGATGCAATCGAACACAAAGTATTTCAATAAACAGCAATGTCTCGTGTCAAATCCTGTTCAGGGTGTGGGGGATAAAGGAGCGAGTTAAAAGGCAGGTGATGTAAATGCCTTCTTATCGAAGTATCTATGTTTTGCGCTGGGCAAGATTCCTGTGACAGAGGAACACTGGGCCATATTAGCAAGAAGCCCGTTAAAATGGTCGCCGTTTTAGCGGCAGGAAACTCGCTAATATGCGTTATAGAATTCCAATAGAAGCCCAGGTTAGATGTCCTGCACATCTAAACTGGGCTTCCACTGGAATTCTATAGCGCATATTAGCAGACCTATTATCGCTGTTTTAGCGGCAGTTTCCTACCGCTAAAACGTCGATAATTTTAATGAGCTTTTTGCTAATATGCCACTCCGTCTTTTTCGGTGGCAGCTAACCATTCGGAGGTATTCGGTTGAGGAAGAGATCTTTGAGCTGACTGGGATGGAGTTCCAAATTTTTGGTGCATTTCCAGAGAAGGAGAATGATAAGGTTTTTTGTTTGCGAGTTTTCAGGGAAATGAGAAGTAGAGTGTTAGTACTGCTGAGATTGAGTTTGGAAGCCAGGTAGGCAGGTTTGCCAGTGTGAATAGCTTTGTATGAAAAACAAGCAGTTCTGAAGTTAGAACGCATTTCAATTGGGAGGCATATTAGCTCTCTTACAGTGGGAGAGATGTGGTCATATTTCTTTACTCTGGTGACCATCCTGGCAGCTGCATTTAGAGTTGATCTGAGGGGAGCTAAGTGAGGTTTTGCCGTGCCTGTGAGGGTTGCATTCCCGTAGTCCAATCTGGACAGAACCAGGGATTGTGTGGCCCGTTTAAGGTCATTGGAAGGAATCAAGGGTTTTATTTTGTTGAGTAGTTTTAGGTTGAAGAATGCACTCTTTGCAGTGTTCTTGATATGTATGTCCATGTTTAGGTTTGTTCCAGAGTGGTTTCCAGGGATTTTACAGTCAGTCAGGGTGAGATTGCAGTTAAGAGCATCTATGGCTTTTAGCCATTCTATGACTTGGGGGGTCAGCTCTTTGTTGGATATAAGAAGGCTTTCCCCCTTATCTTGGTTGAGTTTTAGGTGGTTGTGGGGTAGCCAGTGTTGGACTTCTCTTAGAATCTTATTTAGTCTCTGTATGTCTCCAATTAAGGAAGTTTTTAGGTAGAGCTGGGTATCGTCCACATAGAGGTGGGAGGGGATGTTGGCGTTTTTGAGTTTGGTGGTGAGGGGCTCCATGTATATGTTGAACAAAGATGGCGAGAGAACTGATCCTTGAGGGTCACCTGGTTATGGGGAGAAGGTCAGACGTGAAGTTGTTAATTTTTATTCGTTGGAAGGTTGTTTCTATCAATGTGTTGGTTAAGTTGGAGGAGAACACATTTTTCCAAAATTTTGGCTAAGAATGGGAGATTGGAGACAGGCCTGAAGTTATTGGGATTGTTTGGATCAGAGCCTGTTTTTTTTAGTAATGGCGTGACTTGGCCGATATTAAGACAGTCTGGCCTGACTCCGGTTCCCAGGGAGCTATTTATAATCTTGGTCCAAAGCGGGGCTGGGCGAACTTGAGCTTTTTAGCAAGTTGGGCAGGAATAGGGTTTGGAATGTGTGAGGAGGGTTTGGACCTGATAATCATTTCAATTATTTCTGCTTCGGGGATTGGGTTAAAAGACTTCCAGCTGTTATGGGGGTGCATGAGGGGGTTATTGCCTACTTTGTAGGGGGCGGGATTTTGTTGGATGGCAGGAGGTGGTCATCAAGGAAGCGCTCAACCTTAGTGATTTTCTCATTAAAGAAATTGGCAAAGTTATCACATAAGTCTTTTGCGCCTGCACTGTTGTTGAGGGAGGCTTGGATGTTTGTTGTCTAATGATATTGCAGAGTTCTTTGGGACAATTTAGGCATTGTCTAATGCACCACGGAAGAAGTTCGTTTTTTCATGTTGATGTGTTTTTTTATATTTCCTGCATTCTGTTTTGAGTTGATCAAGGTGGGTTGTGGACAGCTTGTTCTGACAGAGTCTTTCTGCAGCTCTGAGGTGTCTTCTATCAGAGTTTAGGTCTGTGTTGAACCAGGATCTCGATGGGATGTTCCTGACTCTTTTTTGTATCTCGAGTGAGCTACATGGTCTAGTATGGTTGTCATTGTTGTATTGTAGTGTGTAGTAAGGTGAGTTATAGAGAGGTCACTTGTGGTGGGGGAAGTAGTGATCCTACCCTTTCTTCCAGGTCGGCAAGGGGAATCTGTCTTAGATTTCTCACCCAATGAGGTGATTCCTGTGTACGGGGTAGGCAACGGGTCATTTGGTGAATATGAAATAGAAGGATGTGGTGGTCTGACCAGTCGACAGGAAGGATGCGGTTGATAGTAACTGTGTCTTTGTGAGCTATAATGGCATCAAGGATAGAATCTCTGTTATGGGCTTGCTCTGTGCAGTGTTTGATAAGACTATTATTGAGTAGAAGCTCATTTAAGGATTGTATCAGAGTATTATTTTCATCATTCCAATGGAGGTTGAGGTCACATAGTATTATGTTGTTGGAGTCCAAGAGCGAGTAATGTGTTATCAGGTCGGAAAGGTGTTTTCCGAATGTAGGAGTGTTGCCTGACAGATGGTAGAGGAGATGGCAATACAGCGTTTTGTTGTCATTCATCTTAATGGTGGAGGTTACATATTCAAATATGTTATAGGTGAAGGAGTTGGTTTCAGTTATGGAAATGCTGCTCTTGTGTATGATTGCAAACCCCGCCACAATGGTTCTTTCTGTCTTCATTGATGATTGAGGACCCAGGGGCCACAAGCATGTCAATGATTGGGGAGGAGGACTCATTCAACCAAGTTTATGTGAAGAACGTGATATCGATGTCATGGGTTAGGATAGTTTCTGCCAGTTCTGTTGTGTGTTTGGTTGCAGATCTTCTGTTTATAGGCATGCAGTTGGTTGTTCTCTTGTTGTTAAGTTTCTTCGTGGGAGGTGCTATGGGGATATTGATGTGGAAGGCTGGTGGCCTCCTCATTCTAGGTGTAATGCGGTCTCTCCCAAATCCAGTGATTACCTGGATCTTGGAGCTGGGGTTGACAGTTGTAGATGAGTCATGAGAGTTGGCAAGATCAGTCGCCTCTCTCAGGGACATTGCCGCACTTGTCCTTTTGGGTCTCTGAGGCTGGTTTATGGAGGGGGTTGAGTTCCAGCTAACAATTCATTTCTCTGCACTTGTGCCTTTCAAATGTAAGCCAATGTGTAAGAAAGAAGATATATTCCCTCACCTACTTCCTCCATTGTGGGAGCGTGATTCCGTTTCCCTTTCCCCTCTTGTTGGTTGTGTTGTTCTTATTTTTCCCCTGCATAAGTTGTTAAGTAGTATTTTTGCCTACTTGCCAATTCTTACGTCTATTATTTGAGATTCATACTCAGCTGTTCTTGGTATTTTGCCTCATTTTCTGAGGGTCCTCCATTGAGGCCTGGTCCAGTAACGGCTGCTACCGGATGGTAGTGGTGGGTGGAAGGAATGGATGGGGGTAGGAATGTAGTAAAAAAAGGGCTTACCTTTAATGGCTGGTCACCACCTCTCCTTCATCCTCCGTCCTGTTCATCTTCCTGTCCCCACTGGCAGCAGTAGGAAGCACCTGGGCAGACTGGCCCCCCTGAGCCAATCAAAAGTCTGCAATGCAGCATTGAGATTGGTCTAAGTGCTGTGGACCGGTGCTCAGACTGGAACAGTGTATCAAAGATGAGTTGCCTCTGACACCATACATTTCACACATAATTTTGTCCAATGTCCTATTTATTGACATTGTCTGCATTTGTAATTAAGCATTTTCTTCAAAACTGTTCAATGGTACACACTTGGGGTTAGCACATTGTTTATAATCATCTCATTTGGTGAAAAAAACATTCAACATATACCCAAAATGACTTCCTTACATAAACATTTGTCTACACAACATTTAACAATACTATACATAAGTACAAAACGATAAAAAGACCTATTTTGCTAGTGTTTTTGCTCCTAAACAAACAATCTATTTCAAATTTGCTACTCTTTCAAGTTGGCTATAAAGAGAGGGGTCCTACTTGAAATCAATAGATTGACTATATTTGGGGTGTAAATACTTTGCCCCACAAAGAATCAATAATTACAGTCCTGTATGAGGTCGGAGAGTTCCTTTTTTGTGTTTTTTTGCCGTAGAGTGAGATACTTCTCTCACTATATGTCCTGTCAATTCACTGGGTCATGAGGCATACACTTCTCCTGGCCTGAATAATAAGCCTACGCATTTCTACCTTCTGTGTGATGACAGGAAATGAATTAGGAAAGGTCTTCATCAGGGCTCGCTGCTGTTGCTGTAGGACATCATACTACACCCATTGGTGAAAAGGAAGGGTTCTCTTGTTTTATTCGTTACGCGTTTCGACCTTCTGTGTGATGACAGGAAATGAATTAGGAAAAGTCTTCATCAGGGCTCGCTGCAGTTGATGTAGGACATCATGCTACACCTGTGGGGGTGTAAGGGGCATGTTTTAGTTCGGGGTCAGGAGTCTCGTGGACAACTTCTTAGTGCTGTTAAAATAATATGTGAGGGTCACGTACCCATTGGTGAAAAGGAAGGTTCCTCTTGTCTTATTCGTGTCTTTTTGTAGGTTTGGTCAATGAGCCCGGCGCCGTGACGTGTCTTGATGTGTCTAGCTGGATGGTGTCTTATCGTAAAGTTAATCCGGGATACACTGGGGAGAAAAGAAGAAAAAGAAGATGTTCGGCTTTCCTTTTCATTCTAATTTGCCATGTTTATTTAGCGTCTTGGGGATGACATGGTTGGAAAATGAGACGCTATGTTCAGGTTGATCATGTTGTGCCTTATCGTATGCAATGCTCAGGTGTTGCATCGACATTGTTCGTTTGTGCGCTTGGGACTAGATGGGCCCCCCTTAAAATTCTTCATTAGCGCGCTTTTCGGCCGGTAGTCGTATCCTACCTGTTAGTCGTATGGTAGCAGTTCTGCCACTTTCTTTTCTTTCTCCGATTGAATCTGGAACAGTGAGCCTGTGCATGTTCCTGATCAGCCTGTGTAATGCAGCCTGATAGGAACATGCATTTACTGTTTGGTCGGACAAGAGGGCCAGCAAACAGTTCATGCGCACTTAGGGAGTGCATACCACTCCTCCCCTGCTATGGCCAGCCCTGCCCCCCCAACCACTGACTGCAAAAGGGAAAAATAAAATCATAATAATAGTGCATTATTATCATTTTATTTTTCCTTTTGAGCAGTGGGGCAAAACTCCACCGCCGTAGGGGAGAAGTCGCTACTGGCCTGGTCTACAGATGGATTTAGGGTTTGCATTCTAATTTGTTGGTTTACTCGCCCTGCGAGGCGATTTGACAGTTTATTTTTTAATGTACCACTCTTGTAACAGTAATGGAAAAACTCAATAAAGAATTGAAACATGCCCTCTGAATCACATGCTAGTATGGGCACCCGTAAAGTCAGAGATGTACAAATAACCACTGCTCCTAAAATCAGTATCAGTGTACATTTCAGAAATACATAGGTTTTCGTCATACCCACTTTTCATTTGTTATACTTTACCATATGAATTGATGCATAATCTGCACGCAATGATAATACATTGTAAGGTGCAGCTCGGTTGCTCTAGCTAACCTGGGTTCTTGGAGAACCTACAAACCCTATATAGCCCGGTGATTAGAAGAGTAGCATACATAATGTTATACTGCTTTTGTAATTTGCCCACCGCGACATGTAACAAATGAAAACCTTATAAAAAACGGCTGTTTTTTCTTACTCTTTTTCAATATTTCTTTTCATTTTAACCATTCAATTTTTTTCTACAAATAGCCCCTTGTGAATTCAACATTTTTTCTACCTTTTAGAAATCTACAGCTGTCCAGGATCACCCATGTGTTTCACACGCATACATGTGGAAAAATGGGCCACTCCATTGAAAAACACCCAAACTATTGTAAACAAAAACAAACAAACCAAATGTTTTTTGATTCAGTTCTGCATGTCCCAGAAAGCTGAGAAGAAGGTGCTTTTGGCACAGCATAATTTTTAGGGAAAAACAGATATTCTTTTGCTGAGCAATTTTTTCCCATTTTCATTACGTTATTATTATTAGGGTTATGGTGGCCTAAGTGCAAACTATACCCAAAAAAGAATTTAGCATTCTATGGGTAAAGAATAGCAGTGAAACGGTTAAAGTTGAGTGCATAGAGGCAGTAGATGTCTCTTTCCTTACTGCCTCGATATTGTCTGTTTGCTCACTTATGCCACTCACTGGCACTCACTCGAAAGTGCCTTTCAATTACTTTGCAGTTGTATCAACTGCAACATGCTTGACTTCCAGTGAGGGGTAAAAGTCCCTCAACTAGCACTCAGAGTTTGAACGTATTATTCTGTTACAAAAATTGCATGATTTATTTTTCCTATTTACTGCTTAGATGTATCTATAGAACTAAAGATATTGTTTGCCAGGTCCTTTGTTGATTATTAGTATTCTTTATTAAATATATAAAAAGCCAAAGGCATACATGCTGTCCCTCTGAACTCTGGAATGAACATATAGAACAATACATCTCTTCACATAAAAATCAACCTTTCCCCTCTAAATGTACTTTTGAATTTTGAAAATCAATATAGATTTAGATTGCTCCATTAATATTGTGGGACTTATAAGACAATGCAGCATCTTCATTTAGTAATGTGCTAGCCGTGAATTCTACCTTTAAGTCTACAAACCACGTAAAGGCTCCTGTGTTTTCATTAATTTTGCATATCCTAGAATTATTGATCCTAATTCCACCTTCCTCCTTTTGCAGCTCTTCTAGTGCCTCAAATGTTTTTGCTGGTCCAAGTTGCTTTTTATCGGAACATTTCCATTTCACATGCCGGCTACAGACAGCTTAGGCTGACCTTTTGTTTCCAATATAAATGTACTGGACTTTGAATCACCACCTTGATCATGATTCAATCACCCTACTCATTTTTCTCTTTTTCATCTTCTTCAATCAATGACTTTACTCCCTTCATGAGCATTTCCTGCCCATGAACATTTCAGTCTCACAGTGTTCTGACTGGATGCGTTCTATCCCCCTGCTTCATTCTTGAGGGGAATATTTTTTCATCTCTCCACAAGAGTGTGTCTCCTGACTCGCCTTTTATTCAACTTTCCTTCCACCCTTCCATACAGAGCACTGTTTTCTTCACCTTTCCTGCTCCCCTTCCCACTCCCTATCCTGCTCCTCAGATTTCATTTTTTAAATGTTTTCTTGTTTCGCTTGATAATTTGTTTTGAAAAGTCATCCGAAAGCTGCCACGTTCAACCAGAGACCATATTATAGAAGCAACGCAACGCCCGCTTTGTGCTCCCCAGGTGCACTTTGGTATTACAGAAGAGGACGCAGACGCTTTTGCGTCCCATTCTGTAATACTGACAGCACTGGCGCACATACAGCTCCAGCGCTTCCTCAAGAGGGCATTCCCTCATTTGCATGGGGGAATGGCCCTATGCAAATTATGAAATCACTTTGCCTGTGTGCCCGTGCCCTATTACAGACTGAGGGGCAGAGGCATAGAAGCTCTTCAGAGGTGCTCTGGCAGTGTGCTACCTAAAAGGTGACACATGTCAGTGCACCCCTGATTGCAGCCCTCTGGCTGGGGAAAGTGGGACCCCCTCCAGAAATCCCCTTTCAGGTGGGTACAGACACTCGCTGCACCCGCCTGCAAGAAGATTTCTAATCCCCTTTAAAAGTGCAGACGGGTGCCGCATGCTCTGTGAAAACACAGAGCGACTTCAAAGCAGCCGTTCCATTTTTCATATGAAAGGGCATTCACCCGAATAAGGCGCATTTTTCCTTGATTGTGCAGGGTGCACTTTTTAAAAGGTATATATGTATGTATAATACGGTCCCAGTTAGTCCTTTTCATACCCCTTCTCATTTGCATGCTGTTCACTCCATGCTCCCCCTTGTTGATATTAAGCCACGTTTGAAAACCATTGACAGTTTGTGACTCACAGAAGCCCGTGCAATTTGCTTGACATGATGTATGTGGTAGATTCAGAGAGATTAAAATGGTATTGGACATCACGCAGTATAAAATTGATGATTGCACCCTTAATAGACTATTACCCAGCTGTAAGGTACATTACTAGCACACGGGTGCATGCCACCACCGCAATTCTAAGTGATAGCCTTGATGGGGTCTTCCCCCAAACCTGTTGTCCCCCTGTTTTTGAATTTCGCTTTTGTTACCATTAGTACTCTGTGCACATTACCACTGCTCACCAGTGTTAAAATGCTTGTGCTCTATCCTTAGAACACACTACAATTGGCTTGCACCTGATTGGTATATATAATGTGCCTATTTCCCTAGTAGAAGGAACTACATATATGCTGGACCTGTACATTAAATGCTAGTAGTGACCCTAAAGCACTCATGGTACCTCCCACTAAAGTAGATTTTCAAAACAAGTCTCAGACCTGCCATTTCAGCCTGTAGTGCAGTTTTAAAATGGCCAATTGGACCTGGCAAAATAAACCTTCTGTCAGGCCTAAACCTTCGCTTTCTAAAAAATATAGGTAGGATTTTCTGTTTTCAGATCTATTTTTTGTAACTTCTGGTGTTTTTTTCAGTGTTTTCAAGTGTTTTCAACACCTTAAAAAACAGTGGTTATCAGTGATTACATATTTTTGCATCATTAAAAACAACAGAAAAATTGTTGTTCCAGTGTTTATGTAACGTTTTGCTTTTATTATTGCTTTGTTTCTACACTGACAGTGATTGGTATATAGACAGTGTAAATGGAGTGTATATGAGGTCCAAATATATTTTTAGAAATCAAACTTATTGTAGTACACAATACAAAAAGTATTCAGTGTGTCTTTGGTCATGCGCACTCGCTCTTTCCTTGCTATGTAAACTTTTATCTGTGAAAAGGCCCTCTCAACATTGGCACTTGGGCGGGCAACACCAAAATATCCAGCACACAATTTGCTAACTCTGGCCACTGACATAGCTTTCCATGCCAATACTTGTGCACCTCAATATTGCTATTCTCTGGGACAGGTTCTGCAACAAATGTGTTGAACTGTGTGCATATGCCCTCAAAGCTATTGCATCAGTCATAAATGAAGCAACACTTTTGAAAGCCCAGAGAAAATCTCCCTTTATAGAAGGGATCTAGAACTTGTGCAGAGTACCAAAGTGACGCTTCACTGAATTCAAATGCCATGGTTGGTGAAGGGACATTTCTGTGCATCATTGCAAGCCATTTCTCATACATTGTAAAATATACTTTTCTGAATCGTCCTCAACATTTCTTTGCTTACCAATTAGCAAGAACTCTAACATGGAACATGTTGCAGTGCCTAAGTCACTAAAAGTGTTGCCCAGCCTACTCTCAAGAAGATGTTTCACATCTACACAAATTATGCTGAACACTTGGTAGACAAGGGTGTTTTCTGACTCTAGTTTTTTTTATTATGTCCCCTACAGCACCCATGTTTTCCTTAATATGGAAATTAACTGACACAATGTCCCAACCTGAGATCTCACTCTCCGTCATCGTCAGGGTGTTAACTCACCAATCTCCTTCCGATTTGCAACGGATATTGACAGCATTGATGTTGCTTGGTTGTCATATTTTCTTCTTGCTTAATCAATTATAAAGTCCTGTTCTACCCTACTAGGTCAAGTCCACACTATATAACACTTTACTAAATACAATTAAATTAATAAGAATGTAATAAAGTGTACTTTTTTTCACAGCACTATCAATATGCGAACGAAGATCCTCACATTTCTTGCCTTTGGCATCATCAATCAGCAAAAATTTGTGAACAGTTGCCACATGGAAAATATACCATTCACAGCCTCTCGGACTGAGGAACACCTGCTAAATGACATAGTGGGGATAACTCTTTCTTTGATGCCACACAAAGCACCAAATGACAAATATTTGCAATTTAGTACCCATGCATAACGAAACAGTGCACCAGAATGGATTAAAAACTCAATAGCATTCTGCATTAACTCTGAAGATTGTAAAGATGCATTTAGCATACATCTAGCAAGTGGCAAGGATCTCTTACAGGGAAGCACTTCAGCTCAGATATCGATTTTGAGAGGTCATCACACAACATTTTCATATATGTAGCTGAATCACTGCAAATACAAACAATATCACTCCAATCTTTATTGGATATTGTAAGAACATTTTGCAGAAGCATTCGAAGTGACACTGCATTGCATGTTTTCCAAAAGTCTGATGTCATGTTTAAACACTATACCAGATGCTCGGTAACAGCACTCTTTTCACATATACCTGTCACTACACCTTGCATTGAATGTTTAAAGCCTGGGATGTTTGGCAATTCACCTACTATCAATACTGACTCGCTAGAAAAGGGGGCTGATGTATCAAGGGGTTCTACCCATTCTCTGTGGGTAAATGCAATGGTACATATTGGGAAAGATTATTATGAAAACAGCCATTTTACCAGTCAGCGAAAGAATCAACTGTAGCCACAATATCAAATATGATTTTGATACTTCCTGATTCACTACAATTTCTAAAACAAATAAACAAGATCTAAGACATGCTTTGAAACCCTGCATCTTTAGAGCAAAGACCAAAAAATTGAAAAAAGCAAAAGGAAGAAGAAACAATATTTTAATGACACCCCTAAACAAAAAAACTCAAGCAGAATAATGTTAGCAGAAGTCTTTCTTGCTGCTACCTTCTATAGCAAAGTTACAATGTATTGGCCCCTTCGAGAAGAAATAAAAATTACTCTTTGTCTCTCCTTTTCCTTTCTTTGAATGGCATTTAGTTTGTAGGTGTGCAGGTGTTTTTCTAGTGTTTATATGTTTACACTGGTAAGGGCTATTTCCCTTTCCGTAGGGTTTCATCAGTTATTATAGTTTTAATTCTAAAGCAGGATAGCATATGTATAGTTCACCATAAGGTAGGCGCTAAACATTCGACAGGTCGGGCGGATTATATTTAAAAGGTAGGCCATATGTTGTTAGGTTTAACATGTCCTGTTAAAGAAAAAATCCTAAAACATACAGAAAGAACGGTCAGGGCAGCAAGATCGGGCACCAGTCATTACAGTATTGTGGCTATAAAAATTCATACATGGTGCAATGAGCCGGAGACGTGACCCTCATATGCCTCAATGATGGAGAAAGTACTTTGCCCAAACCAAATTTACACACAAATGACTCTGCACTTAACTAAACATGTAAATGCTTTATCAATGGATATTAGTGTCCATAGTCTGTCCCAGAGACCTTTTTTGTCGTTTTGAACCGGACTGCAAGACAAAAAGTTTGGGAGATACATGTCCATATTTGGTTTAATGGAAAACTCCTAAATGCATTTTCAACTCTGTCAAGAACTATCTCTCCTACTGGATAGCATTTGTTTACCTTATTATAATTAATATATGCTAACCTTTGGTCAGTAGCAGATAGGGATGTCAAGTTTGGACTCAAATGAATAGCAATTTAAAATCCTCTTGAACGATAAAGTCAGATTTTAAGTCCCAATTCTGAAAATGCCACTTTTAGAAATTTCAAGCTTCTTTGATGAGCTTTACTACTTCTGCTCGTAAGACAGACAAATTATTGTTTTATCTCAGTATTTTTATTTTATTCTTTTCTTTTGTTATTTTCAGATTCTTTCAAAAACATTTCAACAGACAAACAAATTGTGCTATACACCAAAAACATCACACAATTGTGTTATGCATCTGTGAAAAAATCTGTACACAAAGTGATAAATGAACATCAATCATCTACATAAAACTTTTAATTTCTGCATTGTGGTATATCTGGTAGAATAAGAATAGAATAAGGCTGGCTGTCACTCACCCATAAACAGGTAACCATTCATGCTATTGAATAATGAAAATAGTAATTTCAGCATCGAACAATATCTTTGAACAGCATTATAAGAAATATATACACACCATTTTCCGCGAAAAGAGTGTTGAATACCAACCACAAGGTGTTCTAAGGTAGGCGAATAATCCACTTATACAGCATAAAGAAAAACTTTATTGAAAATGTCTACAGACACTAAAAGTTAACTATAATTGCCTGCAGCCTTTTGAAGAGCTACAAGATTGAAAAAAGAAAATAACATTCATTGTACTGCTAGCTGTGCCCTGGGTCAATATAACAACACTCAGGTATAATGATTATTCAAACAAACGTAGATAGAAAATGAGAGTTAGAGCAATAGAAAGAAATATAAAGAAACTCAAAACATTTCTTGACATCACATAAATCTTTTCCAGATACAAATTAAAAAGCCCTGATGAGAGTCCAGTGAAAGAAATATCTGAACTCGAAACGTGTCGGCACATTTTCAGGAAACATCAAGGATTTGCAGTCAAAATCCATTACCAAAAGAAAGGGACATTTGAGGAAATTGCAAGTTTTATGTAGATGATTAATGTTCATTTATCACTTTGAGTACAGTTTTTTTCACAGATTCATAACACAATTTTGTGATGTTTTTGATGTATAGCACAATTTATTTGTTAGTTTATTTGAAATGTTTTTGAAAGAATCTGATCTATGACTTGATCATGTTTTCATTATCCGTGTAAAAATACAAAAATGATCCAACAAAATAACAAAAGAAAAGAATAAAATAAAAATACTGAGATAAAACAATAATGTGTTTGTCATACGAGTAGAAGTAGTAAAGCTCATCAAAGAAGCTTGAGGTTTAGGTGCACTTCATTGTTTTTGCATTGTTAAAACGGCCCAGCCCTATCCTCTCCCCCTTGGGCCTGACTCCTTGTTTTATTTGAACTTTTTGAAATTTGGCATTTGCAGTATTTTGTCACCAGGACTACTTGGAGCATTGCAGGGGAACGGAAGAACTTTCCATAACCAGATGTGGGGTTAGCCTGAATGGCACTCCCACTTTAAAGGCTTGAACCAGTTATAAATATTGGACCTCCTGAACCACCTCTTCAGTACACTTCTGGACCTGTGGAAGACTGCAGATGGACTGCCTTGTTCCCCTTAGTACTGCCCTGCTGCTAGAGGCTTATTTGGACTCCCAGAGGACTGGCCTACTGCTCCCAGAGGACAGCCCAACTGCTAGAGGACTGACTAGACCCCCACAGAACTGCTCTGCTGTTTGAGGCTTACCTTGCTGAAGAACAACTGGACCATTTCCTTTTTCCCAGGTTGTGTGACTTTAAGGGTCAGTTGGCTGACCTCCTTTTCTGAGCTACATGGACAGAAGCTCTAGAGGTTTCCCCAGATCCTGAACCCTTGGCTGGCATCAGAGTGCACTCCTCTGGAAGAAAAGGGGAAACACTGACATTTTGGGCTCTTCTCAAATGCAAACAGCCCATCATTCAAGTCAAGATTCTGCCACCCGCAAAAACCAGCCACATGAAGTTGGAGAAGTGTGGCTCATGGTGTAGAGCAGGCAGACCCGGAAGCTGAGGTCAGACCCGGGACCAGGGTTCAATTCCCGACGCGGCAGGGTCTTGAGCTCAAATGTCCACGGACTCGATAATTCTCGCTTCGGTGCCTGCTCTAATCATGGGTTCTCACTCTGCAACTCTGGGCATTAAGCTTGCTTAATCTCCACAACGGCCCCCTGCGGCGGGATGCCTGGCTTTCACCTTGGGGATGCCCTGTAGGGGCTATCTCACAGGGAAAAGCCAGGAAGGGTTCCCAAGGCAAGCGCCGGGAAACCTATGGGTAGCTGTGCGCTCAATAAATGCAATAATAATAATAATAATAATGAAGCTCCGGTGAACCTGACTGTGTGCACTACAGAGACAGCTAGTGACGACTGTCAACTCGAGATCTACACATCATGCTACAGCAATGACAGTCGACGGTCAGTGCCAACAATGACTGCTTGTGATGCCTGACTCGATCTTCGTGCTACAGCAACGGCCATCTGCGATACCAGACCTCCTCTTCACTCTATGGCTGTGACCATCCACAACACTCTTCTTGCTCCTCACGGCCTCCTCCACTGCGAACTGTACTCTTCACGACAGACTTTGAGAAGGTAACCTTCCCAACTGGACTGACCTGATCCATGTATCTGTCTGGTGCTCCATCACAGCCAGCCTGAACTTGTGAACTTCCCCTCAATCTAGCATGACCAGATTGCGTTTTGTGCTTTTAGGTGCTATACTTACCTAAAACTGAAATTCCACATCTCTGTTTCGATTGATTATTTTTTGTCATTCTGATATTATTATTGTTTTAATAAACTGTCTTCTAGTTTACTAAATTGGTGGAGTATTTGTTTTTCACATTATTACTGTGTGTTGGTTTCAAAATATTTTATACATTGCCTCTAACTGACTACTTGTGTGTCAAGCTACCAGAGTGTTAAGCACAGGTTAATTAAGTAACTTTTGTGGTTCATATTGAAAAAAGGTTATGCGTTGTTGCCCGAAAAGGGTTCACACCCCCTCAACTCATAATACAGTTTCTTACAATGCCCTACAAGAGGCATTAAGCAGGCATGTACGACAGGCTAAACTGCTAACACACAACCACAAGCCGGCAACCTAAACATGGTAATCACACAGTGGATTTATGTTCTACCATCAACATATGTGTATCCTGACTCCTACATGCTCCTACAATAAATAATAGCCCTCGAGAGACATCAGTATACTTAAAAAAACACTGTACTTCTAACCTCGAGTTTCTTAGCACTACCCCTTACCATGCTGTTTCGTTTCAGAGCCAAAGGGTTAATCACTACATGAGCAATAATTCCTATCTAAATTCAGATCACAATGTTTTTCTACTAAGCTGCCAATGTTACGTAGACAGACACATTTAAAATATATGCATAATCTTTTTATTTTCACTGCAAAATAAAGCTTAATGTGATTTACATTTAGGTATACTATTACGTTCTAAACTCACGGTAATAAAATCCCTAGAAATTCACTGAACAAAAAACAAATGTTAAAATAATATTATAGTTAGGTGTGCAAATTAGGCAAAATGTTGAAAAAACAAGAAAAGTCTGAACTTTACTAGTTGTAGTCTGCTGAGTTAATTATAACTTTTGTCCCCTGTAGGCACTGCTTATGACCTCACAAATTCTCTACACTGGTCATCTGTGCATAGGCTATTCATATTTAAACTCCCAATCCACTCCCGTGCATCTATCCATGCTTTAAGTTTTTCTTACCTTAATAACAGAATATCCTTTCATCCTTTCATAGTCCATAGTCCACAGGCCCTCACTTTGACTCCAGGCCATACCCTGTGTCCATCCTTCCAAGTAAGGTGGTAGTTCCTTTCTGTATCTTGTTGACCACCACTGGAACACCCTTCATCTGCATATACTTTCCACAACTAACTTCCTCAAGTTCAGGAAGCCAATCAAGTATGTATTTTTTATCTCTTCTCTTTCTTTTCTAGGCTTTGCACTTTCTGTGTCTGCATCTCTAAATGTAAATGTAAATGTATTTGAGCTTATATAGCGCACAGCTACCCGCAGTGGGTTTCCCGGCGCTTGCTTAGGGAACCCGTCCTGGTATTCCCCTGTGAGATATCCCGGCAGGGTATCCACAAGGTGAAAGTTAGGCATCCCGCCGCGAGGGGCTGTTGTGGAGATTAAGCAAGCTATTGCCCAGAGTCGCAGAGTGTGAACCCATGAGTCGAGAAGGCACCGGAGCGAGAATTATCGAGTCCGTGGAATTTTTAGCCCAAGAACCACCAAGGCGGGGAATTGAACCCTGGTCCAGGGCCGATCTCAGCTTCCGGGTCTGCCGCCTCTAACCCCTGAGCCACACTTCTCCACACTTCTCTATAGGATATCATAACATTCACTAAGCTGACAAGGGACAGAATGTTCAGGCCAACATGTGTATCTTGACTCCTGTCATATTAAGCCGCTTCACAAGATAGAAGCTTTACTTTTAAATATTAAGTAAGTCACCTTAAGTAGATCTTGCAGCCCACAATGTAGGGTACCTGGTATGGAATATGTAAGAATTTTATGTTTGCATTTTCCTATAATGACTAGCCTCCAAAAGCTTTTTTTACTTTTATGACTGTAGTTGATTCTATGTAGGAAAAGTGAAAGTACATTTAATGTTTTAACACTGTATCTTTGGTACAACCACTGTTTCTCATATTTATAAAAAATCCAATTCAATGATGAAATTGAGTTTTTGATAAATGTGTAGAGAAAGTAATGTTTAAAACATTATATTTTCCCTGTCCGAAGCCTCTGCAGGTTAATTAGCATTGGCCTCCCTCCAGCTGGCCTGTCAATGCTGCTTTCTTGAGGTATGAAACACTGCTCCTAGAGTAGAAATATAATAGATTAGACTTGGCAGGTTGGTTTGGGGAAGGAACGTGATCCAGCTTAACCAAGGCAGGGCAGATTACGAGTTTCCATTTACTTCACTAAAATGGACCAAGAGGAGACCTGTACTTTTATAGCTCAGCAAAAGGGAAAACTTGGAGAAGGGGGATCTTTAGATCTCAAAATATAATTTAGCCTCATGGGTTTAGTTTCAGTGGAGGAAGAAGCTGACCCCAGAACCAGATTGGAGTGGAGAGACTGTGTCAAAGGGGACTGTTCATTATCATAAACATGTTTCTAGCTGTGCCAAATGCAGTGGGTCAAATGCTCCCTTCAGTGGAGGAAGAAGCTGACTCCTGAACCAGATTGGAGTGACTGTGTCAAAGGGGACTGTTCATTATCATAAACATGTTTCTAGCTGTGCCAAATGCAGTGGGTCAAATGCTCCCTTCAGGAGCAGAAAGATTCTGCTTTGGTGGAATTTCCTCAATATGGATACTGGAATAGCCTACAGTGAGACAAACAGGGTGTACTATTAATGTGGGGATATATGTGTTTCGGAACCTTTTGCCCATTGGGTCAGGATGTGGGCAAAATTCACCAACACCCAATGGCTTGTGAATTGAACAAAAGCAACACCTGTCCCCCAGCTCCTCAAAACACTTTCTGGACCTGGGGCAGGACAGAGAAGTGTACCATCTGACTGTTACTTGTGTGAAGACTAAGCATGGGCGAATTTTGCGAATCTCGCGTTCGCGAATTTTGCGGATTTGCGAACTCGCAATCCGCAAAATCCGCGAATTCTCGCGAATTTGCGGATTTTTTTTTTTGTGTTTGCGCGGGTTTCTGCGAGTTCGCGAGGGTTTTGTACAATGTCGCAAATTGCGAACTTACCTGTTGGGTCGCAAGTTTCGCGAACTTGTTGTTTCTACGTGTCCAGCCTGTTTGGGACACTCTTCTTCATCACTGCCACTCTCTGTCACCACTGCCACTCTCTGACTACTCATGCCACCCTCTGGCCCACCCATGCCACCCTCTGTTTCATCACAGCACCCTCTGGTTGTCCAGTCAGTGTACATTATTGTGGCAACAAGCACACCTTCCCTGCCTCAAGTGACCTGAATTAATTTGGGGCTGATTAATGTGTCACAGAATATTTTTTTAGCTGGCACCTGCTTCCTGATTAGTGATCTTTTGAACTTGCTAAGTGCTTTCATTGTTGCAAAATTAGTTACAACACCTGCCCTGCCCCAACTGACAATAATGAATTAGGGGCTGATTAATGGATTTGAACCTCCAGCCTGGCTCCTGCTTGTCTCCCTTAGCTGTAATTCAGGACCTTTGTGGCATATGTGTAACTATTCTGAGGTTCAGAGCAGGGTCACATAATAGTTGCAACTGGCAACTGAACTCTGGAGGGGCCCCTCAGGAAGCACTACAGGAAATGGCTACTAATGATGATCCTGAACTTTTGAACCTGGTAAGTAGTTTCAGTTTTGCTAAAATCGTATTTCTGCAATTTTGCACTTATTCGCGGGGCGCGAAGTTGTACTGGGAAGCCGCGAACTCACGCGAACAGTGCGAGCAGTGCGAGCAAAATCCGCTGCTCGCGGATTTGCGGATTTTGCGGGAGATTCGCGAATCTCGCGGATTGCGAATTTACCGAAAATCCGCAAAATCCGCGAGCGAAACGGATTTTCCGCCCATGCTTAGTGAAGACCGGTTGTGATTGACCTGATCCCACTTGTACCCAGGACTAAGAAGTAAACTCCAAGTTTCAGTTGTCTGACCTCCTATGTGGCTATGGGACATACAAAGCTGAAAAATGCCTTATTCTCAGAGTAACCAGTGTGGCAGTTATAACAGGAACAAGACTGGTCCTTTCCGGATAACATCTACTGGAATTGTCCTGGCCCCCAAATGCTGTCCCTGAAGCGCTGGGAGTCTTTGAAGCAGGGACTACCATATACTATGAGAAAACCATACCTCTGGAGCTTCAGCAGCACCTCAAACCAAAGGGGTCACATTTTGGAAGTACTTTGTCAAAAGCAGTTTCAGGCTTGCACCGCTGGAAGATTTTGCAGCCTGATTCATCCACGGGCCGTTTTGCGAGCCCCTAATAGCGAATCATAGCGATTCGCTATTAAGGACTCGCAAAACGGTAATCATGTAGGAATCGCATAATAAAATGCGATTCCTACTGATTCCTTATTTGCGATTAGCAAATTGCTAATCGCAAATAAGGAATAACTCGCCATTCATTCCTATGGGCCTTTTGGCCCATAGGAATGCATGGGGAGTATTCCTTATTTGCGATTAGCAATTAGCTAATCGCAAATAAGATTGCGATTTGAAGGGTGCCAGGGGTGTCCACAGGACACCCTGTAGCACCCCTCAAATGAAATTAAACACAGGTGTTGCACACACACATGTCCAAAGGACATGTGTGTGTGTAACATGCAACTCAGAAAAATGCATTTAAATGCATTTTTCTGAGTTTTCGCAATTTACCGCGAGGTTTGACCTCGCGGTAAATTGCGGCCAGGAATTGCGATTTCGCAATTTGAAAATGTATGATGAATTGCATTTAAGGAATCTCAAATAGAGATTCCTTAAATGTAATTCCTCGCACATTTGCGAAATCGCAATTAGCGATTTTTGCATTTGGGATGATGAATCCCAAATGCAAAAATCGCACTCGCAAAGGGCCGGATTCTCAGAATCCGGCCCTTTGCGAGCCGATTTAGCCTTCATGAATAAGGCTGTTGAGCTCCAAAAAAGAGACTTAGAGGACAATATATATGTTGGCTGAGAGGGAACTCTGTCACAACAGAGCTCCCTCCCACACCAGCTTTATATGCAGGCGGCCATACTTTCGGCTTCCGTGGTGACTACTTCATCAACCCCCATAGCCAAATTTCTCCAGTGGTCTGAAGGGCTGATGAAGAATTAGCTATATGTCCATCTACTCAAATAGGATGTGCAGGCATCGGGCCAATTTTTTTATTGTTTGTCACTATTAAGCAAACCCTGAAGGTAAGGGACAGTAAAATTTAAAAAATGCATCCCTGGCCAACAGAGATGGGTCCCATGGCCAGAGAGATATTTTCTTTGTTAATTTTAAAAACAAAATTCCACTTCAGGATTTTCTTTTTGAGACTAAAAAAACTGAACAAATTGGTGCAGGGATCCATTACCAAAATGCAATAAGCATTGATAGGAACTAGAGGTGATGGTGGTTCCTGTCAATGTATTAGAAATGGCCAACAGCTTGGTGGTCGTTTCTAAATTCAGCGGGCGGTATCTCCACCGAGATATAAATTGGCCCCTACATTTGAAGCTAGAAGTCTTGACTGGGGCAAGGACTCCGAAGTTCACCTGACAAGAGGATTTTAGCCGCTGCAAAAGTTACATGTTCCTCCTCTGAGCTTTTTGAACCAAAACCAATGGTTTCAGTGAACTTTGTCTTGTGGATATATGATGTATTTGAAGAGACTTCATCAGATTCAGCCTTTAACATTGCACCACTGGTGGATTTTGAATTCCATAGATAAGACTAAGTCAGAGAGTAAAAGGTTTGACTAGGATAACCCCGTTGGTGTATGTTATGTTATGTCATGTAAAATGTCATGGCAGATTTGTAGAGTGCTTTATCACCAAGGAGGGTATCCTGGTGCTCAGAAGGTGTGAATCTAGCCACACATACGGCCTAGTGGGAGTACTTAAAAAGCCAAGGTCTTCAGCTTCCCTTGCAATTCAAGAAGTAAGGAGGAGGCTCTTATGTGTAGAAGCAGGTGTTTCCAAGCATTGGGAGTGATGTAGGAGAAGGCTTGACTGCCAGATCTATTTTTCCATATGTGTGGGATTTGTACAAGTAGGAGTCTGGGTGATTTGTGGTGTCTGGAAGGTTTGTGAAAGCAGATCCATTTGTTTAGGAATGCTGGGCCAGTGTAATGTAGTGCCTTGAAAGTGTGGGTGAAGAATTAGAATTGTGCTTGTTTGTGAATTAGAAGCCAGTGGAGCTCCTTCAGGTGTAGTTTGATGTGAGTGCTGAGTGGGAGGTTAAAAGTAATTATGCCTGCAGAGTTGTGAATGGTCTGCAGCCTTCTGGTGAGTTTTCTTTTGGTCTCGACATAGAGAGTGTTCCCGGAGTCCAGCTTGCTTATGACCAGGGCGTGTATGATGGTATTCTGGGTACCAATTGGGAGCCATTTGAAAATCTTCCTCAGCATCTTCAGGGTATGGAAGCATGATTTAGTGACTGCACTGATTTGGGAGGTCAAGTCGAGTTTGCTGTACATGATGATCCCGAGGTTCTTGGTATTGTCAGTCCTAGCACTGTTGGTCACCAGGTGGAGCCCTACAGTGATGTGCTCTTCCTGAAGATTATGATTTTGGTATTTTTGTTTTTCAGCTTTAGACAACTGGCCTTCATCCAGTGCGCTATTCCTTGAGGTACCGACCTTGAGGCCTTGAGGCCTTGAGGCCTTGAGGACATTGATGTTGAGACAGCAGATGATGGCAGCTAGAGGGATCATGTATGTATTGAAGAGGGTCAGGTTCAGTGAGGATTCTTGCAAAACTCTGCAGATGAGTTGGCTGGTGTCAGAGGTGTACGGTGCCACGCTGAATGACTGGGTTCTTTCAGTCAGGAAGTAGCAGATCCATCAGGGAGTGTGTCTTTGGATTCCAATGTTGTCTAGATGTTGGAGGAGGATTGGGTAGAAGTCTACGTCATATGGTGCAGAGCGATTCCGGACATTGAGGGCCACCTTATCTGTCCAGATATGTGCAGATGTCTTCCATGGCAGTGCTGAGAGCAGTTTTCCTGCTGTAGTTGAGTCTGAAATCAGACTGAGTTGTGTTGAGGAGTTTGTCATCATTGAGGTACTAAGTAAGGTGTCTGTGAATGATTTTGTCTCAGAACTTGGCCAGGAATGGTAGATGGGAGATTGGTCTGTAGTTGGCGAGCTTTGAATGGTCCGCAGAGGGTTTCTTTAGTAATGGAGGACAGTTAAGGGTTCACAAGCATCTGGGAATATTGCAGAAGAGGTTCAGAATGGATATGAGAATTGCACTAATGGGTCGTAGTCCTTTGACGTAGGCATGGTGGGGCCATGCGTCTGATGGAACCCCTGAGTGGATGAACTTCATCATGGCAGTGGTTTCTTCTGGGGTGACGAAGGGCCTTCTGGTTAGTATTGGTTCTTTGGATAAGATCCGGAAGCGTTTCACGAAGTTTGTCAGGTCTGGTTGAGGGCTGAAGTTGATGCAAAGGGCAATAATTATGTTGCTGAAGAAATGAGAGAGACTGTTGCAGAGGTTCTGTAAGGGGATTATTGGGCTGGAGGCGGCTGATGGTAAGGTGAAATGTTTCACAATGGCAAAGAATTCTTAAATTCGGTTGGTGCATTCAACAATGTGGTCAACCAGACCGGGGTGTTTGGTGGGTTGGAACATTTGTTGGTAGTGCTTCAGCAGATTTGAACATGCTTCTGTCTGCATTGTTCTGGCTCGTTCTCCGTTTGTGCTCCAGTTGTTTGCAGTGGCATTTCATCAGCTGAATTTCTTTATGTACCAACTGGCCTAGAGTCGGAATTTTGCTGTTTTGCTGTGTTTGAGGAAGGCCAAGGAATGGCTTTTGGGAGGCTGTTGCTGTGTTTGAGTCAGTGAGTGTTGAGAAAGGTCTTATATTCCTTGTTAATGATGTTGTTTCAGTTTCAGCAGACTGGTCTGGTGGTGGTGATTGTGCATTGGACCGGGACCGGGATGTTAAACTTGACAACGCCATGGTCTGTCCAGGGCCTGATGTGGGCTCTTTGACTCAAATATTGTCAAAGTGGATGAAAATGGGGCCCAGAATGTCCCCAGCAATGTGGGAAGGTCCCTTTAATCATTGGGTGAGGCCCAGGCTTCCAAGGTATTCAATCAGTGCTCTTGTTTTGGGTGGGTGGGGTATTCCAGGTGGAAGTTCAGGTCTTAAAGTAGTAATGATGTAATTGCTAACATCAAGGGGGAGTGATGTAACAAAGTCTGTGATGGAGTCTGTGCAGTTGGTGTGTGTCCTGGTAGTCTGTAGATGAGAGTGCTGCTTTGGGTGAAGTTGGCTGTGACGTAGAGCATGAACAACAGATGTATCATGTTTAAGGAAGATGTGTCCTATGATGGGATGCAGCTGATAGTGTTCTTGTGGATGGTGGCAATTCTGCCTCATGACTTGTGAATCTGTTTTGCGTTGCAATCTTGTAGCTGAGGGGATGGTTGTGGCAATGTCAGGTGCTAATGCAGGGTTTAGCCAGGTTTCTGTGAGGAAACGTACTTTAGGGGCATTGTTGTACAGCAGGTCTCAGCTGCCTGTGGTGTGTTTGGTGAGTGAGTGGGTGTTGTGAAGAATGCATGTGAGTGTGGAGTGCTGTGTAGGTTGGTGCATGACTGTGTGATTGTGAGAGAGTGGGGTGGTGGGTGCTGTTAGTGCAGTGAGTGTTGGGTGTGGATTAGTGCATGACAACGTGCAGGAAGCACGGAATGATCCCTCAGTGTTGTGATGAAGCATCAGCATGTGGAGCAGTGGCCAGAGTTGAAGGTGCAGAAGGTTGCAGAGTGGTAGCAGAAGAAGGGGAGAGGACCTGCTTTCCTGCGCTGGACATGGTCCAGGCACAGACAGACACAGTTGAGCTAGCCTCTGGTGTGACTTTGGCATGCCTGCAGCATGCCTACTGCTTGCCCTTGCTGTGGCAGCCATTAGGTAGGTCCTGGTTGGGGAGAGGAATGATGCCACTTACTGTGCCTATGGATGATGGGAAATCCAGCGATGTCACTTCCAATGCAGATGGATGATGGAAATTGGATCTTGTTTGATTTGTTTTAAAGACAGGTTAAGCAGGAATCCAGTGATGTCACATTTGGTGCAGAAAGATGAGGTTTAATCCAAGTGATGTCACTTTGCAGTGCAAAAGGATGATGGGAAATCATTTAATATCACTTCATATGCACATGGATAATGGAAATAAGCCCTTTTGTTTGGCTTCTTCTTTTAAAGACAGTTTTAGAGGGTATCTAGTAATGTCACTTCCTGTGCATATAGATCATGGGAAATCCTTTGATGTCACCTCCTGTGCAGAATGATGAAGGTCAATCCAGTGATGTCACTTCCTGTAATCCGACCTCTGCTCTATCATGGTTTACCTGAAGTATGCCTAGGTCCCAGTAAATTACGAACAGTGAATTCTGATTGGTTCATGGCTTTTCTGGGTCCCTTTTTCTGTAAGATTTTATACATACACATCTCCAGTCCACCTTATAGGATTTTAATCATTCTCGTTTCAATATTTTAATGAAATTTTCCTTGATTATTCGAAATCGTTTT
Source organism: Lissotriton vulgaris (assembly GCF_964263255.1). Classification (NCBI taxonomy): domain Eukaryota; kingdom Metazoa; phylum Chordata; class Amphibia; order Caudata; family Salamandridae; genus Lissotriton; species Lissotriton vulgaris. The sequence goes on from NC_141696.1 coordinate 305,024,912, forward strand.
GGGGTTTTTCATGTGTTGTGTTTTCACTTTTTTATTTTATTTTAGTGTTGCTATATATTTTGAACATTATCCTATGTTCAGCCTGTATGCTCTTTGCCATAGCTGCACGGAGTTGAGCCAAGGTTTAAATTATTGAAAGGATGTATCTTCGGATGTATTAACAGTGCAGGGCTTCACATCCTCCCAAACTAATAAGCCATTTTCTTACAATGTGCTACTTAGTTTGTCACTTTGCTGACTTTCCACAAATTTTAGTATGTCAAGTATTTGCCAATCTTTAAGGGAAGCAGTCTTACAATATGGGGCTCAATACTATTTAATTTCTTTATAGCTTTCCTGCTGTTCGAGCAAACTCTGTCAAGTGTGGGTATATTAGGTTTTATTAAGATGTAATGGAAGAGGAAAAGTTAAAGTGGGGCATGTCAAAAACATTTATGATTCACTAATAACTTTACCGTCACTACACGAGTGACATATTATAGAAGCTTGACACTTTTAACTTTTGCAGAAGCTTTCAAGGTTTGTGTTTTTATTTGGTATGTCAAGTTTTGAGCCAAACCTTCAAAACGGGGCTTAAGATAAAGAGCGATAATAAATTTTTCAATAGCTTAGCGCTGTTGAATCTATATCGAATGTAACAGACAGTTAAAAAATGACACCTAGTTCAGATATTTCATGTTTTGTACAGATCCAATGGGTGGGGACGAGTTAAAGAGGGGGTCAAATCCTTTTTCATGTACTAATAACTTTGGCCCCATCTTTATGATCTACTTGGAATTGTGCATACACTTGGTTATCTAAATTTCAGGGAGCACTTTTAAAGGGGGGGGCATCTCAAGGGGTGATGAAATAAGTGTTAATCTGCTCATAGATTTGGCACTGTGCTGAATCCAAACAAAATTTGGCAGCCATTTAGAAGATTTTGCTTATTGTTCGCTATGTCAAGTTTTAAGCAACACTGTCAGAGGGATAAAGATATATGGGAGAGCGTTATTCACTTATAACGTCGGAGTTGCTGAAGTAGTCTGCATGAAAGTTAGCAGCTAACAGATTAAGCCCAACTTCCTCCTCAGGTGTGCACTCTCCCTATTATTTGTCAGCCCGGAAATTGTTCACACTCAAATATACACATTTTCCAATGTTTGTTAGACTGCAGCTAAAATAGTAAATCTGACACCAGAAATGCATGCACTTCCTCAATTATTTCTCAAACTAAAGTTACATTGGTAAATCCAACCCGCCCCCTGTATGCTCTTTCCCCTTCATTTGTTATACTGGAGTTCAAAAAACTAAACTGACTTTTCACCCAATGTATGCACGTTCACCAATGTTTGTTAGAGTGGAATTAGATAAGTAAATCACCTAACCCCATTGCATTCACGTTCTATTGTGGTTAACACACTGGAGTGAGACTAGTAAGTCTGACACCAATATATGCTCTTTCTTCAATATTTGTTAGACTGGAGTTAGAATAGTAAACCCGTCAACAATACATGTATTTTCCCCATGATTTGTCAGACTGAAGCTAGAATCATAAAGGTGACCTCAAATCACATTTAACCCAATCTCTCTCAGACCACACTTAGAACATTGACTCTGAAACCTCCCACACACACTAAATATATGCAGTTTCCTTAATATTTTTTTAACTGGAGGTAGAATAGTAAATCTGAACCTGACAAATGTATATGATTTCTAAATGTTTGTCAGATTGTAGGTAGAATAGCATATTTTTTTTTAAGGATTTTAGATTAGAATTAGGTTATAAATGCCACTTTATCTCTTGCATATTTAAGAATATTTTGAGCATATTTTTTTTTTTAGTTATTGTATTTATTTTAGTTATTTTGACTATTGTGAAGAGGGATATCTGGTAATATATGTTCCTGTGGAACCAATAGTTTGAAGGTTGAGGACAGCAGGTTGTGTTCACTCTCCAGGCGGTCACACACCTCCATGTCTAAGAGTGTATGCCAGATCTTTAGACTAATTAAACATACAGTCAATGCGACTCGTGTGCCGGCCATTGTTAAAGGTGTTTGCCCCATGCCTATTGGAGGGAGTTCTTCCGTTTGCAGCCCGTAGACCTTTTCCCAAGCAAGTGGCTTTGATTTGGATTGCCACGTCTGTCTACCTCTTTACAGGTGTTAGCTCAAGGCTTGGAATTCCCCATTGTGCATCTTCCTCCTTTACCAGATCATGGTCCTCAATACCAAATGGCTTAAAGGTTGAGTTAAGATCACCTGCCATTATCACCTGGGAATCTTTAGAGTGATGGTCTAAGTGCTCATAAAGGAATGTTATGACCTCTGATCTCTTCCCCCCACTGAGCCCTTTGGCATAGATAATATAAATGTCAATGTTCCCGTGGGGGCCTGCTGTCAGTCTGATGGCTAAGATATCATTACACTGGGTTGGGAGCTCATTAATCTTGTAATTAAGAGCCTGCCTGACCCAAATTGCAAGCCCCCCTGAGGACCTTCCTTTATCTCCGCATGTCGCCTTGGTGTGATAATTTAAGTACCCTAGCTGAAAAAGTGGCTCTACTAACCATGTTTCTTAGAAGAGGCATGTGTCATATTGTTCGATAAATGTATGCCACTTCGGGGATGCACCCCTAGACTTTAGTCCAGCTATAATCCATGACAAAAGGTGTATGCGAGAAGAGGTGTACGATTTCTCAATTTGCTCACTGCGCATTGGAGCATGCATTACTACATCCTCCTTCCTTCCCTCCAAAAGGGTATCCTTAGGGGCTAAATTGTACAGGACTAGGTTTGGTTGGACTGATGTGGGTGGGATAGTAGTCTCTCTGACAAGAGTTAGCCTAATGTGTATAGCTGTAATGTCAGCGAGAGGGAGATACCTTCAATCTATCTCTCTAAGTGGTCAATCAATCAATTATTTGTAGAGCGCGCTACTCACCCGTGAGGGTCTCAAGGCTCTGAGGGGGGGCTGCTACATTTCGAACAACGATGTCTTTAGAAGTCTCTTGAAGGTCAGCAGGCCCTGGGTCTGTCACAGGTGGATGGGGAGGGTGTTCCATGTTTTGGCGGCGAGGTGGGAGAAGGATCTGCAGCCGTTGGTCATTCGGTGGATGCGTGGAACAGTGGCGAGGGCGAGGTCATCAGAGCTAGCGGTTGGGGGTGTAGAAGGTGAGTCGCTTGTTGAGGGATACTGGTCCTACGTTGTGGAGTGCTTTGTGAGTGTTGGTGAGGAGCTTGAAGGTGATCCTCTTGTTCACGGGAAGCTAGTGCAGGTGCTTCAAGGAGGCGGTGATGTGGCAGTGGCCTGGGATGTTGAGGATGAGGCATGCTGAGGCGTTTTGTATCTGTTGGAGTCTCTTCTGGAGTTTGGCCATGGTTCCCGCGTAGAGGGCGTTGCTGTAGAACAGCCTGCTGGTGACGAGGGCCTGGGTGACCATCCATCTGGTTTCGGTGGGGATTCATCTGTAGATCTTGTGAAGCATATAGAGGGTGTTGAAGCAGGAGGAGGATAAGGTGTTGACTTGCTGGGTCATTGACAAAGATGAGTCAGGGATGAACCCCAGGTTGTGTGCTTGGTTTGTGGGTGTCAGTGCAGCTCCCAGCGAGGCCAGTCACGAGGAGTCATCCCAGGTGGAGGGGGTGGAGCCGAGGATAAGGACCTCTGTCTTGTCCGAGTTCAGTCTCTGGCGACTGCTCTTCATCCATTCAGCGACAGCCTTCATTCCTTCGTGGAAGTTGGTTTTGGCGGTGGTGGGGTCTTTGGTGAGGGAGAGGATCAGCAGGGTGTCATTGGCGTATGAGATGATGTTGAGGTGTTGTATTTGGACAATGTTGGTGAACGGGGTCATGTAGACATTGAAGAGGGTTGGGCTGAGGGATGATCCTTGGGGTACGCCGCAGGTGATCTTGGTGGCTTCAGATTGGAATGGAGGGAGACAGAGTCTCTCAGTCCTGTCGGTGAGGAAGGAGGTGATCTAGTTCAGGGCTTTGTCACGGATCCCCACGTTGTAGAGTCGCGTGCGCAGGGTGCAGTGGCAGACGGTGTCAAACACTGGCTTAGAGGTCCAGGAGGATGTGGACTGCGGTTTCGCCGTTGTCCAGCAGGGTCCTGATGTCGTCGGTGGCGGAGATGAGGGTGGTTTCGGTGCTATGGTTGCTGCGGAATCTGGATTGGGACGAGTCCAAGGTGTTGTTCTCTTCGAAGAAGTGGGTCAATTGTCTGATGATGATCTTCGCAATGGCTTTTGCCGGGAATGGGAGCAGGGAGATGGTCCAGAAGTTCTTGAGGTCCATTGGGTCTGCCTTGGGTTTCTTGAGTAGGGTGTTGTTCTCTGCGTGTTTTTAGCTTTCCGGGAAGGTGGTGGTCTCAAATGAGCTGTTGAAGATCTTTCAGAGTTGGGGTGCGATGATGAAGCTCACTTTGTTGAAGATGTGGTGGGGCAGGAGTCTGATGGTGATCCGGAGTGGATGGTGTTCATGGTTTTTATGGTTTTGATGGTGTCTTTGTCGTTGATGTGGTTCCAGGAGATCAGGAGGCTGGTGTGACTAGGGGGTGCAGAGTCTATGGTGCTGACGGTTGTCGGGAGTCTGGGTGTTGTGGATGTCTATGATCTTGTGGTGGAAGAAGGTGGCTAGAGAGTCGCAGAGGTCTTGTGATGGCAGGATGTCGATGGAGCTGGGGCTGGCGAGTTCCTTCATGATGTTGAAGAGCTCTTTGCTGTTGTGTGCATTGTTGTCGATGCGTTCCTTGAAGGAGGTTTTTTTGGCGTTCAAATGAGTTGGTGGTGCCTGTGGCTGGCATTCTTGAGGACTGCATGGTTGTCCGATGTTTGCTCGTGGCGCCATTTCTTCTCTAGTCTTCAGCAGGTCTGCTTAGATGCCTGGAGGAAGTGGCGAAAAGCTCAGATTTGTGGCTGGTTCAGGGGGATTAAGCTTAATGCGAATGCAGGAGCAAGTGACATTTTGAGTGCGAATATCGAAGTTAACAAGGTTTTCGGCCAGATGACGATGGGGGAATGTCGGCACAATATAGTCAAATGGTACTTCAGGTGATGTGTGTCGCTTGGCCATAAGGATGTCATCTCTGATTATCGATCGACAGCCCCTGACATGTTGTATCCACTGTGTACATTTATTACGAAGAGAGTCCTCATCTTCCCTATATATGTTGTCAGCGCATTTAGGGACATTAGTCATGTATACAACATTTTTCATTCCTAATTTGTTAGGGGTCTCTTTAGGTGCCCACAACTTGGTGGGCCCTAAATGGTCATGGTTAATCAGGAACAGAGGTGCTAAAACCTGATGTCTAGGATTCTGGCATATGGGTCTTACTTTGGATCACCTATCTGGTTGAGTGCATCCCATGCTGATGTAACTAGTTAAGGGATTCTTATCAATCAGGGCCTTAATATGGCGGTTGGTGTCTAGTCGGCTGTTGCCGCTCGTGCTCCCCGAAATACTTAGGCTTCTTCGGGATGTTCTCTCAGCAGGATTTTTACCTGCTGGATAACTGAGTGGGCCTTGCTTATGGAATCAGCTAAATTACAAAAGGAGGCCTTCAGACTGGATTTAGTTCATTATGTCAGTTAGCTGTGTGGCCACCGAACTTCGTGGAAGATCCATAGGGAACCTGTCAAGTTGCCCGGTATTAGTACCTTTCCCTCTTTCAGTGCGATTGCCTCACCTGTTGCAGCTAGGTCCTCAGCAGTGTCGTTCGTATCACTCACTGAGGCCTCCCTACGATCTTGAGAGCGTGCGGTAAGGGGGCTGATCACTGCCTCTGGTTGCTCAATCAAGGTGTCAAATCAATTTGAGCATGGAAAAACAGCTGAAGCATCTGATATAGAGTGAATAGGGCAACTAACTACAGTTGGACTCACAAGATGTGGGCTCAGGGAATTAGGGCTACAGGACCAAATGGCTGACTTTTTAAAAATGTTGGGGATACGCCTTTTGGAGAGCACACTTCCCCCAACCTGCTTAGTGCTGCTGTCAGCTGTGGCATCATTTTGAGTAGGGTCTAGTAGGACCTCACATTCGGTCAATAGATTTTCTATTCTGTCCATTACCCCCTCCCCTGCTTCTTGTGTTACTTTTCCTTTTGCCCCTCTTCAACTTTTTCTTTCTTCCCTCACCCATATCGCCCTCGCAAGATTTCTTTTTGCCCATTTTCGCCAGATGACAACAGTAGAACCAGGGGACAAAGTAGCAAAAATGTGTCCAGGATTGCATCAAGGATAGGCAGTCCCTTGGTTGTTAATTTAAGCAGCCAGGTCATTGGTCCCAGTGAACTTGCTATGTGTGCACTATATAAACATAAAAGTGAGTGTTAATAGAAGACTATACCAATTTGAGTGCTAAGGGCTAGGGCTATGTCCCCAAAACGGTGCCGCAATGGCAAGCTGCAGCATGGTCCAGGCTAGGCAGATCAAAGCCAAGGAGGGTGGCCCCGACCAGTCTTTTCCTGTCGCTTGCGCTGACTCTTGTGAGGTGAGACTGCGCTTGGTGCGTGAAGTTAGGTTTGGCGCCTCCCCCTCAGTAGCGGCGCCAGATTAGATGAACGTGGCACCCTGGGTCTGCTAATCCCCCACCAGGGTGCTCTGTCCATCAACTGTTGTTTTTGCGTTTGTCACTCCAAGTGGGACGGGTATGCTCACTTGACGCCACTGGAGTCAAGCTATCCTGGCTGAAGACGGTGATAGCCAGAAACCGGTCCTAGGATGCTTGATTCCGGTCCAGGGAAGACATTGCTTGGCAGTTCGAGCTGGACTGTTTCCATGAGGCACAGGGTCAAGGCTGATTTACATATGGCCATGTCTGAACTGGGGTGGTGTGGTGAGCAAAAAAATGATGGATTTAGGCCCAGATCTCTGTACTGAGGTGAATGTATGACATTCTTCTGCATTTTGTCCATGAACTGTTGCTTTTGCATGGATGACGAAGCGGCAGACTACCCGGTCCACTATGTATTCGCAGTTGATCAGCCGCAACGGAGGAGACAACGGCTTCCAAGGTGCAGAATTAGGGTCCACCACCAGGAGCTGAGAGCCACTATTGACACGGGGCCTCGATTGAACTGATGGCTGCCAATGTATATAACCAACTAAGTCTATGCCCACCCCTACGTGAGGCAAGGATCGGAGTGTTTGCGTACGGCCAAAAGACACCCATCCCACTCCTTGGATGCTTTAAGACTGAACTGCAACACCAGGACCTTAAGACCCCCACCACAGTGTATGTGAACAAGGAAGGAAGTGGTATGCTGATAAGTGGACAAACAGCAGAAGAATTGAGGCTCATATCATTCGCCATGGCGGTATAAGAGGAGGAACTAGAGGCCATCATGGAGGAGTTCAAAGACGTCTTCAAAGGTATTGGATGCCTGAAAGGGAAAGAGGTCACTCTCCATATCGACCCGTCAGTCCAACCGGTGGCGCTGAGGTGCAGTCGCATTGTGTTCCACCTGCGAAAGAAGGTTGAAGAAGAGTTGGAGGCGCTGGAGAAGCAAGGGATTATCGAAAAGGTCAGCGGGCCCACCCCGTGGGTGTCCACGATCGTAGTGGCTTGGAAGCCGAAACAGCTGAGGCAAGTCCACATCTGCGTGGACATGCGCCTCCCAAATGCCGCCGTGAAAAGGGAACGTCACCTAACCCCGACCATCGACGACATATTGGGAGAACTGAACGGTGCAAGGTGGTTCTCGAGGATGGACCTCCAGTCCGGCTACCACTACCTCCCGATACATCACCACCTTCTCTACGCACGTCGGTCTCAGGAGATACCAACGCCTCAATTTCGGGATCTCGAGTGCCGCGGAGGTATTTCAAAACACCATCCGTGAAGTCCTCATCCGACTTCCAGGGGTCCTAAATGTAAGTGACGACCTACTTATCTAAGTGTCATCGGTAGAAGATCACTATCGGAGACTTCGTGGGGTTCTCCAGAGGATCAAAGAGTTTGGACTGACCTGATCAGATCAACTTCTTTGGCTATACATTCTCAGACCAAGGAGTGGCCCAAACCCCGACAAGGTGCAAGAAGTACAAGAGGCACCTGAAACCATCCAATATCTCGGAAATACTCAGTTTCCTGGGAATGGTGAACTTTTGCGGATGTTTTGTCCCAGATTTGTCAAACCACACGAAGCTCTCTCAGGGAACTGACAAAATCCTCCACCACATGGCAATGGGGCCCCGAACAGGAGAAGGCCTTCAAGGATACTAAATCAGCCCTGTCAACAGATACAACACCGTCATACTTCAACCCGACCCGATCCACCAACGTCGATGTGGACGCCAGCCCATATGGGCGATCGGAGCCGTGCTCACCCAGTTGCAAGGGAATGGAGAGTGGGCCCTGATAACATACGCGAGCCGCTCCCTGATGGACACGGAACCGAGATATTCGCAAATAGAGCGAGACGCGATTGCCATCCACTGGGCCTGTCGGCACTTCCACGTCGGCGTGTACGACCATCCGTTCACAGTGTCCACAAAACACAAGCCCCTTATCCCCCTGTTTCAAGGATCGGCGTCCAAACCTCCACAGAGGATTTAAAAATGGATCCTTCAACTGCAGGGATATGACCATCAAGTGGAATACAAGCTGGGCTCATCCAATCCAGCGGACTACCTCTCGAGGCATCCCAGAGAAGCCACCAAAGTGGAAGAAGAAGATGCCAAAGACACTGAAGAATATGTACGTTTTGTATCGGAAAGATCCCAACCACTGCCTATGAGTCTGGAGACCATTGTAGAAGCCACCCGGAATGATGAATGCCTGCAAATGGCCGTAAAAGCAGTCCAATCGAGTGACCGGCGCCCCATTCAGTCCACCATGGTTCGACGAACACCGCAAGCAAAGACCGTCTTGGAGTCAATGGTGCAGGTTAAGGATGAACTTTCGGTCGACAGCCGGGGTTGTCTGCTCCGAGGGCCCTGACAGGTGATACCATCAAGCCTGGCTCAACAAGCAGTGGACCGCGCACACCGGGGACATCAAGGCATGGTAAAGACCAAGAGCCAGCTTAGAGCCAAAGTGTGGTTCCCAGGGATGGACACACTGGTTGACCAAACAGTGAGTACATGCTCATGGTGCCAAGCAGCGGGCCAACCGGATCGCCCCCACCCAGTCATCACAAAGAAAACCCCCAACGACCATGGGAGTATGTGAGTGTACACTTTGGACACCTCCCAGATGGACGCTATGCACTGGTAATCATTGATTACTTCACAAAGTACCCTGAGGTTGAAATTGTGGGAAGTCAGTCAGCCACAGAGGTCGTTACCAAGTTTGAGAAGACCATTGCTATTCACGGAATATTTGAAGTGGTGAAGACAGACAACAGTTTACCTTTCCATGGACATGAGTTTTCGGACTATCTCAAGACCTGGGGAATTCAATACTGGAAAGTGATCCCGCGCTGGCCTCGGGCAAATGGGGAAGTAGAGAGGTTCAAGCATACTCTCAACAAAGTAATACGCATAGCGCATGCAGATGGATCACCGCTCGAGAGGGCCATATACAGCTTCCTGAGAGAATACCGTTTGATGCCCCATCTCACAACCGAGGCAGCTCCGGGACCGGCGAGCATGGGCTGAGTAGTGAGGGACACCATCCCACATCACCCAAGCTGGACCCCCTCTCAGATTGATGCTGGAAGGACCCTAGCCAACCGGACCAACTCCAATGACCAAGCCAGTGCCAACCGACGGGCCCGAATGTCTGCAATTCAAGTGAGAGACAGAGTCTATATCAAGGACAGATACCCTGGGAGCAAGTTCCGGCTTCCATTCAAGCATAAGCCTTGGACAGTCATCCGCAGAACCGGCACCATGGTAACAGCCAGGAGAGGAACAGAAGAAGTCACTCGCAACATCTCATTCTTCAAGAAGGTGCATGCCGGAACTCCAGACCTGCAAGCGTCAGAATGCCTGGACGCCAGGCCACGTCAACCAGCTGTCGATGAGGGCCTTGATGGTGGTCAAGGGAGGACCCCCACCGAAGAAGAGAACCGATCAGACCAGGACACACCTTCACTGCCGGGAACGCCAGCTGGAAGTCTGCCTAGTTCCCCTGCGAGATCCCAGGAGAGCGAAGCCTCGAAGGGAATGATCCCATCATTGCCATCATCACGGGGAGAACACTCCAGGTATGGCCTGAGAAGAAACCAGGCTCCATCCTCCCGGCTGGCCGTCTTCATGGTGTGACGAACCTGGGACTGGAATTCTAGTGACTGGTAACAGATCTAAATGGTCATTGTTTGATTGTTGTTTAATAAAGGTTAGAAGGAATGTAGTGTCCTCCAACGTGGGGTAGCTGTGCAGTCTACCACATTCGGAGATGTTATCTTAGCGCTGGCACATGTCATCACGCGCCAGCTATAAATAAAGGAGGCGTGGCCCGAGGTAGTTAGTTGGGGCTACGCAGCAATCATAACGAGGTGTCCTGAGTGTTCATTGCAGCTGCAGCGCTGGCACCACGTGCGCGAGCAGCACCTCCCCCACCACAATGCAGTCCCCCGGCGATAATGGGATCACCTGTAGCGGCTCCTCCCTCACTGTCGCAATTCGGCAGCAGTTCATCTCACGTTGGGGAAGGCTGGAAGCACCTAGCCCTTGATTACAGGCTCCCCAGAAACAACAGTTGGTGTACATATCCTGCGCAGCGGAAGTGTAGCGCCTTCTGAGGCGTGGGTTTCCAGCCCCACCTGCTCCACTTGCTCCACCTGTGCTGGCTTCAGCATGTTGTGGGACATGCAGTCTCCTGCGATGACGGGATCACCCACAGCAGCTCCTCCCTCACTGGTACAATCCAGCAGCTGTACCTCTCGTGTTGGGGCAGGCTGGAAGCGCTTAGCCCTTGATGACAGACTCCCCAGAAACAACAGTTGGTTTACGTGTCTGCGCAGCGGGAGTGCAGAGCGCCTTATTAGGCGTGAGTTTCTAGCTCCACCTGTGCTGGCCGCAGAGCGTTGTGGGGCAGGCAGTCCCCCGGCGATGACGGGATCACACAGCAGCTCCCCCCTCACTGACGCAATCCGGCAGCAGTTCCTCTCACGTTGGGGCAAGCTGGAAGTGCTTAGCCTTTGATGACAGGCTCCCCAGAAACAACAGTTGGTTTACATGTTTTGACTATTAGTTTAAACTATTAGTTTATGTCACATAATTTCAAAAATGATTTGCAATGGTTCAATCACTATCATATGTATCATATATATGTTTAATTATTAATAAATATATTGTAATTGTATATGTATTTCTATTTCACCTACTACCCCTGACGAGCTGTTGAAGTGCTTTACGGATTGGATGAGATCATACTGTCTTTTAGTATTTTATAAAAAATTGTAATCGTAATTGTAAAGGTATTTGTAGAGCGCATGGCTACCCTGAGGTCTCCCAGCGCTGTGGACTCTGGACTGTGAATGTTACATTTAGCTTGATGGAAATAGCATTGTTTTCAGTAGTTTGCGGAAAACCAGGTGGTCGTCCACCAGTCGGATGTAGTTAGGGAGGGTGTTCCAACTTCTGGAAGCCACATAGGAGAAGCGCTGGCCTCCACTTCTTGTTTTCTAAATTTTGGGAATTGTTGCAAGGCGTTTGTTGGCAGAGCGAAGAGTTCTATTAGGATGGTAAGGGACAATCGTTGCCTGAAGTATTGGAGGGCATTTTGCAGTCAGGATCTTGTGTGTGACACAAAGGGCTTTCAACTGGATCCTTTCTGCCCATTGAAGCCAATGCAAAGAGGCTATAGCTCTTCCGGCTGATTCTCTGCGGGGGAATGTTCATGAGAAGTCTAGCTGCACAATTCTGCACCACCTAGAGACTCATTATTGGGGACCGTGGTGAACCAGCATAAAAAGCATTTGCGTTGTCCAGGCGTAAGGGAATTAGTGCTTGCACCACTAATTTCCTGGAATCCCATGATAGCAGCGGGAGGACTTTCCTCACCATTCTGATTAATCCAAAGCAGCATCCAGCAACTTTCAGTGCTTGGACTTCATATTAAGTTTGTTGTCCAGCCATACTCCCAGGAATTTAATTTGATCTTTAGGAGTTGAAGCTTTACCTAGACAGTTAGGCCAAACGGTGATGGCCCCCTCCGGAAGTGGTTTACCCAGGAGCATCAATTTGGTTCCATTAAGTTGTAGAAAGGAGCTTTTCATCCAGGTAGAAATAGTTTTCATACAATTGGCTAGATTGTCTGGGCTATTTCATGGTTGCTTGAGGGAAACCTTCAATTGGGTGTCATCAGCGTAAGTAATTATTCGAATTCCAAAGGGTTCAACAATTTTGGCCAGAGGACTCATATAAATGTTAAAGAGTGTGGGGCTCAGGGAAGAGCCCCACACAGTTTCCCTCATAGACCTGGAAAGATCGGCCCTCCAGAAAGGACTTCAGCCATCCCAGTGCAACCCCCGTCACCCCTGCTTCTCTAGTCCTAGAGATAAGCAGATGATGGTTAACAGTATCGAAGGCTGCACTCAGGTCCAAGAGAAGGATGGCTGCCGAACCTCTGGCGTACATGATCCTTCTAGTTTCCTCGGTCAAGGCAATAGAGCTGTTTCTGTGCCTTGTTGGGGGTCTAAAACCTGTTTGTGTAGGGTGAAGGCGACCGTTCTCCTCAAGGAATGCTGAAAGTAAAGCATTTACATGCTTTTCTTTGATTTTGCCAATACCTGGCAGTAGGGATATACAGCCTGATTCATCAAAGACCCGTTTTGCGAGTCTTTAATAGCGATTCATAAGGAATCGCTATTACAGGCTCGCAAAACGGGATTCATGTAGGAATCGCAAAATAAAATGCGATTCCTACATATTCCTTATTTGCGATTAGCAAATTGCTAATCGCAAATAAGGAATAACTCCCCATTCATTCCTATGGGCCTTTGAATGGGGAGTATTCCTTATTGGCGATTAGCAACTAGCTAATCGCAAATAAGATAGCGATTTAAAGGGTGCCAGGGGTGTCCAAAGGACACCCTGTAGGACATGTGTGTGTGCAACATGCAACTTAGAAAAATGCTTTTAAAAGCATTTTCTAAGTTTTCGCTATTTACCACGAGGTTTGACCTCGCGGTAAATAGCGGCCCGAAATAGCGAATTCGCAATTTGAAAATGGATGATGAATTGCATTTAAGGAATCTCAAATAGAGATTCCTTAAATGTAATTCCTCGCAAATTTGCGAATTCACTATTACCGATTTTTGCATTTGGGATGATGAATCCCAAATGCAAAAATAGCGCTCGCAAAGGGCCAGATTCTCAGAATCTGGCCCTTTGCGAGCCAATTTCGGCTTGATGAATCAGGCTGATAGGTCTGTAATTCGAGAGGATATCTGGGTCGATTCCTACTTTTTTTAGCAATGCCTTCACCATGGCTTGTTTCCAGGGTGAGGGGTCATTGCCAGTACTTAATGACAGGTTAATGAGTTCTAGTATGGTGGGTCCCACTACGTGAGAGACTTGATTTAGGACGTTGGGTGGAGCCGTGTCTTCTGGGGAGCCAGATTTTGAATTGTTGAGATAGGACTTTAAGTTATAACTGATGTATAAAATGTTTTGCAATACATGTGTTGGAACATAAAATTATTCTTGTTTTTTATCAATTGATACATTTATTTTAAAGTTGTATGCATTTTCAAAAGTGATTTTAAAATGAAAGAATTAATATATATATATATATATATATATATATATGTTTTTGTTATAATATGTTATTTGTGATATATTTTTTAAATAATAATTTAGCTTTTATTTCAAATAAAAATATTGTTAATAATGCCGATGTTTTGGTAGTCGATATTTCTGCGCATCACAAAACATGTATGTAAGTCAATATTTTAGTTCTAAATATTGTCACAACTATACTTTTCTTGCACCATATCGATGTGGTCGAAATGATGCCTTTCGTTTATGCTCTATTTTAGGTGAGAGAAGTTTGTATAGCACTGTACTGTGATGGTTTTATTACAAGGTCTGCAAAATGGTATTACTTATTAGATCTTTCAGATTATGCATAACTTTGACTCTTTTAATGAATCTATTTTAGTAAACCTGCAACTTTTCAACTATTCAGTTCATTGAGAAGAGGTAGTCCAGCATACAACTCTATGCCCTTGTAACTGTTTTACAATCTAAGCCGTAAAAAAGGTGATGAGACACTATTATTTTTCTCATTAACAAAGAGAACATTGCTAAGACCGAGAACACCTTTTTGGTTAATGATTGTTGCACGAAATGGGTCAAATCTATTTTGTCAATTTTCAATGAAATTCAGGGTCATTCATCTAAACTAGGCACTGTTTTGGTAAAATGTCACATTGTAATGTTTCGTTTCAGTGTTCTTTCCACAATGAAAGCCCCGAAAATGCTCTATATATGATAATAGGCAAATTAATTTGATAATTTTGCTTAGTTCAGTTCGTCTGCTGCTGCAACAAGGAACACAGGGACAGGTTATAAATATTGACAATGGTACATGACAGTTTTTCAACAACGTGGCCTATACAAAATTCACAGGGGCATATTTACTAGAACATGACACAGCACAGCAAGTCATCTTGCTGCGCCAATCTGCGTCATTAGAAAAGTGCAGAGATGCGTCGTATTTACAGCAATATGACGCATCTCAGTGCTTTCCTCTGCACTGGTGCACAATTGGCTGCTTATGCCAAAGCAGGCACTCTTGCACCATGGTGCCTGCGTTACACAGATGATTGTTTTTGTGCAGGAAGGGACACCTTCCTGCACAAAAACAATCTTTGATGGAATTTTTCTCTTTCTATGTGCACTGCAGAATGTAGTGCACATAGAAAGAGCAAACAACAAGGAGAAATAAAGGTATTTCTCTTCATTGTGCCAATTTCACGTCATTAGAATCTGGCACATTCCAATTCCCAGGTTTACAAAACCTTGTAAATCTGGGAATGCGTCAGAATCCATTGGTGTTGCGTGGTAACAACCACAGCAACACACATGGAACACCCCTTTCATGCAGATGAATGTGTAAAAGGGGACCATATTTACAAGGCCATGAAAAGTCATGCAGGCTGGATTTGCGTGACTGTTGCGTGACTGTTGCGTGACTGTTGGACCTGGCCCTTTTTGCCTTCTTCCTCCTATTTTTTATTACCTGTTTTTGTCAGTTTTAGGACTATGCACACTTTACCATTGTTTACCAGTGCTAAAGTGCACATGCTCTCTGTCTAAATTGTATTGGTGATTGATCCCAAGTAAAGTGCACCAGGCCTGTAAATCAAATGTTACTAGTGGGCTGCGGCACTGATTGTGCCACCCACATGAGTAGCCCTGCAAACGTGTCTCAGACCTGTCACTGCAGTTTCTGTGTGTGTAGCTTTAAACTGCCATTTGCCAGGCTCAAAACTTCACTTTTAAAACATGTGAGTCTTCCCTAGGGTCGGCCCGAGGCAGCTCCATGGGTAGGGTGTAGTTTATTTAAAAGATAGGACATGTAATGTTGTGTTGTATATGTCCTAATAGTGAAATACTGCTAATTTGTTTTTTCAGTAGTGCAAGGTCTAGCTCTCCCATTGAGTAACATTGGGATTGCCTTGACATATTTGTAATTTCTCATTGGGACCAGATAGAGGTTTAGGGTCTCAAAACTCACAATTTAATAATACATCTTTTGGTGAAGTTGGTTTTAAATTGCTCGTTTGAAAGTGGGCTTTTTCTTGCTTAACCATTCTGTGCCTCTACCTGTCTGTAGAATCATGTCTGGAATGGCTGACAGTTGGGTTCTGATGTTTTCACTCTAGACCATCACACAAAGGGGGATGAGGTGTGCTTTGCATATCCTGGTGGGCCATTTACCAGGCTTTTGGCCTTCCAGAGTTAGAGTGGTATGAAGAGTTGTCACTGACACCTGAATATGGCTATGCCTGTCCTAACACAAAGCTGTCTTTACCACTCTGTAGTGTGTCTGGAGCCAGGTCAGGGAAATGCAGGGACTTGTGCACTACAAACACTTTCCTTTGAAGTTTGCCTCCTTCAAATGCTGAAAGGGGTATAAGTAATAGTCCTCCGACACTCTCACATCGGAACACTTCTGGACTAAAATGATATTCTGCCAGGAAGAAGAGCTGGATGCTGTAGGGGGGACTGACACTCTGTCTGTTGCTTTGTTATCGTGGCCTGCTGTTGCTGCTTCTGTCCTGGGAGTGAAAGGACTGGGCTTTGCTTTCTGTATCCTGTATCCAAGGTTCTCCAGGGGCTTGTGTGTGCTTGCCTCCTGTTAAGAAGTCTCAGACCATCAAAGACTACACCTACCAGTGCCTGGGCTCTTCTGTGGAGAGTCTTTAATTGCCAAGTGGTGCCAAATTCAGTCCCTTTGCCCTTGAAAGTGGAATCTGGTGAACTTAAGGAGAAAATCCATGCATCGACTCCCAGCTTCTGGTTTTAACAACGTATCACTAAAAACCTTGAAGCATCAATGCTGCCAGCACCGGAGCATGGTTCCCAAAGGGCACATCAACCACAGCTTTCACTGCAGACCCTAGCTTTCCATTGCAGCACATCAGAAGACCCGCCACAGGGTGAGTTTCAAGCACCGCAACACCGATGTCTGTGACCCACCGACAAACTCCAATGCAGCACCTGCTTCAATGCGGTGGAATCGAAGTAGCGCTGCTGGATTTTTGACACATCATCCCTGGGCACCGATTTCTTCATAAACGTTGCCCACAAGTAAGAAACTGAGGCCGCGTGATCAGAGACCAACGCATCACCTTCCTTTTCAGTAAGGAACCGATACAGCACCTCTCCTGACAGTAAGGAACCAGCATCACCTCCCCTGCCCAGCAGTAAAGAACCAACACATTACTTCCTCTGGCAGTAAGGAACTGAAGCACCACCTACCCTGGGAGTAAGAAACCGATGCATCGCTTTGTTTTTCCGGCGCCTCACCTCCCTTGTGCCTGTTTCGTCTTTGAATTTTCACGCATCTAAGGTACTTTGTGCTAAAAGTGATGCATCCATAAATTTCTATGGACTGAACTGATTTAACCTTAGAAAAGTGATATCTTTACATGTTTATGTTGAATTTTTCCCGTTTTGGTCTTGTTTTATTCAGATAACTATTGGTTATTTTCTGAACTGGTGTGAAATCCTTTTGTAGTGTATTCACTGTGTGGGTATGTACAAATGCTTCACACATTGGGGCAGATTTACAAGCCCATTGCAACATTTTTGTGCTGCCATTGTGCCACAATGCGGTTAATTTACAACGTGATGCATCGTGGGAGGTGCATCACATTGTAAAGCCCTGTGTCACATTATACCTGCGTCAGGTATAATGTATGCAGGGTGGGCGTTCCCACACAGGAAAACATTGTAAAAGTGACGCAGTGAAATCTACAAGATTTCATTGCGTCACTTCTAGGATGCCACTGTGTCAAAACCTTACACCTGCTTGAAGCAGGCGTAAGGAGTCTTACGCCTTCTTGAAGCAGGCGTAAGGAGTGACACAGTGTAGTGGGACTAGGCCTCAAAATGCATTGCTGGAATTGTGTCGTGCTCGCAACACGACTCCTGCAATGCGTGACTTTTGCCCCAACAGATTCGTCAGAATTTCTGATGCATCTGTCAATCCTTGCGCCATGGTGCGCCGTATTGTAAATACGGCGCATCCATGGTGGCGCAAGGTTTTCTCAGGCTAGAGCAGGTAAAGTACTGCATCTCTACAGATGCGTAACTTGCTTGTAAATCTGCCCCTTGTCTTTGGGATAAGCCTGACTGCTCGTGCCAAGCTACCAAGGGGGTGAGCAGGGGTAATCTTAGTTGTGTAATCCCCTTACCCTGACTAGATTGAGGGACTTGTACAGGGTGCAAACGACTGGACTTACTTGTAGATCAAATATGGCAATCATGAATAAACCAATCACCGATAGAATTCAGATGGAGTGCATATGTACTTTAGCACTGGTTAGCAGTGGTAAAGTGCCCAGAGTCCTAAAACCAACAAAACCAGGTTAGAAAAAATAGGAGGAAGAAGTCAAAAAGATTGGAGATAACCCTGCGAAAAGTCCAGGTCCAACAGTGGCCTTGTAAATATGGCTCAACATTATGCGCCACCGGAGCGTCAAAAAACGTGATGCTTCTCTGGCGCAGGGGCCTTGTCAATATGCCCCACAGTTTGACATTTTCTTTCACCCTTCTTGGTGCAAATCTCAGAACAAAAGAGATGATTTAGCCATTTAACCAGGTACTTCGTGCAGCCATTTGCAGTGATTTGAAAGACATAAGTTTGAATGTTGTATGGTAGGCTAGGTCTTTCAACCTTACAATGTCGGCAAATTGAGTCAAAAGCTGTGAACTTAAATCATGGTATGAGCTGGAAGGCTACGTGAAAAATACATTTTTAATAATGTGACATACATAAGGATCGCCAAATGGTAACCTCCTAAATGTTTGCATTTAAGTCACATATGACATCCGTCCTCCTTTTACCATGAACATACCTATGGAAGTTTTTGAATTTACAATAGCCATACTGATAAATTAGTCATGGTATTTGAATGAAATAATTAATTTTCATTCTGAAAATGTGGTATAGAGAGTACAACAAGCCACGTTCTCTGACTCCGTCTACCGCTCCTCTGGCTTTCACAGTGCTGGCTCTTTTCATATGCAGTAGTCTCATTAAATTTGCATTCAATAAGAGGATACTGTAGCCCAGGTAGTCACATTTTATATCTAATGGTTTTTCATGACATTAGTTTCTAATTGCTTAAATTGATCCAAGCTATGAACATTAGGGAAAATGCATAAATAGAACTCGACAGCAATATGTTCCCCAGGTAACCGCGCTATTTTATTCTTTTTCTTTAATTGCAACAACCGCTTTTAAAGAGATTGCCTGAAATACCTGTGCTAATGAAACAGTAACATGGACCTTAAGACAATGTGCCTTTGTGCAGGGAAAGATGCGCCGGGGGTCTCGGTGGCAGCTACGCTGCGGGGCAGCCTCTGAATGAACTCTATGATCCTATTAAGAGACGATCTAATGACGCGCAGGCCCAAGGATCAGTTACAGGCGTGCATTACCTGAGATGGATGTCTGGAATGCGTTTGTATACAGTCATTTGCCCAGGAAGAACATTAGGCCACACTGGAAGAAGGGAGACAGGCGGGTGCGTAAATGGAGCCCAAAAGCCTTTTTGGTTTGATGCCGACATAGGAATGGGACTGCAGGCCCACCTTATTGGCCTTGATTACTCTCCAGGAAGTTTCTAAATCAAGTACTTAGCAGTACGGCAGGAAGCAGCGCCCTGGCATGAAATAAATTATTCATAACGATACTTAGCAGAGCTCTCGCCCAGAGAGCAAATTATGAGCCTATTGTAATTTTACACCACTGCTGATTTTATTTTGCTGTAACTACTATTTCTGAGAGATCATATAAAACAAATACACTATTCTTTGGTGTTAACAGCCATTTCTACAGATCATATATAAATATGTACACTAAAGTCTACCTAAGCGGATACAGACGAAAATCGGACACGGTCATGAAACTACAATTACTTCAAAACGTCCCAGAATATTAGTTGGTTTGTTCATTTTCAACAGAAGTCATACAACGAAAAATTATTATTAATGAACGTTCTACAGGGCAATTCTAGATGTTAAATCTCCACCAGCCAATTTATGGGCCTCGAACCCAAGGCAAGGGCACCTAACTAGGGTGACCTCCAATTGTTTTAAATAATTTCCTCTGACTTTTAAGAAAAGCATTATAATAATTTTGCTATAAGTGGAAAGACGTAGAAAATGCCTTGTGCACGTTTAGTTGAAATAAAATCTGTAATTTCCTTCCTAATCATTGTGGGGTGAAAGGAGTGTGTTATGAAAAGATGAGCAACTAGGGATGGCTTCTTTTGCTACCCCACAAGCCAACAGAGGCACATTCAGAGAGGCTCATTGAGTATTAGTATGTTACACCCCTTAGCCCTTTACTGCTAGGTAATGCCTCTTAGAGAGCAAGTTGGCTGACCAGCACAGCCTGAATATTTGATGAAATGTTCTAATAATTAGAAAGTTAAAATAACCTGTGCGGGGCCCGGGGCCTGCAGCGCGCGCGTTGACGATCGCAGAAACTGGCTGGAGAATCCGAACTTCGTGCGAATATAACACCACGCCACATCGGAAACGCACTCCAGTGAACGGCGCAGGAGTTGGTGACTATTGACAGTTGGGCCTGTGGAGTGCGTGTTGACGGTTACAGGAGCAGGCCGGAGGTGGTGCACCGCGTGCGGCTACATTGCTGCCCCACATAGTAGGCACGTTTAGCCTAGAGGCAAAGGGGGTGGCACTCTGCAAGCGGGACCTGTAACGTACACATAAAATGGTCGCAGGAGACAGATCGGAGAAGACACGCTGTGGGCGATCACAGTAACGAGTCGCAGTGTTAACGCGATTGAGTCAGGGGCGTAGAAGTTGATGATCTAATAACAGACTGTGTTGCGGACTCCCACCCACCCTTGGGGAATCACTCTGTACAGCCACAGAGGACGCAGCAAAGGAAAACAGACAAAAAGCGAGCCATATAGAGCGCACGCCTTCATATTCCTGCCCCCATGCTGGACTTCCGACAGTCTCAAGCTGTAAAATGGGGAAACCGAACACACGCCAACAGCGCCTATGGAGCCAGATAATGGGGCGGAAAGATTGCAGCAGGAGGTGCGACAAGGATTTGCGACTATAGCAGACAAGATGGGCATGCTGACAAGTATGGATGCGATAGCTCGCACACTTGATGGGCATGAGACGCGCATAAAAGATGCCGAACAGCGAATATCCGAGACAGAAGACACTACGGCCCATGTGCAAAAAACAGTTTAATAGATAGATACGCTGTTAGTAATCATAGCTGCCAAGAATGAGGACATAGAGATGAGAAGCAGAAGAAACAACATTCGTATATTGGGATTACCGGAGAGCACGAACACAGGCAAGATGGAGGATTATGTTGAGAAGCTACTCACTGCGGTGGTGGGAATGGAATCATTGTCCACCCACTTCATTGTTGAAGGGGCACATCGTTTGCTTAAGCCACGACCTCCCTCCGGAAGTGCACCCAAACCTATCATCGCAAGCCTATTGAATTATAGGGACAGGGATACAGCTCTAAGAGTGGCCAGGGAAAAAAAGCAATTGCATTAGGAATGGGTGCCCTTCACCATGTATCCTGACTTTACAATGCACGTCTAGGAGGAACAACATAAATTTATCTCTGTAAAACAAAAGCTAAGGCAAGCCCAAATAGACTATAACTTACTTTATCCAGCTCGTCTTCGCATTACACATCAGGGGACCCAAACGATCTTCACTAAACCTCAGCAGGAATTCCTCAAACAAGTCAGGTGACAAAAGACTGGGTCGCCAGGTCCAGATGACTTTTCAAAACAACATACATCGGATGTGAAATGACATAGTTGATGATCACAGATATTTCTTTGTTGTTCAACATGAACACAACACTACTTCACCAAGGCAGAAGATCGCATGACATGTGTCCCCCTGCTCTTGGGACGGGGAATGACTGAAATTACAATGTTACTGATTAGAACATACAATTAACAGACAGCCGAACTCCCTCAGAGCTTATTCAGGGTCTTGGTCAACGACGCAAGTCACCTGGAAAGGCGAGAGGAATCCGAAACTGAACTAAAATCCGAAAAATCTCAGGATAACTCCAAATATACCGATCTTAACTCAATTCTATTCATTCCAGTGTACAGATCAAAGGGCCAAGAGGACATCCTAAACAGAAGTAACATCCTCCGAGTACTAAATTCTATCACCAACCTGGGAGGATTGCACACCCAGGACCTGGAATCCGTAGAATTCATCAGTTATAAGCACCTGTCGGAACAGGAAATAACAAAAACTACCTGGACTTCAGGAAAATTAGCAGAAAAAATTCTAAAGGAGGAAACGAGACTACAAGCATGGGGGATCCGAATAAAACCTTTTTACAAAATCGGCTACCCTGAACCTTTACTTTGCAATTTCCAAGAATATAACAACTCCACACAAAAAAGAGAGTGGACCGGTATGCCCAAAAAATCTGTAGAGGAGCCCGAGGAGGCTAAGCCGAATGAAAGGATAGAGACCTCCCGACGCCCAGGCGTAAAGGTGAGATGGATTCAGGACAAGACTGGGGGTGGGTAGCAAAAGCCATCAACATCAGACCGATAGGTCCATGACAGATTGAAGATCTAAACAGGAACTTGCCACAATTAAAGCCACTGTTAAAACTATGTTCTTGGAACATAAACGGCCTAGGGTCAAAAACCGCAAACAAAGATCTACTGTCGTACTTTCAGAAGTACGACTTAATTCTACTCCAAGAAACCTGGTTGGTAGAGACGTTCCGGCTTTACGGCTTTAAAACATACCACCTCCCAGCCAGCGGAAACTCAAAGTTAGGTCACCAGAAAGGAGGACTGACCACATATGCGT
The DNA here is from genome assembly GCF_964263255.1 of Lissotriton vulgaris. NCBI lineage: Eukaryota > Metazoa > Chordata > Amphibia > Caudata > Salamandridae > Lissotriton > Lissotriton vulgaris. The sequence continues at coordinate 305,047,389 of NC_141696.1, forward strand.
CAATAAAAACAATAAACACAGTAAAGGAACTGCTGAACAAGAACACATCAGACAATGGAATTAGCACAATACAGTTGGAAATCCTAACCCCAGGAAAAAGCAGATAACAGCTAATCCTGGTAAATACTTACCTGCATCCAAAAGGGAAAAAAAACTGTGCAAAGTCCCTGGTGTCAGAATTGACCAAACTAATAACGGAAGTAGATACACCGAATCTCATTGTATCAGGTGACTTTAATATGTTCCTCTCTAGGAGCCCAGGAAATATTCAGCTTACAGAAGATCAATTGCTTGAAAGGGGAATCCCCCTCTGGAAGAGAGTTTGTGGACTAAAGGATCTAAGAAATCTGGGCCTGATATCCATAAACGGGCGAACACCTGGTGACCACCCCCAAGCAGCAACCTTCCACAACTCTAAGTCCAGTACAGCGATAGTCTACACTTTTTTATCTTATCCACTTTTCATATTAGTAAGTGATTTTAAGATTGGCACGTCTGACTGCAGCGACCATCTGCCGCAAGACCTGACCCTGATGGCAAAGGGAACAGCACAAACTTTCCCAATTGAAGCGCAAAACGTAACGATCACGTCAAAGTGTAAAAGAATCAAATGTAAAACAAACGACCCAGAAAAACTTGGGAAAGAAGCCAAGATTTGCTGGAAAAGTTTTAATTCGCGGAATGACAATAATATAAGCGCTTGGGAAAACTTTCTGAAAACTTTTCGACTAGCTAACTCCAAGTCCAAATCTTCAAAAGAAACCTATGGACCAATGAACCAAAATGAATTATTTACCTGGTTGTCAAACAATCCAAAAACCTATTCTCCAGCAATCCAAACCAGCAAATTAAGGCAAATAAAAAGTGCCATCAACAGAACTCTCTGCGGACTGCGGAAAAATAAAAAATAAAGAATCCTAAAGCCCCTGGAATAAATTCCCACATAACGGAAGAGGCCTGGGTAAAACATTTTGACCACCACTTCAATAACGAAGCTGACGGAATAAAACAAGACTCAGGGGTCAGGCAGAAGTGTCCGGACGCCTCAAAGCCTTTAGTCGAGGAGACTAACTTTCCAGGTACAATAAAACAGATAAAGAAAAGAATTGCGAAAGGTAGGAAAGAGGGAGCCTCCGGGCCAAATTGAATTTCCCCCGTTCTTTATAAGCAGGAACCAAATTACTGGGCTGAGCAACTACTCCCACTCTTTATGAATATCTGGGCGGCAGAGCAAAGTCCGACCTCCTGGAAGGGGTCAATTATCGCCCCGATATACAAAAAAGGAAATAGGAGCGAAGCAAAGAACTATAGGCTCATCGCCCTCATAGACATCGATGCCAAATACTTTGCGGGTCTCCTATTAGAAGAACTAACGGAATGGGCATCAAAGAAAAATTTAATTCCCATTAACCAGACTGGATTTCAAAAAAGCATGGGGACAATGACCAACATTCTTGCTCTCTCTCTTTTAATAGACTCCACTATAAAACAAAGAAATCTACTATTTGTCTTTTTTTTTGATTACTCATCCGCATTTGATAGTATAGACAGAGGAAAACTCTGGGTCAAGCTTTCAGGCTGGGATGTAGACCCTTAACATTTGAATCTATTGATTTTACTTCACACAGAGACCTGGATTCAAATAAAACTGGGTTCAGGCAATTGCTTACCTAGGGCAATACCAACCACAAAGGGGCTGAAGCAGGGTCGCGCCCTTGCACCGACCCTGTTCAATCTCTTTATGTCAGACCTCTCCGTTGACCTTGATAATTGTAACCATCATACCCCAAACCTAGGAGGCCTCACATAGTCCAATCTTCTGTATGCGGATGACTTAATATTAATAAGCCGAACCCCCGTTGTCCTCCAACATCCTATAAATACGACGAGTAATTTCTCTGAAAGGAATGGGCTAAGCATAAATCTAGAAAAATCAAAGGTGATGATACTAAATCAAACATTTTAAAAACAACAGCCACAGTGGTTTCTACGCAACCAGAAGATGGAGACTGTCAAAGAATGCAAATACGTGGGCATAATCTTCGATATGAAAGGGTCATTCGAGCAACAAAAAATGGCGATAAAAAACAGACGGATATCGATGGCCGTCGCATTAAAGAGCATCAAGAATAAAATAACAGGCCCAAATCTAATCCCTCTGCTAGATGTATTACAAGCAAGACTCCTGTCATCGATAACTTACGGCAGCGAAAGCATGAGAGGGAGAGATGAGTCCACCTTAGATAAAGTAGTGTCCAAAGCAATGTGAATACTTTTCAGTCTCCCACAGTACACTTCACCAGCGCAACTAAGACTCGAGTTCGGCCTCCATAAACAACAAATAGTACGCAAGGGCGCTTACATGAAATGCTGGCAGAAAATAAAGGGAGCTGCGACTGATACTTTAAACACATACCTATGGAAAGAGCTGGAAAGGAACAAGGACTGCCCTGCAATGCTCTATCTTTAAGCAGCAGTAAACTCTCTTGTGCTAAAAGATCTCTGGGAAGCGAATGGGGCTCACAAAAGCTTTAAGCAGCTCGTAAATAAAACAGTGAAGACACTATCCCTGGAAGAAGATAAATCTGCACTTACCGGGAGGGCCCATGGGTGGTTCGTGATCCAGAGCTATACCAGGTCTTGACCACAAGCATACCTAGGCACAGGGTTTTCACCGGCAGTAAAAGAATCCTTCTTGCTGTTGAGGATGGGAGTAATACCAGCAAAAGAACATCTCCCCCCATGGACACGTTTGGAATTCACCACAAACTGCAGACTTTGCGGTGACCTAAAAGAGGGCGTTTTGCACTTACTATGTAGTTGTAAAGGCCTAGAGAACGAACGAAGGCTACAACTAACACAGCTTTGGAATCAAAGACGTCTGCGACCCGCCGACAAGCATTGCTGGCATGCTTTGCAGGGGGAGATATTCAATTAGCCTGCAGACTGGTAAGTTTTATGAAATCAGCAAATAGTGCGCTAAAACTCCCCTGCCAGCACCCAATCTTGAACTGAATAAAAATCATATGCCGGACTTATTACCTTTACCTGTAAAAGACCTCTTCTTGTCAAATTCGTTAGTGAACTTTCACGGTACTGTAAGCATAAAAAGCACAAAACTGACGTCTGTCCTAAGGAAACTCTTGTTTTTTAACTTTTTTAACTAAGGAGTGTTTTCAGATGTTCAATAATTTTTACTTTATATACATATACATACACATATAACAATATAACACATTTTTTAAAAGCCTTTCAACCAATGTCATTGTAATGAAATAAGTTGCTTTTTTATGTGCTTTGCAAAGGTGCTCAATTATGTATTTTTTACCTCAATTGCAAAGATTTTTATTAATCATGCAATAAAGAATTTACTTACTTATAAAAAAAAAAACTTTCAGATGCTGGACTCACAATAGCTTTAGAAAAATGTAAATTTGGCATGAGTGAAGACGAGTATTTAGGCCACACTTGAACGTATAATGGTGTAAAACCCAAACGGAGTTTAGTTGAAGCCATAGAAAAAGCACCTGCTCCGAGTGATAAAGAACAACTCAGGTCACTTCTTGGCATTGCAGAATATTACTCCTAATGTGTACGTCATTTTTCAGATAAAGTCCTTGAGTTGAGGAAATTGATGAAAAAGGGTACCAAATTTGAATGGTCTGAAATGTGTCAACTAAACTTTGAAGCTATTAAAAAAAACATTGCCAGAGCTGTTACCTTAAAACCATTTGATCCTGAAGATCAAACCATTATCTCCACTGATGCCAGTAATTATGGTCTTAGTGCAGCACTCATTGAGGTGCACAAAGAAAAGGAAAGAGTGAAGCTTTCGCTTCCCACACATTAAGGGGTGAAGTACACACATATTCCACCATTGAAAAGGAAGCTCTGGCATGCTGGTGGGGTGTGCAATATGTTTGAACATTTGTGTGGGGAACAAAATTACAACTACACACTGACCAGAAACCCTTAGTAGATCTTTTCTCCACAAGAGGTGCGGGTAAAGCCACTCCCAGGATTGCCAAGTGGTTATATCGTCTTCGAGAGTATATCTTTGAGATAAAGTATATTCCTGGCGCAAGAAATGTGAATGCCGATTGTGTATCAAGATTACCATTAGATAGGATACAGGATGATGAGGATGATGAATGCATGGTGGCAGAAGTAAAAGACTTGTGTAGTGCCCTCAGTGAGGAGGATTGGAGTAAAAGCTGTTGTTGAGGATGACGTGTTGAGCAAAATCAAAAGTGTTCTGAGTTACAAACAAGGATGGAGATTACACAAAGAATTGGAATCATTTAAATGAATTTGGTCTGAATTGAATGTTATGGATGATTTACTTAGGAGAGGGGGTAGGTTAACTGTATCTGAGATGCTGAGAGAAAGATCGTTGAAAATCATGCATGAGGGACATGGCGGAATGTCCGCCATGAAAAGAAGGATTAGTGAAGATTTTTGGTGGCCCGGGATGGACATGCAAATCAAGCGATATGTTTGTGATTGCATTGCATGTGCATGTAGCGATAAAACCCATTCTTCCCAAGAAACTACCATTGTTTCATCACCTATGCCTAAGGGTCCTTGAGATAAACTGGCCATCGATATTTGTGGACCTTTTGATGCTTGAACATGTGTGAGAGATTTGCCATAGTTATTGTTGATTACTCCTGTAAGTGGCCTGAGGTAGCTTTCATTAGAGAAGTAACAAGTCCACTAGTGTTATTTAATTTTGTGAGGATATCTTCAGAAGGGAGGGTTGTCCTGCTGAGATCATCACAGAATTTGAAACATTTCTTGTCAAATGGGGCATCAAACACACTAGAACTCTTGTTTACCATCCAAGGGGAAATGGCCTCGTAGAATGCTTTAACAGAGTTTTGGTTGAGTGTGTCCAACTAGCGTGTATGAGTGGAGAGTCCTGGAAGCAACAAGCCAAGGATATGTTATGGTCATATTGCACCACTCCTCATTCGGTGACAAAAGAGACACCTTTCTCTTTACTCAAGGGCAGAGTACCATGTTCAGTAGCTGTACCAGCTTGGATGAACAGAGCTGGGAAACATGATGTTGATGTAAGTAGAGTACGACACAGAGTGAACAATTACCAAAAAGCTTACTGTCATAGACATAATAAGAAAATCGTAAAATCCAAACGTTTGTTCACGCAGGGAATGTTTGTAAGAGTATTTATTGGGGATAAAGCTAGAAAAGGTTGTTTGAAATGGTCCTACCCCAAGAAGAGGTTCTTGTAAAAGGTAATAGTGTGAAGTTATCATATGGTAAATGGTGGAATAACAGAAAAGTATCGCCATGTTCTGACACCGAGGTTCTTGTGTCTTCTAATGCCCAACCAGATGCTGACGCATGCAAAGTTGTTCCTTGTCCAAGTGATGTATCTACTCCTAGAGTTACAACTAGTTCTGGACGCATACATGTAATGCCTAAAAGATATGAGGATTGCATATGTTCATTATGTTCATAATTCTAAATTGTTTTGTTAGAACATTTCTTAAGAGGGGCGATGTGTTATATTCTTCCCACTTATGAACATGAATTCATGTATATTTTATATGAAGCTTTGGAATACTTGCTGCTCCCTATCAACCTGCCTGTTCTGATGCTGGTGGAATGTAGAGAGAGAGATCAGTTGAAGTGGAGAGCGGCTGGTGTTTCGGGGGTCTGTTCCTGTTATCTTAATAAACCATCTTATATACATTTATATTTCCTGCCTCTTCAAAACTTTGTACATTGGCAACTGCAATTTCCATGCCCATGCTATCCCCCTGCTTGCAGTTGGTGGGAGTAATTTTAGTAGTGGGGCATTGTCACCATTACCTGAACTACCCTGGGGTGATTTCTTATTGGTTCTCCAGGTCTAATCCTAGTAGTAGATCATAAATGGAACCTTTCATTTTTCCTGAGTATACAGCAAATGAGTGCTTGTTTATACGTCGGATAGGTTGCCAGGTTTGTGACTTCCACCTCATTCTATGATGTCCCTAAACGTTTTAGGGATGAAGCGGTTGGATCCTTGAAAAGGAATAAGGGGGTTGACCCTAAATTTCCAGTTATTATCATGCAAATAACACACGTTGTCCTGTAGCCTGGCATGACACAAATGAGTGCTATATCTCTTTTAAATTTGAGAGTGCATTTGCATTTCATCAACTATACTAAATTAAGAGGAATAATAAGTCATAAATCGGAATTATTGTTATTGACAGATAAGAGATAATGGTTATTTTACCGTTCAAAATATTTTTTCATATTTGCTTTATTTAATACTCACCAATATTTCTTTACTGACTTCATAAACACTGGTGGAGGACTTCATCTACTTTCTTCCTTTCTGAATTTAGAAGACCGAAATGTGTGCACTGCCTTTATACATTGCTTATTTGTGCTCCCTGATCTGATGAAATGTGAATGCTTGCACAAATGTTAAAATAAATATGATTGTGATTTTGGTCATGCCATTCAACAGATTCAAGTGTGATTTTGTATGATAGTTACTTTAAATTTAGCGTGGGCATTAATGTTCCTTTATTTCCTAAACGTTTTAGGGGTTCCAAAAGGTTAGTAGTAAAGAAAGGTAGATGTGCTCCGATTCATATCTGGTAGGTTAAGGTGTGACCTCGGAAAGAGCAAAACATGACCATATACTCTGACCATGGGTCTGGGCCATAGGGCAAACGTTTCATTAAAAAGAGTGTTCTGTGCTGAAGGCAAAGAACAACTGTATGAAATACAAATAAATCGAGTAACAGTAACCTCCACTAATGGCTGCGATGGAGCTTTGACCAGCATTAATATAGTCACTGAGGGGCAGATTTACAAGCCCCTTGCGCCTCATTTACGCCGCCGTTGCATCACTTTTGTGACGCAGCGGCGGCGCAAAAGATGCGCCATGGTGCAGGGTATTTACAACGTGACGCATCTGGGAGCTGCGGCGCACAAAAACTGGCGCATCCCTGGGGAGCCACCAGTTATTGTAAATCTGCCCCTGAGTTATGAAATTTGGGGCACTTGGAAACACCAACTGGCTCCAAGGGTGGATATAAGCTGACCTCTCAAGCCTATAAAGTATTCTTCCTTCACCTTTGCAGCTACACATGCTCATGCAGAGAAGGCTAGACCAGGGACGAGATCATGACTGGTTCACCTTTATTGTAGGAGACTTTGCAGCTTGATTGCTAAAAAAAACAGAAAACTTCACTAGTGCTGATGAACGAACCAGGAGTGGTAGTACCCCACAAGGACAGGACCTCCACATTCAGGAAGATCTTACTTCAGTATTCAACAACTTGTCATGGGTAGGGCATCGAGCCTAATAAGACCGTCAGCTTATCACTGCTGACTAGCCCTACAAAGGATTCTTTCTTTTTTTAATTTTTTTTGTCCTCATTTGCCTTCCCTTCAAAAAAAGGGCGATACCAACCACCTTGCACGACTTGAGGGCGTGATTTGATATTTTGGTGGTATAGATGTCCCAAGAAGAGCAAGGGTGCTTTCTTTTAACTCCATCTAGGTATATTTCATCCTGCAGGACCTTTATCGAAACTGGGCTGGCCCTGGTCCAGGAGTGTTCATGGCATAATCATTGGACTCGGGGGAAAAGAAAAAAAAACCCGGAATCATCTCCAATTGATTAAGAAGTCCCAGAAGGCCAAGTTACGCTTACTAGCTGTTCTTTTAAGGTCCATTTTGGATGTTTCATATAAGGATGAAAGCCATCAAGAGTGTAATGGGGATGTTTTCTCTATCCAATGTATACAAATGTGTCTTCTCGCCAATAAGATTGCGTAGAAAAGAAAAGATTTTGCCTTGCCTTTGATATTATCTTCCAACCCGAAGATGACAAGTGGAAGGGTTATTGACAAAGATGTATTTAAGATAGAGTTTAAAGTTTCTTCACTTCTTCCCAAAAATTTGAAATGTCAGGACATTCTAAAACCATGTGTATATCACATGCACCTACCAAGTTGCATTTGTTACACTTTTTATCTGGTAGAAATTTAGAAAGTTTCAACGGTGTTATGTATGCACGGTGTACAGAGAAGAGATGGTTTCGTCTTAGCCATGAAGGCTTTACGGTTTTATATAATAGTCCGAAATAATTTCGCCACTTCTCCTCACATGGAATACCAGTCACTGTTCCCCATAGCTCATCTGGAAGTTGGAACTCCCCATCATTTTCCTCCAACAACTGCCAGTACCATGTAGCTACTTCTATCCCTCCTGTAGATCGTTCTACCAACTTTTGTTCCGTTATGCTTATTTTCCCAATATTGACATCTATGCGACTCTGAGATCTCACCCAGCTGTCTAATTGAATGTATTTGAATCTGGACAGCCCTGAGCCAACTAGTTCGTACAACTTGTCCCAGGCTATTAGTTTCCCATCTTTAAGTAGTTGGCCCCATCTTGTAATACCTGCTTGTTCTATTATGGTAGAAAGACTATCTCTCAAACATGGTGGTAAACCGGTGAGTCCCAAATTGGGGAGTAGTTGGAGTAGTATGACAAGCCAAGTTTTTTTCTAAAATTAGCCCAGTTTTTGGCCCATGATTGTGCCTTTTTAAGTTTGATATTTTTAAAGAATTTCTGACTTCCAAATTTAAACATGAAGCCATCCGGTGCTAGATTCGCCCCCATTAACATAGCCCTATACATAGAATCAGTAGTAAGATTAGATGGCATTTTTAGGAGCATTCTTGAGTGTGACATCTGGAAGGCCCATCAGTAATAAAACAAATCCGGTAATGCAAGGCCCCCTTTTTCTCTTCTTCTTCTCAGCTTTTTCCATGCTATTCTTGTGGTTTTATAGTTCCATATAAAAGAGTTGATTTCTCTTTGAGATTTTTCAATCATTTTCGGATCAAAGGCAATTGGGATAGTATTAAAAATAAAGGTGAATTTTGGAAGGATACACATTTTAACTAGATTTACTCTACCCATTATAGAGAGTGGTAAATGTGACCAAGATTTTAAAAGTCTTTTGCTCTTAGTGTGTATTCTATCCAAATTAATTTGCCCAATGTTGCCCACTTCTTGGGTTATTCTTATTCCTAGGTATCGCATTGATGTTGATATGTTTACCCCAAGCTGTATATTTGGTAAATTCCATGCCTTTATCTCACTTTCACTATAATTAATGTCATAACCCGAGATATGACCGAATTCTTCAGCCCATTGAATAACGACTTGAAATGCCTTGGCTGGGTCAGATGTAAAGACTAGAATATCATCTGCATATAATGCTACCCGCCTTTCCCACTCTCCAAAGCTGAAAGATGGAATATTATCCTCGTCCCTTAAAAGCTGAGCGAACGGTTCGATGTATAAATTAAATAGGAGAGGGGAAAGCGGGCAGCCCTGCCTTGTACCTCTAGATATATTAAAGGCTTCGGTCAAGGCCTCATTAACCAGCAACCTGGCTGAGGGTGCACTATATAGTTGTTTAACAGTCCTACAAAAACCTTCCCCACAATTGAATTTTTTTAATACATCGTTTAGATAGAGCCAATTGACTCTATCAAACGCTTTGGTTGCGTCTAAAGTCAAAGTAGACAAGGGTACAGAGAAGGCAGTAGCAATGTCTATAGCCCCCACATCTTCATGTGTTAACTCCGCTAGTTGTCTGCCCTTAATAAATCCTTTTTGATCTGAATGGACTATATTGCCGATAACTCCAATCTTGTGGAGATGATAGTTGTAAATGTTTTGTAGTTGTTGTTAAGTAGTGATATTGGTCTGTATGACCTGCACTCTAATGGAGATTTTCCTGGTTTCGGAATAAGTACGATTGTGGCCTCCCCCCAGGATTTAGGCGGCGGATCTCCATCTATTAAGAAACGGTTAAAAAGTGCAGTGAGCACAGGGACAATGATATTCTCGAGAGATCTATAAATTTCTCCTGGCACACCATCCGGACCTGCCGCTTTTCCTTTTTTTGATTGGCGAATTGCTTTTTTTACCTCGTCCTCAGTAATCTTATTCCCTAAGGATTTACTCTGGCTTGTTGATAGAGTTGGAAGGGTAATGGCATCCAACCAACTATCCCTTGCTTGCTGGTCGTTTGGAAGATCTTCTTTATAAATCTCCTCCAAAAATTCAAAGAAGGCTCTCCCTATTTCTAGGAAGGTAGATCTTGTCTCTGACTCTCCTACTATCTTAATTTCCCTAATATAGTTAAGGGCTTTATCAGATTTTATTTTCCATGCAAGTACTTTCCCTGCAGCATCTCTGAATTCAAATTGGGAAGATTTGCTCACTTCCCACCTTTTGTTTATTCTCTCTTGTAGAGTATTTTCCAGTTGGGTTTTTAATTCAGCCAATTTTTCATGTTCTTCTGATGTTACTAAAGAAGGGTTGATCTTTGATTCTAGAAGTTTCATATCTAGTTCTAGCCTCTTTACTTTTTCAATATATAATTTCCGCCTATAAGAGGCTCTGTTAGTAATCTGTCCTCTTAGGAAGGTATTGAAAGCCTCCCAAACGACTGTTGGGCCTGCAGAATTTCTATTTATATCGAAAAAGGTTAAAGCTTCGTCTGACAGAAACTTAACCTCTTCCTCTACAAGTAAGAGTGTCCGGTCAAAAGACCAAGATGGATGTTTAACAAGATTATCAGATTTCAGAGTAAATTTTAGTGCAGAGTGGTCTGATAAATGTGATGGTAAGTAATCTATTGAAACCAGAGTATCCTTTAGGCAGTAGCTGAAGAAAGCGTAGTCAATTCTAGATTTATGTTTAAAACGGCTGTTCCTAAAGGACACCCCAGGCTTATTGCCGACTCTTTTTCTCCAGAATTCTGCCAATCCCAGATGTGTCATGATTGATTTAAGGTTTTCTCTGGATTTAGCGGCGCTACAGATTCTAGATTTTGTTGATTTATCTAATCTAGGTTTGAGTACAATGTTAAAATCTCCCACCAGATTATTGGCTCCTGGACTGATATTAATTGATTTCTTACAGCGTCCAGGTGTGATGAGTCATCTGAATTGGGACCGTAGTAGCCTACCAATGTCCTGATCTGACCGTCGAGAGAGACTCTAACTATTAACCATCTCCCTGTATTGTCTTCCTTGCATTCCAGTATTTGCGCTTTTATAGATTTTTTTAAGATAAATATTACCCCTCTTATGTTCGCGTTATGATCTGTGGAGCAGAATTTGTCTATCCACCTTTGTTTTTTTAGTATAGTAATAGCCTCTTATATAAGAAGGTGAGTTTCCTGCAACGCAATGATCTGCGCCTGTGAGTCTCTCAGATATTGTAAAATGCGTTCTCTTCTTCCTCTCACGCGCAGACCATTCACGTTCCAGGACATGTAATTTAGAGTTGTCATGTTTTGCTTTCATTCCCTAACATCTTCATTCTTTTAATTATACTCATTTTTTGATGACTTTTTGATTTTAGCATGTTGAAAATTTGATTTTGAGAAAAGTAGAAGGCTGGAACACTAAATTCGACTGACAAATGAGGATTTTTTACTTTTTTGCCAACCCCCCCCTCACCCTCCCCCTAGGAAACCCCCCCTTATTTATTCTGGCTTGGTGTTGAGCCAGATAAACGCCCACCAGTAGCCTATTCTTTGACCCCTTACTGCTACATTTTCTCGAGTAAAAAGAAGTAGCTGTGACTGAGCCAATAAAGGCGAAAGATCACCATTGACTATCCTACCAAGAGGGGATATTTGGGAGTTATCTAAAAATTATTCTTTTTCTTTTAACCCCTTCTATTTTTTTTAAGTTTATGTATATGTATATATACATCTCACGATTTTAAATGAATACCATTTATTTATTATAGTTTTTTTAAATTTATTGTATATATTGTTTTGATCATTGTTTATTTATAACTTTTTGTTTATATTTTTTTTATTTTTTCCCTCTCTTTTGATTTATGTAATTCCCCTCTTTTTTTTTTTGTCCTACTAGAAGATCTGTGTACCTTCGTTGATACCTAAATTAGCTTGTTTTATGAGCCTGAGCTTGGGCATGATCTCTGATGGAATCTAATAGGTCGTCGGCATCATGTATAGAACGCACATTATGCATCTTATTATTATACATGATTCGGAGAAATGCAGGAAATCTCATCTGTACCGTCGCATCAAATGATCTAAATTTGTCCATGCGCTGCCCCAGCTCCCACTGCCTATCCAGTGTAGTTTTTGAGAGATCTGAGCGTATCTCAAAGGAGAAATCAGGGCCCTTTATTGTACCAGCTTTCAGAGCAAGATTTAGTATTTTTTCTTTGAGAGCATAAGTCAAAAAGTTGATTAGCACTTTCCTTGGGTTGGTCCTTGCCGGATTCATACGAAACGGGTCTCTGTGTATTCGCTGAATGTCTTTGTCTAGTTCTTCAGCAGTTTCTTCCAAGTTAAATGAACCTTTTATTCATTGTACTATAAAACCTTTGAGATCCACACCTTCTTTTCCTTCTGGAATTTTTAGAAGTCGAATGTTGTTACGGCTGGAATAATTTTCTAAGACTTCAATTCTCTCTCTCATGTTGTCACCATCTCTTTGGAGAGTATGTATTTTTGATCTAGCCGACTCCATGATTTGTGGTCAATAGACCCACCGAGCTTTCTAGTACCTCCGTTCTCTCACAAAGGCCATCAACCTTTTGACCCAGTTCCTCACAAGTTATTCTGATCTCTGCCTGGTTGGTTTTAGAGACTGCGAAATCTTGTCTTATCTTCTCTCTCATTGCTGCAATAGAGGAGACTATGGCCTTGAGTGTGTTACCGAGACCTAAATCTGAATTTTGGTCCGCTGCATTTTTCTTCTTCCCCACTTCGGTTGCTGGAGTCTCTTTTCCTAAAGTTTCCTTTTGTTGGGCAGATATTACGTTATCGGTGAGACTCTTTGTGTGTATTTCTGAATCAGGCAGGATAGACTGGGTAGATCTTACAAGGGCTTCAGACGATGCCCCTTCTAGTGATGGAGCCAGGGATAAATCTAAACTCGAAGTGGATAAGCCATGCTCTATTTGTTTGTCCAGCTTATCATGTTTGCCCTGCTGTAAGTTTTTGTTTTCCATAGCTGTGGCCATATCCTGTGTGATCTGCAATACTTGTGGTAAAGCTCTGAAATATGAGCGCAGAGATGGATTTATGTCACCTGGGGCTTTTAATTTTGTACTCTTATTTTTACTTTTAAGCTGTTTTTGAGTTGTATGTCTGTCTTTCACTCATTCTGACTTTTTTCTTTGTACCTGAACTTTCTTTTGAATCTCCCCCAAAGTGCACTCTGGGAACTGTAGTCCGTTCTCCTCTAGCCCAATCTCCTTCCCTCTGTTTTTTGTTTTACTCCTTGTTACTCTTACTTGTAAGTCTTGTAAGTCTTGTAAATCTTTATTTAAATCGCACTCTGTGTTTGACCCCTCCTTGAATAATTCAAAGACCTTACTTGATTTGTGAGATAAGATGCCTTGGTCACCAAAATCCTCCAAACGAGCCTCCACAGTTGCTGTCGTGCCGTTCGTCCCCTCCACGGCCTAGCCGATCAATGCCACACTCTCCGTGACTCCTCTCCTCTCCCTCCACCGAACGCTGCTGCTGTGTGTGTGCTCCGAGCAGTGGCCGCCCGGCCGCACCTGATTTCCACGGCTGCCAGCCCCCAGCACAGGAGAGAGGCGGAGACAGGTGAAGCGAACGGCGGCAGATTCGCGGAAGCCCGTGGTTTGAGCCGCGTTTGAACCGCGGCTGCTAAATGACACAGAAATCACAGCGGAACCAACCTAATCAGTACTCCAATCCTTCCCTGTATGCTCCACAAACAGGAACGCTCAAAATTCGGAAACACCGATCATCTGCGGCAGTAGCAGCGAGGGTCTCAGGAGACAGCTTCTGGGCGTGCGAGCCGCTCTAGCCTACGGCCGCCATATTTCCCCCGTATGGTACGATATAAAAGGATGTTCCTCCAAAGGATTCTTTCTCAGTGAAGCTTGCAACAACTGACTGTTTTCTGCTGCTGAGACAGATACACGTGTATTACAGACCTTTGAGGTGCACCAGCACTTCACATTCTATTCAAGCAAAGGAGTTCTCAGCCAAGGCCATAACACATGCACCACTGCTGCACTTTTTCTTCATGCAACGCAAGGATCCCATGTGGCTATCGATCTTATGACCTACAACTCTGTTGCACCCCCTTGGTCTGGGAGTGGCTGACCACCAGTCTGAGCACCACTGACTGCCTCAAACTTCTCATTGACTGCTGCTTCCTCCCGACACTGCCGGAACCTCAGAGTGTTCAACCATTCGACCAAGAGCTTTTCAAGAAGTCCTTCAATACCAGTTCCTGTGAAGATGTACAGCAACAATTCAAAGACTGAAACCCAGACTTCAACGTATGTGAGAAGCCTTTGTGGTGTGCCCGTTAGAAGTAATTAATCCTCCTCAATGGAGATCTGCTAATTACCTACAACAGGGACACGGTAACATTTAGAGTAATTGAGATATTATATTAAAAGTATATTGAATGCTATTACAACTTGCTTCAGTTACTGACAAAATGTCCCTACCAATAACTAAATATATTTAAAAATGTTCTAAATCAATAAAACTGCTTCAACATTATATTTATTGTGAGAGACACATGGACCGTGTGAACTAGATAATCCACACAGCAATTCACAAGAATAAACGTAGATGGTTCAACTTTGCTGCTCCTTAAATGACAATGCCTTTAAAGGAGGTACTTGGCACTTTAGTCACCTTGGTGCAGATACTATTGTTTGCAGCTTGAGGGATAGCATCAATATTGTTACAAGGATTGTTATCTCTCCCTTAGTACTGCAAAACCCGGGAAGTAAACAACAAACACTATGAGAGATAGAGACAGTTACACTTGGGCAGGCAGACACCGTGACAGAGAACTTTGCATCTTTAACATGTGAAGGCAAATATTAACTGGGACTGGTGGAAACATTGATTCTGGACCTGGGAAAGACAGACAGTGAAAAAAGGAAACAAACCTTGACAATGAGACATACAAAAATACATTTTGACACAGGGAGAGAGAAACCAAAACACAAATCAATGTCAAAAGAAAAACTATGCAACTTAGATGTTGAGACGCTGGCAGTGGGGTATGGAAAGTAAACATGGAAGTCCATACCTTCTCTTCCTCTATCGCTATATCATGAAGGTTACGTTTCATGTTATACCAATGTTTCGTGTGTGTAATGTAGAATGTTATGCCGTTGTTGACATGTAATATAGAATGGAGAACATTGGAGCGATTTAGATTTGAATCTAAAAGGAGTTGGTAGCTAAGGAGAACAAGAGAAGATGCTCTGGGGAGATTGTGAAGGAGAGCATTCAAATGGCTGAAGCCAATGGAATTTATTTTTTTGCTGAACTCTTAAATCAGATGTGGGCATACAGAATCAGTATAAATTGCACCATGGGTTTATTGCCGTTCAAATTACAAAAAAGAAATTTGGTTGTTTCCATGGGTTACAGGTCAGGAAATATAGATTTTTGATGTAAAGGAATTACGGAAGATTATGTAAAAAGCAAATATTGTACAGAAATACTTTGATGTGAAAGGTAAAGCTAATTAATTTGACATTTTATGCAGTCTATAGGTCAAAATCAAATTGCTAGGGTGTGTAAGAAAAGGTAGATCAGTATTTTCAGAAACCAAGGTTGTCAAAAGACAAGGAAGAAATTATATTGAGTTGTGTGATGGATTTCGATCAGGGATCTCCAGACTTTTCTGTAACTGGAGCTACTGCTGTTCAATGAAAATCACCGGGAGCTTAAACTTCAGTACTGACTGCATTAGACAAGATTACTTTAATGAGGCCCCATGCAAGATTACCAGCAGTGATCACCTCAGTGCTTCAGGTAAGGTTGCAGAACAGATGTAAAAAACGACTTTATCATTCAGAATGCTGCATCACATGTAATACATAACATCCATAGATGCAATGTCCCAGTCACCAAGATAATAGTAGTAGTATTAGTAATAAGTATCCCGAAGAGCGCATCCTTTTTCACTCAAATATCAGCTTTAAGTATATTTTGAAAATGAAATTATTTTCCTCCAAACTTTAGCTTCTGAGTTCTGAAATTACAAATAGTTTCCCCTCAACTACACACTTTTTAATTTTGGTGTACATATATTATTTAAATCAAGCAAACGTTTCTGATTTACTAGAGTTGGCTTCACACAGGAGAGCTACTCATAGATAGCTGGAGAGCTACCAGTAGCTCACAATCTACTAGTTGGAGAAGCCCTATCTAGATGGAATAATAGTAGGTTGGCAAAGGTGGATGAAGTGTGAAGAGACAAAGTAATTGAGGGAAAAGCTCCTGGATTGGAAAAGAAAAGGATGTATTCTGGATTGGGTGGAAAAATAAAGGGGCATATTTACTAGGAAGGGGTGAAGCACGGGGTTAGCTCCTGAGCTGGTGCTAATTTTAGCTGCCTAGCAACAATGCAGATACCCTTGTACCATAATGCAAGGGTGCCTGCGTTGTAGGGGAAGATTGTTTTATGTGCAGGAAGGTGTTCCTTCTTGCGCATAAACAATTTAAAATGGGATTTTGAAACTTTTATTTATGCTGATTAATGCAGGGCACATAGAAGTTGCAAAGCGTTATTTTTATTTTTAATGATTGATTATGTGCATGAAGGGGCATTGTCCTGCACATACACAATCAATGGTGTTTTGCTTTTTCGAAGTGTGCTGCACAACACAGCACACATAAAAACAGCAAACAAGAAGATAAATTATAAATTTCCCCTTGTTGCGCCTGTTTAAGTCCAAGTTTTCTCTGGTCTTAATTTTGATGCCGCCCCATATTTACACTGTCCTCATAAATATGGTGCAGCATCAAATCAATGGGTATGGTGGTGGAACGCCCACTGCACAACCCCTTGCCCACCCTTTTCATGCTCAGTATAGCATGAAAGGGGGCATTGTTCACAAGGCAGCGTTAAGCCACGTTAAGTGGCTTAACGCTGCCTTGTGAATAAGGCGAAGCCCCTATCGCCACCACAACATCAGACAAAGTGACGTTTTGGTGGCGATAGGGGCTGTAAATATGCCCTGAAGTTTAGTGTAAAAGAAGATGTAAGATCTCATGGGGATGCACAAATGTGTGTCAGAAGGAATGGTGAAATAAGATTTCCTGAAATGTACAGTGGGTTTCCGTGTAAATGATTAGAGCAGTATGGTGGTACACAACCACGTTCAGAATGTGTTCATTACACATTTTACAAGTGTTAAGACATGTGGGCATCACTTTTGGTATTCATCTTTTTATTTTATCATTGTTATTTATTTTATTATAATTTAAGATTTTTACAAAGCAGGAACATTTGTTACGTTTATCTAATTGTTACTCCCTCCTTCTTACGATTCAAAAGACAACTCAAAGACTACTTCCTTAACCGGTCTCGCCTGAATGGTTAACCTCGGCTGAAAAGCCCCATCATGCACTCGACTGGTCAGAATAACCACCTCACCAAAACGTTTACCTCTCTCCCTCCTGGCATATGCACATTACTGTGACTTGGTGACTCTTATTTCTAACCACTTAAGACCGCCCCCTGTGTCTTGAATCAATGTATGTATATCCTCCCATTGATGCTGCTTTATCCAATGTTGTGAAGCGCTCCGATACCCTCTGGTCTGGCTAGCGCTATACAAAACTCTACAATAAACAATAAGTAAGCCTTTGTTCCGCATGTGGACTATACAACGCGTAACATTAGAGCGATTTAGATTTTAATGTAAAAGAAGTTGGCAGCTGAGTAGAAATAAGAGAAGCTGCTCTGGGGATTTGTAGAAATAAAGTATTTAACACTTATGTTTTGAAGTGCTGGACTTTGTACACTACTCACACTACAATGAGACCAAGGACATTTTTGTCATGGATGTCAGTATTGGCGCAATGTATGTCTAGAATCATTTATGTAATGGATTTGTAGAGTACTGCCTGTCACCAGCGAAGGTATCCAGGCCAGGTGAGAGTAGCTATTACAAACAATGGGGTAACCCAAAATAGTCAAGGACCTGGGTGCAATATGATACAAGAACAATGGTCCTGGACCATATAACTAAAGTTGGGATAAAGCCCTACTCAGTCATATCATTCCATGGTTGTGAGCTTATGAATCTCAGTATGAAAGCTCAAAGTATTTAATACATTATCTACTGTTGAAAACAGGGAGAGAAAAGTGCAACAAACCAAAATTTTCCTCATTTACTATGTGGTTATTTCCATGATAATATGTAAGAAGCAGTCAAACACTTTCTTTTTGTATTTTTTATAGGCAACATGCGTGAAGGGGGTTGCTCCAGAGCGAACGTTCAAACAGCAAGCGTGTTCAGGGGTGGATGGTGTGGGGGGAATGAGAGTTCAGAATAGTGACATAGAGAAGTTAAACATATTTAAAATACAAGGACCGGTTGTCATTCACCGTCCTTAGAGCCTTGGCCACGTTTTTTTCAGTAAGCATAATAAGTCATACAATTTCAATTTCAACTAGACATTCATTCTAGTGAAGCACGTGGAGGAAAATACAGTATTGTGGTCCAAGCTGGAGTGGGACAAAGGGCGTCAACATTTCGATCCGTCTTAGGGCCTTGCGGTTAATTATTCCTGGGCCATGCGGATCTTCATCAGGACGGGGTGGGGCAACCAATGGGCCTGTTCATGTGCTCGCTCTGAATCATGGAGATTGATCATGGGTCTAAGCTGTGTGGCTAAAGGACGTTGTTCATGTAGCCATGTATGCTGATCCGCTTGTGAGATCGATTGGAGGTGGCAGAACCTGGTGCAGTTGACTTAATTCTGCTCGGGATAGCTGACGGCTGTGTATTGTACCAGTTGGCTTCAATAAATGAAAAAGCGTTCTGGGTATTTTCTGGTGAACCGATCGAGTGGCGTCTCAGGCAGTTGGCAGATAACAGGACTGACGACAGGCCATCTCAACAGTCCCACAAGAAGACCTTTTGAAAAGTCAGGTCTTCAGCTTCTTGCGGAATTCAAGAAGTGAGGAGGAGGCCCTGATGTGTTTGGGGAGGTTGTACCTATTTCAATGCTAAATATTCAAGAGACTCAAACTTGATCCGTTTGAGAAGTAATCCTGAAAACCTGGTGGATTCATTTATTTGGTGAAGACTATTTTCCCTTTACCTAATCCTTTTTTTTATTGTTTCAGAACCCAATAAAAATCCCCCCACAATGGTGACAGTTGCAGTATAGAATCCACCTTTACTCAGATTTTTATAGTGTATGTAATTATAGGAATGATGTTGCAAACGGGACGCAGCGTTTACAACGCTGTCGGTACAATGAAGTGCCATTACGACGTGGTCAGTACAACAACCGTGTTGTTACCATGCTTATCATTACAACGCAAGTCATTACAACGACTTGCTGTAGGGGGCTTTAGGTGTTGGATTTAAACACCTTCCCTACTGTTGCACAGACTGGAGTTGGAATAATAAATTATACTATTCCAAACTCAACTGCGCCCTACAGCAAGTCTATGTAATGACTTGCGTTGTAATGGTACGCGTGGTAACAACACAGCCATTGTACTGACCGCGTTGTAAAGGCATGCGTTGTAAAGGCATGCAAAGTAATGTCATATATTTGTTGCAAACCAGTTTCTTATGCAGGCAGGCAGCTATAAAATATGTGTTAATCTTATAGCTAGCAAATGTAAATGTGCGTCTTTCTTGCTAAACCAATAGGTTTTCGTAATGTAATTTGTACTTGGAAAGCTCACTAATACCCCAACTGGGGTGTCCTGGTGCTATAACGCACACCGCTGTGTAACCCTTCCTGGCTTTTCCCTGTGAAATGTCCACTTCTGGGCACCCCCAAGGTGAAGCCAGGCATCCCAGCGCTGTTGGGGCCGTTGTGGATCATGTTTGTATTAGTGCCTGTTTATCTTCTGAATCTCTTACTGAGGTGTTTATAAACACAATTGCTTTTGGCTTTATAATAAATCTTTAAACTTGACTTTTTGTCAGTGGTTCTTCGGGGAAAGCAATGGGGATAGTTCGAATTGACATTACGATGTTAAAATAGATTGCCTTCTACACTCTATGACAGGTAAAAAGGTCTAGTCGACCTGTGGCGGGATTCTAGAAATACTATTCTGATTCTAGAGATAAAAATCCCACAAATGTAAATTGATACTTGTATAGCGCACTACTCACCCGCAAGGGTCTCAAGGCGCTTGTACGAATACCGCTGTGGAACCCATCCTGGCTTTCCCTGTGAGGCGTCCACTCCTGGGCCCCCCCAAGGTGGAGACCAGGCATCCTTAGCGTTGTGGGGGCCGTTGTGGAGATTAAGCAAGCTATTGCCCAGAGTTGCAGAGTGGGACCCATGATTAGAATAGGCACAGAGGCGAGAATTATCAGGTCCGTGGAAACTAAGCTCAAGACTCGCCGAAGCGGAATCAAACCCTGGTCCCGGCCCAGACCTCTGCATCAGGGTCTGCCGCTCAAACCATTGAGCCACACTTCTCCACTTCTCCGTGTGCATGGCTACAAGCGTGACTTAAGTGTGGGTTATCCTTTTGTATTGAGATGCGATAATAAGAGCGCTGCAGGTATATAAAGGCAGACCACCTACAGTGACTGCATCATTATTCTCTGGAAGGTACTTTGTTTAAAGACAAAATCATTTGCAACCTTTTTGTCGAACAAAAGACAGACTGGGGCCAAAAGTCTTTGGGGATCAATTGCGTGGAAGGATATTCAGGAAGGAGGGGCGGGTGAGTTTTAATGGGGGTTGGATCAAACAATGAAACAGCGCGTGCTGCCCTTGAAATACACTATGCAAGGTCAATAAAGGAAGATGAATAGGCTTTTATAAACAAT
Source organism: Lissotriton vulgaris (assembly GCF_964263255.1). NCBI lineage: Eukaryota > Metazoa > Chordata > Amphibia > Caudata > Salamandridae > Lissotriton > Lissotriton vulgaris. The sequence continues at coordinate 305,068,266 of NC_141696.1, forward strand.
GAACATTCCTCATGAATTTTTTAAGAAGGTGGAAATGAAAAAAACATCAACTAAGTTGCGGTGGTTTGCATTCCAAGGCCGTGTAACGTTAACCGAATGCATGCTTTAGCAATTATTATTGCTGCATTTTAATTCAGCCTCCCATATCTTTGCATATTTCATATGAAACACATTTATTTCGAGAAAAAGCAATTAGTGGCTCAGAAAATTGGGAAAATACATCGTATGAACTCTGCACTGCTGGGTCAGTGAAATTGTTTTTTTCATATATAATTTTCCCGGAAAGGACGTTTGTGCAGGGTTTATTAAAAGGAGGGAACTGTAATGTTAAAAATGCAGTGAGAGAAATATAATTAGTTCCTGCGGGATGAGAAATTAGTCGTACTCATAAGTTACAATATAGTGATAACTCGCATTCAATTTCTCCACTTATGAGCTGTGAGGCCTCTTATCATGCCTGTGCTGAATTACACATAGGAATAGGCCGCGTTCCCGGTGAAAGGCAGTTATTAGGGCGCTCCTGACATGCTTCAGCTCGCTGACATCCAGCCAATATCCTTTGCTTCTTAATTAGATTTTAAGGTTAGCTTGCAGGGACCGTGCAGGCTAGCATGCAAATGATACTATTATTCTATAAGACTGAATGCTAAACATCTAAAACAAACATGAATTTGTGAACAAGCAAACTCTAAGGCAGCCGTCCTGGTGGCTTCTTCGACTCGTTTTTAATTCAGAGATCAAATACTCGGAGGTTGTGTTCCAAAGTTTCATAACAGACTACTTGCATTGTTTTACTGCCTTCAACAGCGGCCCTGCTGCAATTAGGTAAATAAAATCCAACAACTGAACAGCAGGTCAAGAAACCAAGCATCGCCAGACACAGGAAATAACATACAGCAATTTTAGCAGGCTGTCCTTCTCTGCATAAGTTAGACACATATATGCTCTTTAGACAGCATCATTCTTAAAAGATAGCCACCACTGACCTCACACAAATAAAATGTATTTAAGGCATGTTTAAACTTTCCATCAAAAGATTTGCATCATTGTCCGAATTCTTTTCAACAATTAAACCAGATGAGTTTAATTTTGAGGTAACAATTCTGGAGAAATTGAAATAGAATGTGTGAAAAGAACGTACATAAATAAATCTAGTTCAGATTGCTCTCCTTAACTGCAAATAAACATGTTATGTAGGAGAAAGAAACAACACAATGTAGCAGGTAAACTTGAGGGCGAAAATGGTTACAAAAGATTTAATGCATTCGATAATTCACCCATGGCATGCCTCGTCCATTTGGCTTGGAGTCTAAGCGTAACTGACCACTACGGCTCGAGGTCCTCGCCAGTGTCTGCTCCATTCACGTGTCACAATACAAACAATTTCTCGGATCAAGGGGGAGGAAAGTAGAAGCTATGGTCCATTCGGCTTCCGTATCTTAATGCAAAAAATCAGGGGGGAGAATGGACCGCTTGTACCTGTGTAACCAGGATCACTTGGTTGTGGACCTTGCTAAAAAAAACAACTCATTAGCGTACACAAGTGGTGGGCGGTATATCTTGATTCTCCGCCTATGTGTAGCGTGACAGCATCATCATCGGGTTTTATTGTGGGTATGCTGACCTCCACCTGGAGGAAGACCAACTGGTATTACAGAAGCTTCTAAGGATAAAAAAGTGAATGTGGTGCTCAAGTGAAGTTATTTAAAATTCCCTATACCGCCATGTAAGACAATTCTTTAATGGAATGGTGGTATGGAAAAATAAAAACAAAGTGGTGCGTGTGTAGATCAAGTTACCAATATAGCGCACTCTTGAGATCATATCATTGGTCAACATGTTTGTACCCCTTTGATGCCTAAAAAGAACATGTCCATCAATGTCAGGAACAGGCTGGCTGCTGAGGCGAGACCAAACTGTAGCCTCAGGAACTTGTAGGCACCAAAGAGTGATACAAATGTCCTCAATTCTTGAGACTCTTCAGTTAAAGAAACCTGGTGGTAGGCTAATCGTAAATCAATCAAGGAAAACCATTTGGCCCCCAAGACTCGCTAACAACTCGTACATTTTGGACGGTGAGTAGCAGTTCAGAATGATATTCTTATTCAGTGCACACATATTTTCTTCATGCTACAACTATGGGTGCCACTCACTGTGATTAATTTGTAGGCTGAATAATTCTTTGTGTGCGTAGATTGTGTAGAGTGATTTTTGGCTCTTCCCTAATATTAATAGGTACAGGTCTTGCTTTGTACGCTACAGGTTGAGCATTAAGCGTAAGTCTTATGAGATGAAAAAGTCCCTTCATCAACCCCACTTGGTCGCTGAACACTGTAGTATGCTTATCTAGAATTTATTTGACTTAAACCTCACCATAATCCACATGGCACACTGGCAAATCACCTACCATCACCGTGCAAGCCAAATCTTATATTCTAGCCCTTCACAGATAAATACACCTTAGTGTATGTTTCCTTGCCTAATCATTGTATATTAGATGAAAATAACCCACCATTTCAATGTCTTTTTCCCGAAACGCTTTGGGGTTCACATCTGAATTTCAAAGCAAAAAATATTTCCCCCAAACTCATAAAAAGTGGTATCTCTTTATATGGTTATTGGGGAACATGCATCCAACTTGACCTGAAAAGGAATGCCATCAATCAAAGCTGTACATAATGGTACTTTAAATCTTTTGTTCTTGCTACCACACTCAATTGTTAAAATTATATTGATGAGGGTTTCAGAGCACATAGCCACCTCAACTTCAATACTACCAAACTTTACCAGTTTTTGTTGCTCCTGCAAACACTTTGAAAGTGACCAGTTTTCTTGCAAATTATGCAACGTTTGCCTAATCCTGGACAACCTGCAGAATTACTTATGTGGCTTTTAGAACCACACCTGTAACAATAAGTTGAAGACTTTTTGTTCACAAACTTGGATGTATTCCCTTTGGTATTGACCAAACATAAAGAACCTTCATGCTCCCTGTCCATGAATGATACAATGTTTTTTTTAAACTCTTTTTATTGAAAACGGAAAAAGACATTACAGAAAGGAAAAATATAGCTCAGGTGTGTACATTACATTTCCAACACATGAGGCATTATGGCAGAGTACAGAATCAAATACACCAACATTTAATGCAGGGAGCTTGGAGAGTCCGGTGTCTCTGGCACCAGTATCTGCGTAGGTGGTTCACAAATGTCTCCTCTACGACTATTCCATGTGTTCCAAATCTTACCCCACTTCTTTGGGCAGCTCCTGGCCAGATAAACAGCTCTTTCTCTAATCATGCACCATTCGAAATCTTCCGCCCATTTGGTGACTCGGGCGGTGGACTGGCTCCCTAGAGCTGAGCTATGTTTCGTTTAGCCACCATATATGCCAACGTCACCCACTGTTTCTGGTATGCATTTAAATCTGTAGGATCCCACACATTCAAAACGCACCTCCGGTCCTCCGGTCGTAGCTCCACCCCCAAGGCTCCCCCCAGCTCATTATGGATCTTTGTCCAATACAACTGTATCTCGACACAATGCCAGAGAGTTTGCATTAGAGTGCCAACTTCCCCGCACTTTTTCCTGCACTCCCCGCTTACAGCTCGTCCCATATGTACCAAATGGGGCCCAGTTATATAGGAACTATGAAGTATTTTCAGTTGCACAATACGATGCAAGAAAAACATTACCAGATTGACAGATCACTTTCTCACTGTTCACCACACCCCAAATGACATGAGGTGGACTGTGATAGAACAATTACAGCCTGGTCCAAACATACAATCCCGCCTCTTTGAAAAAGAGCAGCGTTGGATTTATAGACTTGCTACCCACAAAAATGGCCTGAATGATAACATCCCTTGGGGTTCTGTGCTGAAATAATTATGATCTATCCCTGCCCCCCTTGGCCTTTTTTCCACCCACTATGAATTTAAATAGCATCTGCCAGCCTAGTCTATTCAACTTTGCAGATGCCCCTCTGGCTTGATCGAATTCTGAAAGCTTTGCCCATTTTTCTTAATATTTGCTAAACATATCGCCCTAATGGCATCATGGGGTCCCATCCTGACTCTAACAAACTCACGATCCCATACGCGCTACCACGCATGCGCGAACCGCTGAGTATCCCTATGACACCCCAGGTCTCCGCAATTAAACACTGGGAAGCACTTTTCGGCCCCTTCCTACATGTACTTTGTCCCATTAACATTGATGTAATTGTCCCATTATCTCAAAGACTTTTACTTCACACAATCCGCGCACGCGGGAACACGCATGCGCAGCAGCCTGAGCATTCTGTCGCCCCTGGCAACCGACCACAGGCTTCCGTAACATATTGGTGACGCGGTTAACACGTGACCATTACCCGGAAGTATCCATACGTTTATACCAGCCCGCACCGCACGGCATTCATAGCCGAGCAGCGAAGGTAGACGTAGGTGACTTGCCGCCTGCCACGCCTGAAAACTGTAAGTAAATTCTTCCTTCCCCCGCAGAATCGTACCGCGAACCGATGTCAGGACGTACACCTGTTCCCCAGCGGTATGCTCGGAAATAATCCTTGATCTAATCACGGGTACAACATTTCTTCACTTAGAATACGTTGTACCACGTGATGCACCTACCCCCTGCTCGTTGAAGCACTTTAGGAAAATACCTCAAGTAAGCCTGCCACTTTGTCATGATACTTTTGTGACCACCTCCTTGTTATTTGTTTGTTAGTCTTGTTTGTCTAAATGAGGACACAATATCACGAAGGGCTACAACATGGCCTTTGCCTTAATATAATGTGCATTTGATTATAGTCACTAGGTATTGTTATAATTTCGCATATCACTTCAACAATACCATTCTGCTTATAACGCCTCATCCCACTGTCGGATGGAAATTAAAATAGCAATATTGCATGCACAGTTGCACGCACCTATAGTCCTTGATACAAAATGATCCCAGCTTTAAAGACAAGCGATCACGTTCACTATATGATCACGCTTTTCGCCGCTAGAAGTTTTTCCAATACACCACTGTGGCATGCAGTATGTATGCACGACGTTACAGGCTAGTAATGACATTCAATCGCCTGATACCCTCTTTTATTTCATTTTCTCTCTCCACAGGTTTTTATTGTTGCTCCACATTTTTGAGAGCACCTCACCTTTGGCATAATTTTCCATTGGTTTAATAAGGATTTAGGACAGGGTGAGTCTTTTAGGGGGCTCATACCTTCCATCTCCTTTTTGGTCCTGATGAATACCGGGAATTTTCCCTGACGGTTGAAACATGTTGACCAACGCACTATGAACACATACTGAGATACGTAGGTCGTAACTCCCCTTCCAGTATCTCATTCTTTATTATTTTAATATTGTCCAGTTGCTTTTCATTAAAACTCACCCATAAAGCTAAACCAGGACAATTTTTAACACAATTTTTTTGCATTTACACCTCACAACCTGCTCCACTGCATTCCAGGCGTCGAAGCACACCCTGGTGACGCTAGGCCACCAGGGTGGACCCCGATGATGAAGTATGTCACCACTAGATGGTGAGTGAGGGGTTTAATAAAAAGGAATATTTATTCCACTTTTTGGAAAACCTTCAGCCTACTCATCGGGTGTTACTCCTCTACTTGTTTTTCAGTATTTTCAGTTGCACCAGTCTAAGCTGCATCTGTATGGCAAGCACCTTTGGGGAGGAGACCGCCTCTGCCCAATCCTCATCATCTAGTTCTAGCCCATCCGCACTCCATTGAGCTCTAAGTGGGTTTTCCATGTTATTGATCAGTTTCCTGTATATCAAGGAAATGGTTTTTTGGGGAATAAATCCGTCCAGTACTCGGTCCTCCAGGGGCGATGTCTCCAGGAGCACCGTACCCCTAGGGATGTGAGTGAGTAGGGCATGCCTCACTTGCCGATATCGATAATATTCGTTATCGTGTAAAGTATATTGTTGTTTGAGGGACTCAAAGGTGTGCACCGTATCTTTCCGCCATGCATCTTTTATTTGAGCAATTCCAATTAGATCCCACCTGTCGAACCCATTCGATTTCCACAGACTACCCAGCTTCTCAGAGTTTAGGAGGGGAGTGGCTAGCGTCAATTCGACCTCCCACCCCAGACCTTTATTAGCTGCGTGCCATACCTGGATCGCATGCGCAGTTGAGGCCAGTGAATGGAAACCTGCCGGGCCTGGAATACAGAGCTCTCTCTACCACCCACCACCTCCCCTCCCCGGGCCTGACCCTGGTCCATAGCATAGCCTGGATCTCCAGGGAGTCCATGAACAATATGGTTCACCGCGGCCAGTTTCGAGGCCCAATAGTACATTCGCAGGTCTGGAATACCGATCCCGCTGTCATACCACACGAGAGTCAATTTACCAAACGCTATTTGAGCCCTACCGTCCCACAGGAGCTGTCTCTGAAGAGTCTATCTCCCGGAAATACGCCGCCGGGACAGGGTCCTTCGAATTCTGTAAGACATACAAAAACCTAGGCAAAGCCACCATCTTGAATAGCGTAGCTCTCCCAAGTATGGAGTACGGAAGAGTTTTCCAGGGCTCCACATCCTTCTTACACCTATTCAATGGGGAAGCCAGGTTATTAGCATACCGTAACTGCGGATCAAGTGTGATAAATATACCTAAGAATTTGAATCCAACGGTCTCAATATGAATAGGGCACGTCTGGGGAACCACCGGGGGGCCACCCGCCAGAACAAATAGCACTGACTTCGTCCAGTGTATTGCCAGTCCGGAGTACCTGTTGAAAATAGCAAGTAGGTCCAGAAAATTGCTAAAGGAGTCTCCAGGGTTAGTGAGATACAGTAAGACAAAATCCGCATAAAGCGAGATCTTGTCTTCCCAGTCAGATGACCATCGCAAGCCCCGAATCGATCTGTCCCATCTAACCCAAGCTGCCAGGGGCTCCATTGCCACAACGGACATCCCTGTCTCGTGCCTCTACCCAAAGAGAAGTCAGCAGACTTGCAATTATTGACCACCACTCTAGCTAGGGGCTTAGCATACAGCAAGCGAACCCAATCGATGAACTCTTTACCAAAGCCCTGCTTTGCCAACACCGCAAACAGATAATGCCACTCCACTCTATCGAAGGCCATTGTGGCGTCCAAAGATACCAACACTGCCGGCTCATGGATCCTCGAGGCACCCCCAAGGAAGCCATGTAGCCTACGCAAGTTCAACTCTGTGTTGCGACGAGGCATGAAACCGGACTGATCCGGGTGAATAAGGGACGAGATCACCTTGACCAGCCTAGTGCACAGAATTTTTGCTAGGATTTTAGGTTCTGCGTTAAGAAGCGATATGGGTCTATAAGATGGGCATTGTGTCTGGGGTTTACCAGTCTTATGGATGACCACAATATTGTCAACTCGTTGGTCGTACGGGAGCTCACCCTTCTCCTTGCTTTTCAAAAACATGGCTCTGACGTGTGGGGCGAGTCTGCCTGCATTCAATTTATATAACTCTATCGGTATCCCATTCGGGTCTGTCGCTTTACCGGACTTTATCTGTCTGATCGCTTGCGCAACTTCGTCGTCAGAAAACGTGGAGTCGAGAAAGCTCCTGTCTTCCTCTGACAAACTCGGCATTACGATATCCCTTATCATCTCGCTATTGTCGACCTCTGTAAATCCATTACCGTTCGTATAAACTTTCCTATAGTATTCCGAAAACTCGTCCACCACTGCCTGAGGATCTGTGATCTTACATGACTCCCACCCTTCCAATTCGGGTACCAGTCTGGATACCCTCTCTCCATGCTCAAGCCATGGAATCAGTTTACCGGCTTTATCACTGTGCTCATATATACGACTCTGGACGGCATTGTTATGGGCCACTGCTCTATGTCTCACGAGATCTTTATATTCCTCCTGCCGGAGTTTTAGCAAATGGGCCCCTCAGGGGTAAGCGACTTAGCCACCCTTACCTCCAAAAGAATGACCTCAGTCTCTTTATGGGCCACCACCGCTTGCCTTTCCTTCTTCTTGCCTGACACTAGGGATAAGACCTCGCCTCTGCCACTGTTTTGTATGCTTCCCAGAGAGATTGCGCCGAGTCAACAGACCCCACATTTTCCCGGAAATAACGGTTCGACATCTGCCTCACATCTTTCTTAATGGCTGGGTCTTTCACTGCCAAGCGCTAATGGGAGCTATCCTCCCCACTTCTGGAAGGAATAAGGCCAGCCGCACCCATAGTGGAGAGTGGTCAGAAATGCCTCTCCCAAGAAACTTCACCTCTTGGATCATATTCGCCAGCGCCGCAGGTAACAAAATATAATCTATCCTAGATAAACTACCATGAGCTGCAGATACATGGGTGTAGTGTGTCTATGTTGGGTTACACAATCGCCAACTATCAATCAGTCCCAGCATGTCCAGAAACTCTGGGAGCCACCTCTGTGTTGGTCTAAGCACACGCGGGGGGAAACGGTCCATCTCTCCATCTAAAACCGCATTAAAGTGTTCTCCCAGGATAAGCCGAGTGGCAACGTGAGGAAAACTGCCACCAAGTCTCGAAAGGTCTCGGCCTGGAGGCCCGGCAGCACATAGATAGACAAAAAGGTGACCGTTCTACCCCCAACCAGCCTCGAGACTCCTGCATATCTGACCCTTTGATCCACCCAAGTGGCTTGCACCAACACAGTGAATGAGTTTTTAATTAGTACACCGAGTCTCCGCGATCCAGCGTGAACCCAGCATGAACCACCAACTTGTACCCCGCAATGATGTGTTCCTCCGAGCACTCAATCAATAGAAAAAAGTCTGTATGTAGTTTTCACTGTTCATTTAATGTCCAATCTTCCAAGATTATTCACATCCTAGTTCCACCAATTCATATGACGCAGCCAACACGTGTTTCGTCAAGTCTGTAAGACCAATGACTTCTTCAGGGCTGCAACCCAAATGTATACAATCAATCACAATTCTATTAACCAGTCATCTCACTAAACATAGTAGTCTTTCTCATTACATCTGCTGAGAAATAAAAGAAAAGGGATACACCCTCAAACCAATCAATATTCAGGCATCTCCACATAAACTCAAATGTAAATGTCGGAAAGAAGAAGCATATTCACTGTGCGTGATTCGGGCACTTGTGGGGTTGCTGGTGATCCACAGCCTTAATTTTTGAATTATATAGAAAGATATTTCTATATTTAATCACTGCTACATGGATTTCTACTATGCAATTTAGACGTGTACACGAATTTGGTGTAATATGCTTCTTCTTTCCGACATTTACATTTGAGTTTATGTGGAGATGCCTGAATATGGATTGGTTTGAGGGTGTATCCCTTTTCTTTTATTTCTCAGCAGATGTAATGAGAAAGACTACTATGTTTAGTGAGATGACTGGTTAATAGAATTGTGATTGATTGTATACATTTGGGTTGCAGCCCTGAAGAAGTCATTGGTCTTACAGACTTGACGAAACACGTGTTGGCTGCGTCATATGAATTGGTGGAACTAGGATGTGAATAATCTTGGAAGATTGGACATTAAATGAACAGTGAAAACTACATACAGACTTTTTTCTATTGATTGAGTGCTCGGAGGAACACATCATTGCTTGTTTAACCACTTTGTGGATAACCTTTTGAGGGCTGTGGTAACCAGCCCCCCCTTTTCTTCCTGAGCACCACTTTGACTTACTGGTGAACATACATTTACCTTGACTGTGCTGTGCGCTCCGATTAACTGTTACCAGCTTTTGTCTAACCAACTTGTACCCCCTTTATGGAGGGCCATACATCTATTACCGACCAAGTGCGTCTCTTGCAGTAATACCACATCCGGGGAGTGTCGTCTGATAAGTTGACTGACCATCCCCCTCTTGATCTTGTCACCCAAACCATTCACATTCCAGCTCAGAATTCTCATCCCTGAGTCTCTACTACTCTGCCCCATTCAACCCATGTGTAATACGTCTTGCTACATTGAAGGCACCTGAAGCGAAAGGGAAGGGAAAAAGAAAACAAAAAGAAAAACAACAGCACCCATCGCACATCAACAAACACAACCATACTCTCCTGTCCCCATCCCCCACCCTGCACCCCTGCTCGTGGCCTTCGCCAACCCCCAACTCGCAGTGTGCTTGTCGCCCCATATCTAACTAACCGACTATCTAAAGGTAGATCTAAGGAGGAGTTCGGCACTCCACATCCCCGCATCCCCCCAAGGATAATGTTACACCTATATTAACTCAATATCTCAAAAAGCAGTCCAGTGGAAACATCATGCGCTTGACCCCCCCACCCAACAATGTCCGGCCCCACAAACGATAGTGTTACTCATCATTCCTGTTCTTGCGAGCCGTCTCCGTCATCGCCGCTCCGTCTCTGAGGCTCTCCCCGGGAAGGAAGACTCTCCACCCAGTCTGAGGCAATTACTAGATTGTCAAAGAACCAGACCTTCCCCTCAGCCTCAATACGCAACTTGGCAGGATACAGCCGCTTTTGGACTCCAAGGAAACTTTGCCGCTGCCTCTGAACCGCCTGCGTAAAGTCTGGAAAAAAGTTGAGGGTGGAATTTTTGTACTTCGGAAGGCCCCCCGACCTAGAGGCCTGCAGGATAGCGTCTCTATCTCTAAAGTTGAGCACTCTCGCGATCATCGGTCGAGGTGGAGACCCCAGTCGTGGCTTTTCTACCGGGATTCTATGTGCCCGCTCCACTGTGAAGAAGTTCCCCAGTCCTTTCGGTTGCAAGTGTTTAAGTATGAGATCTTCCACAAAGAGGTCAGGTGCCAGACCCTCGGCTTTCTCTGGGACACCAATAATGCGCACGTTGTTTCTCAGGGCCCTTCCTTCGTATTCGTCCAGCTTGCGACTTGCCATATCACTAGATGTTTGAAGGTTCCGGACCTCCCGCTGCAGCTGCGCCACATCGTCCGTCAAACTCGACGTTTTGATATCCTATGACTTTACCTTTTCACTTGTTTTGGTGAGGTCAGCCCGGATCAAAGTAACCTCAATGGTTACAGTGTCCAACTTTTGGTCTAGGGACTCCATCTTTTGTCCAAGGGAGGTTTTTACCCCATGTATAGCAGCCATCACATCCTGTAGTGTAGGCTCAGATGCAAGGCCCGAAGCCTCTCCACTTCCGTCCTGCGTTTTCCCAGACCCGGTAGGCAAGCCTCTGGGCTACGTGTACTGGTCTAACTTGTTGGTTTGGACATATCGGGACCCTATGGTGGATTTGGACTTCTGTTTCTCCAGCTCCGGCTTAGTCGCCATTTCAGTTGTGGGCATAGGACAAGCCACTCGGTGTCGCAAGTTCTCGCAGAGATATCAAAGGACAGTGCTCAATGCTTGCAGGGTGCTCTTGGTCTCTCTCAGAACATATCAGTACCCCTTGCTGCTGGCGTTGCCCACTAAAAATCTGTGGGGGGGGCTGTCCGGAACAGTGAAAGGACGTCTGTGCAATCCGCGGCGATTCACTCCACCATCCGGCCGGATCTTCGGTCTCCAGGATGGGTCACTACTTCTGTAGCCCACCGCCAAACCACGATGACTCTCTGCCACGTAGGGCCCCCAAGACGCCTCATCCGGGTCTCTGCAACTGCAGGACACATGCCGCTATGCCACATACGAGCCCCCTGGCCAGCATACAATATCAGGGGGTGGGGCACTCTCTATCACTCTCAGCGGCCGCTCAGTAGGGCGGGGGCACCTGGACCTCGGCTCCACTCACCAGCCCCTTGGTCACCGCTTCTCTTCCGGCACGGGATTCTGCCGTCTGGCGGCAGGATCATGTCCAGGATGTCTCCGGGGGCGGCGGGGGTCTCGGGAACCCTAAGCTCACGCGGCCATCGTGGACTCGCGCGAAGCTCCGCCTGAATGATACAATGTTAATTCCTGTAATGGACTCTGAATGCATTAGCTTGGTTGAGATTACTGACCTTTCGATACTTGTTGCCAAATCAATAAACTCTGCTAATGACTGGTTTCTGCAACAAATCTATCTCTCTTGAATTTTTCTAAATGCACAGTTAAAAACAAACTGATTTCGAATATAATTATCTAAAGTCAGGCCAAATTCACATCCAGTCACCAGTACTCTACATCTGAAAGTTGCTTCTGTTTATAAAATTTGTGGAGTTCCAAATAATTTTAGGTTCATCAGGAAACTGCTTTTTCAATCTGGCTATGGCTTCTAAATAACCATTCCATTGCCCATCACCTTAAGGGGGTTGTATCGGTGGAAGACTATCAAATATTTGCTAATCTGCTTGCCCCAATCTTCCAAACAATGAATGCAAATTTGCATGCAGTACTATATCCATTGTCATCAATTGCTACGAAATGGTTATCAAAATTACTGAATCACTGTGCACGTTTCATTGCCGGTTTGCCTGGTTTACTAAGAAATGGTGGTGGTTGAATAATTTGATGAGTAAAATAAGCGATGATAAAATAAATAGTCTAAAATTAAATATGGGGCTAGAACCTTGAAAACTCACCAAACCACAGTTAAGAAAAACAAAACTTCGAAGAAACTGCTGAATTCAGTAAGCGCTGTTCCCTTTAGATTAAGTTGCTTTAGTTATTTTAATGTAAATAACTCGCCTATTGGTAAATTGTAGTTGTAAATTGCGCGTTGATCGGTAAACTGTCGTGGACATATTGAAACAGAATTAATGACAACACTAAATATAGCTGCCAAGTGATGATGAATATCGCGCTGAGCTTATTTGCAAATAATCACGACGAGAAGATGTCAGTCGTGCAGAGCTGATGGATGTGTGCCAACACTGAGAAAGTGCATGCACGGTATCATGCGACTAGATGCTTGCGCTGTCACCGGAATGTGCTGAATGAAGGTAATCCTTAACTCAAAGGATTTGTTGATGTGATGGCCTGGGGTTGTGAGCCTGCTTGTAGCACCCGTCAGGAAGAGGGGCTGAGGCATAAACAGCTTCTCAACACCAACTGCCGATACAAAACAGGGGTCCTCACTGAATTACCGCTGCATGGCTGTGCCAGTGGGTGAAACCTGCTCGTCTCCAAATGTAGCAGGTAAACACGAGGGCAAAATTTGTTTCAAGAGAATTAAAGAATGGGATAATTCACCCAATGCTTGATGCGTCCATCTGGGTTGGAGTACAACTGTAACTGACCATTACGGCTCAAACTTTTTGCCAGTTTCCTCTCGATACATTTGTCACATTACAAACAATAGCAGTGTCTTGAGGTGCATTCCTCAAGACACACTTTGTATATCACACACACTGACTTTAACATGGACAGTATTGACTCTGTGAGTCAAATTAGACATTGCATTGTGTTAGACTTGCCATGTTTTGGCGTGTTTTCTCTGTCTTTCTGCTTTCTGACCTCCCAGTTCTGACTGTGTTTTTGCTGGTTTAGTGTCTCTGCGCACTTTCTCACTGCTGTTCGGTGTTAAATTGCAAATGCACCTGTTGAAAATTGTATCATGGATTGGTGTTTCCATGATTGGCATATTTGATTTACTGGTAAGTCCCTAGTAATGTGCACTGAAAGTGTCAGGGCCTGTGAATCAAATGCTACTAGTGGGCCTGCAGCACTGATTGTGCGACCCACAGAAGTCACCCTGTAAAGGTAACTCAGACCTCCCACTGCAGAGGCTGCATGCAGTTTGTAACTGCCACGTCAACCTGGCATGTGCACCCACTTGCCAGACCCCAACCTTCTTTCTTCTTACATGTTAGCTACCCCTATGGTATGCCCATGGTATCCCTGGCAGCAGGGTGTAGTTTATGTGAAAGGTGGGACATGCCCTGGTGTGTGTGGAATGTCCTGATAGTGAAATACTGCCAATTTAGGATAGAATGGGGAGTTTGCATAAAAAATCTTATAAGCATAACTACCCCTGGGAACAAGGTAGGAAAGTAAAGTTTAGTATGCTTGAACCAAGAATGTTAAAATGCATCTTTCAGTAAGGGTGATTTTTACATTCTGTGTTTGAAAATACCACTGTTAGAAAGTAGGTATTTTCTTGCTTAGCCATCCAGTGTGCCTCTGCTAGGATGTGTATTGACTCTCTTGCTTTGGAGTGGGGCTGGGGGTGTGCAGTGGCTCCAGAGAGTCTGGATGAGTCAGAGCTGGGCTGAATAGACCCGGGCTGCATTTAGAGTAGGGGAAGGAGATTTCCTTTCACCTGAATGGGCCTGGTCTGCCTTTCACAATGCTGTCTCCACCTCCTGTCAGGAAGCTGGGCCAGAGTTGACAGAAATGGTTTGGACTAAGCACAGACACTCTCTGCCTGACAGAACGAAGGGATTTACAAGTATAAATATTGGGTCCCAGACCCCAACATTTTATAACTCGCTGGAATCAAGGAACCTGCCAAGAAGAAGAGCTGAAAGAGCTGCCAGGAGGAGTACTGCCCCTTTGCTGTGTTGTTGCTTTGTTGGGTTGGCCTGCAGATGCTCCTTCAGCCTTGGGAAGTGAAAGGACTGGACTAAACTTTCTCTTACTTGTGCTGAGAATCTCCTAGGACTTGAAGTAGAGCTTGCCTCATGTTCTGAAGTCTCAGGAATTGCATAGACTTCACCAACCTCTGGGGACAGCTTCTAGAACCGCTGTTTCAGTTACCACAGAGAAGGGAAAGGCAACCGACTCCCTCACCGACTCCGTCGCTGGCTCTGTGCCCTGATGGCACCACTGAAGACACCATCTGCATCTTGCACCGTAACCCTGGTCTCACCGACAATGACCGATGCCGCCGCCCCATCCCACTGCTTGCACCGTGACCTGTGGGCACCGCACTCCGCACCTCCTCGCCTCACTTTGCCATCCTGGTTTCTCCGACTCCATTGCTGCTGCTGACTTCGACACCCTTGACCACTTCGTGGCTGGGGGCACCGCAGGTAAGTTTCACAACGCACGCCTCGTCCCACAGAGCAGTCTGGGCTGACTGTTGCCAGATCCCGCTAACCGGCTCTGTTGCGTGCACCTCAATGTGCCCAGCACCGCATCGAGCACACCTCACCCTGCACCATAAGCCTTGGTCTCACGACACCCTCTGGACGATCATCATCGAGCCGCTGCCTGCACCTCATTGAGAGGGCACCGCACCCTGCACTGCTTCTATTTTGCAACGCAACCGTGATGATGGTCATGACCGTCTCGCACCTACGTGCCAGACACAACAAGAAAGGTACAGTTACTGGGTCGGTCCATGCTTTCGGTGGCCCATACCGCTGCGGTCGGCTGGAATTGTTAGACTCTGCTGTTTTCAGCATCGAGGTAGCCCCGGATGGAGCGACCGACTCATACCATCTGTGTTTTTGAGGCATTTCTGCAATTCTAAGGATATCTTTCAAAAGTATATATTTTTAAAGAACTGTGTGTTGGATTTTTATCCTTTTGTTCTTGTTTTGGATATCTAAAAATATTGGCTATGGGGGCGTGGTTAAGGCGCCGCGCGTGATAGCCGCCTGAATTGGAAGCTCCGCCGCACCGGCAAAAATGTCTGCGAGTGCAATATTTCGCACCTTTTGAATGGGAAATTATGTAAATGAAGATCGGAAGTTGCCACGAGTAAGCTGAAGGGTTTTATATGTCCTGAGCGCATCGTGCACACCTCTATTTCTGCATTTCTCTTCTTCTCCTCAGAGCGCCCGCCATTTTGAATGCATTGCATTCTTTCATAACGCGCTCACAGGAATATTTATAACAGAATTTTCTCTTAAATTACTCCATCAACAGCTGGCAGCTCTCCTGTTTTTTTCTGAAGAAGCTACTTCACACAGTAAGGAGAGCTTTGCCTTTACCTTCAGTCTTCAATGTTATATTATTTTCCTCAGATCACTACGTCAGCATACCTTTCCAGCTGGCAAAAAATGTAAATTGGTCTTCTGTTCACTATGCCTTCTCATCAACGGCTCTTAGTATTTTGAACCATTTTGCACCATGGAAAAGCAAAAATAACCTGCCTGTGTGTTTCTCATGCCTCAATAACATAATATTCCGACATTCAACTGAACTTTCTCTGTGATATATTCAACGTAACGATTTTTGTTATGAAACTTGCAGCATTCATAATAATATGGTCTCCTCCTCTTCTTCTTAATTTTCATCTTGGTTCTATTTCATACGAGTATTTTGACTCTTAAATGCCAAGCCTACAGCTTTATTATTTCCTTACTTATATTGTACACTGTGCACAATTTTTACTGGGTTGCAGTACACACATGGGCAGACTACGCAAGCCTCAATTTGTTTTTGTCCCTAAAACTTCCGCCACAGCAACATCTCCACCTACTGTTCCCTTCGCGTCTGCTGCTCCTTCATCCACTATAGATATGGCTGGAGTCTCTTCTGCTCGTAACCAATCGAGGCATTCCACTTCGCAGAAAGCTTCTCTGCCTACCTTAACACCTAAAAGACTGAAACAAGGTCCACCGTCTCCAGATAAACCACCTCCTACCATCTCCTTGGAATTACTCTTGGATTAAATCCTTGCCTTGCGTCCGTTTGTGGAGGAGGCGAGCAATAAAATGCAGTTTCTGGAGGAAAAATGGTCCTCAATGGAGGGTAGAATTTCCGTACTTGTGCAAAAACTTTCCACTGTTCAGGATGATCTCAAAGAATATTCCCTCTGGAGCAAGAAGTCCGTAAACTCCAGCAACATACTGAGGATTTGGAAAATCACAACAGAAGGAACAACCTATGAATTTATGGATTACCACAAGCCTTGGAAGGGAAAGATCCTGTCGTCTTTTTTACCTTCTTACCAAAATTGCTGGAAATGCCCGCATCAACATCTCTCAATATCCAAAGAGCACACAGACTTGGCCCTCGTCCTTCACTCTCTTATTCTTCAGTCAGACCTCAAGGAGTTATTATTCTCTTTTTGAAATACACTGACCTACTCTCACTTTTATCTGCAGCTAGAGCTAAACGTCAACTCTTTTGGCTTGGTCAGAAAGTTTTTCTATCCCAAAATGTTTCTAACGCCACAGCAACACCTCACAGACTCTTGGAGACTCTCTCATCCTGACACTCTAGACTTTTCCTTTTCATCCCCTCCTCATTCATCCCTCTCCCGCATAGACTATATCTTTCTCTCCCAATTCCTATCTCAAAATCTTCTATCTTCCTCTATTGAACCCATAGTTATTTCCGACCATGCTCCAATTGTAACTGATCTTGATTTGCTCCCTCCACACCCCAAGTCTCCTCACTGGCATTTCAACAATTCTCTTCTCTCAGCCCCTCTTTTCTCTTCCTCGTTCCGCTCAGCTCGTCAAGAGCACGGTTGCCGTGTGCTCACGACGAGCTGAGCTCGTCATAACGGCTCCAACGCTTGCACGTGGAGCTAATTTCCTCGCTGTGCTGAGCGTTCCATAGGAACGGGTGTGGCCGTGATGAGCTCAGTTCGTCATGAGCACATGGCCACCATGGATCATGACGAGCTGAGCTTGTCACGAGCAGCGGGGCGCTGTGCGCGCCCCCAGGACAGCGGGGCAATCACCCCTGCGGCCAAGGGGTTAAGAGTACTGCAAGAGGTTTTATCATTGATTTTGTCTCGAAAAAAAAGAAAAGGTTCCTTTAGCAACGGAAAACCACTTTGGCACACATTAAGCTCTTAGAGCATGAACGTTACACTTCCACAGGAGATTCAATATCTCCTGCTTTGATACGTGCAAAACTTGCCTTTAATAAAACTACAACTGATAATGCCTCCTCTGTCCTACTTCGCAGAAGTACCCGTTACTATGGGGGTAGTAATAGATCAGGGAAACTCTTGGCAAACTATCTCAAAACGCGTAAAGAACGCACTCTTATAGACTCTATTTATTCTTCTAGCAATTTCCTTCTACATAAGGATCAAGATATTCTTAATGAATTTAAACTTTTTTATCAAAATCTTTACAACCCTTCCTCCCCTCCCTCCCCTTCCCTTATTAAATCCTATCTTGATAATCTCCCTCCTACATCTAACTCCCATCTCAATGTTTCTAATCTCGAAACCTATTTATCCCTTAATGAATTATCAAATGCTCTAAATTCTCTCAGTAAATGTAAATGTAGTAGTATTTGTATAGCGCCCGAATCGACCCCCGAAGGGGTATCTCAGGCGTTTGTACGCATACCGCTGTGGAACCCTTCCTGGCTTTTCCCACTCCTTGGCACCCCCAAGGTGAAGCCAGGCATCGGAACGTTGTTGGGGCCGTTGTGGAGATTAAGCAAGCTATTGCCCAGAGTTGCAGAGTGGGACCCAAAGGCAAAACTCCTGGCCCTGATGGCTTTTCAGTTGAATTTTACTCACATTTTTCTGATCTATTGCTCCCATAACTCTTAACACTTTTTCAGCTGGTAGGACTCATGGTACTTTTCAAGAAGCAACAATTTGCCTCACTCATAAAGAAGGTCGCAATCCTACATTTTGTAAAAATTACTGCCCGATATCCTTAGTCAATGTTGATTATAAATTATTTGCTAAATCGCTTGCCTTACGTTTAGACCCCCTCATGCCCCACCTTATTGGTAAAGAGCAATGCGGTTCTGTTAAGGGTAGACTTACTTCTGACACCTCTCATCTTTTCCTTAATGTTTTAAAAACAATTCCTTCCATCTCCCCTTCTCTGGCAGCTATCTCTGTTGATGCTGAGAAAGCTTTTGAGAGAGTGCATTGGTCCTTTTTATTTGCTTCCCTACAATGGCCTGGCTTTGGCCCTAAATTGATTTCTCATATCTCTTTATTATACTACGCTCCTGAAACCTCGGTATTAGTTAACGGACGAGTTTCATCTTACTTCCCTCTCCAACGAGGGGTCCTACAGGGATGCCTATTATCCCCCCTTCTTTTTGTACTTACTCTTGAACCTTTTCTAACCTATTCATAGTAAGGATTCTATTTCTGGCTTTCCATATGGAGATCAGCAACTTAAACTCTCAGCCTATGCGGACGACATTTTAATATTTATCTCTAACCTTGAATCATCTATCCCCCTTTATTGCTTGAATTTGCCTCCTTCTCACAGGTCTCCGGTTACAAAATTAACTCAAATGAAACAGCAATCCCACCTTTCACAAAATGTTGTCTCCCTCATGCTTTCTCTTCTACTGGATTCGTCTGGAATAGTTCCAAAATTAAATATCTGGGTATATGGTTCTCCAATTCCATTGCCTCTTCAGTCAAACTAAATATATCCACAGTTTTATCCCGAATTGAAAAATTGTTCTCCTCTTGGAATCCACTCTTTCTTTTGTGGGGGGGATGAATAGATTCAATTAAAATGAGGATTTCTCCAATATTAATTTATACACTTTCTATGCTCCCCATTCATATTCCAGCCCTCTATTTCATGCGCATTGACTCCTGCCTTTCTAAATTTCTCTGGAAGGATAAACCTGCTAGAATCATCTTGTCTTCTCTTCGCAAACCAAAATCTAACAGGGGTGTAAACTTCCCAGATTTTCGTCTCTATCATAAATCTTTTTCCATTTGTCAAGCCTCGAAATGGCTCTCACCTGACCCCTCCCCCTTTACCCCTCTTTGGCTTTCTATTGAACAAGCTTTACTTTTACCTTTTTCTATTAAGGAAGTTCTGTCCTTTTCCTCAAAACCATCCGATGTCTCCTTTCCCCTCTTTAAACACACCTGTTTTTTTTTAAACATTTAGTTGAACCCAACCCTATTTCTAGAGAATCCTTCTTTAACTCTTCTATTTGGCATAACTCACTTATTTTACTTAACAATAGACCTATTTTTTGGAAACCATGGAGATTGAAGGGAATCATCTGGGTTAAACATTTCTTTAATGGACTTTCTCCATGTTCCTTCCCCACAATTTCAAGCTTTATTTCCTTGACCCTGTTCCTTTTTGCTGAAATTTACGATTCTTATGGCAATTATCCTTGATGTTTATTACTCCCTACCTTCTTCATCCTCTACCACCATCCAAAATTCTCTTTTCAAAATACTTCTCTCTCTACCCAAAGCCTCTCTTATTTATAAATATTTCTCTGCCCCTGATCGAACAATGTCTAAATTGGAACTTTAATGGGAATCTGACTTGGGATGCGAATGGTCTATATCAACTTCTGGGACAAGCTATGGTCTAGATCTCTAAAGATTTCTTATTCTGCTTCTCTTACTCAATCTATGTTCTTTCTCTATCACATACTTTATCTTACCCCTGTCTCAATAGCTCGATTTTCCTCTTCTACTGATTTTAATTGTTGGACGTGTGGTTCTTCTAACGCTGATCTCATACACCTTCTTTTTCTCTGTCCTTCAGTTTCCAAGTTTCGGGAATCAGTCTGGTCATATATCTCCTGTTTGTTTAAAATTTCCACTTCCCATTCCATACCCCTCCTTTTTGCTGGAAGTCTCTTTGACTCCTTAGATCCTACTTCAGACAGTCATGCTCTTTTTGATCTCATGCTGGCTTTAGCCTTCCAACATATCTCTCTTAACTGGAAATCCCTCACCAAGCTCTCCATTCAGCATTGGTGGAATAGTCTCTGTAACTTTCATAGACTTGATATTGCCTTCACCTCCACCTGTAAACCTGTGATTAATAGAGATATCTTCTGGCTTCCACTCACTACCTACTTAAATCAGATTGTGTTCAATAACACCTCATCTTTATCCTCTGAAAATGTTAAACCCCCTTGAATATTTTGTTTCTGTTCTTTAATTAGTTATCATCTCTATCATCGTTGATTTAATTAATGGACCTAATTGATCGATCATTCACTCATGTTGATATGTAATATGCAAATTACTATACAATTTTCTTATGTTATATTTGTCTTTCCCTCCCCTCGTCTCTTCCTATTCCTTTCCCCTTATACCCCACATAAAATCCAAAATTGCTTTTATTCTTTTATTCATGTACTAGCTTATTCCCTAGTTTAGTGCTTTATTTGTATATTTCGACTCTAATTGCTGGTATGTTGTATTTTATCTAGCAATTGTTAATAAAGCTTTTCAAATACTAAAAATATTGCCTATTTTTCTAAACCAGTGTGGTTTCCTTTTGTAGTGCTTTCACTGTATTACTGGTGGTCATGTGCAAATGCTTTATACACTGCTTCTGAGATAAACCTGACAGTTCATGCCAAGCTACCAAGGGGGTGAGAGCAGGGGTTATTTTTTAGGTGTAACTCCCTTATCCTGACTTAGAAGAAGGGTCCCTACTTGGACAAAGGTACCTACCTCTGCCAACTAGAGACCCCCATTTTTAGCACATTACGCACATGCTGTCCTGTAAGAGGGCCCCTCAGCACCTTGTATTTAAATAGAAAAAGCTGCAGATTTTCACATGGATGCATCCTTTGACGTAAACAGCCCTGTGTGTAATTGCTGATTATTGGTGGAAGAGGGTGTGCTCCATTTTCTGATATCGCATGCATCACACATCTTTTTAAATGAAAGCTCAGAGAATAAACCTTTTTGGGGAGTCAGCACCTCCATATACACTACTTCCCAGGGTGAAAAAGCTCTGGTTTATGTGGAGGAACCACTGTTATAAATGGTATGTGCACAATGAAGCAGCAATCCATCGATTGAAGTAACAGTAATCCCTACATTTGTTTTTCAGCAGTTGCAAAGGTAAACACAGACTCTAAGGTGCATTTCGAGTCTAGCCAGACTTAAAAAGTTGCTTCCAATGGACAAGTCCAGTTCAATTGACAGGGGTTTAAGTTTCAAATTTTACTCTAAACAAATGTTGCAAGATTAGTTTTGGGCTTTAATACAACACATTCTGGTCGCTGGTGGAGGTCTAGGCCACTGTCCAGTTTTAGATGCGGGATTTAATCATGCAGGTGGCTCTGACTCAAGCAACAAACCATGCCATTGAGAGGAAACCTGCAAAAACCACAGTTGATGGACAGAATGTAGAACAATGTCATACATTCACCCCAGTACAGAGATCTGGGCCTAAATCCATCGTTTTTTTTGCACTCCACACCACCTCAGTTCAGACATGGCCATATGCAAATCAGTCTGACCCTGTGCCTCATGGGAACAGTCCAGCCCGAACTGCCAAGCCATACCTTCCCTGGACCGGAAACAAGCTTCTGAGGACCGGTTTCTGGCATTCCAGCCGTCTTCAGCTCGGCTTGCTTGAATCCAGTGGTGTGGAGAGCATGGGACTCACGTCTGAGCATACCCATCGCACTCGGGGTGACAAATGCAAAAACCACAGTTGATGGACAGAATGCAGAACAATGTCATACATTCACCCCAGTACAGAGATCTGGGCCTAAATCCATCGTTTTTTTGCACTCCACACCACCCCAGTTCAGACATGGCCATATGTAAATCAGTCTGACCCTGTGCCTCATGGGAACAGTCCAGCCCGAACTGCCAAGCCATGCCTTCCCTGGACCGGAAACAAGCTTTTGAGGACCGGTTTCTGGCATTCCAGCCGTCTTCAGCCCGGCTTGCTTGAATCCAGTGGTGTGGAGAGCATGGGACTCACGTCTGAGCATACACATCCCACTCGGGGTGACAAATGCAAAAACCACAGTTGATGGACAGGATGCAGAACAATGTCATACATTCACCCCAGTACACAGATCTGGGCCTAAATCCATCGTTTTTTAGACGAAACCTGTCACTCAGACCAAATTATGGTAAATGGGTTCTATGCTTTGTTTGCTTCTACCATAGGCTCTCTTTTCCAAGTCACTGCTGTGAATTCAAAGTTCAGTCCCAGTAGTAACCCCACTTCCAGTTCCTGCTAAGCGTATGTCTACTGAGCGTTATATAACACATGGTGGAGAAACATAAAAATCTAGATTGCCAATAACTATGGCTGGGCCATCTCATAATGGGGCTCTCGCCCGGGTAGGTTGACATTCTGCATCAACCTTTGCAGTGATTTACCTAGAGGAGTTGTAATGAGGTCCATGGCTTCAGATGTGTTTTGAGAAACAAGTAGCCTCTACCCCTTGACATTAAAATATATTGCTTTTAAGGCTTTGGAGGAGACTGTCCTCCATGCTAAACCTTTCCAAAATGAAGAACAATTTATCCTGAACATCTCTCCACTAATCAGCACCTCATTGCAGTGTTCCTAACTCCCGGATATACCTGCTGAGTCCAGTATTATCCCCGGATACATCAGCGCAAGACCTGTGTTGACATTTTGAGCCTAATAATGAATTGGTCTTCCAGTACCCTCCTCCTAATGTGCAAGCCTATTTTTCTGTAATTCTGTTTATTTTAGCCTATTTTATTTGTATTTGTACCTGGGCCCATTGTCTCTATCCTCTGTGCCTGTTTTCGCCACCCTTTTCCCCCACAGCTGCCCCCGCGGCCCCTCCCAGTGCTGTTCCCCTCCCAGTGCTGTTCCCGCTCCCACCACCCATTTGCGCTTCCCTTCCCCTTCCCTTCCCTTCCCTATGTAAAGGCGACTGCTGCTCTGGTGTCTGAGCAGGTATCTGACCTCCAGACCAGAGTCCTCGCTCTTCGCCACAGCAGCTCTGCTGTTGTGCCGCCTGCGGCTGCCTCCTACACCTCTTACCTGGTAGGTGTTTGAGGCCCTCCTCCAACCACAGGCTCCTGCTTGTGCCTCATCCTTGGTGGTCCAGTGAGAGAGCCTTGCTCATGTGCTCATCTGCTGGTCCCCTGTTTTCTGTTCTGTGTGTTTTGTGCCTGTTATTGTCTTTTTATCTGTGTTTATGTTATTGTGTCTTGTATTTTTCTGTAATTCTGTTTATTTTTGCCTGTTTATTCTTATTTGTACCTGTTCCTTTTGTCTCTGTCCTCTCTGCCCATTTTCACCGCCCTTTTCCTGCTGCTGCTGCCTCCGCGGCCAATCCCCCTGCCATTCCTGCTCCCACCTCCCAGCTGCACTTCCCTCCCCTTCCCTATTTAATGGCAGCCACTGCCATTAAATAGGGAAGGGGAGGGAAGTGCCAGAGTCCCCTTTCTTCACCCCAGAAGCTCCGCTGTTGTGCTGCCTGCCACTGCCCCCTACACCTCTCTCCTGGTGGGTTTTTGAGACCCTCCTCCACCCGTAGGCTTCTGCCCGCGCCTCAACCCTGGTGGTCCAGAGGGAGAGCCTTGTTCTTCCGCCAGTCCGCTGTTGTCTGCGTGTTTTGTGTAAGTTATTGTCTTTTTGACTGTCTTTTTGATATTGTGCCTTGTATTTGTTTTTTCTGTAATTCTGTTTATGTTTGCCTGTTTTTATACGTATTTGTACCTGTGCCCTTTGTCTCTGTCCTCTGTGCCTGTTTTCACCACCCTTTTCCCGCCGCTGCTGCCCCCGGTTGCTCCCCCTGCCGTTCCCACCTCCCAGCTGCACTTCCCTCCCCTTTCCCTATTTAATGGCGGCCGCTGCATAGACGCACAGCAGACGCGTGCAGCAGGCGCGCCGCTGGCATGCCAAAGGCAAACCCATCTGTGCCCATCAGCGCCCTTCAGCGACCCGACCGTGACCAACGACAGAGACCCTATATCTCTGATCACCCATCGCTACGACTCAGCTGCCCTTCTCGCCCTCAACCCCGGAAGGAAAAACTGCCAGCGGTCTATGCCGAACACACCCACAGCCAGTTTTCGTGCCAAAACTGCTGTCAGACCTTCACCACCCTCCGCACCCTCAAGGACACCGCCCCCGCACTGGACGCCAGCACCCCCGAAGCCCTGAAGTGCATCCTCCTCAATGTGCGCTCCACTGATGCAATGGCGATCAGCGGCGACACTCTTCCTTAGCGATGCGACGGTTCGGCGACACGCATCTCCAGTGATGCGACGGCGAACATCGGCCACACTGTTCCTTGGCAATGCGACGGCGGCTTCTGCAGCGGTGTCATGTTTCTCCCTCGTTGCGTCGTGCTTCCAGCTTCCAGCAGCAAGGGCCTCGCACACAGTTACAGGCAGGTCAGAACTTCCAGCAAGGAAGTCAGGGAAGCTGGGGGCGAAGTCCTTTTGTGCCTGGGACTTCAGAAACAGGAGGCCAGTTCTTCTCAGGCCTTTGGAGACTTTTCTTCAGATGGACACAGCACACGGCAAAGTCAATCAATCAATCAATCAGTGACACTTGTATAGCGCGCTACATACCCGTAGGGTCTCAAGGCGCTGGGGGGGGAGGGGGTGCCGCTACTGCTCGAACAGCCAGGTCTTCAGCTTCTTCCTGAAGGAGAGGTGGTCTTGGGTCAGGCGCAGGTCGGTCGGGAGGGAGTTCCAGGTCTTGGCGGCCAGGTAGGAGAAGGACCTTCCTCCTGTAGTCGCTCTTCGGATGCGGGGGACGGCGGCGAGGGCGTGGTTGGCTGATCGGAGGTGGCGTTTGGGAGCGTAGAAGTTGATCCGGCTGTTGAGGTAGCTCAGGCCTTGGTCGTGTAGGGCTTTGTGTGCGTGGGTGAGGAGGCGGAAGGTGATTCTTTTGTTGACGGGGAGCCAGTGAAGGTCTCTCAGATGTCCGGTGATGTGGCTGGTTCGTGGGATGTCGAGGATGAGTCTGGCTGAGGCGTTCTGGATCCGCTGGAGTCTCTTCTGGAGCTTGGCGGTGGTACCGGCGTAGAGGGCGTTGCCGTAGTCCAGTCGGCTGGTGACGAGGGCCTGGGTGATCTGTCTTCCTGGTCTCGGTGGGGATCCACCGGAAGATCTTCCGTAGCATGCGTAGGATGTTGAAGCACGCCGAGGAGACGTTGTTGACTTGCCTGGTCATGGAGAGGGAGGAGTCCAGGATGAAGCCCAGGTTGCGTGCATGATCTGTCGGTTTGGGTGCGGTGCCCAGGGCGGGAGGCCACCAGGAGTCGTCCCAGGCGGAGGGTGAAGAGCCCAGGATGAGGACCTCCGTCTTGTCAGAGTTCAGTTTCAGGCGGCTGGTCGTCATCCACTCGGCTACCTCTTTCATCCCTTCGTGCAGGTTGGCTCTGGCGGAGGCGGGGTCGTTGGTCAGGGAGAGGATCAGCTGGGTGTCGTCGGCGTAGGAGATTATGCTGAGGTTGTGTTTGCGTACGATGGCCGCGAGGGGGCTCATGTAGACGTTGAAGAGGGTGGGGCTCAGAGATGATCCTTGAGGGACGCCGCAGATGACTTCGGAGGCCTCTGACTTGTACGGTGGTAGGCGGACTCTCTGTGTTCTTCCGTCGAGGAAGGAGATGATCCATTCCAGCGCCTTGTCCTGGATTCCGATGTTGCTGAGACGCTGTACTAGGGTGCGGTGGCAGACCGTGTCGAATGCCGCGGAGAGGTCTAGGAGGATGAGGGCCGCTGTTTCTCCATTGTCCATCAGGGCTCGGATGTCATCGGTGGCGGCGATGAGGGCGGTCTCGGTGCTGTGATTGGCTCGGAAGCCGGACTGTGAGGGGTCGAGGGATCCGTTCGTCTCGAGGAAGGCGGCCATCTGCTTGTTGACGGTCTTCTCGATGACTTTGGCTGGAAACGGGAGGAGCGAGATGGGGCGGTAGTTCTTGAGTTCGGTGGGGTCCGCTGTTGGTTTCTTGAGTAGAGCGCTGAGTTCGGCGTGTTTCCAGCTCTCAGGGAAGGTGGCGGTGTCGAAGGATGTGATGATGATGTCTCGCAGGTGGGGTGCGATGACAGCGTCGGCCTTGTTGAAGACGTGGTGAGGGCAGGGGTCGGTCGGTGATCCGGAGTGGATGGAGTTCATCGTGCGGATGGGGTCTTCGGTGCTGATCGGGGTCCAGGCGTGGAGGGTGGTGGTGGGGGGTGATTGTTCGGTCATGGTGTGCGTTGGTTGGTTGTTGAAGCTGTTGTGTATGTCCGCGATCTTGTTGTGGAAGTATGAAGCGAGGGAGTTGCAGAGGTCTTGCGATGGGGTGATGTCGTTGTTTCCTGCGCTGGGGTTGGAGAGCTCTTTCACGATGTTGAAGAGTTCCTTGCAGTTGTGTGCGTTGTTGTCCAACCGGTCCTTGAATGCTGTTTTCTTGGTGGCGCGGATCAGCTGGTGGTGCTTCCGGGTGGCAAGCTTGAAGGAGGTCCTGTTGTCCGGTGTAGGTTCCCTTCTCCAGACTTTCTCGAGGGCTCGGCAGTTCTTCTTGGAGCTCTTGAGTTCGTCGGTGAACCACGGGGCTTTCTTGCTGCCGGGTCTTCTTTCTAAAAGTGCTATTTTCAAATACAGAATTTAAAAACCATCCTTCCTAAAAGATGTGTTATTACATTCTGAGTTCAGGGATAGTTTTCTATCTCACTCCTATGGGAAGATATGCAGGTAAACATGTTACACAGCATTCCCCGTTCCGGCCTATGGGCAAGATAGCCTTTCAACAGTGTAAAACAAAATTGGCAGTATTTCACTATCAGGACATGTTACCCACACTAGTCCAAGTCCTACCTTTTACATACACTGCACCCTGCCCAGGGGCGTACCTTGGGCCTACCATAGGGGTGTCCTAGGTATAAGAAAAGAGAAGGGTAAGGCCTGGCAAGTGGGTACACTAGGCAGGTCGACATGGGAGTTAACAAACCCCGCACAGGCACTGCAGTGGCAGGCCTGAAACCTTCTTTTCAGGGCTACTTATGTGGGTGGCACAATAAGTGCTGCAAGCCCACTAGTAGCATTTGAATTATCAGCCGTGGCACACTAAGTGCACTTTACTAAGGACCGACTGGTAAGACACATATGTGAATCATGGATAACCAATCACGATAACAATCTATACTTTACAACCTGCCCCCTCTTTACCAGTGGCTATGCCTACCACCTTTAAGAAAACAGGTTATTGATTGAAAAGGGTATGAGTCCTTCCAAAGTAATAAGTCCAAAATCCTGTCAAGTCTGAGGTACAAGTTCACTAAATAAATCTGAGCTCAACCACTGGTAGCTATGGCACAGAGCAGACACACAAATTTAAAGAAAAGGTTAAGTATTTAGCAGTACCTAAATAATTAAAAAGTCAAAATACAACATCACATTAATACCACAACTGATTTCCAATATTAATGAATCATTTAACAAGGAAAATGCACACAAATGATTAGAATATAATAAGGGGAACTTAAGAACTTTTAAACTATCGGGGCAAAAGGGCCAATGTAAAGTGTCAATCATAGGTCTACATTCTCAGTTGACTACGACATAGGCACAAATTAAGTTTGACTGATGGAGGGGAAATCAGATATGCCAAGCAGGTCAACCCAGTGAAAAGCTTTACATTTTTATTCTTCTCAAGTAGGTAAAGTCTTGAAGTTGTTGCTAGGCAGGCTACACAGAAGCCAGATACTGTGAGGGTCTGCTGAAGACTTATTTTGGGCAGCAAAAAAGCTCTGAGTGGACCAATCGGATTGTCTTATCTACTGAGATCGCACTTTGGGTTGATAAACTTGGGTAGTTAGTCTTGGTCCTCTGGAGATCAAAAACCCAACTTATCCAGCTTATTGTAGTAGCTCCTGTTCGTCACTTTGAAGGCTCCCAGGCCCTCAGGGGCAGCACATAGTGTTCATGATCCACTCTAGCATAGGCCACCAGGACAGTCCAGTCACTGGTCCTACTTTCGACAAGTCAACTAGTCACTCCAGGAAAAGACTTCTTGGAGCTTTTTCTGTTCTTGTAACAACACAGGGGGTCAACGATCTGTCTCTTGGAACCCATGTCTCAGTCCTGAGTACACGTGTGAGCAGGTCCAGCCCTTCAGGTTTTCACACAGGGCACAGACCACAGATCCCGTCCTCGTCTGTTATTTTGCAGGCTCAGATGTGTGCTGGAGAGTAAAGTACTACTTTTGTTCAATCAATTCACTGACCAGTAGGTGGGGCCGTCTACTGGACTTGAGAAAGGAGGGCTAAAGTGTGGCCTGGGATCAAAAGATCTCTTTTCTATAGGCCTTAAATATCACTAAAATATAAAAGATCAGGCTTTGCTACAGCCCCTTTCCAGTTATTTTTGTTCCTGAGCCCTCATCAACTGACCTTCTCGGTCTTTACTGAATCACATACCTCACCCAGGCCATGCTGCTAAGCCATTTTCTCTGCCCTGGAGACTGTATTTCACTCCTCATCAAAGAGAAGCACTGACGGGGTGAGCTGCGGGCGGGATAATGTTAATTAGTCTACTAGAGCTTCAGGAAGGGAAAGATTACATTTCTAAAAAATCCTCTCCCTGTAGGTGTATCAAAAATCCAAATATACTATTGAATTAGTTGTTCAATAAATATTCAAAATAGTGGTTGAATGAAATGTTGTAGCTTGTTATGGATTCAAAAAGGATGCTATGGATACAAAAAATAGCAGCATAATTGTACTTTTACTTTTCTTATGGAACAAGCCATAGCCGTATTTAGTGAAGTAGCTTTTGGGGGCTAGTCACTGTAGGAACATAGAAGCCATAATTTCCTACATGTTCCACTTGCACCCTAGCTTGTGGCTACAAAGCCTTCATAGGGTTGGCTTACTCAATGTTTTATAGTGGTGTTCCCTCCTGTCAAAAAGGGATCGTTTGACTGGCTTGGCTGCGAGTTTAAAAGCCGCAGCAGTCAGGTTACACATGTAGGCCAGGAGCTATGTTTTTGTTGCCAGCATATTGGATGACTCAATATGTGCTGCAGCCCACAGGTGGCATTTAAGTAAAATATAAACGTTCAGGCTTCGCTCCAGTCCCTTTCCAGTTATTTTTGTTCCTGAGCCCTCATCAACTGACCTTCTCGGTCTTTACTGGATCACATAGCTTACCCAGGCCATGCTGCTAAGCCATTTTCTCTGCCCTGGAGACTGTATTTCACTCCTCATCAAAGAGAAGCACTGACGGGTGAGCTGCGGGCAGGATAATGTTAATTAGTCTACTAGAGCTTCAGGAAGGGAAAGATTACATTTCTAAAAGATCCTCTCTCTTGTAGGTTTATCAAAAATCCAAATATACTATTGAATTACTGGTTCAATAAATATTCAAAATAGTAGTTGAATGAAATGCTGTAGGTTGTTATGGATTCAAAAAGGATGCTATGGATACAAAAAATAGCAGCATAATTGTACTTTTACTTTTCTTATGGAACAAGCCATAGCCATATTTAGTGAAGTAGCTTTTGGGGCCTAATCAGTGTAGGAACATAGAAACCATAATTTCTTACATGTTCCACTTTCAAATACATGGCACCCTACCTTGTGGCTACAAAGCCTTCATAGGGTTGGCTTACTCAATGTTATAAAGTGGTGTTCCCTCCTGTCAAAAAGGGATCGTTTGACAGGCTTGGCTGCGAGTTTAAAAGCTGCAGCAGTCAGGTTACACATGTTGGCCAGGAGCTATATTTTTGTTGTCAGCATATTGGATGGCACAGTATGTGCTGCAGTCCACAGGTGGCATTTAACTTGCATGCCATTGGGGCATTATCTGTGTCATATAGTAAAACCTTACACAAAAAGTAAAGGTGGCCTTTGGAGATGAGCCAATTTTATCATGTGGAGGAGTCGGGTCACACGCTGAGCCTTGGAAAGACCACAGTATTTTGGGACTTCTTTTAGAAAGTAAGAAAGTGAGCAAAGAGCATATAACTCCAACTGCATTGATAAAGTATTCAACTAAATGAAGGAAAAAAATAGCATTGTCTGAGAAACTGATTACTCCAGATTCTCGAATAAATGTACCTTGCATGACTCAAAACACAGCGAAGACCTTTTTAATTCTTCAGTGTCAGAACTGTGAAGAATTACAATACAATATTGAACAGAATCCCACCATCCCTGTCCCCCTAATATGTGCACCTTTGACGCACCTATTACATACCACTTGACTTTTTATCTCGCCACCTACCTGCACTGCTGCAAAGCACCTCGGACCCGGCGCTCTGATCCTTCCTGGCTGCCCCTCTCCTGCACGAGACCAGACCGCCACCGCTGATCGCCCCCTCCTCGCCTGACTCTCGGAGGGGGACGGGCGGCTCCACCATCGTGGGCGGGTCTGGCCTCGGCGCTGCAGCTCTTTGGCTCCTCCCCCCCTGGCTAATCACTTAAGGCGCACACCTGCCTGTACTTTTCGACCTGTTGCCAGATCTCCCGAGGCTTCTCCGGGAGCAACGTTACTTTTAGAATCTCTTGACTTTTTATCTCACCACCTACCTGCACTGCTGCAAAGCGCCTCGGACCCAGCGCTCTGATCCTTCCTGGCTGCCCCTCTCCTGCACGCGACCAGACCGCCACCGCTGATCGCCCCCTCCTCGCCTGACTCTCGGAGGGGGACGGGCGGCTCCACCATCGTGGGCGGGTCTGGCCTCGGCGCTGCAGCTCTTTGGCTCCTCCCCCCTGGCTAATCACTTAAGGCGCACACCTGCCTGTACTCTTCGACCTGTTGCCAGATCTCCCGAGGCTTCTCCGGGAGCAACGTTACTTTTAGAATCTCTTGACTTTTTAGCTCGCCACCTACCTGCACTGCTGCAAAGCGCCTCGGACCCGGCGCTCTGATCCTTCCTGGCCGCCCCTCTCCTGCACGCGACCAGACCGCCACCGCTGATCGCCCCCTCCTCACCTGACTCTCGGAGGGGGACGGGCGGCTCCACCATCGTGGGCGGGTCTGGCCTCGGCGCTGCAGCTCTTTGGCTCCTCCCCCCCTGGCTAATCACTTAAGGCGCACACCTGCCTGTACTCTTCGACCTGTTGCCAGATCTCCCGAGGCTTCTCCGGGAGCAACGTTACTTTTAGAATCTCTTGACTTTTTATCTCACCACCTACCTGCACTGCTGCAAAGCGCCTCGGACCCGGCGCTCTGATCCTTCCTGGCTGCCCCTCTCCTGCACGCGACCAGACCGCCACCGCTGATCGCCCCCTCCTCGCCTGACTCTCGGAGGGGGACGGGCGGCTCCACCATCGTGGGCGGGTCTGGCCTCGGCGCTGCAGCTCTTTGGCTCCTCCACCCCCTGCCACGCCCCCTTGACCCTCCTCCCTCATGTGTCGTCCCTATATAACAGCCCCTGTATTCCGGCGGCGCAGCGGGCGGGCGCAGCGGGCGCGACGAAGGCGCGCCGAAGTTGCGCCTAAGTCAAGCCCGTCTGCGCCCGTCCGCGACGGCCCGGGACTAGGGGCCACACACCCTGCACCTCACTTGGTCTATACCTCCTCCCAACTCATAGCACTCTCTGCCTTTTCCTCCCCTTACCCTCCTTCCCTACATCAGCTACACACACTTGGTATTCTTTCGTCTCCCTCGCATCACCAGATGCCGATCTCTCTCAATTCTTCTCTTTCTCCTATTAAATCATCTCCGGTTTCTCGTCCCCCCCCTGTTCTTACTACGGCCTCTGCCTGCTTACTTAACACCCGGTCTGCAGTTAAACATCAGGCAGCACTCTTTAATCTCTTGACCACTGATTCCCCTGACTTTTTATTTCTGACCGAAACTTGGTTTTCTGCTGACTCTCTCCCTGATCTTTTAGCCATCCTCCCCGACACCTACTACGCCCTCCGAGCTGATCGCTCGGATGGTAGGGCCGGTGGAGGGGTGGCGATGATCATTCGGTCGGCACTCAAATTTCAACTTCTCCCTCACTCCCCTATACCCAACGTGGACTACCTCGTGGCCCGTTCCCTTAATCTTCCCTCTCCTCTCACTGTTGTTCTTGTCTACCGTCCCCCCCAATCGATGCCTTCTTTCGTAGGCTCCATCCAGGACCTCTTGGCCACCTTGGTGGTTAACAATTCCTCCGTTCTACTTCTCGGAGATTTCAATTTCTGGCCGGGAGATCCCAAGGAAGATCTCCCTTCCAAAGATTTCTCTGCCACTCTTCACTGCTTGAATCTCACTCCCTATGTCACAGCCCCTACCCACGTTCAAGGTCACATCCTTGATCAAATTTGGTCTTCTTGCCCCCTCGCTTCACTTCCCTCTATTTCCCCTTGTGTTTGGTCGGATCACCATATCATTTCCTTTTCTATTCACTTGGGTGTGGTCGACAAGCCCTCGGTTCCCAAAAATCTCCTGGTCCGCAATTGGAATCAGACCGACCTGGACTCTCTTTCACTTTCTCTGGCTTCTTCCGCTCCTGATCTTACCAACCTCCCTCTTGAGTCTCAGGTCAATGCTATCAGTACATGGCTCTCCTCTTCGTGTGATCGAGTGGCCCCGCTAAAAAAGATCAAGGCGGTCCGCCCTTACGATGCGCACAGATGGTTTTCTCCAGAGCTCAAAGCTTTAAAACTCGACCTCAGGCGGTCGGAACGTCTCTGGAGACGGCAGTACTCTCCCTCTCTGCGCGCTAAATGCAAACTACTTCTCACCGATTACAAAAAAGCTATCCTTGCGACCAAAACCTCCTATTTCACTGAGAGAGTAGCTCTCTCTGCAAACAAATCTCGTGAAATCTTTTCCCTAGTTCACAATCTTGCCACTTCCGATCGCTCTTCCCCCTGTCTGGTCCCCTCTCAGTCCCTCTGCTTGTCACTTAATGACTTTTTTATAGACAAGATTGTGAAGATTAAAGCTAACATTCCGACGATGCCCCAACCCATTCCCACCTGCCCTGTTACTCCCTCTCTCTCCTCCTTCGTCACTTTTCCCCCCATTTCTCCTGACCTATTTCACAACTACCTGCTCAAGGTTAAATCTGGCTCCCCTATGGACTGTGCACCGGCGCGCATTCTCAAAACTCTTCTCACTAACTCTTCTGCTCCCCCGCTTACTTTGCTTAATTCCTCTTTGGCCTCTGGTTCCGTTCCCTTATCATTTAAATCCACCATTGTTCTCCCTATTCTCAAAAAACCCGGTCTGGATCCCTCCCTCCCTGTTCATTTCCGTCCCATCTCCCTGCTCCCCTATTTAGCTAAGATCCTCGAGACCCATGTCACTTCTTGCCTCTCCTCGTATATCGAGGACAACGGCCTTCTAGCCTCCCACCAAGCGGGCTTTCGCCCAGGCCATTCAACGGAGGCAGTGGTTCTCGCGGTTCTGGATGAACTCAAGGGGAAGGCAGATTCCAACCTCCCCCAAGCCCTGGTCCTTCTCGATCTGTCCGCTGCGTTTGACACGGTCGACCATTCCATTCTTCTCGACCGTATCAGCGCAGCGGGCATTCGGGCGCGGCCTTCTCTTGGCTAGCGTCCTTTCTTCGGGATAGGTCCCAGGCGGTTCATCTCTCCGGCTTCTCTGCCCCCCCCCCCGTCCGGTCACCTGTGGTGTTCCCCAGGGTTCGTCTCTCTCTCCTCTTCTCTTTAATCTTTATATCCGTCCCCTTGTCACTTCCCTTCTTGAGCTGGGGGTCTCGGTGTATAACTACGCAGATGACCTCCAGCTCGTCTTTGATCTTTCTTCCTCTCCTGATTCTCTCCCCAAGTTCAGTTCCACCTTAATTTTCATTTCCGAGTGGATGAGCGCTAACCACCTTAAGCTCAACCCCGATAAGACGGAACTTGTCCTCACGGGTGGTCCATATAACCCTTGGTCCCGAGCACATTGGCCCCTTTCTTTTGGTCCCCCTCCCACACCTTCTTCCTCTGTTCGCACCCTCGGCATCAAAGTTAGTTCTTACTTAACAATGCATAGTCAGATTAGCTCTGTTGTGTC
This sequence comes from Lissotriton vulgaris, assembly GCF_964263255.1. NCBI lineage: Eukaryota > Metazoa > Chordata > Amphibia > Caudata > Salamandridae > Lissotriton > Lissotriton vulgaris. Next base: position 305,102,690 of record NC_141696.1, read on the forward strand.
TTCCTGTTTCCTATCCCTCCGTCTCATCCGGAAAATCTCGCGTTTTTTCACCTCTGACGCACTCAAAACCATAGTCCTGGCTTTAGTCATTTCTCGACTTGACTATGGGAATGGCCTGTACGTGGGCATCCCAGCCTACGAGTCTCGACGTCTACAGGCCATTCAAAATCAAGCTGCTCGCCTCATTCTCTCCCTTCCCAAATCCTCTCACATTACTCCTGTTCTTAAATCTCTGCACTGGCTCCCTATCCGCTTCAGATCTCTCTTCAAGTTAGCCTGCTTTGCCTTTCGAGCTCATTCCCGCTCTGCCCCTGTCTACATCTCCTCCCTAATCTCCTCCCACGCCCCCAGTCGTATTCTTCGCTCTTCTTCTCTGTCTCTTCTGCACATCCCCCGCTTCCGCAAATCCAGAACTGGTGGCACTCGCCTCTCTGTTTTGGCCCCCCAGTTCTGGAACAGCCTTCCACTTCACATTCGCTCCATCCCCATCTACACCCACTTCCGAAAGGCCCTTAAAACCTTTCTTTTTACCCAGGCTTTTCCTTCTTAGGTCCCCCAGATTCCCTCTGCGAGCCCTGATCAGGTCCCCAGCGCCAGGAAGCCGCTTGGCCGCAGTGCGCTTTATTAAATATCTTTTTCATTCATTCATTCATTCATTCATACATATAATTGAACTAATAGACTAAAAGAAGCAAAGGCTTTGAATTAGCTCTGTTGCCACCTTCCATATGTCTAAAAAAGCAAGACACAACACAGACTGTGAGGTGTAGAGACCGAACCAGATGGCAAAAGGGGTTTTCATGTTGTCTTTGAAGATGAAGATTATATGAAGCACTGATACTCCTTAACCTCTTCTATGAGCCACGGTATGCGTGTGCTCATGCCGGAACCACTCCGTCATGGCACCCACCCATGGGGGAAGCGCTGGCGCTCCCCCATGGGCAGCCCATCTAGCCCCCTCAGAGGGGGATGGCAGCGAAAGAGTTTCTGCTGCCACCCCGACCCCCCACCATGCGATCCTATGACGTCAGAGCACACAGCGCACGCCAACGTCATCAAGAAGCGCTGGACACGCTGGAAACCATTTGTTTCCAGCATGTCCAGGAGTTGTAGGTAAGTTTTTGTGCTCTGGTGGCACGGGGTGAATTTGAAATGTATTGAGGCATTGTGGGAAAGAGTATTTCCTCTCCCCTGATGTCTCAATACAGGGCATTCCTGCTGTACGATTGTGCACAGCATTGCGATCGTGCTGCAGGAATGCCCCCACTAGGCACCAGGGACTCCAAATTTAGTTAAAGGAAGCAACCCCTAGGGCAAGGGTCGCTTCTGTAGGGGGGCAAATATTTGTTCGACTTTTATGCCCCCCCCCCGGCAAGATCGCCTAGGTTTTTTGATGTTTCTGGCCCCAGGGGGGGCAGAAAAGCCCACTAGAGCAAGGCATATATATATATATATATTTTTTTTTTAATGGAAGTGACCCCTTGGGGAAGGGTCGCTTCCAGGGGCCAGATTTTTTAAAAATGTGTATTCTGCCCAGGGACTTATTTAAAATTAAATTGGAAGCGACCACTTGGGCAAGGGTCGCTTCCAGGGGGCAGATTTATTTTATATGTGTATTCTGCCACTCCCCTGGGGCCGATCGGGCTGTTATTTTGGCCTTTCTGCCCCCAAACCCCAAGGCACCCGCAATTTTGTTTTGTGTGTAATGGAAGCGACATGGATGCTTCCAAGGGGGTAACATTTGGTTAATGTTTTTTCTGCCCCTCCTGGGAACAGATCAGCCCCTTTTGTTTGGCCTTTTTGCCCTAGGTGGGAGAGGGGAGGCAGAACACCATATTAGGCACCAGGGATTTATTTCTTTAGCAAGGGGGCACATTTCTGTCTGCTGTTTTCTGCCCCACCCTCAGAGAAGCTCACCCTATCCCTTGGGAAGTTCACCCCCCATTTTTCACAGCCCAATCGAAAGGCCCATCTGGCAGATTGACCATTTGGGTAGTGACATAGCGTCTTTTAATGTTAATTGTTTTATTTCTTGTGAATTGCAATTGTAATGCTTTATTTCTCCCTTTTTGTTCTAGTTGAAAGCTTTTGCTCTTTAGACTCTTTCAGGTTGCAGTTTCAGTACTTTTGGTTCTTCTGTTTGTGTAGTTGCAAGTGTTTGGTAGGAGACTCTTTTTGGTACAATGTAAATGAGTTTTTTTTCTCTGCATGAATGTGTTTTTTGCGAATGGTGTAATAATAGCAGTATGTTTGGCTTTTGTTTTTTGAGTGTCAAACACTTTTTGCATTTGTTCTCGATATATATTTTGTTGTCTTGTGAGTACTTGGTTTTTTTGTGGGATATCATTGGTTTTTGCTGTCTCTCTGCAGAGTAGGTGCTGGTGAGTGTAGCTGTCTCTTGCAAGTGAATTGTATAGTTTGAGTATATAGATCTTAGTGATAAAGGCACACATTTTTTTTTACTTACTTATTTTGCACAGTGTTGGTTGTTGTTGACTTGTTTGTGCAGTCTCCTTTAAGGAAAAATGCTAGCCGCAGGATTACTGATCAGCAGGTTGTTGGTATGCTTTTTGAGTCTTCCTCTGACCATGGTTCAGAGACTGACTCTGTATCTGAGGCAGAGGAGGGAGCAGAAGATTCAGGCAGTGAGCTTTCTCTCCACATGGATTCATCAGATGATGAAGCTACTCTCAGTGCGGATTAAGCTACTCTTAGTGCGGATGAAGTGCCTGTTTTAGAGAAGGACATTGATATGCCTGTTTTAGAGGAGGACATTGATGTGCAAGAGGCATCTGGGCTGCAGCCTGTGGCTGCAAGGCTTCCAGTTGGAAGTGATGACCTCTGGGTTGCCCCAGGCATGGTGCAGCGGGCGTTGCCAGACCTTACTGGTGTTCCAGGGTGTAGAGTGAATACAGAAAATATTTTGGCGATAAATTGTTTTCAGTTCTTTATGGAAGATGTGTTTTTGGCAGAGATTGTTGAGCAGACTACTTTGTATGCCGAACAGTTTTTGAGGGACATCAGTGCCAGCCTTAAGCGCCACTCTAGAGCTACCCGGTGGACTCCCACAAATCTGGAAGAGATGTAGAAATTCTTGGGTTTACCTTTTTTGATGGGCTTGCTAAGGAAGCCATCTATGTCTTCATATTGTCTACTAGTCCCTTGATGGCAACGGCTATATTTCTGGCAGTCATGAGTCATGATGGGTATTTGCTTCTGCTTCAGGTGCTGCATTTTGTCGATAATGGTTTAGCATTGCCACAAGATCACCCTGAGTGTCACCGTCTTTTTAAGATTCAGCCTGTCATTGATTACTTTGTTTATCGATTTTCTGAGATCTACGCTGCAGGGAAAAAAATGGCAGTGGATGAGTCTTTGGTCTTGTTCAAGGGCTGCTTGGTTATTAGGCAATACATTCCTACTAAGAGGGCATCCTATGGAATTAAGCTGTATATGATGTGTGACAGTAGGACTGGATATGTCTCTAATTTCAGGGTGTTCACTGGTAAGGAATCCAGGATTAACCCCCCTGGTTGTCCGTCCACTTTTGGAGTGACTGAGAAAATTGTGTGGGAACTTGGTAGAGGACTTTTTAACACAGGCCACCGTTTATATGTAGATAACTTCTACACTGGTCTGCAGTTGTTCAGGGAATTGGCCAAAGTGGACTGTTGCTTGTGGCACAATCCGCTCTAACCGTAAAGGTTTCCCAAAAGAACATGTTTGTCAAAAGCTTGTGCGGGGACAGTGCTGTGCGTTGTGTTGCGATGAACTTCTAGCTGTGAAGTTTTCAGACAGGAGAGATGTCTACATGCCGACTACCATCAATGATGGAATCACTTCACATGTGACTGTTTGGGGGTAAGGTTGCTGAAGCGCGCAAACCTGTGTGCATTTTAGACTATAATAGGCACATGGTTGGTGTTGATAGAGTAGATCAGAGGTTGGAACCTTACACTGCTCTTCATAAGGCTTACATTTGGTATAAAAAGTTGGCTATCCATCTTTTCCACTTGGCAACCTTTAATGCTTTTGTTGTGTTCAAGGATTCTTGTCCTGAGTCAAAGATGGCTTTTGTTAAGTTTCAGGAGTCTGTAAAAGGCAGCCTTGTTGTAGTGGAACAGGCAAGTGTTTCTAGAGTGGGAGTGGTGGAGGATGTGGCTAGATTGAAAGATCCGCACTTTCCTGATCACATTCCTCCCACACCCTCCAAAGACTTTCCCAGTGAGAGATGTAGAGTCTGTTGGTGAAGAGGTACGTGGACAGAGACTCCTATGTACTGCCCCAAGAGTCCTTCTTACCCAGGGCTGTGTGTGCCTGTTTGTTTTAGAGTGTACCACATGCAAAATATTTTTGGGGAGCATCCATGAGTGGTAAAGTGAACTGCCTGGTCTCTATTGTTTAATATTTTTTGTTCAGTTTCAAGGTTGGAATTTGTGTAGTGTATTTAGTTTCAGATTTTGCGTTAGTAGATTTGTATCCATTTGAGTTAGTTTGTGTTTTCTTATTTGTGTAAAAAAAAATCCTAAATGCGATGGCGTGTGTGTGGACTGGCGCTTGGCTGGTGTTGTGTTTGGACTTGCGCTTGGCTGGCAGTGTGCGTGGACTGGCTCTTGGCTGGCGGTGTATTTGGACTGGCGCTTGGCTGGCGGTGTGCGTGGACTAGCGATTGGCCGGCAGTGTGCGTGTACTGGCGCTTGACTGGCTGTGTGCGTGGACTGGTGCTTGGCTGGTGGTGTGCGTGGACTGGTGCTTGGCGGGCGGTGTGCGTAGACTTGCGCTTGGCTGGCAGTATGTGTGGACTGGTGCTTGGCTGGTGGTGTGCGTGGACCGGTGCTCGGCTAGCGGTGTACATGTACTGGCGCTTGGCTGGCAGTGTGTGAGCAGTGACTAGCTGCTGGTCACTACACACACTGCTAGCCAAACGCCACTCCACACAATCCGTGAGCTGGTGTAGTTGCTGTGTCAGGAATGTCAGCGTGTGAAAGTGAGTGTGAAAGTGATGGGCCCTTGAAGGGCGCTGTCTGCTGGTGTGAGTGTTGTAATGTGCTGGGCACACGGCTGGAGGTGTGAATGGTTTTGTATGTGTTACACGTATGAAAGATGTATGAATGTCCTGTAAAGAGGTTTGTGCCTTGTCGTGGCTTTACAGCTCATGAGTTGTGAGTCAATGGTTACATTTCTCGTCCTTTCAGTTATTAACAGTGCATTTCCTTTTTGTGAAATCTTTGAATACAACTGTATATACTGAACCATGACTCATCCTCGTGCCAAATCCAACCAGTATGTCTGTGTGCTTGAGGAATAGGTGGCTGTGCAGAAATATTTGTCTTTTCTGTCTTTCTCAAGCCGGGTGTACCTTGTCCCTTTTTGTGAATGTTGTAATGTGTTGATTTCGTGCCTGGTGGTGTGAATGGTCTTGTGTGTATCACGTATGAAAAGTGTGTGAATGGCCTGTAAAGCGGTTGGGGCCTTGATGTGGCTTTAAAGCTCACGAGCTGCGAGTCACTGCTTCAATTTATTGCCCTTTCAATTATTGACAGTGCATTTCATTGTTGTGAAATCTCTTGTTAATAAAATATAATATACTGAACCATCACTCGCCCTCGTGTCAAATCCAACCAGTATGTGTGTGTGTACATGAGGAATAGATGGCTGTGCAGTAATCTTTGTCTTTTTTGTCTCTCTGCCAAGTTGTACATTCCATCTAAGAATAGCCTATCAACTGTAGATATTATCGTAAACGAAACACCCATGGGAGTACATGCTGATGTATCTCTTGTGGATCCCAACACGTTATCTTACCCACAATGTCCTGCAAACCTCAAATTGTGTCTGTCACATTTTTCCTGCATTATTGTGCCAAAATCTTCATGCTGCAGACAGAAACAACAAATGTTCTACCCCCGCCTTTTTCCAACTATTCCAATAGAAATGGTACCTCACTCGCGTGGGTGGGTCAAGGACCCACGACAGGCAAGGGCCCAAAACCTAGTGAGGTGACATCAAAATGACATATCACAAACTAACCTGGTTTTCAAGTGGGGTCCCATGAGGTTTTGGCCCCACGGTTGGCGGCCATCTAGGGAAACCTACCAAACCCACACATTTCTGAAAAGTAGACACCCGGGGGATTGCGTGTATCCCCCAACAATTTCTTACCCAGAATCCACTACAAACCTGAACTCGAGTGGGAGACCCACATTTCCCAAGGTTGCCACCGAGCTCCGGGCCAACTAGTCATGGGACCCCCTTGCAAAACGAGGTTGTTTTGTGATAGGCAATTTTGATGTCGCCTCAATACGTTTTGGGCCCTTGCCTGTCACGTGTACTTGGGCCTCCCACATGAGGCAGGCACCATTTTTATCAGGAGACCTCGGGGAATGCTGGTTGGTAGGAAATTTGTGTCAGCCCTGTGATGCCACAACTTTCCCACACAAAAATGTGTGAAAAAAAGTGATTTTTTTCAGCTAAATTTCAGGTTTGCAGGGATTCTGGGTAAGAAAACATTGGGGGATCCACGCAAGCGATACCTCCCTGGAATTCCCTGGGTGTCTACTTTTCTGAATTATGTGGGTTTGGTAGGTTTCCCTAGGTGGCCGCCGAGACCCAGGCCGAAAAGTCATAGGACCCCCTTGCAAAACCAGGTCGTTTTGTGATAGGCAATTTTGAAGTCGCCTCAATACGTTTTGGGCCCTTGCCTGTCTCGGGTACTTGGGACTCCCACACGAGTGAGGCAGCAATTTTATCAGGAGACCGGGGGGAACGCTGGGTGGTAGAAAATTTGTGACAGCCCAGTGATGCCGCAACTTTCCCATACAAAAATGTGTGAAAAAAGTGATTTTTTTCATCTAAATTTCAGGTTTGCAGGGGATTCTGGGTATGAAAATCTTGGGGAATCCATGCAAGTGATGCCTCCCGGGAATACCCTGGGGGTCTACTTTTCAGAAATGTGTGGGTTTGGTAGGTTTCCCTAGGTGGCCGCCGAGCCCCGAGCCAAAAAGTCATGGGTCTCCCCTTGCAAAACCAGGTTGGTTTGTGATAGGTAATGTTGATGTCGCCTCAATAGATTTTGGGCCCTTGCCTATCAAGGGTACTTGACCCACCCACGCAAGTAAGGTACAATTTTTCTTTAAAGACTTTGGGGAACTCAGGGTGGGTGGAATTTTGTGAATCCACACAGATTCCAGAACTTTCCACCACAGAAATGTGAGGAGAATGGGATTTTTTTGTCAATTTGTTAGGTTTGCAAGGGATTCTGGGTATCAGGACTAGATGAGAGCCAGTCAAGTCACCCCATCCTAGATTCCCCTGGGTGTCTAGCTTTAGAAAATGTATAGGTTTGCTAGGTTTCCCTAGATGCCGACAGAGCTAGGGTTGGAAAACTACAGCTAGGCACTTTGCAAAAGAGGGTAATTTTTCACAGTGAAAATGTGGTGTGTCCACGTCGCATTTTGCGCTGTTTCCTGTCGCGGGCACTAGGCCTACCCACACAAGTGAAATGCAATTTTTCTCATATGACTTTGGGGAACACCGGATGGGTGGAATTTTGTGGATCCACGCAGATTCCAGAACTTTCTACTACAGAAATGTGAGGAAAATTGTTTTTTTTACAACTGTTTAGGTTTGCAGGGGATTCTTGGTAACAGAGCCCTGTGAGAGCCAGTCAAGTCACCCCATTCTGGATTCCCCTGGGTGCTAGTTTTTAAAAAGTATAGGTTTGCTAGGTGTCCCTGGGTGCGGCAGAGGTAGGGTTAAAACATTTCAGCTAGGCACTTTGCAAAAAAGGGGTAATTTTTCACTGTGAATATGTGATGTGTCCTCATTGCATTTTGTGCCATTTCCTGCCATGGGCACTAGGCCTACCCACACAAGTGAGCTACCATTTTTCTGGGAAGACTTTGGGAAACACAGGGTGGGAAGAATTTTGTGGATCCACACAGATTCCAGAACTTTCCACCACAGATATGTGAGAAAATGTGGTTTTTTTGTCTTTTTTTTTTAGGTTAGCACGGGATTCTGGGTACCAGAACCTGGTGAGAGCCAGTCCAGTTACCCCATCTTGGATTCCCCTGGGTGTCTAGTTTTCAAAAATGTATAGGTTTGGTAGGCTTCCTTAGGTGTCGGCAGAGGTAGTGATGGAGCAAGGTTTTACACGTAAAGTGACTTCCTCGTACTCAACCCTCTCGTAATAACATTAATGTACTAATTAACATGTTTTTGTCTTATTAATATTGCATTACACAACATAATGGGTATCTAGGGGAAGCTTGTCATTGTGCTTTTACTAACAATAATCCGCTTGCACTAAAATGGCTGCTGCTACGCAGGATTTTCTACTGCGCATGCGTCTGTCATGCCCACGTGATATGCTTGGAGGGAAAACTTCTTCTTCTGCGCAATAGAACTAAGATGGCTGTTATGCGTTCTATCGGGCAAGGAGCTTGCACCGCTGCCTTGCTAAGCTGTCTGTCTGTTTCGCATAATCTCTAACGCAATAGTATAAAGTAAAATAATGGGAGTAGAGTAAAAAGAAGTGGTATACAGTGTATTCATTTATTCTGTGTCTCTAAAACTGTTTTTTTCTATTTTTACATGATAAAGTGAATGGCCCTAAATGCTTTGCTGATAACCCCATCCCATGGGTACCCCAACAGCCCCTCCCCGGCCTCCCCTCCTTCTGGATACCCTTTCTTCCCTTTTGCAACAAAGTCAGCCAACAATACCGGTTATTCGTGGTGGTCGTTGTTGGCCGCAGTTTTATTAATTTTTATAAAATACATATTAAAAAGGGAACACATACTGGTTATGCAACTTCACATTTGCGAACTGTACCCATAAATCATACATCTCATACATAACTCATGACACCATCTTGTGAGCACAGGTGTCAGGGTCTTTTGTGTACTCCTCAGTTCGTAAATGGCACTGTGCAAAAACCAGTTCCTTGTCAGTCCTTGATGTTCCCATGGTTGGTCGGGCACGCCTTCTCCGTGTCGAGGAGGGGAGTTTTTCTTTCTGGAGTTAGGTCCCCAGCTCGCTACAATTTGCGCCCTGCCGTCCGACCGGGTCTGGGCCGCGAGTGCCGTCTCCTCCTGCTACTCCCCTCCCTGGTGCGGCCACGTCCCCCTACCGTGCGGCATCCAAAAGTGAGTGGCCCTCCTCCTACACACCGCCCGCCGGTGTGTTTCCTTATCCAACCATTGTAGGATTTCCGCAAACGCCCCTGCCATCATCCAGCCCTGCAACTTAGCTGTTCCTCAGGTGTGGGTGGGTGGGACTTCAGTTGATGCGTTGCTCTCCCAGCTCCTCGCCGAAGTTGTGTCCTTGCTGGGAGAGCGGCGACTTATATCCCCTGGGCCCATCCATAGGGTCCCTGGTGCCCCCCCCTGATTGGGGGGTTCAAAGGATGCCAGTTCGTCCATAGGCTGCCCATTCGGGGTGCCCGGGTCAAGGGTCACTTCCGGCCGGAGAGGGCTGGAGCGTCAACACTTCCGCTGGTCACCTGGGCGCTTTAAGGTGCCCAAAACCAGTTTACCCACTGGTAGGCACCGCGTGGGTTATGGCGCCGGCCTCTGAGCCTCGCCCCCCCCCCCCTGCGGGAGGGTGCGGCGGACTCTGCGATAACCCCCGCAAGTGCCCATCCCATGGGTACCCCAACAGCCCCTGCCCGGCCTCCCCTCCTTCTGGATACACTTTCTTCACTTTTGCAACAAAGTCAGCCAACAATACCGGTTATTCGTGGTGGTCGTTGTTGGCCGCAGTTTTATTAATTTTTATAAAATACATATTAAAAAGGGAACACATACTGGTTATGCAACTTCACATTTGCGAACTGTACCCATAAATCATACATGTCATATATAACTCATGACACCATCTTGTGAGCACAGGTGTCAGGGTCTTTTGTGTACTCCTCAGTTCGTAAATGGCACTGTGCAAAAACCAGTTCTTTGCTTCGGGACCACGTGCGTCTGTGAAGGCGGGGCCCGTGCGGGCTTACTACGCTCGCGCAGTTCGAGCGGAGAGTTATCGGCGCTCAGCCAGGGATCTGGGGGATCGGTAGGCTCACCTTTGTATTTTATCTTCCGGGGAGGGGTTGCTGCGGCGGGAATGTGCACCGCGCCTCTTGTCAGCACCGGCGAGTGGGTTGCAATGCTCCACTTCGCCCCGATGCCTGCTTCGGGTTCACCCCTGACCCCCCTGGCCTCGACTATTATCCCCGAGGCTAGTAGAGGCTCCGTGCGCGCTCAGTCCGGAGATTCCTGGCTCGGAGACCTACCCTGATCTTCCGATCTGGAGGTCGAGTCTTTTGGCGCCAAAGATTGGTGAGGCCGGAGCGGGGCCTAGCTGTTGCGCTCCGCTGTGCTTTTTGTCTCCCCAGCGGCCTGCTGCGCGCTGGGAGGCTGCTCCGTTGACACGAGGAGGTGGGGAGAAATTCGGCGCACGAACAGCTGTTGGTTCCTTGCTTCTTCCGGATCCCGATGCTCACCGACAGGGCTTCGTCTCCAACGTCCGGATCTTCACTCCACTTCAGTTCAGTTGATGCGTTGTTGCGCCGCTCTCCCAGCTCCTCGCCGAAGTTGTGTCCTTGCTGGGAGAGCGGTGACTTATATCCCCTGGGCCCATCCATAGGGTCCCTGGTGCCCCCCCCTGATTGGGGGGTTCAAAGGATGCCCGTTCGTCCATAGGCTGCCCATTCGGGGTGCCCGGGTCAAGGGTCACTTCCGGCCGGAGCGGGCTGGAGCGTCAACACTTCCGCTGGTCACCTGGGCACTTTAAGGCGCCCAAAACCAGTTTACCCACTGGTAGGCACCGCGTGGGTTATGGCGCCGGCCTCTGAGCCTCCCTCCCCCCCTGCGGGAGGGTGAGGCGGCCTCTGCGAAATTCATCTTTTGAGAAACTGCGACTGCGCGACAAATCCTGAAGTTTGTAGCCTTGAATCATGGCCAAGACGGACATGGAAGGTGGAGAAGAATGAACTTCTTGCCTTGACAGAGGAAGCTGAATTGATAAAATTGTTTATTAAAATAAAACATTTGATACATTTCATTACCGGGAGGAATAAAAAGAACATGGGTTGATAAAGTTATGGGAGGGGATGTCATGAATACATGATTGACAAGTTGCCTCTAGAGAAATATGGTGTGATGGCTACTCCACATTCTTGTCCAATAAAATTGTGGGATTCGCACATTTGCAAAATTTAGGGGTGGTACACTGACCTGAAAAATAGTATAACTAGGGTAGGCTTAGCTAGCTAGATTGTCCGACTTGCCTGAATAGCTGACCTGTCACGGACCCAACGCACTCAATAGGTGATCGAGAGCAGAGTTGCTGGCGAAGCACTCTGTCAGAAGATTCAATAATCCAATCGAGGTTATTGGGAAGGAGATCGATGATACAATCGGGGTTCGACTGCTAGCTGCAGAGAGGGTTTTTAATGCTGGTGTTTTGAACTTTAACTCTGGTGCGAGTCTTAACCTGTGGTGGTCCTGTCCCAATCCAAATTGGTCCGTATCCTGTCCTGGTTCTGATTCTGGCCTGCACCTGTTCTTTTCTGCTGGCACCTGTACTTTGGGATCTAATTTCTTTGTCTCAGTCTATGATCAGGATTGGTCATCACACCAAAATAGGTAACTATAGAGTGTGAGTTTGTCATTGTTCTGTTTTCCTTTTCTCTTACCCACCCTCTGTCTAAATGTTTAACAATATTTTTCTCCAAAAGCATTTGCAATGTTATCTTTTATAAATCTGCATTATTCTTAGAATAAGAAGTTAATCGGAATTTCATGTAATAATTTTTCTAAAATACTTAGATAAAGATTTAAAACTTTTCCTGAGTTTGTGGTTATTCATAAAACTATTAAATGTTATTATTGCTACCTATTTTCTCTCTAACTCCCTTGATCCTTTAGGACATAGGTATCTGTAACATTGGGGCAGATGTATCAAGAAACCATTTTGCACTTCTCTAATAGCGATTGTTAAGGAATCGCTATTTGAGAAGTGCAAAATGGTATGTATGTAGAATTTTGCTATTTTTTAGCGATTCCTTAAAATTCCTTAATTGCGATTAGCAAATTGCTAATCGCAATTAAGGAATAATTTTCCC